>NC_138499.1:35021790-35621790 GCF_964252035.2 Podarcis erhardii
CAGAATGTTTTAACATCTCCTCTTACTCTAGGGGAACCTTAAGTCTAAAAAACAAAATTGCAGCAATTAGGATCAAGCATGTTTGAGCTGCAATCCAACTTTATTTGTCTCAAGAGACCTATTTTCATTGTGCTTTGCATGTGCATTATATCCCAGTGACTCTAACAGAAATAGACTATTTCCATGGAATTTTGGTTTCTACCACACCATTTATAACAGAAATTTAAAGAGAGACAATGCAACAGTTATGCATCCAGTTCAGCCCACAAGGGAAGAATTACTCACTCTGGATTGTTGCTCCTCTATTCATGTGGTGTGGGCGTGATTTCTGCCAACTTCCCGCTCTGCAGTCCCTTGCACCATATCTTTCACTATTCCCAGGAGTTCCGCATCTACAGGAAAGGAATTTTCAGGGAGTTCAGAGAAAAGGAAGAGGCAGGAAAGCTCATTCCATGAGAGTGAACTCTGTTCTAGTTTAATTCATTTCCCCAATTCATATATGTTCACAGAACGAATATTTTCTCCATACAGAATTTGGTTGAGTTGACTACTTGATTTCTTCATTTTAGTACAGTGTATATACACAGATAGTAATTACACTCTTCATTCTGGTCTGTAAACATCAAGCCATCACTTTTTTGTTAAGATGACAATTCCACAATGCAATCTTTCAGTGCCAAATGGATTTTTTTAAAAAATCCTGAAACATTTGGAAATTGGGTTGCTATTTTTACTTCTGCCAACAAATTTACTGTATCTCGATAATTTTACAACTCTGTAAGACTATTTAGTATTAATGATAACACGGTCTTCCATTGACCATGAGTAGAAGTCCACATATAATGATCTGGACCTCGGTCCTGACTTTGAACATGAGTCTGAGGGATCATTGAGCCAGACGCTCCTGAAGGACAAGCCTTCTCTCCACTAGGAGCCCCCATCCAGTTCCTCCAGCAGAAGCCCGATGGCATCTTGGATAGTTAATCAATCAGGTAGGTAGCAGATTGGAGGTGCAGGACCTTGGATAGCTCCAAACAGTCATCCTATTGGGGACATGGTCTGGCACTCAAACTGAGGCAATATTTTAGTCCCAGTCTCTGTCTGTTCCTGGAGTGAAGAGCCTTAAAGGGATAGTCCTCTGGCCTGGAGTCTAATACTCCATGAGGTCCTGCCTCTGACTTCTGCTTCTGCCATATACATTGCCTATGCCAGGAAGCAAGAAATTCAGGTCCTGAAGGCCCCAGTCTAGAAGGAGACAGTCCCTTGGGAGTATCTGGCTCAGGAATTCTAGGTTAGGGGTCTCTGGAATAAGAAGTTCCTGACTGATAGTCTCAGGCTCAAGCCCTGTATAAGGGCCTAGGTCTGGGTTTAACATCTCTGCAAATTGGTTACACTGCTGGTCCACATCTTTGCCATAGTCTCAGTTGCTGGTTGCAGTCAGGATAATGTTAACATTCCTATTTTGCAGATGGAGTGCATGAGGGTTGCAGGAGAGTGCTGTGTCAAAGGCTACCTAGTGGAACATAGGAATCTGCCTTATGTCCAGCTAGTTGAGTATTGTCCATAGTGATTAGCAGCAGCTCTACAGGTTTCAGAGGGGAATCTTTCCTAGTCCCTACATAATTTTAGTATAAAATATAGTAAGCTTGATAATAATAGAACACAGTAATATTGATTCCTCAAATTAATTAATAATTCAAGAAATTCCTCAAAAGAATTTGCTTGAATTAAAGGGAGGCATAAAATATTTAAAAAATCGACAGGAAAGTACCTAAATCCCCCCCCCCCAATATAAAGAAAAAATAGTTGAAGTAGATTTCCTTCAGTGAAGATATATCATACTGTGCTATTTCACAATATTATTTAAATAAACTAATTATAATAATTATAATAATATGTATATAATTAAAAAGGTAAAGGTACCCCTGCCCGTACGGGCCAGTCTTGACAGACTCTAGGTTTGTGCGCTCATCTCACTCTATAGGCCAGGAGCCAGCGCTGTCCGCAGACACTTCCGGGTCATGTGGCCAGCGTGACAAGCTGCATCTGGCGAGCCAGAGCAGCACACGGAACGCCGTTTACCTTCCCGCTAGTAAGCGGTCCCTATTTATCTACTTGCACCCAGAGGTGCTTTCGAACTGCTAGGTTGGCAGGCGCTGGGACCGAACGATGGGAGCGCACCCCGCCGCGGGGATTCGAACCGCCAACCATGCGATCGGCAAGTCCTAGGTGCTGAGGTTTTACCCACAGCGCCACCCATGTATATAATTAGAATTATTATAATAAATTATATAATGGGAGCTAAGAAGGCACTGCAATTGAGGCTCTGCTGAATTTTGCTGGTTTGCATTTTTTATCAAATGTGCCAAGAACCTGTTGTCCAATTTTCCAAAGATTTGACAGATCAGCTGAAATTGCTGCTGGTTTCCTCATTTGTATTCTTCAGGACATGTCACAAGAACTGTGTTTCTCATTAGGAAGAGTATGGCGGTATCCTTGCATAATGGAAGCATGCTTTGTGTTTCAAAAGCTGCTGGAATTTTGACCAAAGTGAGAAGAGATTTTTAAAAGGGGGGGGTGTTCAAATAGATGACAAAAATGAACAAAACTCCAAAGTGTTGCTTCTGTAAATCAGACTTAATTTCAATATATAAATATGATTGCAGATTGGGCAGATATCTGTGTTTAGAATCTGAAGTCAGTCCTGGTTCATATTGCATGAACCAATATGGGATGTGGTAGTACTGTGTTCCCAAGGCAGCTAACAGAAACATAATTAAAACAGCATACAGTATAAATGGTGTGCTGGTGGAAGCGAAGTGCAAGAGGGCATTGTTCCCTTCCATAGGATTGTGTAGATTAGGATTGGGGAATCTCTGGCGCAGAGGCATGGCTCCCAATTTGGCCTGCCAGGCTATTCCTGGCAAACTATGCCCACCTACCCCACACCCCACTGCCATGGCTTCAAAGCAAGAATCTGGAATTTAAAGTTAGTCTTCAGTTGTTCCTTTGTTGGAGCAACACACACTTCTCCCACCCACCAGCTGAAGGAAGTGCCTTTTGCTCCAGGAGCTGGAAGCAGTTTGCATTGAAACAAATGCTTAAAAAAGGAATCTCCACCTACCAGCAGTTCTCAACCTGTGGGTCCCCAGATATTGTTGGACTACAACTCCCATCATCCCTGAGCTCTGGCCTTGCTAGCTAGGGGTGATGGGAGTTGTAGTTCAACAACATCTGGGGACCGACAGGTTGAGAAAGGCTGAGTCCTAAAACAACCAACACCTCTGCAGCTTTGAGGGCCTTGGATTGCTCTGATAAATGCTACATACATAAATTGGAAGTTTATTGTACCCCTAACCTTCCACGCACTGCCGAAGTTTTAGGTTGCTATGTAAATCTAAAAAATAGTAAATATTTGTAAATAGCAAATCAGCCTCCTCATTTAAGTGCCCTGGATTATTGGACTCACTCAGAGTAGTTTCTGAACACATGGTGGTGATTTATCCTAAATATAAGCAACTGAAAGATGTGCTTTAATAATAGAATCACATAATTGTAATGTTGGAAGGGACCATGAGGGTCATCTAGTCCAACCCCCCTGAAATGCCATCTAGTCCAACCCCCCTGCAACCCCCCTGTAACTCCATTAGGTTAAGCTTAATGAATTTGGGCTGTGTAGTTTTATAGCTTTGGAAACTTGCATCTCTCTCTTCCTCTCCCCTGCCTTTCTTTAATACTTTAACAAGTGGTAGCATTTAAACAAGATGTTTCATCTTCAGTGTTTTAGAAGGATGCCTATTAGCAGGCCTGTACAAAGTTAGGAACATGTTTTACCAATAACTTTTAAATTGTTTTAATCAGTTGGAAGCACTCTGAGCAAACCAAGAAAGCAAAATAAAATCTAAATCCCCTCTTCCTCGAAA
Organism: Podarcis erhardii; assembly: GCF_964252035.2. Taxonomy (NCBI): domain Eukaryota; kingdom Metazoa; phylum Chordata; class Lepidosauria; order Squamata; family Lacertidae; genus Podarcis; species Podarcis erhardii. The sequence continues at coordinate 35,025,714 of NC_138499.1, forward strand.
GCGTTCTAAGTACAATAGTACCTAAAATATCAGACGGCACCTTGGGAGGATATAGTTGTTGTTTTCCAAATGTTCCAGTAAAAGGAAACTCGCAGATTAGTATACAGACGCAAGATAAAGTACTAAGGAGGTAACCATAGTAACTAAAAGAATGCTGTTGGGGAAATGCCAGTCATATTAGACTTGGTCAAGTTCAATGAAATGATGTTTTTCCTCTTCCAAGAACATTCATTCACTATACGATGTAATCTCAGTAACATTATGGGAAGTTGTTGGGGGTTTGTTTTGCTTTTTGATTCAGTATAACATGCACCAGCCAGCAAAAAATAATAATTGTTAACTTAATGGGTGGGAAAATGCCATAGAGGTGTGTGAAAACACATTCCAAATACTTGGTTATTTATTTTCAAGTGGATACTTACTTACACAGGAGAGTCTAGACATACAACTCCCACCCAGATGCTTGCAGGGAGTGCACAGACATGCATTATCATTGGTGTTATTCCACTAGGACAGGCTTCCTCAACCTCAGCCCTCCAGATGTTTTTGGCCTACAACTCCCATGATCCCTAGCTAGCAGGACCAGGGGTCAGGGATGATGGGAACTGTAGTCTCTAAACATCTGGAGGGCCGAGGTTGAGGAAGCCTGCACTAGGATAGCTTGCCCAAGGACTTCTCTAAACTTCCCCTGCACCCAAGTGTATGAAGGAGGTACTAAACCAGGCACTATGGGATGCAAAACCTGCAGGGGCATAAGCAGCTGGGCTGTAAAACCTGATTCTGTGATTGTGGTATGTTGATTAGGGACTGAATAGTGTATATAATTCGGGCAACTATAAGAACATACTTTGTGTGAGCAGAAACAAGATTATACAGAACAATCCTCCTCTGGATTTAAACGATAGGAATTGTGCTCATTAATTAATACGTTGTTTGTAAAATGCACATCCTGATTTGTTCCCAATATACTTAATGAAATGTGTTTGTATCTTTAAAGTGCTGTATGAAGCTACATTTGTAGATAGAATTGAATCAGGGTACTTATTTGTGCAGTACAGTAGAATAAAATGTGCACATTCTCCTTCTCCCCTGATACTCGCTGCATTGCTGTTCTGACATCTGAACTCTACCTTAGTATAATGAGATTTCCTGGTAAGCAGACTTGGGGCTTGTTATCATTTCTTTCTCCTTGACAGGGCTTTGTGAGCAAGGCAGTGATTCATTTCTGTAACCTGCCACACTCTACTGACATTATTTTGAGTTGAGCAGCAGGCAGACACCCCTATTTCAATACATTAGATGATTCTCAGGGCTTACCTTTCCTATTAATTTATTCGCAGTTTGACTTTTCAAAGCAAAGCACTACAATGCATTTGCAGTGTCCTGTAGCTAAGCAAAAGCTACCACCTTATAACCCTTCCCATGCTTTATAACCAGCTTACTTATCAAATGTTGCCTTTTGGCAGAAAGGCACTACCTTCTTTGCATTTGTCCTTTTGCCCCTTCACTCAAAACTTTTAGAAATAAAGTAGCTTGCTGGAGTTAGGGCTTTATAAACTACTACCCTGCATTTATGGTCAGTGGTGAAGTAGACATGGCCCCATCATCGGTAACTTTGAAAAGAATTCAAGTGTTCTTATTTTAACCCGCTTTTTATTAATTGCTGGCATAAAGGGTCAGCATTGTCAGGTATCAGCCAAGCACCCAGGCACAGTTAACAAAAGGCCCCTGAACCTGCTCTCCCTTCATCCTAACAACCTGCTTGCTTGTTCATCCATCTCTTGCTGTTGAGAAGGAGCAGCAGGAGATGCCACTGCCTGCTTGTTCATTGGGTCTCTGCCTGGCATTGTTTGTAATGATGGGGAGGAGCTGCTAGCAATAATGGCAGTGAGGAGGTGGGCTTACTGAGGGATGGAGATGTTTGAGGGTGTCTTGCCCAAGACCCCTCCAAAACCTGGAGCCAGTTCTGGTGTCTAAAGACACAAGAGGAACTCACATTTGTGACGGATGCACTTGAAACAAACACCACTGCTTCAAAGAATTGGCAATTGCGTACCGACAACTTTATTTCATTTCATTTATATGCTGGCTTTCTTCCAAGGAACTCAGGGAACTCAAGCTGGGGTACACAGGCACTGACAAGTTCCAGACATCCTTAACTTCCAGAACCAGCCCAGGACATTTTGTTGCTTCAGGCAAAAATTGTTTAAAAAAATAAAATCTGCCTCCCCTGCTCCACCACCTCCTCTACTGCCATGGGGAAAGAAAAGGAGTCTGAAGAGAAGCAGGCTACTGCAGGATGTGGCAGGTGTGTGTGGCTATGGGCGATGTGGTAAAAGGATGTGGTAGAGAGGCAGGAGAGGAGCAACCACCTGAGGTGACTGCTGCCTTATGGTCCTGTTGGCTTCAGTAGCATTGTTTGCCTTCAAACCATGCCCCAGGGCTGTGGGTACCCTTATTTTGCTGCTCACTACTGAAAAACTGCAAATAATTTGACATGAATATTTATTTTTAGGAATCAAATTGCTTCCATATTTCTTATGAAAGAGATTATTTGTCTCTGGCATGCACAAAAGAATCATTTATCGACAGCAGACGTGTCTCACGATTATTCCCCTTTCTTGATGTTTCTCCAGGTGTCCGTCAATGTTCCCTTTGTATTTGTTGTTTTTGTACTTTAGATGAGATGCTAAGGAAATTTCAAATTAGGCCCTCATTATCTTTTTGAAGAGTCCAAGTGAGTGCTCTTTTGAGGAAAGCACGTGTACCCATTAACAAGATTTATAATGGATTATATGTTGAATACGTATTATCATTTAATATTTTTAAAGCCTATTTTCAGGATGTGCAGATGTGATGGATGATGATTAATTAAAAAAAAGAAAGATTTCAGGACTGAATTGCACAATATAATTACTTACTGTTAACCATTTCAAAGGCTGAAACTAAGGTTTCAGGTTTGCTGCTGTTAAATAGAGTCATAAAGTACCAAATTTTACATCACACTCAAATATCTTTCCCCCATTTGTAGTCAATGTTATAGCCAAAATGTTTACAGTGGTACCTTGGTTGTCAAACGGCTTGGCTCCCTAACACCACAAACCCAGAAGTGAGTGTTCTGGTTTGCAAATGTTTTTTGGAAGTCCAATGTCCAACGCAGCTTCTGCGGCTTCTGATTGAGTGCAGGAAGCTCCTGCAGCCAATCAGAAGCCATGCTTTGGTTTTTGAATGGACTTCTGGAACAGTTTAAGTTTGATAGCCAAGTTACCACTGTAATTGGTAAGTTGGTTAGAAACTAATTACAGTACAGTGGTACCTCAGTTTACAAACTTAATCCATTCCGGAAGTCCATTCTTTAACCGAAACTGTTCTTAAACCGAGGTGTGCTTTCCCTAATGAGGCCTCCCACCACCGGTGTCCTTCCAGTGTTCGGATTCTGTTCTTAGACCGAGGTAAGGTTCGCAAACTGGGACACTACTTCCAGTTTTGTGGAGTTCGCAAACCGAATTGTTCGTAAACAGGACTGTTCTTAAACCGAGGTACCACTGTAATTAATTTGCAATCCTTATTTTAAGTGAAATCTAAATATTATATTAATTGATTAAACACTTTTAATTAACTGAAATTGAGCCCTTTAATTAATAATACTGTATATATACTGTTTATAACTACCGTAGTTCCTATAAAATATGTAAGCTATTTATTTGAAACTTCATGTGGGGCACGGGATGTCAAAAACTCTGGAGGAGGAACTAATAAAATCAGGAAATAGACCTTTGACCCCACTAGCAAGGTATGCAAAAAGACAGAAAACAAGGACGTACTACGCACCTGCATCTAAGGTGTGCTGTTCCTCCTCCCTCCTTTAACTAGGTTGCCTGTGTGTAATCCTTAAATTAATCAAATGTTTTTTTAAAATTCAAATGTATATCCTCTTCTGTCCTCTTTTCTGTAAATGCATTTCTTTCTTCTGGTGATTTGTAAATGGGCACAGTATTATTAAAAGTAAAGGACCATGTACCAGGGCTATACATTTGCAATATTGACTCCCTATGATTGGCAGGCAGTATGAGGGCTCTGAATTGGCTTGTCCTAGTTATAAATACTTTGAATCAAGCCTGAAATCAGACCTACCTTCCAATAACAACTTCCTCATTCTAGCACTCAGCAAAATATAATTTTGAATAGATAGTATCTTCATCATCTTTTTGATTTGTTCAAGATAAAATCATGTGTTATACTTTAAAGTAGGAAGGCGAATCATTTTAGTCTGCCACATAGCAGAACGCTTTGCTTCAGGGAACTGACTATGGGTTTTTTTTATGATAAATAGTCTTGAAGGAGACTTATAGAATAATTGAACAGCGGAGAAGTAGCTATCCATAACATCATTTTGGACTCATTGGAAATATCGTAATGTAGAACTGTGAAACCTCAAGTGATTACATTCATTTCCCAAACTACTGAGAAATATGACCTAATTAGTGCCACCCTATTTTTCCACAGCTGTCCCAACACACTGAAACCTTCCCATTCATTTTTCCCTTCACACTTTGAAAAGGACATCTGAGCACCTGAAGTGGATCGTTTTCAATGAGGCCTCATTAACGCTCATTCAAATGCATTGAACTTCATAACATGTTGAAATATTTTTGATATATAGGCTGAAGAACTGCCTATGATTATATAAATGGGAGTTGGATCCACAGATAGGAGGCTTCAAAGAAGCCAAAGAAATACTGTCTCTAAAAGCTGGTATTGTATATGATTTGGGGAAAACTTAAGGTGTACTGAGCCTACCAGCGCTGCCCTCTTTTTAAAGTGTAGATTTTTAAGTGTGCAACTCACAGAGCTGGAATAGTGCAGTGGTTATTAGCAGTGAGCTGGAAGTCCTCCCAGTTCAAATAGTAGGCTAGTGGCCTTATGCAAGCCTTATGGTGTGCCTCATAAGCCAGTTCCCTACCCCATCTGCAAAATATACTGAGGTAATAATACTAATGGCAGGGACGCGGGTGGCGCTGTAGGCTAAACCACAGAGACTAGGGCTTGCCGATCAGAAGGTCGGTGGTTCGAATCCCCTTGACGGGGTGAGCTCCCGTTGCTCGGTCCCTGCTCCTCCCAACCTAGCAGTTTGAAAGCACATCAAAGTGCAAGTAGGTAAAAAGGTACCTCTCCGGCAGGAAGGTAAATGGCATTTCCGTGCGCTGCTCTAGTTTTGCCAGAAGCGGCTTAGTCATGCTGACCACATGACCCGGAAGTTGTCTGCGGACAAATGCTGGCTCCCTCAGCCAGTAAAGCGAGATAAACGCCGCAATCACAGAGCGACTGGACTTAACGGTCAGGGGTACATTTACCTTTTAATAATACTAATCTCTGACAGAACTTCCTGTTGCTGTTCTGTTCTTATTGGAGAGAAGCAATGGGAGTTCTTGTCTAGCATTCTAACTGCTGTGTCCTCTAAGCTTTTCACCACAAATGGGATCAGAACTGCTCTTGACCCACAATCAAACTCCGATTCTGCTACCAATGGTTTTGCCACCAATTCCTTTTTTGAAATGTGTCTCCCAAGGAGGATGTGTAATTAATTTCAACCAGGTAAGTAAGTGCCAGATGAAATTGTCCCGTTACCACAAGGCAAATCTAGCATTCCATTTGCAAATCTGTATAATTGGTATATTTGAAATTAAAATTCAGTTTTTTTTTTCAAAAGTCACTGACATATGAGGATGGAAAAGGGAACCAGCTCAACCTGCCCAACAAAATTATTAATAAAACTGACTTTCTGTTAGAGACCCTCATTAGAGACCCCTGCTGCCAATGTGACAGACTGCTTATCACTCACACATGCCAGGGTCCAAAAATTCATTTACTGGTATTTATTATTTCTTACTCCAAGTAATTGTATCCTGCCTTTCTATTGAAAGAAATGCTCACTGCAACTAACACTCTAATCAAGATATTAAAATAAAAATAAATAATACAAAATAACCAATGAGCAAAGAAAGAAAATACCAGTTAACCTTAAATCAGGACATACCTTCATGGGATACTATAGGGTGGATCCTCTGTATATAATAAGGACCATATATATGTTGATGTATAAGGGAAGGATGTGGAGCCAGACAACATTTATTCTGAATAAAATATGAATATTGGTGATTTGGATTAATCATCCGAAATATATTTTTGCTTCAATAAACATACACACCGTTGTTTACATATGTGCCTTGCTTAAAAAACACAATGGGAATGTATAACAGAGTGAAAAAATGCTGTTACCATCATAAGATATGGGTAGCTGTGCTACAGAAATATTGCAGCTAATAAAATATAAGAATAAAACGAACATATGGCTTTAGTTCTCTATGGAAGAAAATGAAAAAGTGCTGATCCCTTCATCTGTGGCACTGATCTTCCTACTGATATCTTGAGAGTACCAGCTCCTCAGCAGAAAAGCATCATGTAGAAAGAGCTCATAAAAAGCATATGGCTTGGCTCAACCCAAGTGGAAGCTATAAGCCAGCATCTTGCCTGTATTAGTAATACCTACATGTGTTTGAGAATATGATTGCCAGGTCAAACTGTCCAATATAATTGACAGCATGGTAGGCTCATGAGATTCTCTTCAATTGAATTTCACAGAGCGCTCATGTTTTGTTAATCAAGTGGTGTTCCTCCCAAGATAAGAGTTGTTTGCCAAACTTTATTTTTGAAGCATTCGTTTTTTTAAAGCAATTTCTGTCATTTCATGTAAATAGGTACGCTCTTGATATATTCAGCCTGATAGAGACTGTTTTGCCATTACCTCTTTACAATCTTCTGCCCTGCCCCATATAGAATTCTCTTGAGATTTATGTGGATATGAACAGCGTTTGATTTCATGTTGATTTCAATAATAAAGCCATATGGTTTTCATTTTATCAAGACTGAAGTAAATGAAGCACATTCATCACCAGCCTCTTTAAATTGTAAATCTCTTCTATTTGGACTTGAAGGCCAGTACTTTATCTTTGTGGCAAAACTCACTACACAAATATTTAACCATATGGTATGTTTTTTTCCAGGGATATATATTAACCATAGTTAATGCTTTGGGGTACTCATATGTCACAAAAACACATATATAAAATGACTATTTAAAAATTAACTGACCTGCATCATGCAACACTTCTAGAATCCCTGATAACAAAACTGTTCCATATGTGAGGAGATTACTTGTTTCAGAGAGACTCTTACTTGACCTTGGGGTATTCAGTGGCATAGCGTGGGGGGTGCAGGGGGGGCCGGCCGCACCGGGCGCAACATCTGGGGTTAGGGCAAATCCACGGGTTAGGGGGCGCAAATCCACGGGTTAGGGGGCGCAAATTACTTGCCTTGCCCCGGGTGCTGACAACCCACGCTACGCCACTGGGGGTATTTAGTTTATTTTTGGACACCTGGTTCTCCAAGAGCAAACATCAGTTAAAAAAGTCCAGTTAACAAGATTGCTGTTTCTGGTGACATAAGCTTACAGGTCTAGTTAATATGCCCTAAGGCCTTTCTGAACCTTGTCTGAGGCCTCTGCAGATGCCATGACTTATGCCCAAGTGGGACAGCACTACCTGAAAGCAAGGAGACAGCACACTCTGTTGGGTTGCAACAGGCCACTACTTTCATTACCAGCTTAGTAAATATCGCCAGGTTTGGCAAAAACACCAAGGCTGAAACCACAATATCAGTTGTATTTCTAAGCCATGAGTTGATTGGACTAAATTAAGAGGGAAATTGTGTTAAAAAGAAACAAAACAAAACTTTCCTCCACCATAATACTTTGTAGTCACAATATACCTCTGAAGGAACTTCTGTGGAACCTGCTTCTCTCAGAGCAAGGATGAGAAACCTGTGGCCCTCCAGGTGTCTGTTGGGCTCCAACTCCCATCAGCCCCAGTCAGTATGGCCAGAGGTCAGGAATTATGGGAGTTGGAGTCCAGAAACATCTGGAGGGTCACTGGTTGTTCACCACAATGTAGAGAATCACAGGTGCCTTTTCCTAAAAAACTTAAATCCCAAAATGGCAGGAGGTTTTTGAGGGGAAAACTGATGAGGAAGAGAAAAGAAGGCAGATAGGGAATATCTTAAACTGAAACACAGTTTCCTTTATATCAGTTAATAGTAAGTCATAAAACCTGAGGCACCAAGTTTTATTAAAGTCCCCTGAACCAGCTAGTTTCAAATCATGGTGAACAGAACTCTGCAAACAGTTATGCTCTTTCATTTGGGAATACACACATGCTTAAAATTAGGCACTTGGGTGCAATTTTTGTGAAACTTACCAAATCAAAAGTATATTCGAACATGTATTTAAATCCCATAGATGTTTTGGCCACATTCAAATAAACTATTCTATAAAGCAGAGTGCCAAAGTATGACTGTGTTCAGTATTGTGATGAATAACATCATGCACAGACCAAAATACCACAGTCCTGGTCCCGATCCTTGCTAAAGCCAAGCCAATCTGGTCATGGGCTGTGGCAGCATGGGCACCTGAGAAACCTATGCATGCTGCCTTGAGCTCCATGCCAGAAAATCAGGGATGATTTAAATGAGAGAGAAACAGAGAGAGGCTAACTGAAGTTGATGTTCAATATTCAAACCACTTAAAAAGTATCCAGGTCTTAAAACTATGGAAGTGTGAAGAATGACAGAAGGCTGGCGTGAATCCATGGGAAGCTAAATGTGTATTTGCAATGCATCTAATGTGCAGTGTTGTTGTTGCTGTTTAAAAAATGCATCAGCTGAGATAAGAGCACTGAGGAGGAATTTAACCCTTTCATCCTTTGCTGGACTCCTGACAAAAATCTCTCTTCTGAAACTAAAGCTTGCTTTGAGGGAGAAATCCCATATAGATTCCATTGCATGGATTGCAAACGCCACCTAAATTTGTATTTCAACTTGTGTGAACAAATTAAAACTTTGTAGTACGTTTTAAAATTTTCCTAACAGAGCTTTTTTTTTTTTTATAGAACACATACATAAATAATAGAATACTTATTCTTATCATTTTTAAATGTACCGTATGTGTTTCCAATCTCCTTTTTTTAAAAAAAAAGGTTTAGAAAAAGGTTAACTGCAGCAGAGTATGTGGATCTGATTATTTTGTAAACTTGGAAAACCTTAATATACACAGAAATCCTTAGCCCTGAGGCAAGTCAAAGGAGTTTATAATATGAGTAACTCTGGCTTGTATTCCCAATATATTGACATACTGGAACTAACATGGCCCAGAGAGATTTAGCCATATTCAAACTGTATAATTTAAACCACACACCAGGTCCATGAATTAATTGTGTAATATACTGCTAGATAGCAGCATATGCTGTTCATTTGCATACATACAAAACTTGATTCTCCAGGTGTTCAACAGCATCATTGTCATAGATGTGAGAGGGCCTTGCAGCAATAAAACACGGGAGGTTCAGAACTAAGCAGAATCTGTTTAGCAGATAAACATTAAAACATCTCTTTTTTCCAGTTTATAGCATTGCTAACCTAGGATGCCTGTCTTTGTTTCCTGGGAATCTGCCATGCAGCTGACTCACAAACAGCATTTGCATTGGAAAATAAAATTACTTTATGCTCAGCGGAGGATTTGACTATGATTCCCAAGTTACAAAATGTAGTTTCAGAAAATCTTGATGCATAGACAATTCAATGTGGCAACAGACAGTGGGAAAGAATCTCCTGTGAAGTTGAAAAAGTTGTTGTGATCACCACACTGTTCAGAGGCTAAAAATATATCCTCTGCTCAAAAGGGAACATTTGAGTGAATCAAGTGGCAAGTTAGTGAGTCATCTCATGAAATAAAACTAAAAGAACAAGTGCTCATTGATATGCTGTAGGAAAATGTATTCCAAAAGAGATGGAGTGTGGGCAAGTTTGAGATCAGTGTGGGAGATATCAGGGCCTCTAAATCGCCTCAGAAGCCACCAGCTGCATCATCCCAAAGGCACTACCTGATTGTTGTGCTGTGCTTCTTCTTTTAAGAACTGGTTTTTGCTTTTAAAGGTGGCATATGTGAGCTGGAGCAAAAGATTAATGGGAAACTCCCTATTGTCAGCAGAGTTTGAATTTGGGGTGCTTAAAGAACATTAGCCTGTTTTCCTCAACAAGGAGAATGCATTCTGTCTTCCAACATGATATTCCCTGCCCCTTAACAATTTTACATGCTTGTGCCAAGGGATGGGGAAATTGCCGAGGTGGTGGGGGGCAAAAATCTTCACAAAAATCCCTCTTAACTCCATTTTTGCTCAACACAAACTACTATGGTCTGAGATATAAAAAGAATAACAAATATTAATCTATATCCACACTTCCATCAATTTGTGGCGACATTTCACTGTCTATTAGGATGAGACATGGAATGTTTAAGGATCACATTATTTTTCTTCTGCCATAAGCTACCCTTCCTCTCACAAAGTATTACGTATTGAAAAGAGTGAAAAGCCAGACTGCCATCTGAGCCACCATGAATTAGATTGGGCCTAGGATCACCTATGTGTAGTTCTTATCCTCAAGGCCCTTGCTAGGCACAAACCTACCTGGGCACAAAACTTAACAGTCAGATGGGATTGCAACTTACTCAGAAAATAGCAATCAATATCTGTGATGCCCAGCAACTGGTATTGGGAGATAGTGAAGATAGAACATAGGAGTGCCTATTACAGATAGGTAGCCGTGTTGGTCTGCCATAGTCAAAACAAAACAAATTCCTTCCAGTAGCACCTTAAAGACCAACTAAGTCAGTTCTTGGTATGAGCTTTCGTGTGCATGCACACTTCTTCAGATACACATAGGAGTGCCTAGTACCTGTTGATAGTCTTGCCTCCTTTGATTTTGTCTAATCCTCTTTTAAGACCATTAAAGTTGGTGGCCATCGCCTGCTCCGTGTGCTTGCTAGTGGTCAGTTCACTGAATCTCAATAATGTAAGCATACATGTTGCATTGTTTGATGCTCAGAAATATTAAAAAGTATGTTTTACTCTAAATTCAAAAAAAATCTAAATTGTACTTTGTTTTTTAAGCACAAAATAATAGTCCTCTCTCTCTCTCTCTCTTTCTAGTTATTGATAGCCATCAATCTGACATGCTATGGCTTCAGTGAGCTTTGTTAATGTGTTCTGCTTTGGTAAAACAAGCGATTTATCACTTTTTTCAGTGAATTGAAGCGCTAAGTTTCTGTGGTGTATTACTGACAAGGTATTAAATTGACTTGTCCAAAGAAACTCTAGAGCATGAATATCAAATCTGGTTAGGAAACAAGGAAATACTATTTCCCAAACTGTAATCATGCCTTTTTTATTTTTTAAAAGAAATTCTAATGTGTTGGAAGGAAATGCGCACTGTGTATGTGTGTGCATATTCTGGTTACTCGTCCATTTCATATTTTATGAAGAGAAATGTCTTCATTCTCCATCATGTGCATTATTCATCACCGTCATATACTTTTCATTTTATGGTTGAACTAATGATATCACCATAACATTTTGCTTCAATTTGAATTCAAATTTAGGTATGAGAGCAGTGGGGAGAAGTACTCCCTTGCCTTAAGGGGAAACATGCAGGCTACAAAGAGTAATCACTGTATTGTAAAATTATTTAACTGTAGTCATCATTGTATCCACCTGAACCCTTATATCTCAGCTCAAACACTCAGATCATGTACAGGAGCATCATTGGACATTACCAAAGCTGGAAAAGCTCATTTAAACAAGAAGAAACAAAGGCTTTGGCCTACTTCTGTGGAATATTCTGCCAATAGAGATTCAAGCAGGGGCCTTCTGTTTCAAGTTTTAAACACCTGCTGAAAACTTTTCTATTCTGTCAGGCCTTTTTAGGCTTACTAGATAGTTGAATTCTGATCTTAACATTTTTATATGGTTTTTCATTATATGACTGTATGTATAATTTTTGTAAACTGCTTTGATTTTTTTATGAATAGCAGTTATAAATAGTTTTAGAAAAAAACAAAATAATCAAGCAGCAATGTACACACTTACTTGGGAGGAAATCCCATTGCAATAAATATGTATAGGATTACCCTGTCTCATCAACTGAGACAGTACCATTCTTGATCCATGCGCAAGAAGTGAGTATCTTTTCATTATCTGGCCAGAGTGGAGAGTCTGTCTTGAATTAATATTAATATGAATTAATATTTGAACCACCTTATCATGACCAAAATAGTAAGTTGAATCCTTGATGGCCTGTTTAGCAAGACTTTCTTTTAATACATGATATTTGGGCAGGAATTGATCATTTTGCATTATTTGTCTAAGTGTATGTGCTTAAATTGTTCTAGCTGCATGGCTAAATAAACTGAGACTTTCCCTCCCTGATTTATGCCTTAGTCAAAAGAGTGAAATTGCAAAGAACACATAAGTGGAAGGTGTTAGCCTAACAGCAAGCTGCTGGTGGTCAGATGCTATTCCAAAAGGAAAGTTCCAGAGTCTTGAGTGTACTAGCAAAAGATTTATTATAACAAGTAGAAAGGACTTTCCTTTGGAAGGAAAAAAGTAGTCTAGTGTTGAATATTTACAACCACCCTTATCCAGCAATTTCAGCTCAGCTTGGCGACTCCCTTGCTGGCACTTAGACCTCCCAATTTACGTCAAAGGGCATAAAGGAAGCTCCACATATGCAGATCAGTTTACATGCAGGAATGTTCTCTCCATTAAACAGAATGGGGATTCCACCACACATGTAGGAGCTATGCTCGTGGAGACATGCTTCTCACAATTGCAGCATACATGTGTTTCAGGCAATATGATCAGAAAGCCCAGTTGCCCCCAATGGTCTTTCACCATTTATTCTGTTCGTAATAGCAACTAGGACCTTTCTGTTCCAACAGGAGTCTGACATCTCAAGACCTTCAGCATTTCAAAACTCCCTACAACTATTCTAACAGAAAGACAACTGAGTAAGACCTACTTCAGAAACTATACACAATGCTCCTTAATAAATAGGAGAGCTGTTCTCAAGCACAGAATAATAGTCTTTGTCTTTCTTTCCTGTGCAACTGGGAGAGCAGCTGGCTTTTATCAACGTAATTGCTCAGGAAAGCTACGAGAAAGGAAAGAAGTGCTGTCCACTTTGAAAGGAAGAGTATTTTGTTGCAGAGAACACATGCTAGATTACCCAAAAGGCAGACTAGGCACTAGCGAAGTTTATTATTGATCCCCACCTAAACCAGAGGTCATCCTACTAACATGGGTTGAAATAATGAAAGGAAATCAGATCCTGTCATATGTTGCAATAAATCTATGTTTTGGTTTGGCATTTTATTTAAAAAAATATGTTATGGTTTAGTATTGCTTTTATTTTGGATTACATGGGGAGGTGCCAGAATCTTTTCAGTGCTTGGGGCCTCTAAAGGTCATAATCCAGACCTTCAGAGGACAGACTGGCCAAGAGCAGTCAGAAGCTGCAACCACTTTCTGTTATATTATTTATGCTTCACTGTTACAATTTCAGTTGTGAGACACGGCTTCTCCATCTCCATCTCCATGCCTTTTGACATGTGAAAGTCACTAATGTTGATTGGCAGGTAGCATTTTACAGCAAGGGGTATTAGCAGAGCAGAACTGGGGAACCCAGGGATTGAAATATTAATGTTTAAAAACTCTCTCTTAACTCCTGTCATGCCAAAATCATTGGCACTGGTGGTGAAATGGCTTTACAAAAATCTCCGAATTAATGCTGGAGTCTGAGTCACATAACTACCTTCTCCCACACATGGTGACTTGTATTTTTAGCCCATCATTAATTTATATGAAATGGGCATCCTGTGGAGAGCTCCAAAAAGATATTTTCTAGCCTTTGTGACATTTATATCTTGCCTCTCCACCAAAGATCCCAGGTGGCACAGACAGGATTATCCCATTGTTGACATCCTCACAACAACTCTGAGAGGTAGGCTAGGATGAGAAGGCAGTGAATTAGATAACCAGCCAGTGAGATGAGTGGAAATTTGAACTTGGATCCCCTCGTCCAGTTCAGAATCAGCTTGTGGCTCTCTGGAAAAGGACTATCACATGGATGTTGCCACTTCATAGTAAGAGGAAACAATACTGCAAACCAGCTATATGAAAGCCAGTAAAATTTGCCTAGATTATTACCTTCCATGAGAGAGGCTGGAGGGAGAGAAAGTAAAAGACTAACAGAGTAAGATCATGCAGAATCAAATAGACTATTTATAAATGCATCAATCGCCAGTGAGTTTATTGCCTACTTTTATTTCCCAAAATGAGTCTTGTTTGCCAAAGCTTAAAACATTTACTCAAAATTTAAGAAAGGTAGAAGAACCAACTGTCCTTGTTCAGTTTGAGGCTGCAGCTGATACAACAGCAAACTGTGTTTTATGCCCATTGGACTCCCAGGCAGATTCCACAGGCTTGGACTTGCAAATAAAAACTGCTGCCAGAGAGGTGCTCTACTGTATTCCTAGAGGGACTTTAGTGTGTATGTTGGGGTCTTATCCCCTCGCCACTCCATCCTGGCAAGAAGTAGATCTGTAGTGGGAGGAATGTGGCCTGGGAGCAGTGCTCCCCACACTTCTCCGGGAATCTGTGTGCGAGCAGTTGTCAGGGGGAAGGGAAGAAGGGGAAAGTCAAAACAGACTGAGAGGTTGAAGAAAGGAGAGGGTGGGGAGAGAGAGCGCCCTGTACAATCTTTCAATGCTGCAAAGTATGCTGGGGTTTTTTCCTCAGGTTCCACAGACCACAAACATGTGGCCCCTGCCAGATTATCAATCTTAACGTGATTTTGCAGCGCATGCCAGTTATGTAATACCAAGAACTTGGAAACTGCTGTGATAGTTAAACATCTCATGCTGGAAACATCAACCCCACCGTGTATTGAAACTTGGACAGGCAACATTCTGAACTTCACATGCAAAGAACAAACAGCATTTAATATTTGGGATGTGAGGGTTTAATTGAATGGTGTCTGAGTGCTTTGAATCCTCATTTATTCATTGGTTCTTTCGTTCATTCCTCTCTCCTCCTCTTTACCCTCCTCTATGTTCCCATGAGTGGTGTCATAAGTGATGGGTATTTTATCCAGAGAGAATGGCCCGTGCTGCTGATTTAAAAAATATTTTTAATTTCAAAAAAAAAAAAAAGTTTCAATATGCCATACATAAAAATTTCCCCAAAGTAAGGCTGCACTCTTATGCACACTGACCTGGAAGTAAATCCAACTGAAAACACTGGGACATACTTCTGAGTAATCGTAGTTAGGATTTTGCTGCATGTCTC
Source organism: Podarcis erhardii (assembly GCF_964252035.2). Classification (NCBI taxonomy): domain Eukaryota; kingdom Metazoa; phylum Chordata; class Lepidosauria; order Squamata; family Lacertidae; genus Podarcis; species Podarcis erhardii. The sequence continues at coordinate 35,041,007 of NC_138499.1, forward strand.
ACTGATTTCAAAAGCGATTATTGCCAGATACATGTGTTTATCATTGTAGCCTAGATCAGAGAAAATATTAAGTATCTCAGCCTTATAACCCTCAGAATTTTTTCAACCATTAACATTCAAAATGCAAAAAGGAATTATCTTTAATTTTGGCATTGTAATTAAATGTGCTTTGACTGCATTGGCTGTGCCGCCCAAATAGCAAATCTGTGACTATCACAACAGTTGTGATCTGGTTTCTAATTAATTATAATTAAGTTCTTTTTTATGTAGTTGTGTCTTATTCTGACCCAACGGGTTTAAAGTAGATCACGCAGTCATATTTCTGGGGGACAAAACTATTGATTTGCTGTATTTAATAAAGCAGTGCCAGAACTATTGGGCAAGCAGACTGCCTAGCTGGAAAAAAGTGATATTTTTGCAACCTACCATTTAATTCCATGGGGTTTAAAATAGATTTGAGCTTATTGAATGCCCTTTTCTCTTTTGATTTTTTAAGGAGAAAATAAAGTCTGTTTTCATTACACTGACCACATACTGCCCTCCAGTGGCTTCTTGTCAGAAATAAAACAATGAGCATATTTACGGTATTTAGCATCTCAATTTCTTCAAATGCATAAAATTCAGCCTTCCTTGAAAATACAACATAAAAAATGCTGGGAAGTTCCATCTTCCATGTTACAGCATGGAGATAAATGAAATTTACATAGAAGACAGGAAGACCTCCACTTAAGAAGGGATTGGGCGTGCATTTTATCCACAGTCCACCCAGGCAGACAATCTCCTCAACCATTTGTCACATAATTGAACAGTGCAAGGCTTTCAGCAGGACTCCTCCTTAACATGTTCTCTCCTGATTGCAGATAAAGACAGAGCTACAGTGGTCATCAGTAACTTTGCTACTACTTAGACGAAGTTATAGGTTGAGTAATATGCAATCTGTCCTAAGTGCTAGACTAAGCTATCCAGTATAGTGCTACCACTGGTTATGAACTTAATTCATTCCGGAGGTCCGTTTTTAACCTGAAACCATTCTTTTTTAAAAATAATAATAATTTTTTATTCATTTTAAACACATTTATATTGTCATACATTTTACAAATTTCCAACTCTTATACTCCTCTGATGATCTCCCATCTTTAAGATTTCTCTTGCATTTCTTAAATTTATATTACCTTTAACCTCATAACCGATATCATCCCTAACCTGAAACCATTCTTAACCTGAGCTACCACTTTAGCTAATGGGGCCTCCTGCTGCCACCGTGCAATTTCTGTTCTCATCTGAGGTAAAGTTCTTAACCCGAGGTACTATTCCGGGTTAGCAGAGTCTGTAACCCGAAGTGTTTGTAACCCGACGTGTTTGTAACCTGAGATACCACTGTATTTCTTATTCCCTATGACCATTTTTTGGGCTGGTTCAACTCCTTGAAGCCTGATGCATCAAAGCCAAGTCCCAGTAACAACATCCAAAAAACGCCAAACAAAACTAAGACATCAAGAAAATGCCAGTAAGAGAAAAACAGTCAGGCAAAACTCTTTTTAAAACCTAGCCACTTCAAATAATAGACAGGGCCTGATGCTCTCCACTTAGCAAGCTGAGGGCACGGCAACAGAAAAGGTCCTAGCCCAGGTTATTGCAAGACATGCTTACCAGGAACCTGTGGTCTGGAGCAGGGCTTCAGATGAGAATCAGAGCAGGTAAGGAGGGACAAACAGAAGAAGGTGGTCCCTAAGGCCTTAAGCCATTTAGAGCTTTAAAGGTTAACAGTGTCCTGGTGTGACTGCTGACATCAGTAGAGGCAAGGCGAGGTTTCCCTGGACAGGAAGAGCTTGGGCTGAATACTACATCAGACGTTGCTTCAGCAGCAGTTACTCATGGACTAAGCTTCATATGGATACTTGTAGTTCTGTCTTCAACTTCACTGAAAGGTGCCTCTTGACTCCTTTCAGCAGATGGCTCCTCCAGCAGATGTTTACTCCAGTGGAAAAGGGGAGCCCCTGGCTGCACCGAAGCTTCTGAGATGGAGTCGTCTGAGGAGTACAACACAACATCCTTGGGCTGGAGGGTCCTGGCTCCATGGGCTCTTCTTGTGGAAGCAGTTTTATTAGCTTAGGTGTTTCTGGAACAGGCTATTAGAGCAATTCCCTGCTCCCAGTCTGAGTCCCTGGCCTCATCCCCCATTGAGTCTCACCCTGAATATTCCAAGAAATTCAGGGTGAAGTGCAGAATGTTCTCTCTTTTTATCCTCACAATAAAGCCACAATATGTTCTGGCTGAGGGACTGTTGACTCTCCCAAGTATGAATGTTACAACAGTACAAAGATTTCTCCCTGGTCTCTCTGCAACACTCCATTCTATGTATTTCACTGCCTGTTCCACAAATCATTTTTATCAGACAGTACAAAGCAAGCAACCCGAATCCCACAAGGAATAGCAAAGCAATGCATTCTTCTGCAAAAACTAACCCTGTCAGATTGTCTTGATGGTTGGTTAAGGACCATTTGCACACCCTCCAATTCTTCCTTATTGCTAGTCAGTTCTGAAATGATAGAAAGATTTTTTCAAAAAAGAACCCAGAGCTTATATGTTTTTCCATTGAATGTGAAATACCCTGGAGTTCATTCTTCTCATACTTATTCGCCTTAGCCTTTTAAAACCATTTATTTTACTTACAGCAGCCTCTGAATTGGGCTTTTTGTCTGAGGCTGATAAAAGACTGTGAAAGTATTATTATAAACCGAGCATCTAAAATCTGTCAGCTTGCTCCCTAATGATATATATTCCTTATAAAAAGGGGTGAAAGAGGCTGTCCTAGTTTTCAAATGGCTGTTATAAATAAAAAGACAAGGTGTTGTAAGTTCTGAGGGCTGAGAGAATGGTTCTTCTTCAGGTGGACAGAAGAAATTAAATGAATAGACTAGTCAATCTAGGTCAAAATGAAGCAAAACCTGCCATCTGACTGGAAGAAAAATGCTCCATACACCAAAATACTCAGGAAGATGTGTACACATAAAACAAGAGTATCTCAAGGTCATACTATAGGTCTAGGGCACTTTTTACGACCATCATCTTGTTTTGTCATTTATTTTGTTCCAAGGTTCCCATGAGTGGAATTCTGATTGTAGGACACTCCCTTTGGAGTGAGTGATGGCAGTTATTGTCAGTTCCTTCTTTCCCCTTCAGCCCCCTACAGAAGGAGAGTTTCAGAATGAAAATGGTGTGGGGAGCTGCAGGGAGGAGAGGAAATGGCCAAAAAAAGGTCTTCTGTAATGTTCAAATGCACCCACCCCTCAAAGCTTCATGAGGAGTCTCTGTCTCCCATGCCAGGTCCTACCAGGCCAGGAAAAAAAGGCTATGCCGGACTGTTCAGGTTTGGAAGACTGTGTTCCAGGACAGCCCTATCACCCCTCTACTGGAGGTGTCTATGGTTTCAGAACCAGGCAAGGACCCTTTAAGGGAACAGACAGCTTCTCAGAATCTTCATAAGGCTTTTGCAACTTGCTGGAGCAACTGCTCCCTCTAGGCAGCTCCCTCTGTCTAGAAATTTAGCCTGGTCTCAGTGTGACTCTGCCTTGTGACCCTGTTGCACTGGCAAGAAGTACCACTGCCATAGTTTGTGTCGCTGGGAGTTGGAAGCCAGGGGAGCACAAGACAGCCCTTTCCTCTAGCTGGAGGATCCTGGACCGTTTTACAGGTGAAATAAGCTCTTCGCTTCGCTGATCCAAACTGTGGACCCTCAGAAGCTACTGTTAGTGATCATTAAAAGCTACAAAGGCTTTGCCACTGCAATTAGCTCTAATGGTTACACAGCTAACTGCATAGTTTTCCATATCTCTTGAAATAATTAAGACAGAAGAATTAATTTAAAGTGATACCAAACAGTCCCTTTTGCATTTTAAAAGCTAATAGTTTCGATTTGCATGTATTTCAAACTGTACTTTAGCTAAAATAAAGTTATGGTGTTATTGTTATGGTAAAACAAGGAACACTATAAGAATTTAAGCACCACTAATCATTAGTCCTCTCCTAGATTTGTAGGGATTTGTACCACATTTACATAAACAAAACTTGTAGACTGCTGAACAGAGCACTGAGACATGAGGATGGACTCAGTAAGTTTTTGACTGACATTTTATGCCCAGTAACTTTAACATATATCATACTTATTCAGATTATTATCTTCATTAAATGCTGTATTCTTAAAGATTTTGTGGTCCAACATCATGCAGGAAGTGAATAAAAATGAAAGTTTAACCCAGGTGAAGATGACACTGGATATTTTATTTTCAATATTATTCTGCTGATTCAGTATACAACTGAAGTCTAAACTTGCATGAATATTTACTTGAACTTGTGAAGCTTGTAGCAAGCAGAGCTCATGTGGTTTGGAATAAGATACACACTGAGCTTTTAAAACCACAAGCAAGCACACTGATGTAGGTGGAGCTGTTTTAGTAGAAGAGAGAGCTGTCAAAATGCCTTCATCAATATGCATGAAGACTTTGACTTAACAGTGGTAACATTTTAAAGTCGGTTCTAACTTACGCGTTGGGATACAGTTCATTGAGGTCCTAGCATGCTGGAAACTTTTATAAATTCAAAACAGTATCAGTACATGTACCAATCATAACACCAAAAAGCATACACCCAATGTTCTCCCCATTATAAACTGGTTATTCCTGCAGCATGCACTCCCTTTTAGTCACTAGAACACCATTGAGTCATCATTTGCTCTAAACAATTCCCTTCATAGAGCTGTGTGAAATAAGTGTCAGAAGGTGTGAACCAATTTGACAGTGTTAAATTAACTGCATGTTCTTGGATTCCGTTTATTTGTCATGAGAGGAGGCTGAAATCTGGGTTACATGATTGCAGTGATTGTGAAACCTATTCTGATATTTAGGTAGCTTGCAGAAACCTCCTATGTTTTAATGAAGCATCCACAAATTTTTCTGCTGGGAAATGAAAGCCTAAAGACCAAGCACCTTTTCCCTGAATTTTGGATGGCATAATATTATTTACCTCTTACTCCCAGCAATGGTAGAAAATTACACACTATCACAGCTATTCTAATAAGATGAAATACACAGTCCCGTTTAGAACAGCCCCATATTTCCCTCTTGATGTGTGCGGTCAGCCTGGTAGCATTTGCATCTATGTACGGATGACACCATGTCACCACTAAACTGCAGGTTTCCGCATCTACCTAGCCCAACGGTAGCCAACGTGGTGTCCTTCATATGTTATGGGCTACAGCTCCTATCAGTCCCAGCCAGCATATTCAATGGTTACATGTGGTGGTAGTTGTAGTCCACAACATTGGGTGGCATTACATTAGCTACACTGACGTAGGCAATGATGTGCCCTTAGGCACTGCACTGATTCTGCCCAACTAGGTTGGCCATTGGACACCCTTGGAGAGGAAGGTGTATAAGAGGGCTTAATGCCCCAGCTAAGCCTTGCCTGAGCAACTTAGCCTTCCTGAGTTTTGGTGTTTGTTCATAGTTATTTTGTCCTGTTCTCTGGCTTGCTCTGATTCCTTGTTTGCCCTGAAGATCTGACAGCTGCTGCTTCTTCTGTTCTGGCTTCAGGTTCTCCTTCAGATCTGACTTCATCCCTTGGGTCAGATTCCCTGGAGATGCTCCTGGTTCCCAGTTTCTGGCATACCTCAGGCCACTGACTACAGCTTAGCTCTCATACTGCCCTGACACTGGGCCCAGATGACAATAGAATGCATGTAACTTCCAGGTCCCCATTCACCTTGGGAATTCACATTCATGAAAGCATGACTAGCTTATATTCAGCATTGTCACAACTTCACAAAAACAGTGAGTGTTCTTTCTTTCATATAGCGCAGCTCCAGGGTGTCGAAACCTGGCATTGCTATCATCCCTTTATTTAAAGCTAGACAAAGATATTAGACAGCTAGAAATTCAGATGTATTGTAGTAGATGTTGGTTTCTGCTTTCTTCACTGTGCAGCGAAGTGCTTGTCACGGGACAATGTTTTGCATTCCACAGTCAGAGTACTGTTGGGTTTCCCACGGGAATGGGAGACTGGATGTGACGTACACTGGTTTCCTGTTTTTCACAGTTCTCTCGGTGTTCTTTGTTTCCGAGGAGAGGAGTTGCTTCTCTGCTCTTGCAGAGGCAAGATGCATGTTTGTAATCTCTCAGCATTGAAGTGTAAATAAAGTAAAGTAAAGTATGTGGCACGTACTGCTCATCCTTCCGCTGTGTAGAGGAGCCTGCAAATACAACATTTTTGGTTCCGGGCCCAGAAAAACGCAATCACACTGAAGAATGGACTCCAGAAGTCGAGTCGGAATGCCGGCAGAGGAACAGAGAAACGGATCGGTGTTATCTGCTCTGCGCGTCAAGTTGATTGATGAGAGGTATGTGCTCATGCTCCGGGCAGCCTGCCAGCTTCTAGTTAATGGCTTTATGGCTGGACTTTGAACTTTTAACGCCGTTTGCCGCGGCACAGGCAAAGGCTCTAAGGCACAAGCTCACAGGCTTGGGAGGCTTGAAAACCGAAAGTACCTTTAAAAGTGCTTTTGGAATGAGGTTTGAAGCAGCAGTGACGCAGCTTGTTTAAGGCAGCAGAGATGACGCAGAAAGCTAATGCCAGAGTCATGATGGCCCTTCAGGATGCTTGTGGGATTCCTAAGCTCAATAAAAGAAACTATGCGGACTGGGTTCTCTATGCAGAGGCTATTCTGCGGAAAGAGGGTCTGTTTACAGTTATTACAGACAACCCCCCAGCTCCAATTACAGATGAATGGACAGCTAAGGATTCCAAAGCGAGGGGAACTCTTACATTGATAGTATCCCCAGAAGAGTTCTGTCTGTTGCGTGATAAGACCTCAGCCAGAGAAATTTGGGATGCTTTGAGAGAGGCTCATTTTGAGGACAGAAGCTGGTTCCTCTTTGTTCTACTATGCCAAGCTGCATGATATGGCTCTTGCTGAAGGTGGAGATGTGCGTACACATCTGATGGAGATGCAGAATCTGAGACATGAGCTGCAACAGAGAGGACTCACCTTTCCAGAGGCTGTGTATTCCTTCATGATACTACATTCTTTGGGTTCAAGTTGGGAGTCCGTTGCCACTCAGATTGCTGTTCAGCCAACTGCTCAGCTCACAGTAGCCTATGTTACTGCCGTGATTCTGAATGAAGCAGACCGCCGGGGTGCTAGCTGCATGGGTAAGGGGGAGTCTTCACAGACGTCGTCTCAGAGTGCAGTGGAACCACCAGATGGCGCCAAAGCTTTGAAGGCAGTGAAATGCTACTCGTGTGGACGTCTAGGCCATATGAAGAGGGAATGCAGATATCCCAGGGCCAAGACAGAGCACCGCAGCGAAAGCTCATCGCGTGGAAAAGGCCAAAGCAAAGGCAAACGTCCGGTGTCCAGGACAACGCAGCACAAGGCAATGGTCTCACGCTTCACTGCAAAGGTAGCAAAGATCCAGAAGACGTCTAGATCTTTCTTCGTTGTTGATTCAGCAGCGACCCACCACATGTGCAACGATAAGCGACTGTTCGTGTCTTTTACACCGCAGGAAGGTGCAATTCACCAGGCGGATGACCACACAATCCCCAGTCAAGGCTACGGAACTGTCGTTCTTCACAGTTTGGACTTATCAATACAAGATGTACTTTACGTACCAGATGCCACACACAATCTACTCAGTGTTGCGCAGCTGAATGAATAGAACATTGACGTTTCCTTCAAGAATAAGAAATGCACCATCACAAAGAAAAACGATTATGTTTTGCATGCTGAATATGTTGATCGTTTGTTTGTTTTGTATTTTGATGATGATGTGCAGGATGAAACTTGTTGCATTGCAGGTTCTAACAAAAGTTTGCATGCAGGTTGTATTCATGATTTTCACAGGAAATTTGGTCATTTGCATTTTGAGGCAGTATCTAAAATGCCTGCCTTGGTTGAAGGTATGACTATTAAACCCTGCAGGTACCACATGAAGTGCAAGGCATGCGCAGCAAACAAGGTGAAAATGGCTGCGAAAGGTAAGGTGTCTAGTAGGCAAGCTACAGAACCATACCAGGTTGTTCATGCTGATTTGGTTGGTCCACTATCGCCCTCTTTGGGTGGAAACAAGTACTTCATGGTTCTCATTGATGCATTTTCCAGGTATATTTATGTGTACAATCTCAAGCAGAAATCAGAGGCTTTTCCAAGGTTCAAGGAATTCTGTGCTTGGTTGGGAAATGTGCATGGTAAGAAGATAAAGACTCTTTTCACTGATCGCGGGGGGGAATTCACTTCTCAGCAGTTTGAAGCTTTTCTGACTGAGATAGGAATTCAACACGATTTGTCTAGTCCTCGCTCGCCATGGCAGAATGGACTTTGCGAGAGGGCAAATCAGACTTTGCTTCAAGGGTTAAAAACCTTGCTGCATGATGCAAATCTTCCAGAGAGTTATTGGGCTGAATCTCTCTCGTGTTTTGTTTCCAGTTATAATCACAGGTTATCTTCAGCGATTGGTTGTACCCCCTATGAGAAGATGTTTGGCAAGAAGCCATACATCAAACACATGAAAATTTTTGGTTCTGACATGTGGGTTCACACACCACAAAGCTCCAAGTTAGACAAGCGTGGATTGCATGGTATCTTTCTAGGTTATCAGAAAGGTTCTTACAGAATAATGAAGACTGACTCTAAGACAATTAAGCTCACAAGAAGTGTTGATTACAATGCCAAGTGGGGGGAGAATGTGGGAATTTTCCATTGTTATCCTGATGACAGTGATAAGACTGAGGATAGGCAACAGCAAAAGCAGCCACAACAACCCACACCCACTGATAAAGGTTCTGATTCTGAGTCCGAGACTGAATCGGGTGATTCAGAGGATTTCAAGAGTGCGAAAGCCTCTATGAGACCCTCTGAAAGCTCTGATCAAGAATCGGAAGAACCATTGTTCACAATAGGTCACTTTTCTCCTAAGAAGGAAGAGGAGAGTGTTGAAGACTTAAGGCTAATTCGCAGGTCACAAAGAGCCACAAAAGGCAGACCTCCAAAGAGATTTGCTGATGAATTTGCTAAGACAGCAGTAGCAGCTGTTAAAAGCTCCAAGAAGGTATTTGAACCTTCAAGTTTCCAAGAAATCCAGGATTTGGATTCAAAGGATGCTGAGCCATGGTTAAATGCCATGAAGGCTGAGCTTGATTCCCTAGAAAGGAACAAAACATGGGAGCTAGTTCCAGTAGTTCCAGGAATGAAACTGCTTGGAAGCAAATGGGTCTTCAAAGCGAAGACAGATCAAAATGGCAAGATAGTCAGACACAAAGCCAGATTGGTAGCCAGAGGTTTTGCACAGGTACCAGGTGAAGACTATCACGAGACCTACTCACCCACAGTGAGGTATGAGAGCATTAGGCTTATGCTCAAGCTAGCTGCAGAGGAGAATCTACACGTTAGTCACCACGATGTGAATACAGCATTTCTGTACGGATCTCTAGGTGAATCTCTTTATATGCTTCCACCTGATGGCGTACAGGTAAAACAGGGATTTGTTTGTGCTCTGAAGAAGTCCCTTTATGGTCTCAAACAAAGTGCACGGTGTTGGCACACAAAACTCACTGAAGTATTGTTTTCTCTAGGTTTTCAGCAAGGGAAAGCTGATCCATGTGTATTTGTCAAAGAGGAGGGGCAAAAGAAGCTGTATTGTTTGTTTTATGTTGATGATATTTTGTTATTTTGGAAAGATGTCACAATGTATAATAACGCCCTAGCTCAACTGAAAGAGCACTTTGACATGAAAGATCTTGGTGAGGTAAACAACTACCTATCTCTGGAAATAGAGAGAGATCAAGATGGTAACATTCTAGTACACCAGTCACGGAAAATTGCTGATGTGTTAAGCAAACTAAACCTGATGGATGCTAACCCTGTAGACACACCGATGACAACAGGTTATCAGGTAGATGACACTGAAGAAGCATTTTCTGACACTACACTGTACAGAAGTGTGCTAGGCAAGCTAAACTTCATTGCCAGATGTTCAAGACCTGACATTGCTGTTAGCTGTAATTTGCTAAGCAGACAAGTCAACAATCCTACTGTTAAGGATTGGAAAGCTCTGAAACGCATAGCACACTATTTGAAAGGCACTGTGCATTACAGACTGAGATTTAACAATCAGAAGTCTGGTGGTCTTGAGATATTTGCAGATGCAAGTTTTGGAAGTGACACTACAGACAGGAAAAGTACGTCTGGAGTTTGCTACATGTACAATCAGGGTCTATTTGATTGGTCATGCAAGAAGCAAACAACAATTAGCTTAAGTACTTGTGAAGCTGAACTGAATGCACTGTCTTATTCACTTAAGGATTGTGAATGGTTGTTACAATTGTGCAAAGACATGAAAATTCCTGTCAAATGTCCAATCCAGGTTTACCAGGACAACAAAGCATGTTTGGCTTTGCTGAATTATGAAGGTTGTAAGCAAAGCACAAAGCACTTGCAATTGAAGTTGCAACATGCTAGGGAATGTATTCAGAAGGGACTCGTAACGGTGTCCTATATGCCAGGTATTGAAATTCCTGCTGATGTATTGTCCAAGATTGTATCAAGGGATCAACACTGTAACTATGTGCAGAAGTTGGGTTTGTACTGATATTGTACGAACACGCTGCCCAGTGATGTTCACAGAAAGGGGGAGGATGTTGGTTTCTGCTTTCTTCACTGTGCAGCGAAGTGCTTGTCACGGGACAATGTTTTGCATTCCACAGTCAGAGTACTGTTGGGTTTCCCACGGGAATGGGAGACTGGATGTGACGTACACTGGTTTCCTGTTTTTCACAGTTCTCTCGGTGTTCTTTGTTTCCGAGAAGAGGAGTTGCTTCTCTGCTCTCGCAGAGGCAAGATGCATGTTTGTAATCTCTCAGCATTGAAGTGTAAATAAAGTAAAGTAAAGTATGTGGCACGTACTGCTCATCCTTCCGCTGTGTAGAGGAGCCTGCAAATGCAATAGTAAAGGCCTCATCTGTTATTGGCTGAAGGTTTTCCAAGGTCGCTAGCACAGTTGGCAAGACCTGTTATTGACTCAGGACTCTTTGGGAATCATGATATGTAAGTGGCAATTCCCATCCCTATCTGTACATTATACAAGTCCAACCATTTTGCAATTATCCTTGAGTTTATATGTCATTAAATGCATTCATTTTTATTTTATTCTCACTAGTTCTGTCCTGTGCTCTGATATACCATGCAAGAGTTTGGCACTCTTATGATGTTTCCTTTAAAGGCCTCTGTTCATAGGGCAATCCTGTTAATATTATTTAGCATATCAAACACAGTGTGGGGTGTAGAATAGCCTATGGAGCTTTTGAAAAATATGCCATGTTCTGCTGTAGTCCTGCATGTCTGTAACAGTGAGATCTATAAACAATATATTGGATTTTAAGCAAATACAGTAAGTTGGTATGATAGATATCATCTTGTCATATATATAAAACTACTTATGTTAAGGCTAAAGCATTAATAAAAGCTGTACCTTTATTTTGAATCTTTGTAAGTGTGTATTTTGCAATATTCTGCTCATCAGAGAAACTATATAAACTCCATTAATGGCAAAAGGCATAAACTACCGGTACATTGTTTCTGACACTAGATGGCAGGAAATTACTCTGTTCCTAAGATGGCTTTACATTTCATGTGTGCTGCTGTAATGAGAGAGCTCAGAAGCTACCAGTGTGTTTTTGCAATACAACTTTGCTTTAATCTATATTTTGATGCATGAAAGCATATGCTTCCCTTTTAGTAGGTTCTCAAAATTCATGCACAGAATTTAGATATTGGTGAAGAATGGACACAATAGTCAAGGGTGGCTAAACATGTGCGCCTCGAGATTTTTGGATTCTAACTCCCATCAGCCCCAGCCATCATGGCCAATGTTCAGGGATGTTGGAAGTGAGGGGCAGATGGAGTTCGTCCACCTGGGAAGATAGCCTCTCTAGAAGAAGGAAAACCCTGCTCCTAAACCTCTACTGTCTTGCAGCATATCTTCAGGAGAAGAAAAAGCTAAGGAGTAAACTTTACACAAATCCAGTGTGGACTTCCTAAGGCAGTTGGGTGGCACCTCGTATGCCTTCTTTTGGCAACTCCTGCAGCCAAGCTGATGCCAAGCATATTGCTCTGCTTTCCTTTGGACCACATCAGTGAGGCCAAGAGGGGGTTCTTGTCTAGACAACCCAGGACCTCCATACACACTGCCCAGCTTGTGCCCTGGGGAGGTTACTTTGGTGCTGTTAAGACAGTGATTTGACTTCACCTGCAGAGGGGCACTCCATTGTCTCTCAGGACAGATGGATGCCAACAACATTTTCTGAAATCTCAGGCTTCTGAACATGGCAACTCTCTCTTCCTCTTACTCCTTAAGATTTCCCTTTTTCACGGTTGCAGCATATATATGTGATACAATAGTTCAACATGCACACTCACTTGGTCTTTAAGTTTAACTTGTAGCCTCTGAGTCTGTCTAGATGTGATGATAGCAGACCCACTACAGGAGGTAGGTGACCATGAGAAGAAAGGGGTAATTGTGGGAAGTTTGAACTCTTCACATACCCAATGCCCCCCTCCAACTTCCTCCTGTCATTTTTCTCTGTCTCTCCTGGTCATCTGTTTTTCCCCTGAGCCTAGAAATTGCACTGGACCAAAATCAACTGGGGAAGAGGCAGTGTCATGGAGTGAAGTTTAGGAAAGGAAAGGATTCAGAACTTGTCTCCTACCTGCCTCTTCTTTTCATGAAATTACCCACCATATCCTGCACTATACCTGTTCAGGATCATCATGCCACCATCGCAGCTCATATTAGACTCAGAGAAGCCAGCTCCAATTCTGAATACTTTGAGTATCTCCAGAAGCTTGGAAGGACATACTTTTTAACTGACAAAGTACCGTAATTTATGAGAACGTGTAGCTTGGTGTTTCCTAATTTAAGCTTATGTGTAAATATGAAATGTGGAACATTTTCTTTGTACACAGACTTCAGATGTTATTCTCAGTACACAGGTTAAGACATACTATATGATAATATTAATCAAGCAGGCATCATCAAGTAACTTTGGCTACCCTTGCAGGTGACAGATGGATTAACAACATCTGAGCACTGTTTCTTTTTTGCCTATCTTTAATATAATTTTGTGTACACAATATGCCTAATGCTATATTATTATAGGCACCATGTGTGTATGTTTACACAGTATTTATCTTCCTACTTGGGGTTTTAAACCAGGGATATAATGATAGGCTAGTATTAAAACCTTGCAGCTGTGAATAGTTTGAGTTGCGTACTATTAGTCATCTGCATTATATTGTGGAAGTGAACCTAGAGACAGCGGCGGAGCAAGCCGATCAGGCGCCTGGGGCAGTGTGCATGCCCTGCGCCCACGGGTGGGGCCAGCCACCCGTGGGGGCGGGGCCAGCCAAGGCAGGACGCTCCGTGGGGCCTCCGAGGAGTCTGCTTGCCTCGACCCACTCAGCCACCCTACAGCTGAGGGTGAGGCGGCGGACAGACCGTTTGGGGCAACACGGAGCCTACGGGAGCTCAAGCCACCGCGTCACTCCCAGGAGAGACGCGTGGCTCAGGTGCACTGCAGGCCCCGCGGTGAGTGCCGCCCAGCATTTTGTCACCCCTCTCAGTGGTGACACCCGGGGTGGACCGCCCCCACCACTCCCCCCTTCCTCTCCCCCTGCCTAGAGATGCCTTTGTATCTAAATTATTCCATATCAGTATGAACAAATAAAACTCAACTTCTGCCACCTCTGGTAGTTTTCAGTTGTTCATGAAAATGTTTGTGCTAGTTACATTGAACCATTTATTTGTAGTGGTGCCATTCTATAGACACTTGTACATTTCCTTTGAAATAGGCTGAGAACCACATGGTAACTTTTACTAACTCAAGTCTGCTCCCACCCCTGGTAGTTGAAGTCCTGCATCTTATGGAGAAATATTCCTGTTTGATGCACTTTCTGTCAAAATGGCCTCCATCTGATTCGGAAACAGAAGCTGTGGTAAAGCTGAGGTGTGTACGCTGGAGACAGCCATTGCACATGCACAAATGACAGCACATGTGCAGATAAGTTTCAGTAAATTTGAGTTTGGCATGGGGAAATGAATCAGGTAATGTGCATCCTCACAGCCTCCTAAGTCGGGGGACTTAGAAGGCTGTGAGGATCCACATTACCTGACACATCCTCCAGGGCTTTCCCCAAGCAATCAGAGAATGTGTTTGCATGAAGCCAACCTCTCCTTCACCCTCTTCCTGCCTCTTCTGGTTCTGGGAGACAGGCGGGGGGGGGGGGAGACCTTGTCGCAGCTTGAAGGGAAGACACCCATGACTCCTCACCAGCCTGTTTCCTCTCTGCCTCTTGGCCTTCCTCCTCCCACTCACCTGCTTCAGTTTCTGATTTGGGACTTCTTTCTGTCACAGACTCTTCCAGCTCACTAAGCCCTGTTACCTCTTCATCTTCTGACACCTTCTCTTCCCAGTCTTTTCTCCTTTTGGCCACTCATCATGGTCCCACCAAGGCTCTGAGCCTTCTTCCCTTGGTGGTTCGTCAGCTGGCTCCTCCCACCATTCCTCTGCGTCCAACCAGTCCAGGACATCCCCCAAGTCTGCCCCTGTTTAATGTAGGTTGTAAACTGCTTTGAGTTTTTTTCCCCTTAAAAGTATAAAGTGGTAGAGAAATGAAAGGAACAACGACAGCAACAACTAGCCTAGCCCGGGTGGCGGGCAAGCAGGAAACAAAAATATGAAGGGCTGTGGATATGAAAGTGAGCTCCTCCACTGACCCTTTGCAGAGGAAATCCGATAAGGCTTAAATGGTTGCAGAACCGCACCCTTTGGCCACATGCACGTTTCCTACAGCTACCACCAAAAACTATTTATTGATCTGCTCTGGAATGATTTCATAGCATGTGAAAACTTGCTACTGAATTAGCATGGTGTAGCAATTGGACTTTGGGAGGCTCCTGGAGGAGGGAGTGGCAGGGTGGGATTGGGAATCTGCAGTAACAGCTGAGGCCATTAAATAGATCTATATCTCCGGAATTGCTGAAGCTGGTCCACATCTGCTTGGTTTTTCGCCAAAGGAGCAGCTCACTTGGGTAGTATATATAGAAAGATTGAGTGGGAGAGGGTGGGGGTGGGAAAAGCTATGCACTTCTGGGTAGGCTTTTGCAACCCTTAAAGTACTAGAACGGGGAATGAACTCTTTGCATCACACAAAAATAAAGGCAAGCATGTCGCTTGATCTCTGCTGGCTGCAGCACACAAGCCAGACACAAGTCATTCATCTGACTTCAGGAACACTTTTAAAAGACTCTTTGAGAACCAGCCTCAGAATTAGAACAGCATTTGGTGGCTTACCGGTGCCTTTGCCATGTGGATTATGTTGTTTGCAAACTGTGAAATGCCAAGATGCCAAATCCTTTTGTTGCTGGAAAACACCCCCTTTTGTTGACCAGATGCCGCCAGCTATTTATTATTGTTGTTTCTCTGCAAGGGCTTTGCAAAGCACGAGCATGTGCTATATGGGATTAACCCTGCCGGCACACAGGCACCCACCACACCAGGCACTGCCAATTAAACTGTCAAATGTCAGGTGAAAGCAATAGGTCAGACTGATGGCAAAGCTTTCATTTTCCTGTGATCGGCGTGAATCTCTGTTTTTAACTAGTCTTTGAGTAACAAAGAAATAATAATTTTTTAAAAAAACACCTTGGGATACATTTCTAAACATCCATATCCATGCATTTGTTTCTCAGGGATACATAGGCAACCATCTCCTGTGATCTAAGATGCAGGCTGGTGGCATGTTGTACTATGCAGCACATTTAAAACACAGAATGATAGGCTCATACACTTGCCTTATTATTATTATTATCCTGGTGTCAACCTGGGGCCAAGAATGATTTAGGCAGCAATCCTAAACACACTTCCCTGGAAGTAAGTACCATTAAACTCAGTGTATATTGCTTCTCAGTAAGCCATAAATAGGATCACACCATTAATAATTTGGTATAGCTCTGTGCTGCTATACCATTCCCTAAATTAGACATATAAAAATACTTTATAATCTTGCTTCATGTTTCTCACTGTGTTAGAGCAGGGGATGGAAAGAGCTCTTACTACAGTCACAAATGGTACACAAAGAAATGTGCTTTTGGCTTAGATCCAGAGATATGTGGGGAAACATTTACACATGTAGCCAGGTTTTTTTTCACTCTCTGCTGCATCATCAGAAGTCAAGGTTTTTAAAAGTTGCTTGAAAAATGGCTAGGAGAATTTGGGGGAGACAGAATGCTCAGTTTTGTGATATACATTTGTGCTTTTATCTTGTCGTGATCCAGTTTTAAGGCAATTTTACTGAATGTTGTTACCATTTTTACTATTCTATTTTTACTATAAACTGCCTTAGAGTTTTTTTTTTATTTTAAGTGGTATTAATTTTAAAATACATAAAGATATGTTGTGTGTGTTTGAAGCTCTCTGCAGAAGACCAGTGTCTTCTACAAAGTTGCAGGCTTTTCTTTTGCAGAACAAATTAGAAAATGCTGAAGATGCATTCACATATTCAAATACAACCAGGGAACAAAATTTTAAACCCCACAATTTAGTTTTATAGCTTCAACTCACAAAGAGAAAGCAGCAACAGCATAGGGAATAGACTGAGCTGTGATCAAAGAAAACGCTGGTCCGAATCACACATGTGCCATGAATTCCCTAGATGGCCTGAGGCATGTGACTGTTTTTCAGCATCCCAAAAAGGAATAGCTGTACTGACCAATTGTTGACTTGTGAGCTAGAGTCAGGAACTGGCCTCCTTGAGAAGCTGACAGCACCCACCAGTGATGTTTGCCCTGGGCACCACTTAATATCCTAGCTTCTCAGCATTATGAGCATGGGCGTAGCCAGGGGGGGCAGGAAGGAGTAGCTGCCCCCCTAAATCAATAAAAATACGTAACATAATGGAGGTTCTGCCTCCCCGTAACAAAAGGCCTGCCCCCCAACAAAAATCCTGGCTACGCCCATGGTTATGAGTTCACCAAGCACATTTCACAAAGCAATGCATTGTGGGATATTAAAATAATGAGTCTCACCTACTCACCTTTGCTCAGAGAGCTGCTGCCCACTGGCACTGCTGCCAGGTGCATTAGAGTACATTTTGCACAGGTCCCTCAGAAATTATTCTTATTTGCATACATACGTCCATGTGCACAGTGCTTTGCAGATCAGAAGACCCAGGGAGCTTGCAATCTAAATACATCCCTTCACACCCATCATCGTCATCATTATTTATCATCAGTGCAAAGTTCAACTGCATGTTCTGCAGTGGCCCCCCAGGAGTGAAACTTAGCTTTTGCCACCAAGAGCTCAGCTGAAATTAAAGCCCTTGAAGAATCACAGTTGTTTAGAGAAGCCACCCATGGGAATGTTTTTATTTTGTATGTGCATGTCAAATATCTTTCCCTTCTATCTTTGTTACGCTTTCAGTATATAGATGGCTGATCTTTGTTTCAGCACTACTCTTTTACATGTGTAGTGATGGGGAAGAGGGTGTGTTAGCTGACAAAACAAGGTACAAGCCAATCCTCCATCAATAGTAAATATTGCTGAGAGTTCGGGAGGCAGGATTAGGCTGTATGTCTGAGTCCGTTCTAATTCCTGGATCCAGCAAGGATTCAGTTGTTGGAGTGGCCAGGCCAGCTTCTTGGTAATGGCCCTAAGGAAGGGTCATTAGGGTAACAAAGGAAGTGGCTCCGTGCCAGACGTCAAATGGGTAGGCCCCTCTCCCTCAACTTGTTGATAGTCAGGAGGACAAAAGCACTAGCTGAGGGGTGTGTATATATGTGTGTGTGTGTGAGAGAGAGAGAGAGAGAGAGAGAAGGAGAGAGAGGGGTGGCTACCAGCAGGCAGAAGGAAGAAGGACGAGAGGGAAAGCCAAGCTTAATTTCTTTTTATTATTATTATAATTTATTAAATAGTAACTTTTATTAGTATTTTCCACACAACAACAACAAACACAAAAAATAACAATACACAAAAACAAGCATATAAAAATCCAAATCTTACAAATTAATAATATAAACACTTAAAAGGAAAACAAACATTGACGTCCACCAATCCCACAGCACCTCCTTTGCCTCTCATTGTATCTTCCTGTTGCCTAGCTTAATTTCTGCTTGAATCCAAGGCTTAGGCTATGAGAGAAATAAGTCCTTCTCGGGGTGTTAATGCTGTGAGCCCCTCCAATGTGGACTCAGGTTGTATATATGTATCCTCAATTGCGCTCTTTGGACTCCGCTTAAAAAATTGCGCGCCTCCTCGATTGGTCTCCGTCGAGCCCCCCCCCCCCCCCCCGACTGGAGAAGCGCGCTCAACTTTCTTCCCAGTGAACTTGCCTGTTGCTCCAGCCTCAAAACAGCCAGGCGCCCCCCCCCCCGCTCCCCGCGCCCCTCCCAGAAAAGAAAAGCGCGCCGGGGGTGGAGGCTGATCCACGCTGCTGCTCCTCCCTCCCGCCTCCTGGCTCCGGCGGGCCGGCTCCTTTGTACGCCCGGCAGAGGCGGAGGGGCGCGCAGGGCAGCTCCATCCTGGCTCCGACCACGACGCGACCATGAAACTTCAGGCGGCGGCGCCCGCGCCTTTTCTCCCGCTCCGGCCGCTGCTGCTGCTGCTGCCGCTGCTCCTGCAGGCTGTGGCAGGACGAAGCTCCCCTTACGGCAACCGCTACGCTGGGTAAGTGCGCCGAGCGCAGCCCTCTCCAACCTAGTTGCCTCTCCAGAGGCTGCTGCGCTCCAGCTCCCCTCATCCCTGACCATTGGGCGTGCTGGCTGGGGCTCATGCGAGCAACGTCGGGAGGCGCACCAGGGCGCGGAAGTAGCGCCTCTCTTGCTCTCATCTTGCACTTTGCACGGGCTGATGGCAGCCACTGTTGGGGAATTGTGAATCGTTATAATTGTGCTCTTGGATTTAGCGTCGGAGGACCTTGATTGTTCATATCTCACTTATTTAATTACTTCAGGCAGGGGTGAAGGAACCGAGGCTTTCGAGATGTTGTTGGATTTTCAGGATGGCCAGTGCAATTCTAGGGATGTCTAAAAGTCTCATCCTCCTTGGCCGCTGGCCATGCTGGCTGGGGACTGAACTGAGTTCTGCAATGTACGGAGGTTCCTTGCAGAAAGCCCTTGAGTCTTCAGGAATATACACCTGAAAGTATGAATGCTAATAGGCATTCTACTTTGCTGATAAGGCTTGGTTTCCAGACCCTTTTAGCATCATAGTCACCCTTCTCTGCAGACCTTCCAGCTTGTCAATATCCTTCATGAACTGTGGTGCCCAGAACTGGACACAGGACTCAAAGTGGAGTCTGACCAAGGCAGAATAGAGCAAGATTATGACTTCTCTTGATTTGGTTGTTAGACTCCAGTTGATGCAGCCTAAATTGCATCAGCTTTTTTTTTGCTGCTGCATTATACTGTTGACTCTTGTTAAGCTTGTGGTCTGCTAAGACTCCTAGATCCTTTTCACATTAGATGATGTTGTGCAGGGCTTCCTCCCCCCCCCCCAGCTGGAACTTGCCAGAACTCAGTTCCTGCACCTCTCAGGTGGGTGCTGGTGCCATTATAAGAGAACAAGGGAGATAGCCATGGTGAGTTCTGGCACTTCTTTTTCTAGAAAAATGGCACTGCATGCAATAATTTGAATTTACAAATGGCAATGCATCGTGGCAAACCACAGCTCTCGGAATTGGCAGTGCAAGCTGACCTATGTCAGACAAGTAAGTCTTGTTGAGCTAAACAGAACTTACTCCCAGTTAAATGTGTACAGTATATAAGACTGAATCCTAAGGCTTGAAGCACACAGAAAAGTAGCCAGAACAGAAATGAAGATTCCTTTTGAAGTGAATTATTTTTTGTCTTTTAGCTCAATTCCCACAAACTTGTCCACAGGGTTGCAGCCTTAACATTTACTCAGATGGAAGACCCATTGATATTAATGATGGACAACCTATGCTAATAGAGGTGGCCACTGATTAAACCAAAATGGATTGATCCAGATTGTTGTTATTAACATCTATAAGCCCCTCCACGGCATTGCTCTCTGTGTGACTCACAAGCATAACATGACAGACTACAATTAAATTTTGTTCTCTTTTTTTCTTGTACATGTTTTTGTTGCTAGCCGTCTTGAAACCTTGATGAGAATGCAGGGCATACGTTCTGAAAACAAACAAATAAAATAAAACGTTTTAAGGCCCATAAGCAAGTAACCAAATAGGTGTGAAATGACATAAGAACTAGGCTGGCATGATACTGGCAAGAGGAAGATGCAGGTGAAAATACAATATGTTCCACCCCCTACCCACCTCCCCAAGATGGAATGGCAGATAATACTTAGAGCAGGACGGAGCAGAAACTTTAAGTCCACCGCCAGGCCAGAGCAACAGAGTTCTCTCCATCCCAGTTGTGGAGATTGTCGTTTGACTAATGTAGTCAAATAATTCCTTGAAGCCCAGAACAGCTGCTGTGCAAATCCAACTTCCGCTTTTGAATTTTTCTGATACCTTTTATCAGCGCTAGCTTCAGCTTAGCAGGGATGGGGACCCTGTGGCCTTTTAGGTATTTTTTGGATTCCGCTATCACTAATGATTAGGGATGGAAGGAGTTTTAGTCCAGCCACATCCGGCAAGCCAAAGGTTCCCCACCTCTGCTATAGTGGAAGCTCCTAACTACAACTAGCTTTAGTACAAATGCAAAATCCTTTCCTCAATAGCTGTAGTCTTAGCACTTCCATAGCTGGGAACTAGGGCAGATACCATGGCTCATGTATATTATGTAGAAGAAAGACTAGGAAATGGGGGAAAGATTTCATCGGAGGCCCTGGAAAGCTGCTACCCGCCAGGGTAGATAATACAGAGATAATCAGACACAATATAGAACACCTTCCCATGTCCCCAGCCAAAGCACAGCCAACTGAACTACAAATATGCTTCCTTAAGTGGTTCAGTATTATATTTTTGTGTTTAAGTGCCTTTAAAAAAAATACACAGTTGGCATTAACAATTATGCATCCTGTATCACATACCGGTAGTTTGCAACCTGCTTTTTGCAAAATAGACAAGGGGGGGAAAAATTCACAAGTGACCCTGGAATACAAGGGAAATGTCTCATATTGGAAAGATGCTTTAAACAAAGTTGAGCATTGACTATCATTATTGCAGTAGGCTCTTCTGTTAAATGCCAATAATTTACCTACTGTATTTTTCCTTCTATAAGACGCCTCCATGTATAAGACACCCCCTATTTTGGGAGACTCAGATTTAAGAAAATGGGGGAGATGTATCCGTGTATAAGACGCCCCCTAATTTTTGACATTATTTTTAGGGGGGAAACCTAGTCTTATACACGGAAAAATACAGTACTCCTTCCCCACTTTAATTCTCTTTAGTGTGGACAACCAGATAGTGCATGTTCTCAAAATAACTGGCTGTGGCTTCAGAAATTGCTTAGCTTATAGAGCAATGCTAGTAAAACGATACCTTTTTCAGTGTATAATCTGTGTAGTATTCATTCAAAGTGGTGCTTTTTTAGGTGGTTCAAGAAGGAAGTCAGAATGGCCTTGCCCTTTTCATTTTTATTAATGTACTAAGGCTAGGCATGCGGATTCCACAGTTAAAACACAATCATTCACTGAAGTTTAAAAAACATTCCATACACTTTAGGAAAAGAAAGTACATGGTAATACGATATAAAGGATTTCACCCCTAGGTCACTAGCAGTGACAGAGCACTTAACACATGACAGCTGCTTTCTGGTCTGAGTCCAGTGCCTACTTGCAGGTATCTTCCTGGTGAAAAACAACCCCCCACAATTTTGACCCTTCCTGATGATGTCAAGAGAGGCCAAAAACTGAAAGAATGCTGCAAGAAGATTGCTTAGGCTTGTGATTAGTAGCACAGGAACAAAGTTCACTGGAGGAACGATAGGCAAGCTAGAACTTCAGCTATTGAGGGGATTAAAAAAATTGTAGAGAGCAGTTGTCGCAAGTACAATGAAATTAGTACCCTTTGTGAACAATAAAAGCATGTCCACATTATTTAAGTTGCCTTTAGGCTTCGATGAAGCCTTCAGGTTTAAAGTTTCCCACCACATCAAATCCCTTTTTGTAACTACCATAGTTATTTCTCTCTCTGTTTTTCTCAGTCATACTGTAAAAGTGCTTCAGGGCTCTTGAACAATGAATCCATGTTGTTGTTACTCTTCTGTTGTGGTAAATGCAAACCTCTGTCCTCAGAGAAGTATAAAATTTGGGAGTTGGAAGGGGCCTTTGAGGTAATTTAATCCCACCCCACCCCCGCTCAGTGCAGGATTATTGCATCCCTGACAGATGGCCATGCAATTTCTTGCTTCATCTGTGCTATACATTTAAAGCAGTATCATGCTACCTTAAACAGGCATGGCTTCCCCCAAGTAATTCTGGGAACTGCAGGGTGCTGAGAGTTGTTAGGAGAACCTTATTCCCCTCACAGAGCTACAATTCCCAGAGGGATTAATTGTCAAACTACAGTGGTACCTCAGGTTACATATGCTTCAGGTTACAGACTCCGCTAACCCAGAAATAGTGCTTCAGGTTAAGAACTTTGCTTCAGGATGAGAACAGAAATTGTGCTCCGGCAGCGTGGCAGCAGCAGGAGGCCCCATTAGCTAAAGTGGGGCTTCGGGTTAAGAACAGTTTCAGGTTAAGTACGGACCTCCGGAACGAATTAAGTACTTAACCCGAGGTACCACTGTACTCTGGAAATTGCTGAGGCGGAACCACCAAAACTACTTAACAATAAAATGAATACACAGTCTTAACCTAACTTCAGTGGGATTGCACTGGAGTAAGTTGGTTATGTAGCTTATAAATTACAATGTGCAATTTATTGTATTAAGCAAAGTAGAATCCGATGATTGACATGAGCTTCTTTTTATAAAGTTTGTGAATACTATAATGCAGGATAAAAATAGATTCTTGTCAAACATCCATACTATTTAGGAATTATTCATAAAAGTGTTCTCAAGCAGGCACCAAAGAGAGATCCATTTATCATTTATCTTTTAATTTTAAGTGATAGTTTTTACTTTAAACGTTAAAGGTTTTAGATACTAGTTAAAACTGGGCAGGCAGTATACCCTTGTAAAAGCTTTGTTATTATACAGTGGTTATTGGAAGAGTCACCATTTTCCAGAAGAAGATTTGTTTGGCAGTAAATTCTTGATCAATCAAAGATCTCAACAAGAGTCATATGATTGCCTTACAACACATTCCTTATACAGTTAGCTCAGAAAAGTTCCACTAACTTCAGGGAGACTTACTCTTAAGTAAGTGTACATAGGATTTCAGCCTTGGACTATGTACAGAACTTGTGCGGGGGTGGGGGTGGGACTTCCATTCTGTTTATATAAGAAGAATAAATTGAATTCTGAAGATGACTGTAAATAAGATGAATTTTTCAAAATAAAAATTTGATGCAATTATTTATAAAACAATGTATGCACTACTGTTCCCATCCAAAAAGGAACTGATGGCCAACAAAGTGTAAACAAGTACAAAAATAACCCAAAACAGCCAAGTCTAAAAGCGGAATCAAAAAAACAAAAATAGCAGAGAGAGCCAGAGCTCACAATATATAAACTTAATCAGTAGTGGGCAGCAGTGCTCACCTAACCTCCTGACAGCTGCATTGCTGCTGCTTACTGGGAGGGAAAGGTAGTGGTGAGATCAGTGTGGTGGAAACACATAGGCAGAACCAGTCCAGTCGTCCTGGTAGTGCATTTGCACCACACTGACCTCCCCATCCCCACGGCCCTTCCTCTCTGTTTGTTTGTTTGTGCAGAGTCGTTGCATCCCATTCTTCAGCCAAAAAGCCTCCTCAGAAGGCTTACATATACTCAGTTAAAACAGTTTCTATTTGCAGTATTACTGTTGAAAAGATAAGGCACAAAAGAAAAAAGAAGGGAGGCCGGAGGAAAAAAGCAAACTCAAGCACAAGTCAAATAGTAATTCTTATAAAACCACCTGGAACGGAGACAATTCAAGAGCAGCAGATGGAGTTGGACTTTGTTGGACTCCATCATTGTTGATGGAATGAGCACTGTTTCCTATCTTCCCTGTTTAGGGAAGCTTTTAATGTTTGACGCACAATTGTATTTTAATATTTTGTTGGAAGCCACCCAGAGTGGCTGGGGAAAACCAGCCAAATGGGTGGGGTATGAATAATAAAATTGTTGTTGTTGTTGTTTACAAAATGTAAGTTCTTATTATCTCATTCATCCAAGCAGGTACAGTGCTCGACTTGTCCTTATCTGCTTTGTTGCTTACACTTGGAAAAAAGTTGATTGTAGAGTGTTCCTTCTCCCTCTCTCTCTCTCTCTCTCTCTCTCTCTCTCTCTCTCTCTCCCCAACATCTGTAATCCTACTGTTGCAATCCATCATGATGTCAGAGCAGATCCTTCCTGAAATGCATACCTCAAAGGAACCGATCGCCATGTAGGTTGAAAAATAGGTTTTCATTTTAACCCTAAACTGTAAGAGTTTTACCTTGGAAGTCAGTACTTTAAAATGAGTGTCAGATATGTTGTAAAAATAGAGGTGTGGGCACTTGAAGTTGTGGGTGAATTCTGATTATTTTTAATTGGCACGCCGCTTTCATGTGCTACAGCCCATTTCCTCAGATGCATCAAGTATTAGCTCATAGAATCATAGAATCATAGAATCATAGAGTTGGAAGAGACCACAAGGGCCATCGAGTCCAACCCCCTGCCAACCAGGAAACACCATCAGAGCACTCCTGACATATGGTTGTCAAGCCTCTGCTTAAAGACCTCCAAAGAAGGAGACTCCACCACACTCCTAGGCAGCAAATTCCACTGTCGAACAGCTCTTACTGTCAGGAAGTTCTTCCTAATGTTTAGGTGGAATCTTCTTTCTTGTAGTTTGGATCCATTGCTCCGTGTCCGCTTCTCTGGAGCAGCAGAAAACAGCCTTTCTCCCTCCTCTATGTGACATCCTTTTATATATTTGAACATGGCTATCATATCACCCCTTAACCTCCTCTTCTCCAGCTCAAGTTTCACCCTTTCAGTACTGGGTCCAGAAATCCTTGGAAGGCAAGACCATTAAATTGGTTTAAGTGTATCAAGCCTTCTTTCCTCTGGGTCTGCACATTGCCACCTGCCCTCTCCTTCTCCTGCACGGTCACGAGATTGGAAGTTTCAGCTTCCATTTTAAATGAACCACAGTTTTGTGTGTCTTTCATGGTTAGTGCAAATAAGCCAACTTCACAAACTGTTGTTTGAAATTGGCCTGTTTCCTAACCATACTTAAGATTAATATGACATGGCCTATTATGTTTAAGCAAAAATAAAAGCCACAGTTTCCCAAACCCTTTGTAGCTGCACTAAAGAAAGAGGAGTGTGAAAGCCCAGTGCCTGCAGTTCATTCTTGTCATGCTAAACTATGGTTTATTGTATTGTCCAAAATGGCTTTAGTACTGTTCATCAGACGCTCTCCTTTAGCAACTATTCATTTTTATCAACAGCTAAGGTTAGCTATTGGAGATCTAATTTTTAACTTGCTTGTTTCTCAGACATCCACATAGTACCCTACCAGGCTTACTGCAGGAACTAGAAGTATTCCTTGGGGTCTTGTTCACTCAACTCTGAACCTATAAATTGTTTTTGCGATCATTTTCAGCTATAAATTGGGTAATACAGTAATTCCCAGGTGATTGCAGGTTTTAGTAGCTTTCCTCCAGTTAAGACTTACAACAATAACAACCATCTAAAACATTTTACCTGTAAAATGGCACAATACATGATGGGATCTCTCAACATTTATGTCTTTATCCTTTAAAGCAGTTGCAGGGTGTTCTGGATTTGAGTGGAGCGATGACATTGGGGGGCCGGGAGAGTTAACCCTTTCCCCATGCCATTTTCCTGATCTAGAGACCACCTCCGAAGCTGGTTTTGAATTGTGGAGGGAAAAGTAGAGGGCTTAAATACACAACCTCTAACTGTATTCCTACCAATGTTAATAAAACTAAACACCCCTTTAGTTTTAGAAAGAGTAGCTAAGCAGTATTACAAAAGGTAAGGGAAGCAGGCCCCTGACCCAAAGTTTATGGGGGGATACAGTAATTTTCCTCCCCTATGCCACTGCTCTTATCAGATGAGTGATCCCTAGAACTACTTAAAAGTAAAAAATGCATTGGGAAATATGTTATCCCTGGCTCCCAGAGTGAATCCTTTCAGAGTAACACCCTAAGCATTTAACACAGTGTCTGGGGGTGGGGGTGCTTATAAATCTAAAATACACCACATGGTTAATCTATGGAACTTAGTACCATGCCCTCCAACTTTTATCCAATGAAAATAGGGACGTTTCATTCCTTGATAATAATTTTACGCCACACATCTTATTGGGCACTCTGGCCAGTTTCCAACATATATAAAAACATAATAAAACACTAAACATTTACAAAAACTTCCCTATACTGGATTGCCTTCAGACAGGCTTGGGAGTTGGATAACCCCGTATCCTCCAACATTTCTCCAATAAAAATAGGGACATGCTGAGGGAAAGCGGGAGATTCTGGGATCAAATCAGAAACCAGGACAGCTTCTGTAAATCAGGCATGTCCCTGGAAAACAAAGACACTTGGAGGGTCTGCGGTACTACAAATGTTGTGGCAGCCTCCAAAATGTAGAATTTTCAGAGTAGATTAGACAAAGTCATGGATGATAAGACCATGTGTCCTCAATATTGGAGGTGGCTCTGAATCCTGGTTGATGGGGAACACAACCGGGAAGAGTTGTGTTCTTGCACTCATGCCCTGCTTGGGGACTTGCCATAGGACCTAGTTGGCCACTATGAGAACAGAATGCTGGACTAGGTAGGCCTTTGGTCTGATCCAGCAGCGTTCTTCTTATGTTCTTAACCTGGTTATTTGTTAGAAAGCCCTACTATGTTCACTGAAACTTGGGAGTCTCTCAGTAGCCCCCTTCAAGCTTTATACATGTGAAGCGGGGTTCCCTGTGATGAGGGGGACAGTGAGGCTGTGCTACTGGCTCCAAGAGCACAAGGCTTCCCATGGCTCCACACTCACCTAGGCATGGATTTCTGCAGAAGGAAAGCCTATGCTCATAGATCTCTAGACACTGTGCAGTGGAATTTTTAATTGGACAGGATTCCAGCCTCCAGGAAAACCTATTCACATGGTGTTCTCTAAGCACATAGGCAAACATCTGCACCTAATGTGTAGGTGTCAAAGGTGGGGGAAGCTACATTACCTCAGTTTGCTGCCTAATTAATACCTTGCTGTCTACCACTGTGGAACTTAGTTCCTAGTAAAAATACAGAGGGACAGCCTATTTTAAATTGATCACTCACTGAAAAGATCTAATGGCATAGGCATTTGAATGAGAAACGTTTGTTTTTAGATATAGACATAGCCTAAAAGTGTTGCATCTATCCAGTTTTTCACCTTTGTCTTATAAAAGTTAACAGAAAGTATGCTGATCTTCATGAAATGTGTATGTGGCATATTACAAAGTGAGAGAGACAAGTTTCTTTTCCATTTTAACAACTGTAGGAATAGCAGAAGCACAGCTGAAATGGTATTGGAATGGAACAAGGACTGCACAATGCCTTGGAGAAAAAGAAAAGAGATAGCGTAAAATTAACTATTCCAAAAAGATTTTATTGTGTGCAGTAAAGGACTGAAAGCTGGCAGCTTTTGCTGCACAATCAAATTGCATGTGCGGTACTTACCTTTCAACTGGCAGTTAGGTACCAGATGTTGCCCTACAACAAAGGAATATCAGGGACAAGCCATACTGGAATAATCAGCGTGTTAATTTTAAGCAGAGATCACTTGCCTTTTTTCTTGTTTAAAAAGAGGTAAACTCTTACAATGTTACATTAAACAGACCAACTGTCGTCAACATCACTCATGAATTATTTCCCTGTAGTTCAAGAATCTGACGCCATCCAGATGTGTTGAACTCCAACTCCCATGAACCCCAGCCTGCATGGCCAATGGTTAGGGATGATGGGAGTTATAGTCCAGTAACAGCTGGAGAGTCACTGGTTCCCCAAACCTACAGTAGTAGTGCATTCACAGGTAGTTGAAGAGGTCTTCGCTGGCACCCACAGGAGCCCCTCCTCCTAGCTATCTTTTTTGTAAATCACTTTATTTATTTTTTACAATCAAGCAGTGTATAAATTTTATTTATTAATCAAGCAAACAAACAATTTTTAAAAAAATCAAAGTGCTTAGGACATGAATAGACAAATCTGATGTTTACCAACAAAGTATTTTCCATCCCAAGCCTATAAATTGTTCTGCTAGCTGAGTAACTAATTGGATCAAGCCATAAGGTATACATTTCTCAAAACTAAATTAATAATCCATGGGAAGCAATAACATTACAATTATGCCATTATTTAGGGTCTCTTGCCTAAACCAATGATATAAATTATTATAGAGAAAATCCAGCCAAAGTTAAGCAGTCTCAAATCCCATTGAAACCAATGGGATCAGTTATTAACTTTGGAAAAATCTATTGTATGTTAACTTTCATTTCCAGTAAAACTTGTATAAATAACAGTTGCATCAGAAGCTGCACTTTCAATAATTGACAAGAAGGAGCAGTGTTAAGGAGTATTTAGCTAAACAGCAACTCAGCTGCTGCCTTGAATTTGCAGGATTGAAATTGTAGATACATACAGTATATAATGTAAATTTAGTTTACATTAGTAAACATATCTTAAAAGAGTTAAAAATGCATACAGCAAATCATTAAAAAGTCTTTTGAAAATCTTATGTTGGATGAATTATGTAAATAATTTAAAGTAGATCCAATAGAACTACATTTTTGGCAAAATGAATACAGTATCTACTCACATCTTTTTCCCACATTGACAGTGGCCTAGCGTGGGGGGTGCATTGAGAGTTGCTAAAGAAATGTAAAAAATAAGGATGCAGTAAAAGGGAGGTACGGGGAAGTCGGAGAAATAAGGTGTATGAAAACAAGATAACGGAATTATACATGTTTATATGTTTGTATGTTTTTAGTTTGTTTATTGTTTGTTTTTAATTATGTGTTTGGAAAACAAATAAAAATTTATTTTTTTTAAAAAAAAGCGTGAGGGGTGCAGGGGGGGCTGGCTGCACCGGGTGCAACATCTGGGGGTTAGGGTCAGGGGGCACAAATCCATGGGTTAGGGGGTGCAAATTACTTGCCTTGCCCCGGGTGCTGACAACCCACGCTACGCCACTGCACATTGAGATAAGGTTTCCTGTGGAAGTTATCCCAGTGGTACAAATCCCTGATTCCTAAATTCCAATTCTAGAAAAAGTCTTTGTTAAAAAAAATATTGAAATCAGGAAACCGGGTCAACCATTTCATTTTGGTCACTTGATATTCTAGCCTTAATCCTAAAGTCATTAATAAGCCTTCATACATTTGAGCCTAATTAAAATTACATATTGTTATTAAGTACATATCATCTCCATGGTGAAAAGAGAAAGGACTAGCTATCAAAAGTCTAGCTATCTGAAGAATACCAAGTTTAATCTCTGGATTTAGCAACTGATCTGCAGGTGTCTTATTGCCTCCACACCTCTGACAGGCTAATGCACTATCAACTAGCTTGCAGTAAAACACGATGTGTATATTAGAATTTGTGTGAAGCAGCATGAAACTGTCATGATCAGTTTTCTCTCTGCTTCGGATTAAACACTTAAGTGCTTTTATCTCAGCAGTTCACAACAAGACATGATGCGCAGTGCAGCTAAAGGGAAAACAAGATGTGTTCTCTGCTCATTAGCAGAAAAACAGATTTATACATTTCAAATTGGAGGGGAGGGGATATTATATTGCAACAGCTGAGCATAAAACTTGACTTTTCTCAAGAGGTTGACTGTTTGGTGCCAGCATATTCTCAGATACATCAGCTGCATTTTAATATAACTTGTACCTTTTTCAGTGAAGCCACTTTGCAGTTGTTCTGTCATCTGAACCAAATGATGTACACTGTACCAATTAGAAAACTCGAGTTATGTTTGTTCATGTATATTTATCAGTTCATGACTCCCAACACCAAGTCATGACTCATAGGAGGAAAACAGGCCTCAGAATACACCTGCATGAGAAAATGTTACAGTATATGTACAGTACTAATTTGGAAGTATGAGAAGTCGTCACCTTGTGAAGCAAGAATCAAGAACCTACTGCTTGCTCCCAGTAGGTGGGTTCTTAATGGGGTTGACTTGAGTCAAACTGCTTGGGAAATTTTCATGTGGGAAAACTGTGCAGTCCATACATTTTGCTCCATACAGATACACCTGAGACCAATGAGATAGCTGACCCTCAGGGTGCTGTGTATGTTAACGTTCCAGTAATACGAGTAAGAGCATGCACATAATTGCATAAAAGAGCCTTAGGTGGGCATAGCTGGGTTTGAATTAATTTGGAAGCAAGTGTGGATAAAATTCTTCAAGCGCATATAGCCTCAAGCTCGTAGGCAGTTATGTGCCTTGTTAACTTTATCTGGCATCAGTGAGAGTCTGGGAATCTGAAGCTCAGGCAATGCCTAAGAAAGTATGAGGCACATTTTGCAAATCTTGCCTGTCTGCGCTAATAACCACATTCATTTATTGATATGGAAAGGTGGTTTTAAAAATTCAGTATTATTTTTCCCTCCTTCTCTCAATTTAAACATATTTTTCCAAATACCTGTGAGATTATATCTAGCACTATATAGTTCCCCTGTAGGGTCCTCAGTTTGAAAAAAATATATACACATTTGTAAGCTAGCTAGAGGCACTTATACGTAACCCTCCGTAATGAGGTTATGTGTGGGTGGTTGAAGTATAAGTATCATAGGGATTGGGCCTGGGGCTGTATGTCTGACTGCTGAATTAAGTAAATTACTGCTGGTGATGCAAACAGTGAATAGCTTTCCTTTTCAGAGTCACTAATTTAATCTTCTCATCACCCTCTAAAGTGATTTATTAACTATAAAGCTATAATCTGCATACTCTTTAAAGCACATCCATATGCTTGCTTATAAGCAGCGCTGTCAGTATGTGGAAGAGAGGATAATGTTTCATTAAAACCTCAAATCCGACCACACTTAACCGAGACCTTCTTCCCCTTTTTCTCCTCCAACCTCTATCAACTATCCACACTTGTGCTTGCCCCGTACCTAGAAAACTTCTGTTCCTCTACACCAGGGGTGTATCCTCCCGATGCTGGCATCCTCCAGATGCTTTAGACTGCAACTATGATCACGCCCAACCAGCATAGCCAATGGTCAAGGATAATGGGTTTTTTATTCCCAAGCATTTGAAGGGCAGTATTTTGGCTGCCCCTGCTCAACATCAACCTCCCTCCTGTTGTGGCCAACTCAGGTTTGTTTTTTGTCTTTTAAGGGACACGGGCTGTGAACATACTAGCTGTCACGCCACTCACCATTTTTATTTCTTCAAAAGCAACTAGAATTGGAAGAGAACTGTTATGTACTGAAGTTCTCACCCTGGGCCAGCAGGGGGATACTGTAGATAGTTATGCAAATGAAGGATCGAAAGTGACGTTCAGTGATTGGATAGTTTGTATGCAAATGAAGGATCGAAAGTGACGTTCAGTGATTGGCTAGTTACAGAAAATGGTTACTGTTGCATTCTAGTGGAGCTCTATATAAGTAGGCTGACTGAGCTCCTCAGTTCAGTTCTGTTCCAGCTTACAAATAAAGAGCTGCTTTGGAATTATCGCTGTGTCGTCTGATATGTTCGCCCACAACTTAACAAGAACCACATGAGTCCTGTTGGCGCAGAAAGTGCTTACATAACTTATTAGCATACACACAGATTTCACTGATATTGGATGCCAATAACGTTTGTAACAAAGGAAGGTGCTTTGAAAATATTGAGGACCAGAAAAACCTATGATCAACAGAAGAAAAGCAAGAGAAGCTTTATTTTGACCTATGCACGTCTACTGTATATTTTGGAAAGTGTTTGTCTGTTTGCTATGCATTTGGACACCTTTTAAGAAATCACAACCAAATTTGGCATGGTTCTTGAGATCAAGGAGCAGGTTTTTGTCTATGTTCAGATTTACTTGGACACCATTTTGAATCAAGACTGAACCTTTCAAAACTGTGGTGATTTAAAACTCTGATTTCAAAACAACATTGATTTTTTGGGTAATTCCCAAGCAATGCTGGTGATGAAGCTGCTGGTAATTTATATAGAACAAATAGCAAACTCAAAGAGTCCCTTCTTCAGTTGTTGGCAGTTTAAGTGGACAAAAGTAAACACAAGCCTTCATGTCTGTAAATTAAGGTCTCTGTGTAAACTGCCAACAGTTGAAGAGGAATGTGAAGATCCTGGCATATTTGTTATAAACACCCTATATTATTTAGTTTGTTTTTTAAGTACCGTTATCTGCTTTACCCACCCAGAGATCAAGGAGGTCACTTTAATTGACTCGCTTCTTACGTTAACTACAGGCCTGAGCTAGCAAAGCATTCAGCATTCCAGAAACATGGGCTAATTCTCAAGTGCATTGCAACTTCTGCAAGTGTTTGTCACTGTGTAGACTAAACGGTGTCAATTTATGTTCAATATGCACAGACACAAGATGTGAGGCAGTGGAGAATCTGGCATAAGGAATTAAATAATCTCAAGTCTTGACACTAGGCTTTCAAAGGGTGCAAATAATTTGTGGTTGATGAGCTCTAGTATTTCAAATATCAGACCTTTTAAAATAAGATCTTAAGAGGGATCTTGAATAGCCAAGAAGGGAGGAAATGTAGCATTTTACTTTTACCACAAAATATATTAAGACTGAGTGAGAACATGTGACCATATATATACTGTTGAACTTCCATCAACTCTAGCCAGTATAGCCAATGGTAAAGGGTATGGGAATTGCAGTCCAGAAAATCATCAGGAAGGCCCCAGTTTTCTATTTCTGTATTAATCCATCTGAAGCAGGCACATACCCAATATAATTAAGATTTTTGTAGGTCACCAGTCACTTCCAATATCTGTTCCCTATCTGACAATATCCTTTGAGCTACAGTGCTTCAGAATCAGGTTTTTATCTGTTTACACATCTCCAAGCTATTTCCTTTATACAATAGCTCTTAAGTTTTGGTGTTTCTTTGTTAATACTTTATTATTGGTTAGGGAGAGATGATCTCTCTCTCCCCCCCCCCACTGTTTCCAGAATTAATAAGAACAACAAGAAGCAAATATTCACAGCTCTTCATGCTTTTTAACAACTCTAACGGGAGCGTTCACATTTCTTCAGGTGATGGTATGAATTATTCAAGACATTGACATAAAAAGGTGATACTGATTTGTGATAGGTATGTAAGCTATAGTTTAAGTCTGCATCTACATTTTTATTGTTATCCTCCGTGCATCTTACTAATGTTTCTTTTTGAAAAAAAGAATACTTAGGGTTTCATTTCAGTACTGTATTCCTTAACAGGGATAAAGTGCTACGGGTTGTTCCTGAGAATGAGAAAGCAGCAAAGACACTGAAGATCCTTTCTCAACAACTTGAGGTGAGTTTGGGGGCCTAGGATTGCTGTGGACTGAGGGACAGAATGAGCAGAGTGTTTCATCAGAGGTTTTTAAATATGTTCTGAAGGATCATTGACACACATATCTCTGTCTCAATCTCTGTCTATCTATCTATCATCTATCTATTCATTCCGGCTTGTGGTCTGAAGGCTCTTGTGGCCACCAAGTTGCTGAAGCTAAGTCCTTCTGGGTCTGTTAAGAGCTTAGATGGCAGCTACAGGCTTTCTGGGAGCCATATGCACATTACATTGCATTCAAAGAGGCATTATATAAATGTAAGAACATGAATGAATGCTTAGGGAGGCTAGAAGAACTGAAGGGTGGTAGTGGTTGTTGTTGTGGTGGAGAAATGGAGAAAAACATGAGACAGATGGGCTGACAAAGAAAGTGAGGGTGAGACCAGAACAAAGCAATCCTGCGAACCCTTCCCACTTTTGTCTCTGGCCCCACCTACTGCCGCTAACTGATTATCCCCAAAGGAAACTGCTTTGAGATTGTTGTTTTTACAATCAAGTGGTATATAAATTATAAATAAATACAGGAATGCAGCTTGATTGATAGGAATCCATAGCATAAGAAGCTACTTCATACAAGATCAGACTATTCTTCCATTTAGCTCAGAATTATGGCAGGAACTTCCAAATTGCTTGCCTGATTGTTTTAAATGAAGATACCAGGGATGGATTCTGGAACCACCTGTTTGCAAAACATGCACTGTACAGCTAAGCGGTAGTCCTTCCCCACAGAGTTTGTTCTGTGCTTAGTTACAAGCCATTTGCAAAAGACAGGGCGAGAGGTGTCAGGAAAACATATTTTTATACTGTATGAACCCTGCCTGATTCCCATACTTCGACACCGTTTATATAGTTCTGTATTAAGCATGCCTCTAATATTATTGTAATCCTTTTTAAGCAACAAACATTTTTTACTTTTATGAGCAGTAGCTGTGTACAATCATGAACAATTTCCTCCAAAGCATCTTTGCAATGCTTTTCTAGCAGTACATCACTTATAAATAGGAGACTATTGTCTCCGTGTGTGTAACTTAGGGAAAAATAGAGTCTTATCGGCACAGCAAGAAATAAAGAACAAAAGTAAGAGATGATGATCAAGAATGTCAAGAACCAATGTTATCATATGAGGAATTTCTGAGTATCTGTATTTTTAAATGTTTTCTGTATTTTTAAATACAGGCATGCCTGATACCAGATAGAAAATGATAGATAGATGGATAGATAGATGATAGATAGATAGATATCCTTCAAGCATGACCTCCCCACAGGGATATCAAATAGGGTGGCCACTTATACATTGCCAAAATAGAGGAGATGTTTCACCATAAAGAGGAGGAGATAATATACACATACACAATCATCTTACCATCATGGGGAAGACTGTGATCAAGTGACCTGTGTGGTTGCTCAGTTTATGGACCAGGTGCTGATCATTGATGGACAAACCCAAGAGCCCTCCTTTTCTCCCTTATTATTGCTCTTTATCTTTAAACTGGGACGCGGGTGGCGCTGTGGGTTAAACCACAGAGCCTAGGACTTGCCAATCAGAAGGTCAGCAGTTCGAATCCCCGCGACGGGGTGAGCTCCCGTTGTTCAGTCCCAGCTCCTGCCAACCTAGCACGTCAAAGTGCAAGTAGATAAATAGGTACTGCTCCTGTGGGAAGGTAAACGGCGTTTCCATGTGCTGCTCTGGTTCGCCAGAAGCGGCTTAGTCATGCTGGCCACATGACCCAGAAGCTGTCTACGGACAAACGCCAGCTCTTTCGGCCAATAAAGCGAGATGAGTACCGCTACCCCAGAGTCGGTCACGACTGGACCTAATGTTCAGGGGTCCCTTTACCTTTACCTATCTTTAAACTAGGACCTGCAAACATTCCAGTAGAGAACTACGCCCTGCCAGTCCTTCAAACCAAGGATTGTCCTCTTCAAAGTGGGACACGTAGCCATCCTGTGATCCAGCCAGTTGCTATCTGAGAGAGGGCAGGGTAACATCGCTTCCACCATCCCCAAACACCATGCAAAACAGCCACATATTTCTGCCTCTACAAATCTATCAGCACAACAAAGGTTGATAAGCTGAAGAGTGAAAGAGCCAAAGGATAGCAATAACATACAAATTGCTTTAATTTTATGATTACCTTCAAGGTAAATTTGAGACCTTAGAATGCAGACATGTTTTAAGAAGCACATACTGAGTGCTTCTGGCTTATGTTGTAAATCTAAGTCACCTATCACGTTACCAACATTCTTCCTTCCTCAAGGGAAAAAGCAAATAAATTTGAAACCAGTGTAATAAAGTTGAGAATCTATCCAAGAAGGAACTTGTTTATACCTAAAGAAATGTAAGCCCACAAAAGGTTTATTCTAATTGGTTCATTCTCAGTTTACCCTTGGCATTTTTGTGTTTTCCACCAAGTGAACACACTGTACTTGGGCAAATTTGTAAAGCTACTATTCTTTGACAAATTTATGTATTCTGTGCAATGCCTCGTTCAAATCTCTGCAACCATGTTTTCCCCCAGGAGAAAAATGGGGGAGGGGAGTGTGGGGCAATATAAATTCTCAGCTTCTGTTTACTCATGCTGTGGTTTAGGGACAGGTCAACGATTCAGTTCCCAACATCTAGGACTGGGCTGCCCATGAAGCGGACTGAAGTAGCCACTTTGGGGGCCGGCACCTCCCCATTTTGCCTCAGGTGGCAAAACGGGATGGGCTG
Source organism: Podarcis erhardii (assembly GCF_964252035.2). NCBI lineage: Eukaryota > Metazoa > Chordata > Lepidosauria > Squamata > Lacertidae > Podarcis > Podarcis erhardii. The sequence goes on from NC_138499.1 coordinate 35,077,416, forward strand.
CCCCTGCCAACATTTCAAGGCAGGGCTGAGAGAGACCCCTGTCTGAAACCCTGGAGAGCCATTGCCAGTCAGTGTTGACAATAGTGAGCTACATGGTGTGACTGTGTATAATACACCTTCCTATGTTCGTATCTTCCCACACTTCTTGTAGGAATTCAGCCTCACCACATGGTGGCTATTGCAAATGGCAAATTGTTTCAGCCTGACATAGCTAGTGGTGCTGAGGTTTGCCCAGTAAAATCTTGGAAAATTTCCACTGCCATTGTTCCATGTGTCTTTTCTCATTGGGCTTCTTATTAAAAACCTACTTGGGGAAGAAGATACTCTAATCTTGCCCCTCAGAGAGATGTTCTTTTCCCTCTCTTATGTTTTCAGCTGGTCTTGGACTGCGATTCCAGGCCACCTTACCTGGGAGTAAGACCCACTGAACTTTGGTCTTACTTCTGAGCAGTGCACCTTAGGATTGTACAATTAGTTTCATTGTCTGAGTTTCAGTCTTTAGGACTTACGCCTTAAATACCCCTTGCTTTAAAACAAACAAACATTTTGCACTATCTTTGCCCAATGAGCTGTCATCCAGAGCTTTTGCATGACACTTTTCCAAGGGATGTGTTGCTGTAACGCCAAATGCTTTCTACTTATTGACAGATTCCTTTCCTTCAGTTGACCTGTTAGAAGAATAAACTCTGAAAGCAACATCTACTGGCTACATCATCTGATATAATATTAAGAGACTATGCAGTATTTTGAAGAATTATTGTGTAGGAAATCGGATGCAGAGAATACATTTAAACACTGATTGAATTATGGTAGCCGTGTGGCAGATGAGCGTACTTGTTTTAGGGTTTTTTTTAAGTTTTCATTTTCAGACACCAAATCACTAAAGCAGCATGCACATATCCTCTGACATGATTTTTGCAAGGATGTATATCAAACAGTTATAGACTATAAATCTGCTTAAATGTACAGAAAAACATGTGGGCTGAAAATTAAATTGAAGAAATTGTGCCTTATACACATTGCCGTATTTTTCGCCCTATAGGACGCACTTTTTTCCCTCCAAAAATGAAGGGGAAATGTGTGTGCATCCTATGGGGTGAATGCAGGCTTTCGCTGAAGCCTGGAGAGCGAGAGGGGTTGGTGCACACCGACCCCTCTCGCTCTCCAGGCTTCAGGAAGCTCTCCGCAAGCCTTGGGAGCCCGCGGGAGTTTCCGTCGGGCTCCCTAGGCTTGCAGATAGCAGCCTGCATCTTGAAGCCTGGGGCGCGCTGCACAGCGGGCCCCGGGCTTCGGTTCCCCAACCTGGTTTGGAGGCTGGCGGTGGGGAGAAGCGCGCTTCTCCCTGCCGCCAGCCCCACAAGCTCGGGGGACACCGGGGAGGCGGAGCGCCGCCATCCTGCTGTTCCCCGACCTGGTTTGGGCTTCAGGCAGATATCCGCAAGGCATGGGAGCCCGTTGGGAAGTCGCGCCGGTCTCCCAAGGGTTGCGGAGAGCTGCCTGTTCTGGGGGCTGGGGTTGGGGGAAGCTCGGGCTTCCCCCGCCCCAGCCTCGCGCCTGGGGGGGGAAATAATTTTTTTTTCTTTATTTCTCCCCCCCCAAAAAACTAGGTGCGTTCTATGGGCCGGTGCGCCCTATGGGGCGAAAAATATGGTACTCATTTCAGCATAGGTTTTTTTGGCTATTTCAGGATCAATGTTTAATATTAAATCTGCTTTTCTCAGGCTGTAGTAAGTACCTGCACATGAGGATGATCTCTGACATGTTATTAGAGTGCATAAGAAGAAGATGACCTTTTATATATTAAATTCATGGATGTTCTCAATCTAGACTGAATAAATATGAATTACAGGTTGGTTCCTGCACTACAGGTAGACCTGTGGCAGCCTGGCAGCATCTCCTACATCTCAAAGGGAGCAGTTACAGACATACGTGTATCAAGGAACAATTCGCAAATTCTTCTACCTTACCTACAACAAGCAAACATCCAATATACGTAAGCATGGATTTCAGTTCCTCTAAGGCCACCTGATGCATTCTGCCATGGTTTAGGTCTGTTACATCTATTTTATTTAGAAATATGCTCCATTTAATATTGTGCCTTTTTAATTACAATGGCTGGAGAGTACACAGACCTCCTACAAAACTGTTATTTGAATGGAAGCATGCAGGAACTCTCTTGGGCAGACAGTTTAATTAAAGAGTCCCCTTTAGAATGAAAACCAGTGTCTCTTCAGTGCTCCCAGGCCTGGTTTATTTGTTATATAAATGGTAATTATTGCCACTGGTTCCACAGTCTGCTTAATTTGCACTTGAATGTTAAGTAGAAGTATGCTGAGTAGTTGCAAGCGCACACACATGCTTTTAAATTATATGCTAGGGATACACTAGTCAATTTCCTGTCACCAAAAAGGCCCGTGTGGAGCACAGATCCATTATTATTGTTAATTCCTCTGCTTTCAGTAGGAATTGCACTTATCATTCCACATTGTCATGTTTTTAAACTCCCAGCAGCATTTGTCAGAGTTCTGTCTCTCTCAATAGGAGCCGATAATTCTAAGACCAGGATTTGTATGTCAGGAAGATGGAGAAATTAGCTAAATAACCTTTATTCGGGATTTTTATAGTGGAGGTGTATTGGGAGCCTGTATCGAAATGCCATAATGCTGTGGCGTTGTTGTCTTTTTTTAAATGGCAGATTGCTCTAACTAGATCATAGAATGTGACACTGTTGACATGTTTCTACTTGAGCCTTCTCTTTGCCATGTTAGGAAAAGACTCTTAATTCTAAAGTTAATGGAAGTAGCACACGCTAATGTAATTGGCGCAAAGTATTCTTAATGGAGACATTGCACAAACTTTGAACTTAGACTCCTGGAAGACATTGCTTGTTCATTTGGTTTTGTGTTGCTATTAGCTTTAACAGATGTTTCTATTACATGTTCCAACTTTTCTGTATGGCTCTGGGGGCTAAAACATATCTTAAAAAAAAAAAACAACACAAGAAGTGAAGCTAGCAAGGTACCGGTACTTCTTAGAGTTTCCTTTGAGCTATCAAATATTCAAGGGAGGACATACAGAATTATCTAATTAACCAGCTAATTAAATTTCTATCCCACCCATCCTCCGAAAGGGAACCTGGGACAGCAAGATAGCAAATACATAACAAATTTTGTGGGCTTGATTATAAGCATTATTTATTTATTCACAATGCTTCTATAATGCACCCATGGAGCAGCTTACAACAGCAGCATAATATTACTATAAAAAAATAAAAAACAAACTGGAGAATAAAGTCGATATACCAAAATAAAACAAAACCCAAATCCACCTCTCAGCAACACCAATAAATTAATTAAATAGGCTTTTAAAAATTAAGGGTGGAATTCAGTGTTGTGGTACTACAAATGTCCTGTGTGCACAAGCATAGCAGAGCAATCTTCCCTCTCCTCATACACCTTATGGGAGTTCTCCTGGCCAGTTTGGGGGTGCAGGAGGCCCATGGTGAGGGGGGGGCAAAGCCCTCTTGCACAAGTCCTCGGCCCATGGGAAAGCTGACAAGGTTTAGGCAAAGCTGAGTAGAGAAGCTCATGCAACAAATGGCTGAGCCCAGATCCACTTGCATTTTAAGGTTCAAAGATTAACATATTCTAGATTGTAAAAAGAGATTGATTTTCTTTCATTTTCACAGTAACCCTTCTTAGAAGTCTGAATGTAAAACAGGATCTAGCAAAAATGTGGAAGATACTAAGTTTTTCATTTAAACTTCAATACTGGCTAATTAGTTTACATCATGCTCTGTCATTCCCTTAAAAAAAAAAAAAACAACTTCTCGGCATTTTTCAAAGTCCTGTTATATTTCAAAACAACTAGCTTGTTTGACAGCACATTACAGTATACCAGAATGCTGTCACAACCAATTTAGGGAGGCTTATGAAAGTGACACAAATAGTTCCTCAACGTGTTTCAATCTATGTTACTTCAGCTTACCGTAACAGTGTTATTCTCCTGCATTTTTCTATGCCCTTTCTTCCTTGGTCTGCATTTATTCATTTTGCTTTCTTTTGACACAGCGTCCTCATATCTGATCTGCAAAAAGCAGTAGAAAAGCAAAGTGGTTTGGGGTCATCCAGGAATCGTAGATCATTACCAGGATACAGCTATGAAATATATCATTCACTGGAAGAAGTAGGTAACATTAAAATGATATCCCATGTATTTGCAAGTGCATGTCCTGCGGAATTAGCAAACGTGTTATTTCTAGAACCTTTTAAATAACCTTTAAAAAATATGCAAACTAGGAAACTCTATAATACGCATTGAAAACACTTTAAGGGATTCCTAGCCTTTGCAATATTGTGCTGGTTTTTCATTTTCATATATGATAAGATTACCAGATATATATTTTTTTCAATGAATCCGGGGACACTTTTCAACTTAAACGGATGTTGTATGGGGATTGATTTGTAAATCTGGGGACTGTCCCCGGGAAACGGGGACATCTGGTAACCTTAATATATGATAAGAAAAATGATTCAAATTAAAAAGATGCATCTTGTCTCTCTTTATTTTTGCTTTTTCAGATTCAGAGTTGGATGTATCATCTGAACAAAACTCATTCAGATCTTGTCCACATGTTCTGTGTTGGCAAGTCATATGAAGGAAGACCACTTTTTGTGCTAAAGGTAACATAAAATTGATAAAATGTTTGTGAAGTTATTGGCATATAATGCTGTAGGGCCACCCCAATCTTTGAGTGGTGCAAAATTCCAGTGGTTCCACGTGCTAACCCAGGGTTTGGTTTCCTTGGAATGAGTGAGGGCGGAGACTGTAGTGTCTTTATGATATATGGTTTATTTACACATGCATATATACAGCCGAAGTACAAAAAGGGTTCCTCCTGAGAGGTTCAGGATTGAAAATGTGCAGGTGTAATTGAGTCCCTGTTGAATCCAGGAACTCAAATGCCTATTGAATCAGGCATACAGCCTACCCAACCCACTAAACTCACAACAATAAACATGAATGGCCAAAGAAATTCCACCTAGGAACATAGAATCATAGAGTTGGAAGGAAGTCTGACATGTAATTCTTTTGAAAGTGTTCAGAAGGAAGGGAAAACATACCATCAAATTTTATTTTGTAAGATAATAGAGCCAGGAGCCAAAGAATTGTGAAACTATTTCCATGAGTCCAGTAGGAGATTTAAGCTTGTTTCTGCTCTTGCTGCTTCCTCCTGCGCGGCAAAGTTAAGTTCTTTTGGAACTATCAAAAGCAGTTTGTGGTGCTCAGCTGTTTTTTTTTGTTTTTCCCTCACTTATGCACATTTACTATTGCAGCTCGGCAAAAGATCACGCCTTTACAAGAAAGCTGTCTGGATAGACTGTGGAATCCATGCAAGAGAATGGATTGGACCAGCATTTTGCCAGTGGTTTGTGAAAGAAGTAAGGATCGATTCCTCTGTTGTATTTTGGAGTTAGGAAATTGTAAGTCCGGCGCATTCAGTTTGCTGCCTTTGTATCTGGAACTCATTTGTAATGGTTAACTAGGGTGAAGGTAGCCGTATCTGTCAGAAGCAAGCTGAGGCTAGGGTGCTCTCAAACCTTAACCTTTGACAATATTGCTAGCAGCCATAATGCAGCTTAATCTGCTACCAGCCATTTCCTGCATAGATAAAGATGAAGCGCCCTGGTACATCCCAGTGAATAACTCCACTGCCACTGTGACTAGCTGATTTCTTGACTTAGGACAGCAGGGGTTGGCACTTACCACGGGGCCTGGCCTGCAGTGCGCTTGCGCCACGTGTCTCTCCTGGGAGTGAAGTGGTGGCTTGGGGTCCCACACTGCCCGAAACAGCAGCATGGGGCTTGCATCCGCCAGGCGGACTCTGTGGGCAGCTCACTGTGCCATCTGCCTAGGCGGATTGCCGCGGTGCCCCTGTGGGTGGCTCGCCCCACCCCTGCCGCTCCTGGTACCAGAGCAGCTAGCTATGCCCCTGCACACAGTGATGTAGCTCTTACATGTTGCTCTCTGTGCACTGATATGTGGTGAATATTCCAGTCCTTTTGAGATGTATGATGGTTGGAGAGCTGAACTAGGATTAGGAAGACCATGGTTCAAATTTCTACTCGGCTATAATACTCACAGAATGGCCATGTCTCAGTCATTGCCTTGCAGCTTAACCTTATCTCACGGGGTTATTGACAGGATAAAATGGTGTGGGATAGGGAGCCTTGCACACCTTCTCATTTCCTTGCAGAAAGGGAGGAGATAAAACTGTAATAAATATGAAATATGTTCAGCAATGATTAGCTTGCTAAGCCTGCATTTAAAAGATAGGGTGCAGTACCTGCTGTTGCCACAGTGAGGCATGCTATACATGCTTTTGCAAATAACTATGGCAGTTTCCTCTTTGCCATGACATTGTGTGTTTATCTACTACAAAACAATACAAGGAAAACAGGAGGACAATAAATATAGCATAACTGGAAAGTGTACAGCAAGAGTGGCTAACCTTTGGCCCTCCGGCTGTTATAGGACTACAACTCCCATCACCCATCACATTTTCAGAGTGGTTCAAGTGCCGATCTCTCTTCCCAGGGAGTTCTGGGAATTGTTGTTCTGTGAGGGGAATAGGGGCTCTCCTAACAACTCTCAGCACCCTTAACATACTACAGCTCCCCGAATTCTTGGGGGAAGCCATGACTGCTAAAGTGCTACCATAGAGCTTTATATGTATGGTGGGAATGTGGCCTAAATCTAGGGTCTAATGTTATCTAGCTGCACCACTGTGCTGGAGATGTCATTTGAACGCTGTTTCTGGCAGCTAAAAGCTATATTGGATTTTATAAAAAATGTCCTCCTCGGCATTTCCAAGTTGCTGTTTCAGTCTCTCTGAGAGTGCAATATTCCATAGTTTCCAGTACCACAAATATACCAATATCTCTAACCTTGCTGCAGAAAGTACGAACCTAATCAGTTCCCTTATGTAACAAGTGATGCTATGGGCTTTTTACGATTAAAACAGTTTGGTTTTTTTAAATTCAGTTATATATTGTTTTCAGTTTCACATGCAATCATTATGGGACATGGCAACTGAATTTAATTCTGAATGAAAAACATTCATGGACATAAATGAAGTTTTATAAACCTGATTTTGGGGGGTGAGATGGGCTTCACAGTAGAAGCTCCTGCATGAAGGAATTTTCAAACAACCATCACCAGACTGCTGTGAAATTATTAATCAGTGGGGCATAGACACCCCAGAATCCATTAAGTTTTAATGCTCTTCCATGTATTTTACTTGCAAATATGAATTGTTGCGAGGCAAATATACTTCTGTATGCCATAATGAATCAGTTCAGCATCCATGGATCATAGTAGTGCTCAGACCCTGTAGACTGCAGTAGTAGACCTAGTTATCTGCAGATTGTTAGCTGTGCTCTTAAATCTCTATCTACTTACTATTTTATTTGTTGACCTAGGCCTGACTCAGGCTGGAGTGGGAGCTGCTTCCAGGTCATCTGGTTCCATGTTGCCCAATAATATCTGAAGACAGGAACTAGATTAATGGCACTGGAATGGTGGTTTTTTTACGCCATTCCAAAATAGTGGAACTTTGGCAACAAAGAAGTAGAGTTTCTTTTTAATGGCATTATCCTAGTTTGTGGATGCCTGTCTTAGTAGAACTTTGCTTAAGCACCAAAATCTATCTGAGCTCTAGCATGCCTTATGTTTCTAGTCCTGCTCTGCAGTTCATATATATATGAAGGGTTCAGGATGGTTCCTATGGGTTTTTGATTACAAACATTACTTTGATTATTCTTTTGCCCATTCCTAGGCTCTCCAGACCTATCAAAGTGACCCAGCCATGAGAAGAATGTTAAATCAACTGTATTTCTACATCATGCCTATTTTTAATGTGGATGGATACCATTTTAGCTGGACCCAGGTAAGTCATGTTTCCAGCATTAAGGTATTAGTAGAGTTAGAATTCAGTATATATTTTTACTGATATCCTCCTTGTAGAGCAGCAGTAAAACTGCTAGCACATTGTAGGATCTGGAATGGTTTAAAATTGAATGGGGGACTGCATGTTGAGATTTCTGCATCACAGGGGGGTTGTACTAGATGACCCCTAGGGATCCCTTCCAACTCTACAATTCTGTGATTCTACGAATGCAGTCAAGGACAGGTAATTTGCAACATGCTTGCATTTAACTCGTGCACATTCAGCTTTATGCACTTGGCCAAAGTAAAAAATAAGGAAGATAGCGGACATCCAGGAACAAGGACTTTGGCAATCCCACCCACCATTGAACCTAATGTGTTTTGACTATATACAGTTCTGGCTTTACGAACTATCCCTGGAACTTAACCCCAGCATAAGTTAAGAGCCGCCTGTGTTTCAAAATATGTGTTTGGGGAGGGAGTTTATGAAGTATCTTTACAAGAATTTGTTAATATGCACATGATGCTTTTTTTACCAATATATATGTTGTCCTTCCATGTTCTAAACAATTATGGATAGGATCGATTTTGGAGAAAAACAAGATCAAAGAATTCAAGATTCCGTTGCCATGGCGTAGATGCCAATCGTAACTGGAAGGTGAAATGGTGTGGTAAGTCTAGAATTAGCCTGTATTTGAATTAGCAAGCTATGGAGCAATTTTATTATCTAGGATATTAAAGTGCACTGCAAATTTTTATTGGATATGGTCCAGGTTGCAAATCAAACCATGGTTAACAGTTTCACTATAAACACAGAGATCAATCACACTTCACTCCTCACCTGGTGCAAGCAGAAAGAAAGAAGCAACAATCCCTGGCCTAGAATTATATCCATGCTTAAATGCAAGTCCCATTGGGGCAGCTCAGTCAGCCCCGCCCTTTCCCCCCATATTCCATTGGCAGTGTGCGTATATGGCGGGTGTGGGAAGGGGCACTGATGCAGGATAGAATGTCCCTATTTTTATTTGAGGAATGTTGGGGGATATGCCATCGGACTTTGCAGTTTAGCGCTGTAGGCCTCAATATGGGACTAGATGTAGGCATAATAACCCACTAGAGAACTACAAAGTTTTGTGGGTTTCAAATAATTGATGTGACCAGTGCTTTTTTCCCTAAAAAAATGTTTAGGGGTACTCTCATTTTCCTGTTGTCGTGTCCGACTCTTCATGACCCCATGGACCAGAGCACGCCAGGCACTTCTGTCTTCCACTGCCTCCCACAGTTTAGTCAAACTCATGCTGGTAGCTTCAAGAACACTATCCAACCATCTTGTTCTCTGTCATCCCCTTCTCCTTGTGCTCTCCATCTTTCCCAACATCAGGGTCTTTTCCAGGGAGTCTTCTCTTCTCATGAGGTGGCCAAAGTATTGGAGTCTCAGCTTCAGGATCTGTCCTTCTAGTGAGCACTTAGGGCTGATTTCCTTAAGAATGGATAGGTTTGATCTTCTTGCAGTCCATGGGACTCTCAAGAGTCTCCTCCAGCACCATAATTCAAAAGCATCAATTCTTCAGCGATCAGCCTTCTTTATGGTCCAGCTCTCACTTCCATACATCACTACTGGGAAAACTCATTTTCCTACTCATTTTGAAATACTGCCCCTCAATGAGGCCAAACTTAGATTCACAAAATGTTTAGGGGTATGCATACGCCTGCGTCCCCGCAGAAAAAAAGCATGGTATGTGACTAATCAGCAGCCCGTGTATGCATTTAATAAAAATGATAATAAAATTTATTACCTTACCATTTGTATAGCGCTTTCAAGTGTTCAAAGTGGTTAACGTTTATTATTTAGCTGTAATACATACAACATCCCTGTAAAGTCAAGTCACTATTGCTATTACCTTCCATATTGCAGATGGGAAGGTTGAAGCCACGAGCGAGAGTAGATTGCCAATGGCTACTTACTGTGTTCAAAGCGAGAGATGAGATTCAAAGCAGGAACTTCCAGATTCACAGCTCCACATCTTAGGCCCATTCTAATTAATTTATACTTAATTAGTTCATATTATAGCCTAAAGAAACTGAGAGACTGCCTCACGGTTGCCTAGTGAATCTATGCCAGTGCCTCTGGTCTCCTTCATTCCTTTAATCCCCTGTTGCAAAACAAAACAGAAGAGAATGAAGTGAGTAAATTCTTTAATTCTGAAACTCAGTTGCCTTTTTTTGAAGACATGAAGAACAGATTTGCATCTGGTTGGCTCTCTTATCTATATATTGCTTGTTATTACATCAAATGTGTTCAACCGAGGCGGGAATTCATCCCTCATTTCAGTTAGTTTTTACCTTTCACATCAATATACACGTCCGTGCTTGCTCTGCTCAGATGGCACTCCCATGTGCATCCTCCCCCCCCCTCAAACGTGCTGTCCTATAGATAGTTGATTCTTAGAACAGTCCTTTTTTGATGTCAGTGATTTTTCAGAAGTAAAATGGAGACATAGAATTGCTGCATATTTGCCCAAGGATACAATGCAAGCCAACATCTATGACAGAATTAGAGCTTGAAAGTCCTTTGCTCTGAATCCCATGAACATTTGTCATCTTACATTGCCTCTCTCAAAGAGACAAAAAAAAAACCTGAACAGGGAAGTCATAGTTTGTATTATCTTGACCTGTTTTTATTCAGAAAAACAACCTTCACTCTGTGTTCTCATGGAGATGTCTTAGTTCCATCTCCAGTTTCCAGGCCTTGAAATTCTTAACAGGTGCCTGAGGGCAGGTAGGTTTTGAGCACGAATTCTGTTTTTGCATTTCTTCAGCACATGTTTGGCATTCAATGAGCGAGACTGTTTCTTTTCCTTTAAGGCAACACTTCTGTGTCAGCTCTGTTTCTCTTCCTTTCTGGCATAAGCACCTTGACTCAGCGCCTACCTCTTGTGGCTCACTCCTTTCTCTAATGCAAGTAGGAATATCTCCAGATTTGGCTTTGCAGTCTATGGTACACATGGATGGAGTTATTTGTTTCATTTGTGCCTCTAATTTTACTAGTGACATACATATAGGCAACATTATTACACACCCAGACTGTTTATTTTTGAGAAGCTCAGTTGTAGATCATATGGTTTGAAAGCAAAACGTCCCAGGTTTTAAATTTACATATTTTCTTTATTTTTATGGAAAACAACAACAACATAGAAGCTGGTAAATTCTTCTCTGGCACAAATCCAGATTTGGGGTCCAGGGTTTCTGGTATCTTGGGGCTAGGGGAGCTGGGGTTATAGTTTAGTGGTGGTGCTCTTCCATTTGCACTACTGGGCCCTCAGACTCTGTGTCTGAGTCTCTGGGTTCATGACAGAAAGAGATAATGCCATCTCTCTCAGCCTATGTAGTTGGGACGTTACAGGTTATCCACTGTTCCATCTCTTTGCATCAATATGAAAGCCACTATCAAGTTTTTCAACCCATACGCTCTGTTTTCGTTCCTTCATCCATCTCAAGAAAGCACAACATATCGAGTTCACTTTAATGATTGTCTCCTGCAGTGGGAGATGAACAATTCGACCATCTTCTGAAACAACCTTGTAGAGCAATTCTGTCATTTCCTGGATTTTTATTGTCTTGTTGTGACAGTAACTCTGGCATTCGACAATAGCTGACATTTACTGAATTCCTTTTTATCCTTCCCCACCTAAACTCGAAAACCTTATCTGAATGAAAACATTAGATAATATAGTAATAATATAGAGAACTGCATAGCTGTGCATGGCAGCTAGCATTTCTCTTTTAATATTTGTGTTCCTCATAATTGTGGGGATGATACAGGAGTAGTACACAGAGATTCTATAGGAAATTGGAACAGCTGCTATCAGCTTAGCCTACCAAAGTTAAGTATACAATTTACCTGAGTCAGCTGCAAATCATAGCTAGTAAAAGAAGATTGAGGTTAATCATCCCATATATAAATGTTGTAAAATAATGATTGAATCCATCTAAAAATAATAATTTATTGCTTTATTTCTGTCTGAAAGAATCCTCTCCTGACTTTGTAACCTTAAGGAAGTAACCATCTGAGGTAGGCCATGCAATAACAGCTATATTGCATTGTGCCATGTTATTGGGCAGTAGCAAATTGGTTTTGTGGCCCCATCAGAGAATCACATCATGTATGAAGACTTGAAGTCTCTACTGCAACAAAGGAGCCATAAGTCAGTGTGACCCAGTCCTCGATTAGATCTTGTAACTACCATTTACAGCAGGGGTCAGCAAACTTTTTCAGGAGGGGGCCGGTCCACTGTCCCTCAGACCTTTTGTGGGGCTGGACTATATATTTTTTTGGGGGGGGGGGGAAATGAACGAATTCCTATGCCCCCACAAATAACCCAGAGATGCATTTTAAATAAAAGCACACATTCTACTCATGTAAAAACACCAGGCAGGCCCCACAAATAACTCAGAAATGCATTTTAAATAAAAGGATGCATTCTACTCATGTAAAAACACACTTATTCCTGGACCATCCATGGGCCAGATTTAGAAGGCAATTGGGCCAAATCTGGCCCCCAGGCCTTAGTTTGCCTACCCATGATTTACAGGTTGTGGCAGGATGGTCATGAATAGAAGCATCCATACCTAACTTTCTCTAGCCTGGTATAAACTCAATTTCATCTGTACTAGCTATCATCATCAGCAGCAACAGGAGGTAAAGATAAGTCTTTTAACGGCTGCGAAATTAGCACTATGAATGAAGAACACCAATCCATTATACAGGCAAAGATCCAAAGCTGCCTCAAGAAAAGTTTTGGAAGAGCAGACTAGACATCTAAACAGCTCAATTTGAACTAATGCGGGTCTTTTCAAACCAGGCAATATGGGAATACTTTCCTGAAGCTAGAAGGTTTGAAAACAACTGAATTATAGCATTTGATAAGAAATTAGGAGATGATTCTCTTGAGTTAGATTACTTGGTGGCTGTCTGTTTAGCAGAGAGTATACCACATGCCCTCGCTACCACAAAGTGCCCATCTGAGCTCAGACAAAGATAATCTTTGCATTTTTTCACTGATGGCCATGAAGAGAAGTTCTTGTGTCTTAGTTCCTCAGACTATGCAAGTGCTATTTAGCTACTTCTGAGTTATTATGCTAATTATATAGCCTATTATACTTCATATTTTTAAGGATCGTCATGCAATGCTGGTTCTCATCCCCTTACTATTTAAAGAACATTTTATGCAAATTGTATTTATTAAAAGGAGTGTTTAATAAGCCCCTTGTGGCAGAAAAAATGCAGCAGTCAAGGTCTCATTGTTATGCAGAATTCCTGGAAAAAAAATATTTTTGTGTGTTAAACCCAAGCTGGTTACACAAAGAGCATAAAGGACATCATGCTAACCATTAACAGATCAGAAACTGGTAAACCTCCCTGTGACTAAGCCATGGTTAGTGTTTTGGGAATGTTGCATCTGCACTCCTGTAGTCGTAACATACATGCTGGTACAAACAAAAACTCCATCCACTTCTGTTCTTTTAATTGGCATGATTATTCTGAAGTATTGAAGCTACTACAAGAAAAGCTTCAGGCACTCTCCAACCTGGTTTAAATAACGCCTTCAGTTTAAACAGCCGGAGTGGAAGGGCTTCAAGTTCTGATTTATGCCAAATCCTTTGCCCAAACCAATAAAAAAAAGATCTGTGTGCAATTCAGTGCTGGAGGACAGAGCTGCTGTTTCATGCAGCACACCCACCCACCCCACGCCCATCTAAGTGATCTTGTTGACCTCAGGTACACTGTCCCTTTGCCAGGGTTGAAAGTGAGATTCAACAGTCAGCCTATATATATATATATATATAGTGGTGCCCCGCAAGACGAATGCCTCGCAAGACTGAAAACTCGCTAGACGAAAGAGTTTTCCGTTTTGGAGGTGCTTCGCAAAACAAATTTCCTATGGGCTTGCTTCGCAAGACGAAAATGTCTTGCAAGTTCCTGCGGGGTTTTTTTCCTTTCCTCCCCTTTTTCTAAGCCGCTTATCCGCTTATCCGATAAGCCGCTAAAAGCCGCTAAACCGCTAAAAGCGCTAATCCGCTAAGCCGTCAATGGGCTTGCTTCGCAAGACGAAAAAACCGCTAGACGAAGAGACTCGCGGAACGGATTCTTTTCGTCTTGCGAGGCACCACTGTGTATATATGTGTGTGTGTGTGTGTGTGTGTGTGTATATATATATATATATGCAGGTTTTGGTTTCCTGTACCCGTGAAAATCTACGAATATATATATATATATATATATATATATGGACTTCACCTTCGCCTAGCCCAATATATTTTGCTGCCTGAATGGTACCTCCACCATTCAGTACACAGAAACACACTAGAATGGCAGTTCCCCAGAAATGGAAACAAGAAGAAATTCCAACGAAAGAAGAATGGCAGATGAAATTAATGGACTATGCAGAATTGGACAAAATGAAAATTTGGAATCTAATAAAAGAAGGGGAGAAGAAATTGAGATCTAAGCCTAAATCCCAGGAGATATTAAGAGAAATAAAATTTTATCAAACACAATATATGGAATTGACGAACCAGGAAATAGAATGGAAAATTAAACAAATGAGACAAAAGACTTTTGAATCTGCAGATAAATGTGGGAAGCTACTGTCTTGGCAACTGAAAAAGAGACAAAAATTGAACACAGTGACATCACTCGAAGTAGATGGGAAGTCTATTAATAAACCAAATGAGATAAGTAATTGTTTTCAAAGTTTCTTTAAGAAATTATACAAACAAGGGCCAAAAAATGAACAGGAGATAGAAGAATTTATTGGAAAATACGGACTATCAAAAATCTCTGAAAACAATAGAAGGAGTTTAAACGAGAAAATTACAGACCAAGAAATAGAGAGTGCCATCCAGGATATGAAGCTGGGAAAATCACCAGGGCCAGATGGATTAACTGCGAGATATTATAAAGTATTGAAGGATTGGTTAATACAACCATTGAAAGAAGTCTGCAACCAAATTTTGGAGGGGAAAAAGGCTCCCGAATCGTGGAAGGAAGCATTCATCTCACTTATACCAAAGACAGAAACTGAGAAACATCAAGTCAAGAATTACCGCCCTATATCACTTTTGAACGTGGATTATAAAATTTTTGCAGACATTCTAGCAAAAAGATTCAAAAAAGTGCTGTTAGAGGAGATTCACAGGGACCAAACAGGCTTTCTACCAGGCAGGCATTTGTCAGACAATGTGAGGAATATTATAGATATTCTAGAACTTTTGGAAACTGACATAAATAGAAAAGCTGTTTTGATTTTTGTGGATGCAGAGAAAGCCTTTGACAATATTTGTTGGAGTTTTATGAAGAGGAATCTCCAAGGAATGGGGGTAGGCAAGAACTTTGAAAATGGTATAAGTGCAATTTATTCTGAGCAAAAGGCCAAACTTATTGTAAATGGTATGGTTATGGATGAAATTCCAATAGAGAAAGGGACACGACAGGGATGCCCAATTTCCCCTCTATTGTTTATATCGGTACTGGAGGTTTTCCTTAACATGATTAGAAGAGACCAGCTGGTTAAAGGTATACAGGTCGGAACTAAACATTATAAGCTAAGAGCATTTGCAGATGACCTAGTTTTGACACTACAACAGCCAGAAACTAGCACAAAAAGAGTTTTGGAACTTATTGAAATATTTGGTCAGGTAGCAGGTTTTAAATTGAATAAACACAAGACAAAGGTGTTGGAAAAAAATCTCACGGTGGGGGAAAAAGATAGTTTTCAAAGAGAAACGGGTTTGGAAATTACTAAAAAGGTAAAATATCTGGGGGTGAACTTAACATCTAAGAATGTGAATCTATTTAAAGATAATTATGAGAAATGCTGGGCTGAAGTGAAGAAAGATTTCGATATATGGTCAAGATTGAGACTTTCCTTGTTAGGCCGAATTGCTGTAATTAAGATGAATGTATTGCCGAGATTGTTGTTTTTGTTCCAGACATTGCAAATTTTAGATAAGATGGACTGTTTCAAGAAGTGGCAGAAAGATATATCTAAATTTGTCTGGCAGGGCAAAAAACCCAGAATTAAATTCAAGATTTTGACTGATGCAAAGGATAGAGGGGGCTTTGCCCTGCCGGACTTAAAACTTTACTATGAAGCAGCAGCTTTTTGCTGGCTGAAACCATGGCTACTTCTTGAGAATACAGATATTCTGGACTTGGAAGGTTATGATAATAGTTTTGGTTGGCATGCATATTTATGGTATGACAAGGTAAAGGTACACAGAAATTTTAAAAATCATATTATTAGGAAAGCATTGTATAATGTATGGAATCGATATAAAGATTTGTTTGAAAGTAAAACCCCCAGGTGGCTGTCACCAATGGAAGCTAAGGCGGTAAAAAGATTGAACATGGATACAGACTGGCCAAAATACTGTGAAATTATAGAATATGATGGTGAAAAGTTGAAACTACAGAGTTTTGAGAAATTGAAACCTAAAGTCCGAGATTGGTTACATTATTACCAGATTAATGAAACTTTTAAGCAGGACAGAAAACTAGGATTTCAGAAGGAGAGGTCAAAGTTAGAAACAGAATTGCTAGAACCCAATACTAAGAATTTGTCTAGAATGTATAATCTGCTGCTAAAATGGAACACACAAGATGAAACGGTTAAATCAGCCATGATTAAGTGGGCACAAGATATTGGTCATGATATTATGTTTGCTGACTGGGAGCAGTTATGGACCACAGGTATTAAATTTACGGCATGTAGTGCCCTGAAAGAGAACATAATGAAAATGATCTATAGGTGGTACATGACCCCAGTCAAGCTTGCAAAGATATATCATTTGCCCAATAACAATTGCTGGAAGTGTAATGAATGTGAAGGAACTTTTTATCACCTTTGGTGGACCTGCCCAAAGATTAAGGCCTACTGGGAAATGATCTATAATGAAATTAAGAAAATCCTTAAGTGGACATTTGTAAAGAAACCGGAGGCTTTTCTCTTGGGCATGGTCGGCCAATTGGTACCAAAGAAAGATAGGACCTTTTTTATGTACGCAACAACAGCAGCAAGAATCCTTTTGGCGAAGTATTGGAAGACTAAAGAATTACCTACTCTGGAAGAATGGCAGACCAAGGTGACTGAATTTATGGGACTGGCAGAGATGACCGGCAGAATCCGTGACCAGAAGAAAGAGACAGTGGAGGAGGACTGGAAAAAATTTAAAATCTATCTTAAAAATTGTTGTAAAATTTCGGAATGTTAAGATGTCAGGGGATTGGACACTAAGAATTACAGCTATAAATCGAAATTTATAAAGCAGAAACTCTTCTTAAAGAGAATTAAATATAAAAATGGGATGAAGAATTGCTAAAAATTTTGAAATTTGGATGCAGTGAAGGGGAGGTTTGGGGAAGTCGCATTATGTTTGTTTTGTTTTTTCTTTATGTTGTAAAATCAATAAAAATTATTATAAAAAAAAAAAAAACAGAATTGGACAAAATGACAGGAAGGATTCGAAACCTGTGGGACCAGAGATTTACAGAAGATTAGAAGAAGTATATGAATTGAAGAGCAACTGTAATCAACAAATTACACCAGTAGGACTACAATAAGTTTTGTAAGGAGAAATATACGAAGTGTTACAAAGTAGAAAAAGATAGAGATATTGGTTATGAGTTTGAAATGTAATAGGGAAGATAAGAAATGTATAGAGAGATTAGATTGGAAAATTTTCAGACAGGATTGATGGAAGTCAAAAATTTGAATAAGATGTAAAAGTATGTTTAATTACTGTTGAAAATGGTATGTTAAAAAAAACTAATAAAAAATATATATATTTTAAAAAATTTAAAAAAAAGAATGGCAGTTCAATCTTACTTTCCAGATGGGCAATAGGATAATGTCCTCCAGTGCACCTGAAGACCGTAGGATAGTTATGGGGGTGCAGGATAAGCCATGTGGCTCGCACCACTCTGCCCTCCAGCAGCTCCTTCTGCTGCCCACCAGCATTTGCTGAAAGATGCTGTTACCTTACTCTCCCTAATGTCAGCCCTGCCTTAGCCTCAGGCAGCAAAGCGGTTTGGGCCAACTGGTCCTTTCTATCCCCCCCCCCTTTTTTTTTTTTGGTTCAAGAGAGTTTATTTTAATAAAAATAGAGCCCCATCACCACCAGCACGATATCTGTGGGTGTTTTCCTGGCTTGTGTCCAATTTAAATGTTATGGGTTTATTTTATTTTTTAAAAAATAATATTTATTAAAATTTCAATAAGAAAAAGATTACAGAAATGATAAAAAGAAAAAAGAAAAAATACAGAAAAAATAAAAACAGTTAAAAATAAATCCCTCTTTCTATATCTTACAATTCAATTACTTATTTTCATGACTTCCTCACACCTCCCTTTTTTGTATTCCAGTTCAGATAATTAATTCAGCAAATCCTTACCCTCTTTGTTTTATCTTATTTCTTAATCCATTTTTACATATTCCTATTTAACCTTATTATTAAAACCGCTTTGTTTCATTCCAACGTCATTTTAACATTCAATAATTTTACAGTGTTTCTGTAAATAATCTTTAAATTTCTTCCAATCTTCTTCCACCAACTCTTCTCCCTGGTCTCGGATTCTGCCAGTCATTTCCGCCAATTCCATATAGTCCATTATTTTCATCTGCCATTCTTCCAGGGTGGGTAGATCTTGTGTCTTCCAATACTTTGCGATAAGTATTCTTGCTGCTGTTGTGGCGTACATAAAGAAAGTTCTATCCTTCTTTGGCACCAATTGGCCGACCATGCCCAGGAGAAAGGCCTCTGGTTTCTTCAAGAAGGTATACTTAAATACTTTTTTCAATTCATTATAGATCATCTCCCAGAAAACCTTAATCCTTGGGCACGTCCACCAAAGGTGAAAGAATGTACCTTCATTTTCTTTGCATTTCCAGCACTTATTATTGGGCAAATGATATATTTTTGCAAGCTTGACTGGTGTCATGTACCACCTGTATATCATTTTCATAATATTCTCTCGTAAGGCATTACATGCCGTAAATTTCATACCTGTGGTCCACAACTGTTCCCAGTCAGCAAACATAATGTTATGTCCAACATCTTGTGCCCATTTAATCATTGCAGATTTCACCGTTTCATCCTGAGTATTCCATTTCAACAGCAAGTTATACATTCTTGATAATATCTTAGTTTTGGGTTCTAACAGTTCTGTTTCCAATTTTGATTTTTCCACCTGGAAGCCAATTTTTTTTTTGTCCAAATTATAGGCCTCCCTTATTTGAAAATAATGAAGCCAGTCTCGCACTTTATCTTTTAGTTTCTCAAAACTCTGCAACTTCCGTTTATCACCCTCCTGTTCCAAAATCTTCCAATATTTTGGCCAATTGGCCTCCATATTGAGTTTTTTCAGAGCCTTCGCTTCCATAGGTGATAGCCACCTTGGGGTTTTATTTTCAAGTAAGTCTTTATATCTAGTCCAGACATTAAACAATGCTCTTCTGACAATATGATTTTTAAATGCTTTATGTGCTTTAACCTTGTCATACCACAAATATGCATGCCACCCAAAAACATTATTAAAGCCTTCTAAATCCAAAAGGTCTGTATTCTCAAGAAGCAGCCATTCTTTCAGCCAGCAAAATGCTGCTGATTCATAATAGAGTTTAAGGTCTGGCAGGGCAAATCCACCTCTATCCTTTGCATCAGTTAGTATCTTAAATTTTATTCTGGGCTTCTTGCCCTGCCAGACAAATCTAGAAATGTCTCTCTGCCACTTCTTGAAACAGTCCATCTTGTCCAAAATTTGCAATGATTGGAACAAAAACAACATTCTTGGCAGTACATTCATCTTTATGACAGCAATTCGACCAAATGTTGTGGGTTTAATTTGGTCTTCTTTTTCTTTTCAACACGCAGAGGAAGGGGCTTCCACCCACCCCTGCGACGACACATACTGTGGTCCTTTCCCTGAATCTGAGCCAGAAGTGAAGGCTGTAGCTCACTTTCTTCGTAAACACCGGAAGCAAATAAAAGCTTACCTGTCCTTTCATGCGTATGCCCAGATGTTGCTGTATCCCTACTCTTACAAGTATGCGACTATTCCAAATTTCAGCTGTGTGGTAAGTATGGGATTTGAAGAATTTTGAATCCTTGCAGATCACTTTGAATTTGAAGAAATTACTGTACTTTTCCATGTATAAGACAATGTTTTTCTATTTAAAAGTTATGTAAAAAATTGGGGGTTGTCTTATACATGGATAGTCTATAGGGGGGACGTGGGATTGGTTGCTGCCGCAAGCCGGAGATTGTCTGCGGCTATTGGGCGCGTTATTGGTGGCTGCGGCAAGGGGTGGTGTTGACTAGCTGTCGCTGCGGGCAATTGGAGGGGACAGATGATGGGCGACTTGCAATGTGTGCGAGTGGCAGCATATGTCAGGCAGGTGAGCGATTTTCCAGATTCCCCCCTTAAAAAAGCTCAGCAACTCTGGGCAATCTCCCCCCCCCCCCATTTTCTTAATTTGGAGTTCCCCAAAATAGGGGGCGTCTTATACTCACCTCACAGAGTGTTTGTTGTGGGGAGGAAGGGAAAGGAGATTGTTAGCCGCCTTGAGACTCCTTAAAAGGTAAAGGGGACCCCTGACCATTAGGTCCAGTCGTGACTGACTCTGGGGTTGCGGCGCTCATCTCGCTTTATTAGCCGAGGGAGCTGGTGTATAACTTCCGGGTCATGTGGCCAGCATGACTAAGCCGCTTCTGGCGAACCAGAGCAGCGCACGTAAATGCCGTTTACCTTCCCGCCAGAGCAGTACCTATTTATCTACTTGCACTTTGACATGCTTTCGAACTGCTAGGTTGGCAGGAGTAGGGACCGAGCAACAGGAGCTCACCCCGTTGCGGGGATTCGAACCACCGACCTTCTAATCAGCAAGTCCTAGGCTCTGTGGTTTAACCCACAGCGCCACCCACGTCCCTGAGACTCCTTAGGGTAGTGATAAAGTGGGATATCAAATCCAAACTCTTCTGCTGCTGCTGCTTGGTGTGTGGCTCTCAGTTCAAAGTAGTTATACTTCATATTTATGCATGGGCATATCATCCAATGTAATTGTTATATGATCAGTAATGAATACAATAAGCAATTTGCTTAATTTGAGGATCCAAGAGAGATAGTGCAAAACATTAGGAATGTTGCAGAAAGATTTTGTGGCACCGGGTCTGACAGGAGTTAGACGAGTGCCCAAAATACTGTGACAAAAGCAGCCAGGGATTTAAAAAGCCAATCAAAAATGCCCATGTGTACTTAACTTGAGGTCAGACTCTATTTCCTTGCCTCCTTAAACTTCAGTCAGTGCTTTCACTATCCATATAGCTATGCTAATATCTGTTCTATGGGAAGAGAATGTATTATGGGAATTGCTAGGCAACAGATTACGTGCTCTCAGTCAGTGCTACTTGCAGTTGAGAAGGGAACCTCTGAAGCAATGCAACTGATTGCTTGGTCTAAGAATGTTTTGAAGGATACCAAAAACATGTGAGCCAGAGAGGTGCATCAGAGATCACTTGCAATATCACAGATGTGGCCAGAGCATCATTCTTGGACCAAAGTCAGGGCTTGGTGCAAGAGAGCCCCTGCTCTTCTCCACACTTGGCAGAAAGGTGAAGGTCTCACCTGAACTGTTTAGTCTCCAGTGGATCCCCTGTCATAGAATCATAGAATCATAGAGTTGGAAGAGACCACAAGGGCCATCGAGTCCAACCCCCTGCCAAGCAGGAAACACCATCAGAGCACTCCTGACATATGGTTGTCAAGCCTCTGCTTAAAGACCTCCAAAGAAGGAAACTCCACCACACTCCTTGGCAGCAAATTCCACTGTCGAACAGCTCTTACTGTCAGGAGGTTCTTCCTAATGTTTAGGTGGAATCTTCTTTCTTGTAGTTTGGAACCATTGCTCCGTGTCCGCTTCTCTGGAGCAGCAGAAAACAACCTTTCTCCCTCCTCTATGTGACATCCTTTTATATATTTGAACATGGCTATCATATCACCCCTTAACCTCCTCTTCTCCAGGCTAAACATGCCCAGCTCCCTTAGCCGTTCCTCATAAGGCATCGTTTCCAGGCCTTTGACCATTTTGGTTGCCCTCCTCTGGACACGTTCCAGTTTGTCAGTGTCCTTCTTGATCTGTGGTGCCCAGAACTGGACACAGTACTCCAGGTGAGGTCTGACCAGAGCAGAATACAGTGGCACTATTACTTCCCTTGATCTAGATGCTATACTCCTATTGATGCAGCCCAGAATTGCATTGGCTTTTTTAGCTGCCGCGTCACACTGTTGGCTCATGTCAAGTTTGTGGTCAACCAAGACTCCTAGATCCTTTTCACATGTACTGCTCTCAAGCCAGGTGTCACCCATCTTGTATTTGTGCCTCTCATTTTTTTTGCCCAAGTGCAATACTTTACATTTCTGCCTGTTAAAATTCATCTTTTTGTTTTGGCCCAGTTCTCTAATCTGTCAAGGTCGTTTTGAAGTGTGATCCTGTCCTCTGGGGTGTTAGCCACCCCTCCCAGTTTGGTGTCATCTGCAAATTTGATCAGGATGCCCTTGAGTCCATCATCCAAGTCGTTGATAAAGATGTTGAATAAGACCGGGCCCAAGACAGAACCCTGTGGCACCCCACTAGTCACTCTTCTCCAGGATGAAGAGGAACCATTGATGAGCACCCTTTGGGTTCGGTCAGTCAGCCAGTTACAAATCCACTGAGTGGTAGCATAGTCAAGTCCGCATTTTACCAGCTTCTTTACAAGAATATCATGGGGCACCTTGTCAAATGCCTTGCTGATATCAAGGTAGGCTACATCCACTGCGTTCCCTTCATCTACCAGGCTTGTAATTCTGTCAAAAAACGAGATCAGGTTAGTCTGACATGACTTATTTTTCAGAAATCCATGCTGACTATTGGTGATCACAGTATTCCTTTCTAGGTGCTCACAGACTGTTTGCTTAATGATCTGCTCCAGAATCTTCCCTGGTATTGATGTCAGACTGACTGGGTGGTAATTCTATGCACATTCCCTGTCCAGTAGCAATTTGCAGCACGGCACGAGGCAGAGCAGGAGAACAACACCCACATGTCAAAAGATATGTCAAAAGGCCATGTCACTCTGTTTTCACATTGGTGGTGAGGAAGAAGGAAACATGATGGAAAACTGCAATGAAAGGTCACAAGCCATCAAGTGCACTTGCACAAATATCAAATAACCAATGCAGTTGCACAGAAAACAAAAGAAAGGCACATTTACCCATGCCGTCAACAACCATGTAAGATGTGATCTCAGTTTATTGTGAACGGCGCTGAGCTGCAAAGCAGAATCACAAAGGATTTCCTTTCCATTTCCATCCCCTGAGGCAAACTTCACAAGCACCAGATCCTCAGATTTCTTTTGCATGTTGAGATTGGCCAACAGATGAAAGCTTTACCATGGGCTTCAGTATTCAGAAATGAGGGGACTCTTTAATAATTCCTGAGCTGAAGGCAAACAGGCTTCTGTCCAGCATACTAGACGGAACTGTGCAGCCAGCCACTCTTTGAATTAGTGCACTAAATTATTTAGGGCATTGAAACTGGAGAAAAGGATACACAACTCCCCACATTTAAGTCTTGTCTTTGACTGCGTTTTACAGCACAGACATGTGCATGTGTAGTCTATTTCAGTCTTTTGGGGAGATGGTTATTTAATTTATTAAACTATTTCTTTCAGTAACCATGGTCAGGGGATCTGAAGTGAAGTTGTATGACAGTGGCAATGGGGGTGGGACTGGAGCTTAAACCAACCCTGATTCTACTACTGAAAGGGTCATCAGTATCATGGGATAGGGTTTGTCGAGGATTCACAGCAATGATGTTCTCAGGAGCAAACTTGCAATAAAAGTCATTTTATTTTGTTTAAATATAGAATTAAAAGGTATTCACACAGAGTGGTGCATGCTCTAGTTATCTCTCGCTTGGACTACTGCAATCCACTCTGTGTGGGGCTACTTTTGAAGGTGACCCGGAAACTACAACTAATCCAGAATACGGCAGCTAGACTGGTGACTGGGAGTGGCTGCCAAGACCACATAACACCGGTCTTGAAAGACCTACATTGGCTCCCAGTACGTTTCTGAGCACAATTCAAAGTGTTGGTGTTGACTTTTAAAGCCCTAAACGGCCTCAGTCCCGTATACCTGAAGGAGCGTCTCCAACCCCATCGTTCTGCCCGAACACTGAGGTCCAGTGCCGAGGGCCTTCTGGCGGTTCCCTCGCTGCAAGAAGCCAAGTTACAGGAAACCAGGCAGAGGGCCTTCTCAGTAGTGGCACCTGCCCTGTGGAACACCCTCCCACCAGATGTCAAAGAGAAAAACAACTACCAGACTTTTAGAAGACATCTGAAGGCAGCCCTGTTTAGGGAAGCTTTTAATGTTTAATATACCATTGTATTTTAATATTTTGTTGGAAGCCGCCCAGAGTGAATTATTATTATTATTATTATTATTATTATTATTATTATTATTATTATTATTTATTAAAGAAGTCCTACTCACAGCAGACCCATTGAAGTTAATGGACATGGCTAACTTAGGTTCATTGATTTCAATGGGTTTCCTCTGAGTAGGACTTAGTTGAATACAGCCCTTTATTTTTATTTATTATATTAATATCCCACCATGGAACTTGGGGCAGTGTCACTCCCAGGCAGTCATTCATCCAGATACTGTCTCAACAGAGACCTGAGCTGAAGCACAAAGTACTTGCATTTGGACAGTCACTACACACACACACACACACACACACACACACACAAACCCTCATCCACAGAACACATTCAAAGGAGAAACCAGGGGTGCTTGACACAAATTGACACCTTCTGGATGAATGCAAATTGACACCTTCTAATTTTGCTCTTCTCCAAATTTGCAACAGCAGCTGAAAAATAATAACCAAATTCAGATAAATATGTATTTCAATACATATTTTGAGATAGAATAGGTTACTTCAATACATGTTTAAATATAAATGTTCATGCATTTTTGTAAATACACACACACACACGCACACACACACACATATATATGAGATTACTGTGGAAACAGGACAAAATGAACCTTATGAATAAACATCTGCAGTACTGACATGGATCAGAAACAGACTGTTCTGTCCATCCCTGATTTCCATATATGGATCAGCAATGCATAAAATTAGTGACCTCTCATATGGCAACCTAGTTAACAGATGTGGAACTGCAGGCGCATCCCTATTTAGAAGGCTAGAATCTGTCTTCCCATGATAGCACAACAGAGCTCACTCAGCCTCCTGCTGCTTCTTCTTCTGTGGTTCCCTGTATGAGGATAGCACTTAGACCAGAGAATAAAACTTGGGGGGAGCAGAAAGAATGGGAATGCAGCTATTTCTGTCTCCACAGTCCATATTCTTCCACTACCATCAGTCCTGTAGCCATTTATAATATTTATAAATCAATAACTGTAATGAGCTTTACAGAATACAAGGGAACTGATCCCCACCTTGAGCTTAGAGCCTGACACAGAGGAAGCAACCAAGGAAGGATGCAGGGTTCACAGGGAAAGAACATCCAGTTCTTTCAGCTGCACATGATTAGGCTGCAAGCTTGAATTCAGTGGGACTTCCTCTATGTAAGCAGGGTTAGGATTACTTATTACAGGGTAAGTTGCGGGAACTGTGATAAATTATGGGCTGAGCCAAAGGTTTTGAATGAAGATGGTGGTGGTATCAGACAGGTGTTTTGGGAGGCAATTCTAAGCTTCCAGGGGAAAAAGGGTGGAGTCTTTTGAGGGAGGATGAGAACTAGTTCAGACAGCAGAAGGTTGTGAAGCTGGAGAAGCAAAGATCATGGGCAGGATGTACTGAAGGCCATGGAGGACTTTGAAAGCACAGTCAATAAGCTTGGGAGTGGACAGGAAGCCAGTGTAAGGTTCTCAATGAGTGGCATCTCACGACCAGAGTGACAAATGAGATGAATGGTTTTGGGAGCCAAACCCTGCTTAGGTGTGAGGGAACCAAGGTAAGGCAGCAAAAGACCAGAACGGAAATCATACTGCATAGAAAAATCTATTGGAACCATTTAGTAATAGATGTGTGGCAGAACGGTTGTTATCCTTGTGGGCAAGTAGCTACACATTTCTTCAACTATTTTACCTAGTACTGAATAAATTCCACCTATTTCTTTGTGCCATGGCGGACATCTGCTGTGACTCTTCATAACTGTTACCACCAGCTCTCTAGAGGTATCCAAAAATGTCAGCACATCTGGGCACTCTGTATATACTTTCTCATTTGATTCTTAAATGTAAAATATATAGAAATACAGAAGCAGAGTCTCAGCAGTTCCCTTATCTGTAACATCATAATTAAGTTTTTTGAAAGTTGGTTCCCGTCACAGACTGGCTGTTGCAACTGCAAAATATAATTCAGGGATATTTCTGCATAGTGAATGGTTCTTGTCAAGATAAATCCCTTTCTTTTTCATATCCTGGACAGAAACAACTCTGCTACTGAAATCACTTAAATATAATGATATTTTGAGTGTTTCAATGAGCCCAGCCTTGTCGCTCTGGAACGGCATCTTCTTGAGTGTGAATTGGATGAAGATTCTCAGTAGACATCTGAAAAGTAGCCTTAATGGCATGAAGATCCTGGGAATCTGGGGCAGGTACCAGTGTACCACCCACTGTCAAAGTTAACCTGCAGGCATGGGAGAAGATAAAAATCTGGCATGCTGGACCAAAAGGTTCCCCACTCTTGCACAAAATTAACTATTCTCATAAGGTGAATTGGAGACCCGTTGGAAGCAGAGCATGAAGTTCCAGGGAGGGGTAGGATCTTTCTTTTTCTGCAGCCAACCCATGCATAGATTGTAAGCACCCAGGCAGAGGATCCTTGCTGATTCCTTTAATTGCCCAGTCATTCCAAGGATGCAGGTGGCGCTGTGGTCTAAACCACTGAGCCTCTCGGGCTTGCCGATCAGAAGGTCGGCAGTTCAAATTCCTGTGATGGGGTGAGCTCCCGCCGCTCTGTCTCAGCTCCTGCCCACCTAGCAGTTTGAAAGCACGCCATTGCAAGTAGATAAAAAGTTACCACTGCGGCAGGAAGGTAAATGGCGTTTCCGTGCGCTCTGCTTTCCATCATCATGTTCCGTTGCGCCAGAAGCAGTTTAGTCATGCTGGCCACATGACCTGGAAAGCTGTCTATGGACAAACGCCAACTCCTTCGGCCTGAAAGCGAGATGAGCGCCACAACCCCATAGTCGCCTTTGACTGGACTTAACCGTCCACGGGTCCTTTACCTTTTATCTTACCATTCCAATATGATTTTAGAAGAAAGGGGAAGATAGAAAACAAACCTTTTCTTCTTTGTTCATCCTTGTTCACTGCTTTAAGGTGTGGGATCAGAGGCATCCTTTCTTATGCCTCCTATAATACCATTGTTCAATTAGTATCTAAGTCCACAAATCCTTACATGCAGTGACAGGCAACAGGCATATGGCAGCATACAAAGACCTCAACATGCTAAAATGTGAACCAGATTATTTATGCTGGCGTTTGGAAGCTTTGAAATGGGAATGAAGTAAAAACAAGTTTGAGGAACATTAATAAATGGTTGGATGTTCAAATTGAGAAGAGAACGGAATTTGAGATTAATTGTAGTTTTCCAAGGAGAATTATGAATATCTCTTAGGATCAGGTTGGAGAAACCACCTCTAATTCGGGCATCCGATGCTAATAGGTGGGAGCTATAGGAAATGGCTCGACTCCATGCTCGTTTTTCAATTGAGGGCTGGGCGAACTCAAGTCGTAGGGCTGCACCTGAGACACATCTCGGGACGCCGGAAAGAGATCTCAGAAACATGTGAAGTGGGCGATCCAAGTTACCTGATATTGCTGTAGTCCATACTTCGCAGCCATATAATAATTTAGGGACAACTTTGGCATTAAATATTTGAATTGCTGCTGGAAGGTGTTTGCCGCCCTTCTGGTGATAAAATCGGACAATGGCATTAGAGGTCGTGGTTGCAGCAAGAGAGGCAGATTGTAGATGGGTGGTCCAGGAGAGATTATAAGTAAATATTAAGCCTAGATAATTAAAGGCTTTTACCTTTTCTAAGTAGCCACCTGTGATCTTAAGCGGCTCCAGCTTGAGTTTGCGGGAACGAGTGAAGTGGAGGACTTTCGATTTTTTATAATTAATATTAAGAGCTTCCGCCTTACAATAGGCGATAAATGCATTAACTGCATTTGCTAGGTCTGCAGCTGTTCTGGATAAGATGACGGCATCATCTGCATAGAAAAGGGAAGCAACAGGGTGGCCTGCTAAATGAGGAGGATACTTAGTTGCTAGCTTCAAAGGGGAAAGAGCATCATGAAGATAAAGATTAAACAGTAAAGGGGCCAAAAGACAACCTTGTCGGACGCCTCTGGCCGTTGGGAATGGAGTGGTAAGGGAGCCGTTGGGACCAATTCGGACACGAGCTGTGGTGTTTGAATAAAGGGAAATAATTAGGGAGAGGAGGTGCGGATCAATTCCCAGATGGGCAAGTTTGGACCATAATCTCTGCCTAGGAATGGAATCAAAGGCGGCCTCCAGGTCCATGAAAGCAGCAAACAGGTGGCCTTGCCTTGGTGCAGTGTATTTACTGGCAAGGTGATAGAGAGTTAGACAGTGGTCCATGGTTGATGCTGACTTTCGGAAGCCAATCTGTTCTGGCGGTAGAATGTTCCTCTCATGGACCCATGAAAGAAGTTCTTCCAGTAGAACAGCGGCAAATATTTTCCCCGGAATAGATAATAAACTGATGGGGCGATAGTTCCTAGGGATGCTTGGCTGGCCGCCTTTGAAAATCGGAATTATTGTAGCTTCTCTCCAGGAGTCGGGGATGTCTAGGGCGGAGGAGATAGCGGTGAATACAGGAGTCAGCTGTTCACTCCACCAAAGAGGATCAGTCAGGAAAAGGTCCAACGGGACCATGTCTGGGCCGGGGGCCTTATTCCTTCGCATGGACATTATGATGTTGAAGATGCGGATTGAGGTAAAGTTTACTGAGGAGGTGGGACTAAGAGAACAGGAACAGAGGTCCAACGGGGATTGAAGGTGATCTGTAAGATGATTTGGAGAAGCGAAACTGGCTGAATAATAGGCGATCCATTCGTCAGTGGAAATCAAGGTAGCTGAATTGAATGGTGCCGAAGGCCTAACTAAGCGCCAGAAGGAGCGGGAGTCATGCCTCTCTACAGCCGAACGAAGAGTGGACCAAGCCTCAAGGATGTGTTGCTGTTTCTTGCAATGAATCATGTTTCTGTATGCCCTTTTAATATCTGAAAGCTCTGCACGGGTTTGGGGGACACAAGTTTGAGGAACATTAATAAATGGTTGGATGTTACTTGAAATTTTGGGATAACTACAATTGTTTCTCTCATTCTCTCTCTGGTTTTTGTTTTGTTTTGTTCCCTTCCCAGGAATCTGCTGCTTTTAACGCTGTAAATGCCTTGCAGTCAGTTTATGGGATAAGATACCGGTATGGCCCTGCCTCCAGCACCTTGTGTAAGTTTCTCCAGTATGCTAGTTCATTAGTTTTCTATTTGTACTGTGTTAGCATTGTAGGCTGTGTTGTAAAGATGCAAGCAAACCATTTCAAAGAGAACTTTGTTCAGTCTGCTGTGAGAAGCAAGAGACGACTGCGTGAAATTTACATTATGTTGTTACACACCACCCTAATCTCTTTTAGTGGTGCGAGATTTCTGCGGTTCCAGACACTTACCTAGAGTTTCTGTTTCCTTTTGGGCATAGCAGAGACTGTGGTGTCTTTATCATATATGGTTTTATTTACATGCCATGTATATATACAACCTGCACCTAGATGGAGGGATTGCAGGACATTCACATCCTATGAGGGTCTGGCTTTCCTCTTAAAGGCAGCTTTGGATTCAAAGGACAACAAAAAATCATCCTCTGTGTCTCTTGGTCCCAACCTGTCACCTCCAACTCACATGGAGTTCTGCCCCTCCTTCCCCTTCTTGCTGCCAACTGGCTTCAAGGACCTCCCACCAACCTAGGTCATTCAAAGCTGAAACCCTAAACTTGGACATTGTCTGCTACCATGGGCCTTTGCCTCTGCTACTCACTCAGAGCTGGAGGGGGCACTTCTCTGCTGTCTGGCAGTATTTACATTGCCAATCGTTCTTAATGGCCCAGTATTTTGCTCTCTTTGTTTCTTGCAAATGACCCTTCTTCTCCCAAAGACTTCCTGAGCATGGAAAACTGGTTTGAACTGCTGTGTTTTTTTGACACTACAAGATTCAGCAGTCTGGCAGCTTCCCTTAATACCCCAAGCATCAACGTATTCCTAACATTTACTAAATCTAAGAATTTAGGGAGATCTTGCCCCCACAAACTCATAACAATATTTAGATGCCAGCCTGACACGTCTTGTGCACAAGCAAAAACACTTCCATGCATGTCCAGTGGAGGGAGCAATATGCCCTTTATGTGCCAGACTCTTGTACCCCATGGGATGCCCACAGGACCTTGGATGGACTTTTCAGTAAGAATGGAGATTGTCCCTGGAAAGGAAAGCTGAAGAGCTCTCATGGGTGAGCAGAACTATGCATGTAATGCTTTGGGTCCCATCCAATGACTGAAGTGGGATTTAAGAAACCTAACCATGTAGCCCAGATCTTCTTGATGTACTAATAATTGTAGCAATGGAGTCTATGGCTGGCAAAAAAAAAAAACACAGCAATCTGCCTCTTGGAGACAATATAAGAGGATCTTTAGAGGGCACTGAGAAACAACTGACATAATAAATGATGTTTGTGATTATTCCAATGGAGCTTTCAATCCAGCTCAAGTTATGGGCAACTAGTCAGAAGTTAACAGTTGATGGTGCAAGTTGAATTCCCATTCATCAGAAGGGACATTCAGCCCCTTCAGTGGTGTCTGAATGAGGACCACAGTGTGGATGAGCATCCAGACACGTATCTGAATGTGGGTCGGTTACAGGAACAAAATGCTTCCTTGCACGGATCTCTTTTGCTGATCAGGGCATATGTATTTTGAGCTTACAAGGATGTCTGGGTTGTCTCTTATCACATATTTGTAGAGAATATTGATGTACTGAGAATTCACTCAGACTCTGGGTTATGTTCTTTTTGAATTCTGGGTTTAGATCACAATCATTTTGAAGACAATAAAAACCAAAGTAAAATATCTTCAAGAGGGAAATATTTTACAGAATATTAAAAATTCATCTTCTTCCCAGCGGAGCTTGGGATGTTTAAAGTCTGAATTTTCAATAACTGTCAGAGCCTGAATGGAAGTCTCCAGACAACTATGATAGACAAAAGAAATCCAGCAGCTTTATATAGCAAAGGAATATATGCTTCACTCATTTAGTTTGTTCTGATCTGAAACTTTGGAAGAACGAATGCAGAGAGAAATAAATGCTTTTCTTCAGTCTACTGAAAATTTAGTGGTATAAAATGAAAAGTGGTATGAACATAACCCAAGGACTAGGGCACCTGTGGCCCTTCAGATGCCACTGGGCTACAATTCCCTGACTGTTGGCTTGGGGTTGATGAGAATTAAAAGTGTAACAATATCCGTAAGGCCACAGGTTGCCACCGGTTTCCTAGACAAAGTATTAACAGGACACTTCATTCCCTAAGGCAGCCAACACCACAATCCTATAAACATCTACCCATAAGTAACTCCCACTGAGTTCAGGGGGCTTACTGCCAGGTAAGTGGCCATAGGATTGCAGCCTTTTCTGTTTTTTCATACCAACTGGACGTTTGGTTAAGCATCCCCCGCCTTGCCCCAACTTCTAACAACATACTTCCTCATGCTGTTTTCAGCCACACAGCAACTGCCATGTCATGTCAGGTTTTTAAGTTTTAAAAAATAGATTTTTAAAAGATATTGTTATAGTTAATGAAGACTATAGTGGGAGTGCTCAGCTTGTAGTTAGCCGCAGATTGCGCCATTCAACCCTTGTTTAATTCAGTACTTCGGTGTGGGAAACACAACAAATTGCACTTCACTCATTCAGCACCAGTGGAAATGTAGGAGGTAGTGTGTTCTTTTTTCTTCTAGCCCACAGCAAGCTGAGTGCAGCTCGCGACAGGGATTAATGTTCTTCTTGAGAAATGTTATGATTAAGGCTGGAGTTCTGTACATATTTACCTGGGAGCAGGAAGTGGGGGATTTGATACAGTTGACACTTAAAGATGATCTTGCCTGATTCACACTTTTCAAAACACTATGCAAACCATATCCATTCTTCACAGTTTGTTGCTGTTGTTATTGTTGTTCTAATAATACTTATTTACATCCCTCCTTTTGCTCAAAACTGGGACTCGATGTGGAAGACAAAAATTAGAACAAATACAGATAAAACACACATTGCTGAAAACATATAAAAGGCTAATGAAATTTGCAGTTATCCGAATTTTCAGTGCCATTCTCCAGCCAAGTAATGTGTACCAACATGCATATACTGAAGTCTGCATATAAATGCATATATTAGTGAAAATAGCATGCTGGAATGCATATGGGGAAACTGCATTGCAAATATGTGTATAGAACACAAAACTGAATATAAAATTTGTATAGTAAGGGAAATTCACATGAAAAATGCTGATCAATTTCCATGAAATGGAGATGTGGAGAACTGGAGCTAAGGCTGGAAAGATGAGAAACTGAAAGTGACATGTTTATCCATTCCTAGCTGGCAGCAAGTTTCATTGAACTCAGTAGGATTTAAATCTGACTAGACATGCATAGGATTGCATTGTTAGTAAATTGTAGGGAAGTTTTTCTTCCTAGCTTCCTAGCCTTTCCTTTCCTTGAGCCTGATCTTAGAAAATAAACTTCCATGTATTGTCTTACACACAAGGCAAGTTGAAACCTTTGTGAAAGGAGAAAGTAGAGAATGTTATCCATGCTATTTTGTTTTCCATTGTGTAATACCTAGATCTTCTTTAGAGTTCAAATTAATTACTTCAACCCTGGTCCTCTGAGTCATTGCAGCAGTGGAGAAGTGGTCAGGTTGATTTGGTTACTAAGTCTAAAACTTCCCAGTACTGTCAAATGGGCCACTCCAGCATCATGCAGTGCTAGGAAGCAGCATAGAAATGGATGACTGTCTCAGGTCATTGAAAGCTGATAGAGCCAGGTCTGCCAGCACAAAATTGCCTTGGTAGTCAGCAGTTTGAACTCAATTACAAACCAGATATAGTGCCCCACCTGCAATATAGGTATTTTCACTGTACTACATACATCTACAGAATCAGGGGAAAGAGAGCTGATGAAACTGTTTTTAGATCAAATTTTAGTCCAACTTGCAAAGCTTCTTTCTCTTCAGCATCTCTAGATTTGAGGACATTTAGCGCCTTTGGAGTTGCTTAGAAAAACAACTTAAAATATAAACTTATGGAACTAGCATGTCCTTTCATACACATCACTTAAAATTATTATTATTTCCTTCCTCTTCCTTTTTCCAGATGTGAGTTCTGGCAGTTCTATGGATTGGGCATACAAAAATGGCATCCCATATGCGTTTGCATTTGAGCTGCGTGATACAGGTCATTTTGGATTTCTACTGCCGGAGACCCTAATTAAACCAACGTGCACAGAGACCATGCTGGCTGTTAAAAATATAACCATGCATCTGCTGAAAAAATGTCACTAGGGTTTGTAGCAAAGGGCCAAAACTGTATTTCTTTTTAACTGTTATTGAAAATGTTTATTACTTAGACAATGTCAAGTCAATGGAGCCTAGAATCTGTCCTGCTGGTGGAGATAATCAAAGTGGAAGGCGGATGACATTCACACTACATGTATGTTGAAGAGTGTGATACATATTCAGGGCTATGTGTAAAATGGAACCATACCACTCAAGTGTAGACATCGGTTTTGAGCTGGAAAGAATATGGGTTGGCAAGGCTGAAGAGCTTTGCTGGGGATGAAAGTACAGCAGAGATAGGGAACCTGTAGCCTTTAAATGTGGGACTCTAACTTCTGTCAGCCACAGGTAGCATGGCCAGAGGTCAGGGATGATGGGAGTTGGAGTCCAGTGTGATTTTATTTGGACAGTGTATGAAAAATAAATGTAAGCCCTGTCAAGGAGGGGGTCGTTTTCCCAAGTCCTCCCTCCAAGCTCCTAATCGATCGCACACAGGCACTGAACGGGTTCCAGGTTTTATTGACATCTTCTCTTCCACCGACTACAGAGCATCAAACAGCAAATTTAAAACATGGCATGTCCCCCCCCCCCAGCAGGTTAACTCAAAGATTTATAGGGGCTGGGGAATGCTGGCAACTAGCCAGCCCCATCACATACTCCCGCTTTGGGGACTAATTTTTACCACCTGCCTGAGGGGCCCCACCCAGCGGTACTTGCTCACAGGATCACTACTTCATGACAAGCCCTTGCCTTCCGTTATTAGCATAAATAATTGTTGTGGTGCTTACCACAGCAATTAACACATCGTCTCTGAGTTGGCAAGAATGGACTGTACAAGGAGTGGGCAACCTCTGTTTGTCAAAGACTGCATTCCCTCAGTGGTAGTTTGTTGGGGGTCACATACCAGAAGTGCATGGCAGAGTAACATGGACAGGACAACTAATTTTCTCTTTCTGCCACTCCTTTCCCTCCCAACTACCCACCTTTTTTCTAACCCTCTTTCTCTTTCAGTCACCACTCCCCCACCCCCAATATTTTTCTGCTTCTTGAAATTTGGCTGAGGGACACAGGTTGCCCATACTTAGCCTGGAGAATAAAATATGTGAGCCTTATTGCTTAGGGGGTTGTGGAACAGTGATCCAATCCAGCTGTAGTCATACATAATTGGAATTAATGCAGATGGACAACATCCACATTTGGATATGCAGTAAGATGTGCTTTCCAATCTAGAAAATGATGGAGCTTCCACATGAGAAACTCCTTCATTGGATTGGGGTGAAAATGTGCAACTGTACTGGCCTTTGCTCCCTTTATACTTCTTTTAACATCAGTTGTAAATGGTAATTTTATATATTTTGTTTTGAATAACACCGGAACTTGTTAAATAAAGCACATTTTTAATTAAAATTGCCTGATATTACTGCTGCTGTGATTCTGAAAGAGAAGTGATGGTCACCCATGATGTTCTGTTACATATATTCCCAATTCTTTTGGCTTGCAAAATTAAATTGCAAACTACAAAAATGCATCACCTTCATCCTCATTAATTTAGCTACCATGTAGTCACTGATAGCCTTTTTCTCCGTTAATTTTTATAATCATATTTTAGCCATTCAAGTTGGCAACCATCACTACTTGGACTTAACCCTATTATTTTGCCAAGTGAGGAATTCTGATCAAACAATTGACATATAATTTTATGTTAAAATATCCTCTCCAAGGTGCATTCGGAAGAAATAACTTCCTGGCAGATTGGTGGTTCTTCACTAGTTATCATTTGCAGCAGTTTCCCTAGGAGTCTTCACATACCTTTTAAACAAGATACTTAAAAATGAACAGACTTATATGAGCAAACCCTCAAAAAAATTGATAGTTTTCTCTCTCTGATATTGGCTGCCATTTTTAGCATTTCAATGGGCAGAAGGAAGAAATGTGTGCCCTGACACCTTTTATTTTTCATCAGTTACTAACCAGCTAAAATGGAAAACTTTGACTCTAATTTATGGAGAGTTGCGGGCTAACCAATCCACTGCATGCACACAAAAATGACTTCTGAGTGGAGGCACTGCAACAGCACCTTTTTATTCAAAAGGCAGATGAGTGTTTGGACCAGAAGGCCTTTTCCTCATTCTTCTTGACTGACAGAAATTGAGCAGTCAGGCAGAACCATCCAGCTGTCTTCATGTTGCAGTCCCTTGCAAAGTATCTCCCCTGGGTGAAAAATGCCAGGTCACCTATTGGATGAGTTGCCCCTCCATTAAGACATCAGGGAGTCTACTTATGAATAATACATTAAATCAGTAATTGAAAGAATCCCATTGAGGTACATGGAGGGGCCCTTGCACATTAAAAATGCAACATTAACAATGGCGGGGATAGCTCATGTGTGTTGTAAATTAAAAGAAAACATTATTTATTATTGGCCTTATACTACATACTTTGCATTAAGGGAGACAAGGCTTAAACCATTTTACCCCTGTGGTAGACTGCAACACCTCCTTTTTAAACAGTTACATTTCAATATATGTGCATCTTTTGCTAAGTAGGCTGTATATTGCTTTAAATTATGACTGAATTAGAGCTTATTATGATTCCTAAACTGGAATGCATTTTGTGTTTCAGGCAGGCAGAAGCACCATCAGGTTTAAATGTTAACTACAGATTATTGCGTTTTGAGATGTGAACAAACATGACTGGAGTTAAGTGTGTGAAGGATAAGTACTCCTTTATCTAGCCTGCTGGTATTGCAAAGCTATTGTGTTCTTATGCCAACAAACTGCTGAAGGCATGTCACCTAATGTATTGCTTCTAGTGAGGGGGGAATTCATTGTGGGGAGGTCCATACATAACATCTGTCTGTAAATTGGAAACATAATTTTGAGATCAAAATCAATATACAGTGGAACCTCAGTTTTCAAATGTAATCCGTTCCGGAAGACTGTTCGAAAACCGAGGATCAAAGGGCTGGCTGCAAAGTCAATGGGAAAAATTGAAAAACATGCCTCAGAAGCCATTTGGCCATTTGGCTTCTGAAAATCGTTTGAAAACAGATGCATTCACTTCCGGGTTGTTGGCGAATTTTTCAGCTTCCAAGGCGTTCGACAACCAAGATTCCACTGTATAATTACAGATTTGGTTATTACTTAATGTGGCACACCATTTCTGAGAATCACCACACCCTGTAAGACTCTTCAACGGGATACTATTGATTTAGAAAAGGGTGTTCCAGCACTGTTGAAAATGACAGGTCTAGTTTTAAAAACTGAGAAGTGCTTCTCCTTTCTACAGAATATCATCCACTGTAGGAAGTGACCTACAGTTGTTGGGTGGTTATGTGTTTTCCTCTTCTGGGTCTTCATATGCAACAGTGTGAAGTTCAGCTGCGCTCCTCCATCCCACTCCAGCAGAACTGTTGTAACACCCATTCAATATACACCTGGACGATGCAAAAGAGAAGCAACCACTAGCACAGCACTGTGAATGACAGCAGCTGTGATGGAGACATTGCAGTGCAAAAGCAAGGGGTACAACTGCTGACAAGAATTGGGACTTTTGCACCTCATCCTGCACCACTGTCTCACCATAAAGAATCATAGGGCTGGGCCATAGCATGGGGAAGTTTGTAGCCTTGTTCCTTAGAAATATCACTAAATGCTGGAGTTGAACCTATCGTCAGAAAGGGTAAAAAAAATAAATCAAAATCATCACCCATTACTGCATCCCACTTACGTTTCTTTTCACCCCCTCCAAAAAAATTAGCTAATGAGGAAATCTGAACACTGTACTAAATCTTAACCTTTGGTGGAATTAAAATCCTGAACCTGTTTTAAATACGTGAACTTTCTCACATACCTACGCAGGCTCTTTCACTCGGAAACAAGATGTCTTTCTGCACAGTGTGTACTGTATGATGTTTTATGTAATGGTACAAGTGTAGCACTTAATTGGCAAATCATACAGTTGCTAAAAGCAAGCCGACTGCTCCAAGTGTCTGCATTCTATCCTGGAAAAGCCCAGATACATGGCTTGGTTGATGTGATCCCTAATGCTTCCTGATAATGCATGCACACTTTTTTTGAGGTACATGAAAAGCACTCTTTAATCCACTATAATATGCAGCTGCGGGGCTACCCTCAGGAGTCATTTGCCTCCATCGTGGCTAGCATGCTGTCTTCACTCTGGGCTTTTCCTTTTCATTGCCAAGTTTAACCCTCAATGTAATCAGCCTCTTTTTCATCCAGGATCTGCAACAAACCCTGTAATTTCGGCACAGGGGGAAGGGTGGGGAGGAAGGGTTGCAGCACAAAATTGTCCACGCTGTCGCCATCATTGTGCCCAGCCTGCAACACATTCCAATGGCCTGAGGTGTGGGCAAATGCCCTGGAAAAGCACAAATGCAAAATGCAACCAAAGAGTTGGCTATGCTTCATGTGTGTGATGAGGCCCTGTTCTTTGCTGGGAAAAGCAAAATGTCACTTTGGGACATGCGTTATATTTCCAGACATCACAGATGCATTTCTGACGCTGACAGAAGCCCTAAAACGGATGACAATACTACGGTGTTACTAGAACGGTTGGTAGTGATTCTGTATGAGAAAACAACTCATAAAACCAGTGGATTGCGCAGTCAGTGAAGCAAGGCAGCATCTGTTTTCAAGAAGGTCACAATCCCTGGAGAATATTCCAATAACACAGGCAGATATCAAACAGTAGACTACGTGTGACTCTGTCTGGAAGGACACATATGAAGAAAAGTATTTTATTTTTTCAAAGAGATTCAGCATTGAAAAGTCCTGCAGACTGGGATCAGGAGAAGAAAAATGGGTCTCAGTAGCAAGCAAAGTGGACAATTCCTAACTCAAAAAATGGTATCAGTCTCATGATGTTCAGGGTGGGGGGAGGCTACTATCAGGTAAATAGATACAGAGTTGAAACCTTACTCTTTACCTCATCGAGACTTTGCTAACTTTTGGTTAAATCTTAATTTATAATCCTTCACTAGATATTTAGCTCTCTGCTTCTATCTAATATTTGGGAGGAAAGAGGTAATCAAGCCTATTGTCCCACTGTCAGAAGATCAATGTGTGAAGAGGCTTGAGCTGGTTGCTCCAGCTGTGCCACATGGCTCTCAACAGCCGCTCTTACCACTTTTGTAAGTTTAACTGCCTGTGCAACTTTTCTGACTGATGTATGGAAAAGCACATGAACCAGACCTTTGAAGACTTTGTAAGTAAACTAAATTTTAACTTCCCAAATGTGAAGTTTTTTCCCTATGCTTTAAAAGAGTATTAGGCATATCCATGAAGGATAAATCTATCAATGGCTACTAGCCATAATGGCTATGCTCCCTGGTCGAAGGCAGTATGCGTCTGAATACCAGTTACTGGAAACTATAGGAGGGGAGTTGCTCTTGCACTTAGGTCCTGCTGGCAGGCCTCCTATGAGCTTTTGACCAGAGGTTATGGGATTTATAGTCTAAGGACATCTGGGGAAGGATGAGTTCATGGTTTTAAAGATTAAAAACAGTACAGTGGTACTTCGGGTTACATACGCTTCAGGTTACATACGCTTCAGGTTACAGACTCTGCTAACCCAGAAATAGTACCTCAGGTTAAGAACTTTGCTTCAGGATGAGAACAGAAATCATGCTCTGGCGGTGCGGTAGCAGCCGGAAG
The DNA here is from genome assembly GCF_964252035.2 of Podarcis erhardii. Lineage (NCBI taxonomy): Eukaryota > Metazoa > Chordata > Lepidosauria > Squamata > Lacertidae > Podarcis > Podarcis erhardii. Next base: position 35,116,800 of record NC_138499.1, read on the forward strand.
CCCCATTAGCTAAAGTGGTTCTTCAGGTTAAGAACAGTTTCAGGTTAAGAACGGACCTCCGGAACAAATTAAGTACTTAACTCGAGGTACCACTGTATTGTAAACTGCTCCCAGAAACAATCTGGGAGTTAGTGCAGCTGATAAAGTATTGACATAATATGACATAAATACCCAGTCACAGTTGATGATCTTGCAGCTCTGTTTGGGCCTACTGTAGTTTTTGGGGCTGTCTTTAAAGGCAGTCTTACGTACAACTCATTGCAAAAACATGGGAAGTTCCTTGCCCATAAACAACTGTGATTGAGTTATCCTCATCCAGGTATGCTTATAACTCTCTTATGTATTTCTGAAGGACTGCGATGCAACACCAGGCAAAATGTGTGATCATAGTATTTGCATAGCTTTCACACTATTGTCAGGAAAACAAACAGCTCTTCCAAAAATTATTTTTAAATGGTTAGTATTAGATAGATCAGGTGCTTGGATGAGTTATTGCTGTGATCATGTATTATCTCTTTTTAGACAAGAATTATTGTAGTTTCCATGCAATTTCACCTCCTGTGTTATTCATATTTAAAACATTTCATTCCTTCCATGCAACCTGTTAATAATGGGAAGGTTGAGATACCAGTTATTGCATTTTTTGACAGGAAATAAGTAGCTGGTCTTGCTGGAGGAAAGAATCATGCAGATCCAAATATCCCTTCTTTGCAGTTAAAAGCGGTAATTGCTCCAGTCTCATTGCTTCCCACCTTAATTCACATGACTTTATGACCTCTCCATCTGAGCCTTTCTACCAAGATATTAAAATGCCTTCGGGGATGAACAGCTGAAACCATCCTTGTTATTCATAGTACTATAATCCAAAAAGTAAAAGGGTAAAAAATATTTCCTGTGCTAAATTCTCATTTCATAATTCTTTGTACTTTAGTTCATTAAAATAGCGAAATAATTATTAAAATCAAGTTGAAAATACCTCAAAGAAATGCATAGGAGTCTCGCAAACAGAATTTGCACATAGAAAAATGGGTTGCTAAGCATGAATATGTCTTGCGTTTTCCCCCTTCTTTCACCTTCCAATTTTCATCCTAATCAGTTTCCGCTCTACAAGACATCCATATATTTTATCCTGGCAACATCACGTCAGCTTCAGAAATCTTCAGATGTGCTTTGTGCCGGTAAGTAAAAAATCCAGTATTCCCCACTCAGTATTCAAAATTATTTTGCAATCTAATAACTGGATCATTAAACTCAACACACACCATTTAAAATTTACTGTGGAGTTTGGGCACAGGCATTTTGGGTTGTATCCAATGTTGTCCCTACTCAGCATAGGCCCATTGAAATTAAAAGAAACAACTAACTTAGGTTCATTCATTTAAATACAGTAAGTCTATTCTAGTAAAACTTTGTTGGATACAGTCCTCTGTTTATAAAGAGGTAGGATTTTGAAAGTGTGAGGAATAAATGGTGAATTCTATTTAGAGAATCCTATAAATCAAGTTTCTCCAACTATGGGTCTTCATATTTTTGTTGGACTACAACTCCCATCATTCTGAGCCAGCATGTTCAACGTCTTTATAAATGACAAAGGAATTGTGGGGGTGCTTATCAACTCTGCAGTTTACACCAAACTGGGAGGGGTAGCTAATGCTGCAGAAGATTAAAAATTACCTTAACAGATTGGAGAACAGGGCCCAAACTAACAATGAATTTCAGTAGGGACAAATGTAAACATCTGCATTTAGGCAGGAAGAACTAGATGTACAAATATAAGATGGGGGGGAACCAAGGCTTTATTTCATAGGGAACTCACCAGAACTCAATTCTGGCACCTCTCAGGTGGGAGCCATTGCCATTCTAAGAGAACGAGGGAGGCATTCATGGTCAATTCCGGCACCTCTTTTTCTATAAAAAATAGCACTGGGGACATCTGGCTTACTAGCAGTACACGTGAAAAGGACCTAAGGGTCTTAGTGGACCAGAAACTTAACACGAGTCAACAGTGTGATGCAGCAGCAAAACATGCTAATGCTATTTTAGGCTGCATCAACTCAAGTATCGTGTCCAGATCAAGTGAAGTAATAGTACCACTCTATTCTGCATTGGTCAAACCACACCTGGAATACTGTCCAATTCTCGACACCATAATTTAAGGATATTGACAAGCTGGAATGTGTGCAGAGGAGGGCAACCAAGATGATCAAGCCTTATGAGGAACAATGGAAGGAACTGGGTATAGAATCATAGAATCATAGAGTTGGAAGAGACCACAAGGGCCATCGAGTCCAACCCCCTGCCAAGCAGGAAACACCATCAGAGCACTCCTGACATATGGTTGTCAAGCCTCTGCTTAAAGACCTCCAAAGAAGGAGACTCCACCACACTCCTTGGCAGCAAATTCCACTGTCGAACAGCTCTTACTGTCAGGAAGTTCTTCCTAATGTTTAAGTGGAATCTTCTTTCTTGTAGTTTGGATCCATTGCTCCTGGAAAAGGGACTGAGAGGAGACAAGACAGCCATCTTCAAATATCTAATGGGCTGTCACAGGGAAGATGGAGCAAGCTTGTTTTCTCCTGTTGGACCTGAACCAATGGCTTCAAGTTACAAAAAACATATGGAAAATCTTTCTGACAGTAAGAGCTTTTCAGCAGTGGAACGGTCTCCTTCGGGAGGTTGTGGACTCTCCTTCCTTGGAGGTTTTTTAAGCAGAGGCTGGATGGCCATCTGTCTTGGATGCTTTAGTTGAGATTTTTGCATTGCAGGGGGTTGGACTAGATGACCCTTGGGGTTCCTTCCAACTCTACGATTCTATGATTATATGAATACCTCTTAGTGATCCCCCCCCCGCCATGTTGCCACAACAGAGGTGACAAATTTAATATCCTGGGCCTGGTATGCCATATGTGGATCGGGGCCCTGCAACCCCCTCCCCAATCTATTGCCAAGAATTCCTGCTTAGGTATTCATATTAACTCATTCTAGGGCTGTTGCACAGGGCTGTTGCAAATATATTGTGTAAAGCTACATTGTCTCAATATTTTAATGCGAAATCCACAATTTTCTGCCTCCACTGCAGGCTTCCCACAGGGATCTGGTTGGCCACTGTGGTAACAGGATACAGGACTAGATGGTCCAGCAGATGTACCAGAACCAAACAAAAAGCTTGCCAACACTGGATATGTAAAAGTACATACACCACATATAATAGCTCATTGTCAAAACCAGTTGGTAATTGCAGAGTAATTTTTTTAAAAAATCAATAATAGTTTCCTTCCAAATAACCACAGTGACACCTAAACAAGCCCTGCCTGAATTGCTTTAAAAGAGAGGGGGAGAGATTAGCTAAAGATTAATGTGCCCATTGTTGACGCTGCTGCCATTGGAGTCCCCCCACCCCATGGACCAATGTCCTGCCATTAAAGCTGCAGCATTGCTGCTACTTGCCACCACTATTCACTCACTCCCATACTCCCATTGATGCTAATATGGCTCCTTTAGTAAGTGCTGCTGCCCCTGGATAAACATATTGGTGAGGAAGAGTGAGTGAGGTGACTGACTGAAGGCAAAAGTGAGTAGACATACTACACCCTTCCAAACCATACTGTCAAGCGAGGATTGGTGTCATGTGCTCAGACCATCTTGACCCATGGAGCAACCTGACCACTAAAATCTATGCCAGCTGCAGTTTCCAAACTATTTAAAAAGGCAGCCCTATATATAACACATTTCAGAACTAGAAGTTACTAGGGCTTAGGCTACAGAAGTTAGGCTATCACTGTCCAGATAGCGACTCAACTGAAGCTGATGGAAGGCATGTCACACTGCTGAAGTCACTTGAGCTTCAAGCAACACTAATGGATCCAGAAGTATCCCATACCTGCCACTTCAGAGGGAGTGCAATCCATTCCAGAACAAGCCATAGCCCACCCATCCAGTCTAGGGAACCGCGCATGAAGAGCGCTTCAGTCTTAACAGTATTAAGGTTTAGCTTTAGCTTCATCCAGTCCTTAGCCAAGGCCAGACATCCATAGGCATTGATCCAATGATTTTTTTAGACCTTGTGGGATTATTTTTTTAAAAACTTTTCTTTTAAAGTATAGCAGACCTCCTGAGTCACATCACAAATTGTTTTGGATTCTGGCCATGAATTGTTAACACAGGGACAACTGATAGGGCAAAGACAACCGCAGGGGAAAGCAACAGTGCATTTTGCAGAAATAAGGTACTATGCTATCAATCCAAAAATTACTTCTGTTGTGACGTGGGGTTTGTGATTTCAGCTCTCTTGACATAATATGCTGGAGACAGTTCTCTAGTAACACTTCTTTATTAACGCAACAAGACTGAGACCTGAGGAGGGGAGAGCTACATTTATAGGGACAGGGAACTAGCTAGAAAGGATACATTTTGGAGGGAACAATATCAGGCAATCACAGTCCTGCCTTTTGGAGGCAACCAATAAGACAGAGGATCCAAATACAGCAGCTTAAATGAACCAATAGTAGCTGTACCCTCTGGAACCAAAAGGCAGTTACTTTACCCTAATGCAAATACAGACAATAATAATACAGATATAAAATCCTTAGACTCAATACACAACAACTCCCCCCCCCCCATAAAGGTCTTTTATTTGTGATTGCCTGTCACTTATAGCCTATAATTTCTCCACTTTAATCTAGTGGCAAGGAGCCTTCTAACCACTTCATTTTTCTTAGGCCAAACATTTATGAGAATTGCTATTGGTCCCTGACATTTTAGACTTATAAAATGGTGACAGATATTTTCACAACCCAGGCTTTAAGGAATTAAAAAGCCAGCCATACACACAGGCACACGAGTTGTAGATGGCATCTCAGTATTTCAGAGAATTCATAATTTTAAGTGTTTCAGTCAAAGAGAAAAAAGCTGGCAGTTAATAACATTGGTACTCCTTATTTTTACTTTGACAAACATTTTCCATGACTCAGGCCTTACATTATATTGTATTTATACTATGTAATTTATTAAATATACTAAAAATCAGTGTCAATCTACTTAATAAAAACAAAATTAAAGCACGACTGAAGTTTCTTTGGCAGCTCTACCTATCCAAAAGTGTTACCGTATTTTTTGCTCTATAGGACTCACTTTTTCCCTCCTAAAAAGTAAGGGGAAATGTGTGTGCGTCTTATGGAGCGAATGCAGGCTGCGCAGCTATCCCAGAAGCCAGAAAAGTAAGAGGGATTGCTGCTTTCACTGCGCAGCGATCCCTCTTGCTGTTCAGGCTTCTGAGATTCAGAATATTTTTTTTCTTGTTTTCCTCCTCCAAAAACTAGGTGTGTCTTGTGGTCTGGTGCGTCTTATACAGCGAAAAATACGGTAATTGCAATCCTCACACTGCATACACAGTATATTAATTTTATTTTATCTTTTGAGCACAACTTGAATAGTCGAGAACATTAAATACCTGTAGAGTGGAGCATGGGTATCTGTGCTAGTGGTGATTGTGTGTGGATTAATTAAACTAGGCTTGCAGGGACAATGCGTCAGGTTATTTGAGGAACAGCTTTCTCTATGTACCTGCAGCTACTTTAGCAACTGCATGGGCCCAGCAGAGAGAGAAATTTCAGAGTGAAATTTTAAAGCGCTTTACTTTGCCTGGATAGACTCCCTAATACATTATGACAAAAATGTAAAAATAGTGGGTGCTTCTCTCTCTCCCTTCCTCCCTCTTTTAAATGTGAGACCTAGAAGCAGATCCACAGAGTGTAGTTCTACCTGAGGATTTTGGCAAAGTATACAAAAACTAGAAAAGTAGGGTAGGAAAACAGGTACAGCATAAATTGGTTTAACTCATATTGCCTCTAATTCTAATTGTATTAATTCACTCTTCAATTTTTGCCCTCATAAAGGGGGACAGGAAGACCTGCCAGGTATTGAACCTCTGACTTTTGGTATTGAAAGCATGTACGCTAGCACACTGCTCACTGATGTCTTTCACAGCTAAATGAAAATGCTAGAAAACAAGTCTGGAACATGTGGCATCCAGGTATATTTTTTAAATGGTTTTACCACTTTCTTAATGCCATTCCACTACACAAATTGTAGGGTTAGATGATAGGTCTGGTGGTTATCCATGCTTGGTGTAAAGCTATGATTCACAACAAACAGGCTTTCCTAAGGAAGTTCAGTCAGGTGCTAGGGCTATGTAAACTGATTACAGTACTGGCTATCTCTCAGCTTTTTTCTTAGGTGTGGCTTAACTGGACAACATGAAGAAACTTCCATTTGTTCATTCACCCTGATTGCAATCCCAGCCATACTTACTTTGAAGTAATGGGCTTTAGTTTCCAGTAATAAATTAGGTGACAGTCTGTTACAGTAAACATATATAAGGTATATTGTGGCATCTTCAAACCCAACATATTGTGACATAATTCTTTATGGAACACAACCCACCATTGGTTGCATAAAGTGTGTGTGTGTTATATGATAAATGTTCTTGTATATAATGTTGTATTCGACAATGAGAACTCTAGTCCACAAAAGTCTTGAAGGTTCCCGTTCTTGCTTTGCCTCCAAAACGTTAAGAGCTCACAGTCAGTGTCATTTCTATGCAATCTTCAAACGAGCACACACGCAAAAAAAGCACAGCGGCCGACAAACTCCTTGCGATTTGCCCCATCACCACAGAGCGAGCAGTGAGAGATATCTGACCGAAGGGAGGCATGGAGGAGAAGGCGGGGCTCCAATCCGAGGTAACAAGCGGAGCGGGCGAGCTTCCTTTGGCTAGCCGGAAGGAGTCTCTGCCACCACCGGGAAGCGTCTGAGGGGAAATCCGAAGTGACAGGGGCAAAGGAGAGAGAAGCCCCTGCCGCATACGAACTCTGTGAGGGAGGCTGAGCGCGCTCTGGTCCGCAGCCTCGGCGCCGCTCAGCCTCTTTCCCCCCTTGCTCTCCCAGGCAGGCGGCGGCGAGGCCCCTCCCCTCCTCCCACCTGTAGCGCGGGGCCGGCCGCCTGTCCCGGCTTAGCCTCGCCAGCGCTGCTGCTGGTGTTGCTCGCTCCCTGCGGCTGCGCCTCCTCCCGGTCTTGGAGAAACAGCCGCCGCCGCCGCCGCCGCCGCCGCCGCTTCCTCCTCTGCAGCCACTCGGGCCGCGGCGGCCTTGACGTCGTTTCCTTCCAACATGGCGAGCGCAGGAGGAGGTTGCTGCTGCTGCCGCCGCCGCCGCTGCTATTGCTCCTACTGCCGCCTCTGCTGCTAATGGAGGCGGAGGCCAGCCGGGTCTGAGGGCTGCGCGTTCTCCGGAGGGCCGGTTCTCCTTCCCCCCCACCCCGAGCGAGGTCCGCAGTCGCCGCTCTTGCCCGAGCCCAGCCCGGAGGTGGGAAGAAGCTGCGCTTGGGGCTCCTTCGCCAGGGGTGCCGCCCGGGCAGCTGCGGCGAGAGGCGGCGAGAGGCACCGAACCAGCTCCCTCTTCTTCTTCTTCTTCTCCCCTCTCTCCCTGCGTCCCCATGTATGAGGGGAAGAAGACCAAAAACATGTTCCTGACCCGGGCCTTGGAGAAGATCCTGGCCGACAAGGAGGTGAAGAAGGCGCACCATTCCCAGCTGCGCAAAGCCTGCGAGGTGGCCCTAGGTAAATCTGGGGAGCTGCGGGGAGCGAGGAGCAGGAGCAGGGTAGGGAGCCCGAGGCACCTGCAGAGGCGAAGGGAAGGCAGGCCGGGGCCTTGCGCTGGATTAGGGCAGCTGTCATTGTGGGGACGAGGCTGGCCGGGGAAGGGAGAGGAGTGGCTGGGTGCGCCGAGCCGGGCGACAAAAGGCGGCTGTTCGGAGCAGGTTTCGGGGAGAGGAGGTTAGTGCTGATGCATGAGGCGGGCCTTTGTGGTGAGGTTTGGACGTGGCGGTGGGAGAAGATGAAAGGCCGTGTGTTTGTGCGCTACGTTGGTCTCGGGGAGGGAAGTTGTCCCCCGTGCGGTGTGGGTTTTTTGGGGGGGGTGGGGGAGCTGAAGGCGCGTGCGTTATTGGGAAGCTTTGGCTTTGTTGACAAGGAAATGCAGGCGGTTGCCTTGACACACGGCTTTTCTCTTTCGCTGCCTCCTTGGCGCACCTACACACCCTGCATGAATAGGCAGAGAAGGTGTGTAGAGAGCTGACCTGGAAGAACAAGGCCGCCGGGGAGGAGGAGGAGGAGGAGGGAGCAGGTGACGGGCGGGAGGAGGAGGAGGAGGAGGAGGAGGAGGAGGAGGCGAGGACGGAAGCCGAAGAGAGGCGGATGGTGGAAAACAGGGACACCCTGTCAACATTTAAAATTGATGCCTGCTCTTTGAATTGAGAGGCTGTTGTGTAGCGAGGGAGAATGACAGCAGGGAGGGATGCAGTGGTACAAGGAGTCTTTTATAATACATCAGCCCAGGAAAAATAACGCCGCTGGGTGGAGGAGTTTCTTTCATGTATCATGTGGTTATTTCATTCTGAATAAAAGGAAATATTGGAATGACAAGGTGAGCTACTTGTCCAGGTTATTAGATTGGGGCTTAAGCCTTCCACTGAAGTTTTCAGAGACAATTGAATCGCTTTATTAGGAGATTGTTGTTGTTTTTATATATTTATTTATATTCTACCTTTTCCCATGTCAGGACTCAAGGCAGCTTACATATAAAAATGAGAGCTGCTAAAAACATAGAAAACCTGATACACAGTTATTATATGAGGGAAGGCAAAAATAAATAAATGCATCTATGGACTGAATTGACCCATGCATCCATGGACTGAGTTTAAAAGCAGGGAAGTAAAATACTTGTTAGATCTATAACAATTGGCAAGTCATTTTCCCTCAAATTTGAAATTGTGGAGATATATATTATAATGTGGTGGGGTTTTTTACATTAACTTTTGTTTGTATAATATTCACTTCACAAATGTGTGTATTTAAAGAAAATGGCAATCATCTTAGTTTACTGCTTGTCTTTTATAACCTGATCCAGAGTAAGAGATCTGTGCATGTAAGCATCTCTTCTCTGAGTCAGAATCTATTCCCAAACCAGAGCTGCATCTACATCTACATATCAATTTGGATGTCCAGCTCAACTGCTTTGTTTCATTGGGATGTGCAATCATATATGCACCACCACCCACATTTTGTGTGTAACTAGAGCTGGATTAGGGCAATTATTTTCACACTTGTGGGTTTGCCATTAACCAATTTTGTGAATTTTTTTAACAGTTCCTGTGTTCTCTTTTCTATACTGAATTGTATTACTGCCTCTGTACATCACAGACCAGTATAGTTGCAGTAGATTCCTACAAATTAAACTTAGTTCTAATGCAAGGCCTGAGGGGGAAGGTGAATAAAGGGCCCTTTAATTTACCTTATAGATTTGCCTTTACCACTTAACTTGATTTGCATTAATAGTGAAAAAATCAGGAGGCCAACAATACAGTATTTATTTGTATGCAAGACACTCCAGTCAAGGCCAGAGCTCTATTGTATAGTAGTTATAATCATTGACCAATCTCTGCCTCTCAGGCCTCAATTCTTGTAGAGCATTTGTACATAGACACATTATGCGGACTGACATATTGGGCAGCTCTCTGTTGCAAATCTTTCCCCCCTCTAGCTTTGATATTATTTATATGTCAAGTTTTAACTTTGAATGCAAGCTACCTTGAGAGGCCCTGAAAGTCAGCATACAAATACTGGTAATAAATAAGTAAATAGGTAGATCTCATGCAGGATCTGTTGCTGTTTAAACAAAGACCTGTCAGATCGACATGAGCAAGGCCTTAGGAAAATTGGAATAATGGCTGGAAGTATAAACAGCAATGGAGTGATTAACTCAAATTCTAGGTTAGTGTGACTTGGTAATTTACACAGAACATAAACATCACAAATGGAGAATAATTTGTAAATCTATGCAAGATGTCCTTTTTGTGATCTGATATTTCATAAAACATCCAAGACAGACTTGAACTGAACTGATTTAAAACTGGTTTCGTTTGTTACCTATTCGCTATAGGCACTGTGATGACATAGAACTAATACCATAACTCCTGATTCATCTGAGCTTGACTTTGGCTTTGTCCATTTTATTATTTACTAGCTCCTGTTTATTGTTTGCTGTGAATTTTAACTGTGTAGTATGGTTTTTATTTATTCAGAATGTTCATTATTTATTATGTAGTAGATTTCAACTAGAGCCCACAAATGTACACATGCTCAAAAACCAAGCCAGTCCTGTTTGAATTACTGGAACATGCTTAACGTGGGGCTGGCTTTGAAAGGTGCTCATAAACTTCAACTGGTTCAAAGAGCTGCAGCCAGATTGCTGACTGGGGCTGGTTATAGGGAGCATACAACTCCTTGTTAGAACAGCTTCACTGGCTACTGGTCTGTTTCCAGGCACAATTCAAAGTGCTGCTTATGACTGAATGGCTTAGGTCTAAGGCTAAGCTATCTGAAAGACTGTATCCTCTTATATGAACCTTCCTGGGTTCTGAAATCTTTGAAGGATGTCCTTCCCTCACTGCTGCCACCTTCACAAGCATATTTCATAGGGATGCAGAAGAAGGCCTTCTCAGTGGCTGCTCCCAGACTTTGGAACTCCCTCTCTAGAGACTAGCTCTGGCAGGCTTTTGGGAACTGACTGCTTTTAACGAACTTTAGTCCCTGTCAGGGAATAATATGGGGTATAAATAAATATAATATCCCATAATAATAACAATAAACAGCCACGTGGTGGCCAACTGCTTTGGCAGGCATATTGCCTGAAAAGCTGCTTATAGGCAATAATAACAATGAAGTAGAATGCCTTATTCACAGGGTTAGAATGACTGATTAGGAATAGCAGGAGCAACTGTTCTGAAATAACTCAGCTGAAATGGAATTAGAAAAGAACATGGCTGTTCCAGGATCATAACTCATCACTCACTTCACTACAACTTGTACAAGAACACAATTATTTGTGCACAACTATAATTCATTTAGAGGTGCTTCTCCAGGAAGTATTCCCAGCCATAGTGCTCCGTATATCTATTTGTTTTTAAAACAAAAATTTCAAATGCTTACATTTGAAATAGGCCATTTGTATTGACCCCCCCAATGTAATTTAACAATATGTAACAATATTGATATCCTAAATAAACTAAGAAATAAGTGCCATTATTTGTGCCTGTGGGAACTGCATATGAGAAAATAGGGCTAGGGTTGGTGTGCAATTTTAACTAATGCCAGAATGTAACACTTACCAAGAAGTAGGTCTTACTGAACTCAGTGGAACTTATGAGTAAATAATGCTTACTTTATGGCTATCTTAGAATATTCTCAAACAAAATACATATTACTTATGGGAAGGACAATATCAACTGATTATGAGCCAAATATTTATTACTAGCCATTCATCAATATTACTGCATGTGTGCACATGCAAACAGTATCTGAGAGCATCTCTGGATAGTAATACAGTAACAGTTAAAATACACCTGTGACTGGCCTATAAAAATGATAAGATAATTCTTGGATATCTTTTTTGTATATTATAGTTTATTAACACATATTTGTCCAGTATGTATAGAATGCTAATTAAACATAGTTCTTAATATTTAAAAACATAGTGCTCAATATTTAAAAATAAAAAATAGTGCAGAAGAGAGACTACATGGGTAGAAAAAAATAGTCTTGATTTTGAATCTGTTTCTATCAAGTATCAATTTCAGTTTATTTTTATATGGAGATTGAACCTTATGAAAAGTTGTCATTTTCTCCCTGTCTCATGATAGAGGCATTTGTGTCTCCAACTAAGCAAACCTCTGCTTTTATGATAATATGCAATGCATTTCTATTCAGAAATAAGTCCCACTTTGCTCAACGGGCTTATCCCCTATCTAAAGTCTGTTTAGAAATGTAATATTTCAGAATAAGTTTCATTGAACTCATTTGGACTTATTTTTGAATAGACACAAATAGAGTTATGATTTGTTTTTTCTTATGCTGGAGAAATAGTTTTCAGACCTTGGATTTGATCTGCCTTATTCTAATTACATGTGGCCTGTATTTCCTCCATTTCCCCTCTCATTGTTCGTTTTGTTTTTTTGAAACTCATTCATTGAATGCCAAAGAGCTGTGCAAATAGCACAACTTAAACAAACCAGTTTTGGGACACTAGAGCCATTAATATTGCTGTCTACCCAACATCTTACACAAGTTTGCTGTATTAAATGAGCAAAGCATGTTAATATAGATATTTCATTCCCTGTTATATTATACTTTAAATATTAGCCTTTATTTAACCATCTTGTTTCCTTCCAAGAGAGAAGCTCTCTAATTTTGGTAATTTCATAGCCCAATATTAACTTTTTTTATTTGGCTTAGAATAATAAGATAATTGGTTTTGTGTGTGGGCTTTACAAAGAGCTCAGTTCTCATCTTGTTCATATATTTTTTTGCTCCATTATTGCAGCAGCCTTTGAAATGCTTCCACATGTTGTGAGTTTGGTGTTAATGTGTGATGGTTGCCAAAGTGGATTAAAATGAAACCTGGTGTGCCACTAAACACTTTCTGAAAGCCTATATTTAATCATGATACTTGAAGTGCTTGTGGCATACTTGGTTGCATTTTAACTTGGGTTTGTCATGATGTCTGTTCTATAACGAGAAAAATGGGTAGAGAGAATTAAAGGATGTAGAAGATTACAAGACCTGCTCTTGATTCCTAAATCCTGGTTAGTTCAATTGTATATCTTTCCCCAGTCCCATTTCTCCCAATGTGTATCTTCCTCTCTACAGTCTTGGATTGTATTAATAGTTCTCTCATCTCATTTCAAATATACCTTCCCATGCTTTGCATTTCTCTGTGTAATGTAAGAGGGCTTGCTTTTTAGTAGTGTATATAAAGTGAAGGAGTTCTTAGACTGCTGAAGCATAAATAGTGTAGATCTTGCTGTTGTAAAATTCCTCTTATTTCAATGGAGCTTATGAAGGCAAAGTATTTTCATTTGTTACGATGAGTCATCTTGACTTTCACACTTCCTTTTCTTAGTTAATATCACAGTTTTTAACAGCATATATTTCCTGCTGCTACAATAGTCACCTTTGACTTTGCCCTATTTTTGTTCTTATCTTTTTACTTTCTCAATCCCCCCCTTTTTTTTGTTCTGTTACCTTACCCTACCTTACTTTACAGAAAACTGAATGTGTATCCACTAAGGTGGAGGAGTGATCACTCATATTAATACTTATTTACAACTTCTGAAATCAAACCTAAGAACTCCTGAAGAACCCTAATATATTGGAGGTGTGGTGCTAATACTACAAAGTGTGGTTAGGCTGTTTATATACTTGGTGGTCTATGAAAATAATGTTATTCAGTGATTTTTGCCCATGGAATAGAAATTGAGGAAGGAATACTAGTAGATATGAAAACATTTTGATGTTGCACTTGCTTTGCAGTACATATTGCTGGCATCTGTCTATCTCAAGAGACAACAGAGTGGGCCTCCAAGGGTGAAGTCAAACTGCTGTGTTAGCAAAATTGAAGTGACCTCCCAGAGGCACAATAAGTATGAGGGTCCTGGACTTCTCAGACGCCAAAACCCCCCTCTTGGCCTCAGTGATGTGGTTCAGAGGAAAGCAGAGCAATATGTGTGGCCCAGCTTGCCTGCAGGAGTTGCCAGGAGGCATACAAGACAGTTTTAGGGACTCCACTCCATATTTATGTAGCGTTTACTCATTAGCCTTTTCTTATCCCAAAGATATTACGCGAGGCAGTGGAGATTTAGGATCAGAGTTTTCCTACTCCTCGATGGGCTACCTTCTCAGGTTGACATGCCCCGTTTGCCCCTCACCTCCCTCTACAACCTGTGCAAAAGCTTCCTTCTTGACCATTGGACTCAATATTGGTCTTACCTGTTCAATCTGATGGAGCCTCTCTTCACATGCAGGGGAAGTCCCTAACTCATTGAGGGTTTGAGACCTATTGGCTACCCTCACCAGGTTTAGCTGGTCAGTTGAAGCCGTTCCCAGAGTATGGCCACTGCCACATGCTGACAGCTTCTAGGAGCCACAGATGAGCGCTGAGGGCAGGGTGGGGACCAAAGGTGGACAAACTGCTTTAGAAGGAGCATGACATGACTCCACGAGCAACCAATATGATCAGTGGTCTGGAAACCAAGCCTTATGAGTAATGGTTAAGGGAGTTGGGTATGTTTAGCCTGGATAAGAGGAGACTGAGAAGAGATATGATAGCTATCTTCAAATATCTAAAGGGCTGTCACATGAAAGATGGGGCAAGCATGTTTTCTCCTGCTCTGGAGGGTAGGACTCAAACCAATGGTTTCAAGTTACAAGAAAGGAGATTCCAACTAAACTTCAGGAAAAACTTTCTGATGGTAAGAGCTGCTCGACAGTGGAACAGATTCCCTTGGAAGGTGGTGGACTCTCCTTCCTTGGTGGTTTTTAAGCAGAGGTTGAATGACATTTGTCATAGATGCTTGAGAATCCTGCATTGCAGGAGGTTGGACTAGATGGCCCTAAGGGTCCCTTCCCACTCTACAGTTCTATGATTCTATATTGATCTGTTACTCAGGATGGGCGAGGTCAAACTTTTACTTCTTATAGCCAAAGACCTTGGCAGAAATTCAAAGTTCTAATACAAATTGCATTTGCAAAAACAGTTAGCGAAACTATTTTGTATATAAAACACATTTTGCTTTCCCCTTATTTTTTACCTACTAATTTGTATAGCTGCCCCAGAGCAGAAGTACTCTAGGAAGCCAGTGTGGTGTAGTGGTTAGAGCGTTGTGCTAGGACTTGGGATATTAGGGTTCAAATCCCCACTCAGCCATGAAGCTCACTGGGGAACCTTGGGTCAGTCACAGCCTCTTAAACTACCTCACAGGGTCCTTGTAGGGATTAACTGAGAATGAGGGGATGAACATGCACTCCTTGAAGAAAAGGGTGGCATATAAATGCAGTGAATAAGCTTACCGGCTTAAGGAAGCTGGAGGGGGCAACCAGATGGAGATGTTTGTCGCCAGCATGGCATCCACAGATCTCCACATGGTCACACATACTGCCTCCTCTTTTCACTCCCTTAGCCCCTCCCCGGTCCCTGGCAGTGAAGCAAAAGGAGGATGAGCAGAGGTTGGCAACTGCAATAGCATTGTTGCTAAAATTCAGCCTGAGAAGTGCAGCACAATGCTATGACAGCTGTATACCATCCTGCACTTTGGATCTTAAAATGGATGTGAGAATGACAGGAGAAAGAGTACACTGAAATTGATGACTGCTACAATGCAAACACAGCACTACATGGGCGCTAGATGGGTATCTGAAGCAGGATATATAAAGAAGCCTCAGACACTTATTTTGCAAGGCCGCCTTACACTAGTAAAAAATTATGGGCTAATAATTTCTATCAACCTACTTCAAAGATGCTCTTGCTATATTGTAATTAGAAGCTGTGAGCTTTCAAGCAGTTTGATCTGCTCTGGCAAATAGGGTCATGAGATACTACCTAGGTGGTAAAGCTTGGGGAGACTTCTCCTTTGTTAATCTGGTTCCCTGTACATAGAATTTCACACAGGTTTTGTTTTATCAACATCATTAAATCAAGCTGAGCATTAGCAGACTTCATCTTGATTTCAAAATGTCAGCTGATTGAAAGTCTGTAGTGTTCCAGGGTCAATTGCATTCATTAGTCTCTTTTGCCATTGTTCCACTTTAAAGCCAGACATATATTTTGGACGAACACCAGTTCTTGGAATGAAGGGGATAGGCTGGAGTCCACTAATATAAAAAGGTAAAGGGACCCCTGATCATTAGGTCCAGTCGTGACCGACTCTGAGGGAGCCGGCGTACAGCATGTGACCAGCATGACTAAGCCGCTTCTGGCGAACCAGAGCAGTGCACGGAAACACCGTTTACCTTCCCGCCGGTGCGGTACCTATTTATCTACTTGCACTTTGACGTGCTTTCGAACTGCTAGGTAGGCAGGAGCTGGTACAGTGAACATAAAAATAACAATTTTGACTTCTGCTATCTGCTTTATAGTGGCATCCCCCCCCCCCAAGCATAGGGCCCATCTAAATAAAGCAAATTTAGTACTTCAGTCCCTTAACAATACCAAAATATACCTCATTCCCATACAAAGCCCTGCATAGAATGCATGGAGATGGTTGTTTCAATCACAAAATAGGTTTCTACTCTGGAGAAGGGGAACTGTCAGCTGAATTTGAAGTCTCCTGCTTGGCAGCTTCAGCTTGTCACCTATCCTGATCTCCTATGTACTGGATAACAAATCCCAAGTGGTCTCCCCTTTGGGGAAAAGTTACAACATTTGTGGCTTTTTAGTTCAATTAGAAAAAGGCAAGCAAAGGGGGACATAATGCAGTGCGTAGAGAAAGTTGGATAGAGAGAAAACCAAGGCCATCCAGTGACACTAGAGGATTCAGGACAAGCAAAAGGAAGAACTACACCACACAGCCCATAGTTAACTATGGAATTCACCATCTCAATATGGCACCAAGAATCAGCACCAAGTTGGATGATTTTAAAAGGGGTTTATACAAATTAATGGTATCAGTGGCTACTAGTCATGAAGGCTTTTTTCCTATTTCTGGTATCAGAGCCGATGTGCTTCTGAATATCATTTGCTGGTGAGTTCAAGAGGGGAGAGCGATGTAGTGCTTGGGTTCTGTTTGCAGGCTTCCCATAGGTATCTGGATGGCCACTGGGAGAACAGGAGGCTGAACTAGATGAGCTTTTCTATCTAATTATTTTCATTAATAATAGCAAAGCAAAATAGTAAGTACCAAGGAGCAAAAGAAGCTTTTCTTCACAGCTGAGCACCAATATTTGAAATTTGTGACACACATTCAAAAATCTCTTCAAAATTTGTAATTTACATAATGTACTCGGCAGTGTTCAAAATTCCCATTGTTCTAGGTGCATTTTGCAACAGGGAATTTCATTAGCACCAGTAGTTTCTGAGCTCTGGGTGCAGTACTGCACCTAAGATTTCAGACTAAAACTGCAAAGTGGAAGGAAATGAGAACCTTTTCTTGCCTCCCCACTTCCAGCTACTCTCTGAAGACTGGAGTAGAGACCCTGTTAAGAATATTAGGAGGTGGGCATGGGAAGGATTAGACTATCTGAAAAATGAACATAGTATTATAGCTGCAGTTCATTCATTTTCAATTTTGTATTCTTGTTATTAAAAAAGTATGCCTATACATTTTGTTGTTGTGCCCATAACCAAGGTTTAAGGTGCCATTTAGCTCTTAGCTTTCATATCTCAGTTTCTAACACTGGTTCTCAGTGTGTTTTGGCTCATAATTTGAATCCTTTGCAGAGACAGAACGCTATTTTCTGCAGTGCTCAGTGTTCAAAGATGGAATAGAAATGAGTTTTTGTGATATCTGATGTAATGAAAGATAAGTTTCCATTAGGAAGATGACTGAACTCGTAAATGTTTATGAATATAACATTCATGATTTCACTTGGCCTCAGAGAAAACTAGTTACTAAAGCTGTGATTCTTTGCACAATTACCTAAGAATAAGTCCCATTGAATTCATTTACTTGAGTTAAATTGTATCGAATTATGTTTTATAGGTTGATTTTGATATTTGTAGATTTTCATTTATTTTGAAATTGGACTTTCAGATATATTGATAACTATCTTCTCTGTGTTACTGTAACAGGTTCCTTTTACTTTCTAGTATCTCACTAATGTAGAAGGAATTGCTCTTTTTCCATATGATGGTTATGAGATACCTCATCCCTTTCGCAAAATGAGAGCTGAAGCTTTGAAACAATGGTCACAAAAAGCCTCATGCTGAAGTTCAGCTGATTTTAATATGAGGCAGAGTTATGTGCTTATGTAATTTTCTCTTTTTAAACAAAAATGCTTAGTTCAATCAAGCCTAGTAACTTTTTAAAAGTCTTTACCTATGGGACTTAAAACTTCATAGTCTATATGATTTATTGATTCTTGAAATTTTGTTTTATTAAAAAATATATTGCCTTTTGAGCACAGCAATCAAGGCAGTTAAATATTGTTTATAACAATGCAAAATTACTTAAAAGAATATTGTCCTGTAGAAACATGCTTCTATGGCTTGCAGGTTTATTATGGCTGGTCTGCACAATTCTGAGTGCTAGTTCTGACTAATTGAATTTGGACTTTGGGACCCAGTAGTTGGTCTGGCTGCTTAACCTGAAACTACCTCATTTTGCATTGGCTCCTACACCACTTCCCACAATCAATCTTCAAGGCTCCCTTTACCTACTGGTAAATCTTCATTTAGAAGTTGGGACTAAAAGCTACACATTAGCCTTTTGGGCTTGTGTGAAGACTCTGATTTCAGGACTTCAGTGCAAACTTCCATGTTACTTTTTTCTGTACCATTATTGATTAAATCTCTATTCATGATAGAGGAGAGGGGGATATCAACATTAAAAGTTTATAAATACTTGAATGGCATTACTAAAGAAATGCAAACTGACATATATATGGGCAGGGATACTGATGGATCCATTGGATGTCTACTCAGAGGGCTACAGTCCTAAGGACTTTCTTCTGAGTAAGCATGTGTAGTGTTGGTGGAAGGCATGGTTGAATTATCTATCCTTAATATTCTGACAATATTGAACTGAGAATTCCTCTGCCATGTGTTGTCGTGAGGGGAAACTATCTTTTTAAAAAGTGAATTTTATTGATTTATCAAACTTAAACAGAATTACATAATAACTACAAGAAGTAAAATTCCCTCCCTTATTGGATTTGTCTCTAAGTAAGACATAGCTTCGTTCTATCTCTAGGTTTTCACAAGCATCAAAAAAGTAATGTATTGAAAGTGTTATCCCACACTTGTTGCATGTGCTCTTGGTGAGTGAAAGCTGTGTTCATACTGTGCATATTGAATAAAACAAAGCCAAACTCTTACTTCCTGTGCAGTGTTCACATAGTAAGGTGGTTTGTCCATGAATATCAAGCTCCAGGTCTGTGAAATCCAAGCTTCAAATCTATCCAAATCATATCTGCTTGCTCCCTATCTGCTCAGAAAAATGTCACATAGCCAGTGCCCCACAAATAGCAGGGCAGCTTAAAGATGGTGATAATGAACTGAAAAATCAATGCCAAGAAGAGGAAGCACTAGGCACCTCCTTCCTACCTACCCTTCTTCATCCCTCAGCCTATCCAGGCTGGTTTTAGTTGTGGGGTGGGTGGTGGGGCTGAAATCTTAGGAAGATATAGTTAAAACCTTGAATAATATCTTACACTGGAAGGTTATTTTGTGTATTCTGAGTACCGGTAGCTGAGGAAGCACCTGAGTTTTGCACTAATCTTTTTAGGCCTATTGATTCCTTGTACTATTTATTGGGCTCCATTGGGAATAGGCACAGTGCATGTTTTGTACTCTTACTAGTCCCCATGAGAACTTCCCACGAGGGACCTGCCTTTTGCCATTATTTTCTCCAATTCCTGCTGCTGGCATTTCATTAACCTTTCTACAAGAGTTCTGACATATCATTTCAGAATTGCATATACACAGAGAGAAAATCCTTTTCACTAATTCCTTTTTATTATCACTGTGGATTGCATGGGGCGGGCAGGATAGAGGCATTGGATCAAAGATTTGCTGATACCTGACTTCCTCAATTTGTAATTCTCACAATGAATTTGCTGGGATCAAAGCATTGTTGGGTGAATTTCTTCTATTGACACATTTACAGGAATGTTTCTGCAACTGAATAAGGCATTCAGTTAGTTGGTGGGTTGGGAGGGCTTGCTTCCAAGACCCATCTTGCCAAATGTTGGCAGTAGCAACTGCTTTGATCAAGAGAGTCCTGTAGGGGATATATCTCCCATGTCACATCACAGAACTGCTGTGGTCCACAGAGCAGGTTGGAGTTGAAAGTTCCGAGGTATTCTGTAAGTAAGGGGAGAAAGGTAGATTCCTTTTTCCTTCTGAATTAGCAAAGTGTTGGATTTGGGAGGAGATAGGTACACGAAGCATGGCCCCATGGTGCATGGGTATGCAAACTAAGGCCCTGGGGCCGGATCTGGCCCAATCGCCTTCTGAATCTGGCCTGCGGACGGTCGGGGAATCAGCGTGTTTTTACATGAATAAAATGTGACTTTTTATTTAAAATGCATCTCTGGGTTATTTGTGGGGCATAGGAATTCATTCATTTTTTCCCCTTCAAAATATAGTCTAGGCCCCCACAAGGTCTGAGGGACATTGGACCGGCCCCCTTCTGAAAAAGTTTGCTTACCCCTGGTGTACAGTGTACTAGCTTTCTTTTGGCTCTTTTTATCCCTTACTTTTCCTCATGCTTGTCCTTCAGAAATGAAATTTGGCATACAAAGCCTAGTCTCATTGAGGTGCTAGTTTTCTGTATTTAGGCTGCACTACAATGTGCAGTTCCTGCCAACCTAGCAGTTTGAAAGCACATCAGAGTGCAAGTAGATAAATAGGTACTGCTGCAGCAGGAAGGTAAACGGCGTTTCCGTGCGCTGCTCTGGTTTGCCGGAAGCGGCTTAGTCATGCTGGCCACATGACCTGGAAGCTGTACGCCGGCTCCCTCGGCCAGTAAAGCGAGATGAGCGCCGCAACCCCAGAGTCGGTCACGACTGGACCTAATGGTCAGGGGTCCCTTTACCTTTACCTTACAATGTGCAGTGGTACCGTTCAAACAGATTTACTACCTCAGTGAGAATTGGACCTAAGGTTGACTTGTGCTGCTGCGTAGGAGTTGTAGTAGGAGCTGCCTGGATGGGAAAAGAAATGTGAATAGAATCATAGGTTACTGTGACTAGATAGAAGGTAAAACAGTGAGTTTTCTGGAAGTTTTCACGGCTCTGCGGAATACTCTTTGCTACCATCAGTAAAGACTAGGGGGTACTTCAACAAAATGTTTCAGGATATTATTTCCTAACTGGAATACTCTTGTTCAGGAATACTCTTGTTCAGTAGCCAACCAGCCACAACCTCCTTTCATTCAGCCACCATCTCATTTTCAAGTCTGCTTTTCTAACTGATACTCAACAATCTGTGGCTACTGGAAGCTGCCATAGTCCAGGGCTCAGCTTGGGAAACATAATACTGTAGGGCTTCCTTTCTCTTCTTGGGGTCAGGAGGTAGAGAAAAGCTCTGTATTATGGGTGGTGGCAGAAGAAAATGTAATTAGGGGAGTAGGGCAGGAGAAGGATGACCACTCCTGGAAACCTTGCAAGGTTGTCTTTGATACTAACGTTAGGAATTGAAGAGATGCTGTTTATCGTAGATAAAGGTTAGACATGACATTTCTCTTCTTTGACAGTTTTCTGAATTGCAAAGTAAATGCCACAGGCTTAGATCCAAAGTGCTTCATGTATGAGGGGAAGAGTTTCCACTGATTCCCTAACTCCACAGCCTACTATGGCTTTTAGTCACCGTTCTCCTAACCCACAGAAATGGTTTTTCATGGAGTGCAAGGGGCTGAAGAATCCTTATGTTCTGCATGGTGCTTGTGTCCAGGTCAGTGCTCTTAACTTTGGGGAAATGTTTTCTTGGTCCCAATTCTAAAATAACAATAAAGAAATGCACTTTAGTCTAATTTTCTGGCCCTATTCTTTGCACAACAAATGACATTGTTCTTTGTGGTTAGCTCAGTGTCTGTTTACATCAGGTTATTTCTCTAGTTGTCTTTCCTGCACAGCAGGTTTGACCATTTTTATCCTATGGCCTTTGTTGTAAAACCTGTTCTTTATCACACTGTAATACTCCTTCTCACACTGTAATATTACTTCCTGGATAATAATTATGGAAAAATTGTGTTTTGCTGCATGGTTTCTCCCTTCCCATATATAGAACACATATGCTATGGAAAACACTTACCGTATTTTTTGCACCATAACACTCACTTTTTTCCTCCTAGAAAGTAAGGGGAAATGTCTGTTATGGAGCGAATGCCTACGGATGGCGGGGGGATCTGCTGCAGTCGTGAGCAGAGGATCCATGGTTCCCCTTCCTTCCCTCCTCTGTGGCTCGCTTTGAAACAGCAAAGCGGGAGAAGAGCCGCTGAGTGGGGAGGAGAGAGGGACAGAGAGCCTGCTTGCTTTAAAGGAGCAAAGCGGGAGAGGAGAGGAGCCTCTTATACCCCGCTTCTGCATTATTAACAGCATCCTTCTCCACCCACCCCACACGTGTTCCTTGTCCCTTGAGTGCTTTTCCTTCCCTCCCCACTTAAAACGTGGTTACAAAGCACAGATCCACATGGATCCTCAGGATTTTTGCACTGGGTCACCCCAAATTCACCATCAGATCACATAGCATGTCCATGGCTACAGCTTTCACCAAAAAAATCACGCACCCACTGTTGCCTGGGACCGCAGTGGTGCAAAAATGTGGTTACAAAGCGTGGATCCACATGGATCCTCAGGATTTTTGCATTGGGCTACCCCAAACTCACCGTCAGATCACATGTCTGTGGCCACAGCATGAACCACAAAAATCATACATCCACTGTTTCATTTAGAATTTTGTTTTGTTTTGTTTTCTTCCTCTAAAAACTATGTGTGTGTTATGGTCGGGTGCGTGTTATAGAGCGAAAAATACGGTATTTGGGATAATCCTCATACTCTTACACTTAAGATCCCAGTGTTGAGCTGCATCCTTGAAACCTTGAGAACCCATGAGAATGCAGTATTGAACTACAAAGAATGTTCATGACAAGTCATGACATGCCTGTTGTATCTTTGGTGCTTACCTGCCTGCAGCATAAGCAGTTGTTGTACTATAGCCACTGAATGCAGTCCATAGATTCAAGCTATTTGAAAGCTGGACCACCTCTTTGAGAATGTATAAAACATGCTGGGGGAAAAGTTTGTCTGGTTAAGTGAATCAGGCTCAGAAAGTTCCTTGCATAGGCTTGAATATATTGCACACAGAGGGTAAAATGCTCTGTGTGCTGTAATCTTATTTAAATTAGCTTTTTGCCTGTTAATTCAATATTCTGTGTGTTTTGCTGGAAGGCTGCTTAACTTTGGCCTTCTTGCTGCTTCTGTAGCCTCTCTTGGTTCCACAAATGTTTTCTGGAGGTCTGATAATGTATGAAGATGACATTGTAGAATTGGAAGAGACCCTGAGGGTCATCTATTCCAGTCTCCTGCAGTGCAAGAGTATCAATGCCACTGATATGAATTTCATGAATTTCCTGTTACGACCGTAAATATCACTTCCAGCTCCATAAAATTCAGCCACCAATATATAATTGGGCAATACTCTGCATGAATTGGTTGATGTTGCACAAAGGAAGAAATGCTTTGTTAAATAATTCTGAATAGGAGTTTAAAAGCTATTATTAGTTGCAGACAAGTCCATCAAGCCTAAATAAAAATTACACTAACTGAACCACATGTCTTCTTCTTCTTGTAATAATAATAATAATAATGATTTAATTTAATTTAAATTCTGTCTGTCAGTGCAAAGTTTCCCAGGATGGTACATAACAATATAATACATATACAAATCTATACTATACAAAAACCCATATAACCAACAATATAAAACAAATATATTCCAAAAGTGAAGTAGAAAAGAATCAAAATTAGAAAATGCAGTGGCATTCCAGTTCTCAACCCGCTTCATGTACCTGAGAAAACAAACACACCTGGAGCTAACATCTAAAAGGAAATTATGTTGAGTGCAACTGAAGCTCTGTGAGAAAGGAATTCCATATCTGTGGTGCCATAAGAAACATGGCTCTTTGCCACTGTCCCTCTAACTCTGGATATCAGCAGAATTATGAAGTGGTCTCTCCTGAAGAATTTAAGGCACAGCCTGGCTGGAAATTGTGGTTGTGGTCCTGAAGATACTTGGTTTCTAGACCATGTAGGACTTTATAGATCAAGTCAACACCTTAAATTGAGCTCAGTAGCAACAAGACAGCCAGTGTAGATCCTTTAGGATAGGTGTAATCTGATCTATTGTGATGAGCGGGTGGTGCTGTGGTCCAAACTACTGAGCCTCTTGGGCTTACTGATCGGAAGGTTGGTGGTTTGAATCCCCGCAATGGGGTGAGCTCCCGTTGCTCTGTCCCAGCTTCTGCCAACCTAGCATTTTGAAAGCACGCCAGTGCAAATAGATAAATAGGTACCACTGTAGTGGAAAGGTAAACGGCGTTTCCATGCGCTCTGGTTTCCATCATGGTTTTCTGTTGCGCCAGAAGTGGTTTAGTCATTCTGGCCACATGACCTGGAAAGCTGTCTGTGGACAAACGCCAGCTCCCTTGGCCTGAAAAGCGAGATGAGCCTCATAGTCACCTTTGGACTTAACCGTCCAGGGGTCCTTTACCTTACCATTACCTTTAATCTGATTTATTATAACAGATATTATTGTTAAACACCAAGTTCCTAACACATGTGAACTCATAGGTTTCCGTCAAAACTCTGAATCATTATGGGCATTCTGTTTTATATCTAGATATATTCTTAAACTACAGTAGGAAGAATACTTTAAAATAGAAAGTTATCATTATAAAGCCACAGGAAGTCACATGAGACATAAGAGGATTTCCAGAACCTTAAGTGAACCAATGTCATTTTTAAAAGGCTTCACATGAAAAGGTGAACAGTGTTCGAAACTCTCATTGTTCTACATGTATTTTGCAACAGGGAATTTCATTAGTGCAAGCAGTTTCTGAGCTCTGGGTGCAGTGCTGCACCTAAGATTTCAGATTAAAACTGCAGAGTGGAAGGAAAGCGCACCTAGACATTCTGTTGTTGTGCCCATAACCTAGGTTTAAAGTGCCATTTAGCTCCTAGCTTTCATATCTCAGTTTCTAATACTGAAGGTGAAGTGCATAATGCTGTGTCAGATTACTAGAGTTAGTCATAGTGAGTTTAGCCTGCATCTTTTTTATTCTACTTCACATTTAATTTGCAGCAACAGATTATTTTTGCAATTAAATGCTCCTGAAATTAAACAGGAATAAGCAGTTTAGTTGTATGTAGCTGCCAGCAAGTGGGTATACTGAAGTAATCTGTATGATCTGACACCCCACCCCACCCCCAAAATCTGGAATATAGAACAAACTAAAGCTAAACGAAGAGTTGGATTTAATGACCTAAGCCGAGTGTCTTCAAACTAGTATTGTATGCATTTCCCCCCTCTTTCTTCGCTGAATTTTTTTGTTTTGTTTTGTTTGGATTTGATATCCCGCTTTATCACTCCCCTTCAGGAGTCTCAAAGCAGCTAACATTCTCCTTTCCCTTCCTCCCCCACAACAAACACTCAATGAGGTGAGTGGGGCTGAGAGACTTCAGAGAAGTGTGACTGGCCCAAGGTCACCCAGCAGCTGCCTGTGGAGGAGCGGGGAATCGAACCCGGTTCCCCAGATTACGAGTCCACCGCTCTTAACCCCTACACCACACTGGCTCTATGGGTTTGCCTTTGTGCTTGACATGCACTTTGGAGCACTTACCAGATGCCAAGGCAGAGCAAACCTCTGTCCCCATCCTGTGCTGTGCTGTTTGAAGGATTGTTTTGTGCCTCCATTTCTCAGCTCTGAGTTTATAACTGGAGTGAGGAGCAAGATACTTTCTTCTAACCTCATGCTGTGTTTCAGAGATGAACATCAGGGCCAAGATCCTACTCCTTGGAGGGAGATACTGGCAACAAAATTTGGGTTGACTAGCAAGCTCAGTCAAAGTTTGTTTATTCGTGATGAGGAACATAAGAGCCTAAGAAAAGCCTTGCTGGATACAGTGATACTTCCGGTTACAAACTTAATTCGTTCTGGAGGTCCGTTCTTAACGCAAAACTGTTCTTAACCTGAGGCATGCTTTCACTAATGAGGCCTCCCGCTGCCGCCGTGCTACCGGAGTGCGACTTCCACTTGCATCCCGAGGCAAAGTTCGCAACCAGGAGACCTACTTTCGGGTTAGCGGAGCTTGTTACCTGAAGCGTTCGTAAGGAAGAACATAACTCGAGGTTCCACTGTGAAGCCAAAGGTCCATTTAGTCCAGCATTCTGGTCTTGCCAGTGGGCAACTAGATGCCTATTGGAAGCCCACAAGCAGGATTTGAGTGCAACAGTGCTGTCTCCATTTGTGATGCCAAGCAAAACGTGTTATCCCTAGCAGAGAGCACGTGTTGCGGTGGGAGATACAAGCAACCTCATTGTTGCTGGGCAGATTTATGGAGGGACGCAGGCAGTGAATTGGTTAATTGGGTCGCTGGGGATAACTGCTTGTTTCCAATTTTGAAGGAGGGGTCAGAGGTTTTAAATACTGGATGCCCAACTTTGAGCGTTCTCTTGGCTGTTTGCACCGGATTACCCGCCCACCCTCCCTGTATTGGGGGGGTTGTTCGCTTGACCTTGCTATGCCTGTCATGGGGTCGTCTGCTTTGAGGCAGGGGCCTGGTAGGGATTTGTCCATCTGGCTGATTGGCTGGTGCCATTTGGTTTTGCCTACTGTGTAGCAAATCGTCACAACTTGTAAGGTTGGCGATTAGGCATTGGTTCAAATTGGTTGGTGGAGGGGTAAGTGCCTACCCCTCCAATGGTGTGTGGAAAGGGAATTCCGTTAAAGGAATCCAGGGGCTTGCCATTCTTTTCGTCCTTGTCCCTAGCATTGGACTTGGGCCGTGCAAGCCACCAGGAGCATGAGGGGCGAAGTGAGGGACTGAGGCCCAGCTTCATTTTCTCCCCAAAATTTGTTTCCCACACTGGCTTTCGCTGGGATCCAGAAGTCAGTTCTGTCCCCTGGGCAAGGACAGATAGTCTGAACCAATGCCTAAGCAACCACTCACTCGGATATATTTAAATAAAGTTGTGGCCAAAATCGTGCCAAAAACCCAAACCAAAATTGATGTGTGATGTGTGTGTTATTGGGGGGTGGCTTGGGGACCTCGAAACGCAACTAGTATTCAGCGACATACTGCCTCAGATAAAAGACAGTCATCATGACTAGTAGGCATTGATGACCTTGTCATCTTTGAATTTGTCTAGTATTATGAGGTAATATTATGTGTTCCTGTCAAAATTTCAAGGTATTTTCCAACCATAGAGTTGGAACATATAGAGTTGGATGGGACTACAAGGGTCATCTAGCCCAACCCCCTGCAATGCTGGAATTATCACATGGTTGATTATCACATGGTTATGCTTTCTGGTTGATGTGTCCCTGCCAAGTTTATGCCCTGATGTGTCTCAGCACAGAGAATCCAGAAGTCTGCAGTAGTTCTGCAAGGACTTCTTTGTTTTTTCAAACACACTGCCATTCATTCTCATTGATTCTGTTCAGTCTTTCTCCTAAGCAGATGAATGCCGCTGTTAAGACTGGGGCTGGGATCTCTAGAATTCTGAATAAGTTTGGATTAAAGTCAGGTATTTTGGAGTGTACTCATGCAGCCATTTCCACATTGATGTGAAGACAGAGTTGGCTCCATTTGAAGAGTTGAGCAATCCCTTTCTAGAAGACACTGAAGAGCCACTAGTTCACAAAGAATTTCACAATGCAAAAAACATGGTAAAGATAAGCACATTTGACTGTGATGTTGGACTGTTATAGCTAAGGAAGTTTTGGCAAATGAAATATTTTGACTAGCTGAAGAAATGGTCAGTCTGATCTCAAAGGACTGTACTTTTGGTTCTTGAACAGTGGTGGGGGGAGCTGCATTCTTACAAAAGGAATGGAGTGCTACTTTGAAGTGTGACCTAAATCCATCTGAAGACTTGTTGCTACTTGATTACTAGCTGCAAATGGGAGATCTTGAATACTACTTCAAACAGAAAAAGCATAGCTGGTTGTCATCTGGTATGAAGTCTGGCCTAGCTTGTGTGCCTCTGTTTTTGTATAAACAGATAAACATTTTTCCTGACATTAGTTGATTATTTTACCTTGGTCAGTGTATTCGATGTGGATAATGCTTAAAATTTCTTAAGTATCCTGGATTTAATTTCCTGTCAAATTATTTGATACCACACAACACAAAGTCTATGAGTGGTATTCAACTACGTTTCAGTCAGAGTAAACCCATTGAAATGAATGAACATGATGAAGTTCAGTTAGTTTATATCAGTGTGTCTATTCTGAGTAAAGCATAGCTGAATATTACCACCCCATGTGAATAATAGAATGTAAGAGAAGCGAGACACGGGGGAAATACACTGTGGCACCCTTGCCCACAGCTGCCCACCAGCTGGCAGACCTTCTTGAGAACTTCCTTGCAGAAATAATGATAAAATGTAGATGTGGCAAGCTATTGATCAGCATGTATGAAGAGCTCATAATTTCTTTTCAAAATGACTTTTGCTGAATTGTTGCTCCATGTAAAAGTGGGCTGTGGATGAATACTCCATTCTCCTATGAGTTGAGCTATGGCTTGAAATGGCAGAGGCACACAAAATACTGTTCTCTGGGCAGAATATCAGGCTTCTAGTATCTATACCAAGGTGGCTAATCCTGAGGCCAAATGGCACCTGCCAATTGCAGGGGCCACTGCTATAGACTACTATTCTCTTCCGTTCATTCTCAGAGAAAGTTCTAATGCTGGGGTGCTCATAGTCCTAAGTAGCTCGCTAGGCTAGAGTCCCTGCAATCTGTCCAGGAGTTCCAGTTAACAAGCTCTGATATGGCTGACTTTTTAAACTACGTTTGACTGTAGTTTTGAAAGGATTTATTCTGTGTCAAATTCATTTACATCACTGTCATCATTTCCATTAGGTGAATCCATAAAGTAGGATTGGTTTTTCTGATGGAAGCTTATTAAAGATCTAAGAAATTTGACATTTAATTGAAGAACAAATCTGGGCCTTTGTCTTATTGTGTTCTCCGTCTGCATTCCCTTGGCAGTTAATCATATAATGTTCCTGAGCATGAAATTTACAGTAAAAATGACATAGCTGATGTTCCATCTTTGGAAATGGGGGGAATTCTGAAAGTAAATTCTGAAACTTGGAATATTTTTAGAGTAGAGGATCTTTGCATTTTAAAATGGTTTATGTAAACCATACTACTACTACTAGAATTTTGGGCTGTCTGTGTATAAAGTACAAAGAGGACTGAATCACTAGGGTTCTTTAAAAACAAAAGGGTTGATTTGATAGGAGGTCTAATCCAGAGACTTCCCACAAGCAGAATTCTGCTCGTGGAATGTCCTGCAGGAGAAAGGGAGTGGTAATATTTCCTGAACCCTCCTACCCCTATGCCCTCTGAAAGGTTGTTTAGATGGTTATTGGGCCTTCTGAAACAGAAGGCGTGGTGAATTGGGGGTCTACAGACGGAGGAAAAAATCAGCTAAAAATTCTCAGCCCCTTCCTTGAGTGGGAACCTCAGCTGGATCAGAGCACTTTTCATAAACAGAAGGAACTCTTCCGTTTGTGAAAGGGCATGTCTGGATCCAACCCACAGGAAGGATTATTTGCAAATTTTGCGTTTGAGCAGATAAAGCAGTGGTGTCCCAACTTTTTTCAAGGAGGGCCAGATTTGATGAAGTGAAGGGTTGTGAGGGCCAACCAAAGAACCAACCAAAGTTGTTGACCTTTTTTTAGGATTGAAGTTGTTGAGGTTTTTTCGGGTTTTACCCCAGGAAATAAACTGCTACAGGGGCAGGATTAAACCAACCAGCAGGCCGGATTAGGCCCCCACAACGGACTTTGGACATGCCTGAGATAAAGCATAACTTATTTGGCATAAAACAGGAGTGAGGAAGCTTTCTCAGATAGAGGGGTTGCGTTCTCACCTGGGCAGCCTTCCAGGGACTGCTTGCCATTGATGGGCAGGGCCAGAAATAAAATGAGGGAAGGACCGAAAGTGAATTTTACCAATGTACAGCAGGCTAATTTCTGTACACACTCACCACTATCCACCCTTCATCCAGACAACCATCAGGCGTTACCCAAGTTCAAAGACACATACTAGCCAGGCGAAAACACTCAATGGTATGAAATAGGTCTGGTGAGAGGTGTGGCCTGGGGAAAATCCCAAGGGCAAGATAGATATTTATAAAAGTATATCTTTATAAAAAAATAGATGAAAAATAAAAATATTTGGCAATTTGAACAGCTATTTTGGTGACACGGTTGGGGGAGTTGTCTATTATAATCTAGGAAGTCTACATAAAATTCAGTTATAATTCCAATGAAATTGGCAATAAACCGATGTTCTAGCCTGTTATGAATAAATGTTCTATTGTGAAAATATTTTTGTGAATAGATTACAATTACTTCAAACTTCCCAGTATAATGTCTGCTTATAGCAATGGTGAGATCTGTATGGGGTGTGTTTATACACATGTGTGTATATTTGTGTATATATGTGTATAACTTCAGTAATGTTGTTTTGTAGTGCAGTATAAATTACTTAATTTCAGACTGAAAAACACTTGGGCCTGGAGGGTTGGGAGAGAAGTCTTGCCTACTTATTCACCTTCTGAACAAGATTTCTTAAGGATTTTTTTCTTTCAAAAGCACATAATACAAATTGTTTTACATCTTGTCCATGAATGTTTATGGGTTTTCAGGGTTCAGTCTACATTTGATGCTTGCTTGTAAGCAGGAAGACATTCTTTTTCAGTTTATCTTGAGACATATTCATGATTTAATTTTAAATTGTGATTGAAGTGGGCTGAATCATACTGTGGTATATGCATGTGTGTATATAGTAATGTAATCCTAATGTGTTCTTTGGCAGTTGAGCAGCACTGGAAATGTAGAACGATATTTATAAATGTTTATAAATTTTAGTTTAATGTAATTTAATGTTAGTTTATTTATGTTAGTGTTGCTGTAATGTTTGTAAAACAGGTTTTTATTTCCTTTTTTTCTCCAGAGGAAATAAAAGCAGAAACTGGAAAACAAAGGTACTTTTTTCTTTATTAATCATGATTAATTGCTCTGAAAATACATTCAGCATCATTTGTACAGAGATGAAGTCAATTGTCATTGTACCTTTTTGGGAGGGAGCTTTATGAACTACAGTGGTACCTCGGTTTATGAACTTAATCCGTTGCGGAAGTCCGTTCTTAAACCAAAACTGTTCTTAAACCGAGGTGCACTTTCCCTAATGAGACCTCCCACTGCCCGTGCCCTTCCATCGTTTGGATTCCGTTCTTAGACCGAGATGGTTCTCAAACCAGGACACTATTTCTGGTTTAGCAGAGTTTGTAAACCAAATCATTCTTGAACTGGACTGTTCTTAAACCAGGGTGCCACTGTATATGTTTTGCCACTAAGTTACCATGCCTAGAGTGTATGAGGTTCACTGCATACTTGCTGTAACTTGAAGAAATTGAAAACTTTTACTTGTAGTGTACAAATTAATTTTTTGAGCACTTTCTTGCTAATCACTCTGACTTCAGTTTACACTTGGAAAACGTGTAAAGTATGTCAGCATGTTGTTAAGAATAATTAAGAGTATTAGCATCCTTTGTGAGAAACAGGTTTTTCATGCTTTGTTAGACATTTCATGGCTTCAGAAGAGTCTTGAGATGGAAAACTTGGTCTCCTCACATTTGTCCTTCTGACACAGGACCTCCCTATAGGCACCTAGTATGAAGGGAACATTGTAGCTCTTTCAAATTTTAAAAAGCAAGCAAGCCCTAAACAAAATTGTTACTTTTCAGATGGAGATTGGACCAAAAATTTAATTGCAAGTCTATAAAACAGTCTTCCCAATCCCCTGCAAATGAAACATGGTAAAGGAGCACATATAAAGGGAAACGGCAAAGAACTAAAAAGATGCTCATGTCACAAGGTTCTAAAGCATGAAGGTACAAAATGAAATCCTTAACCAAATGTCAACAAGCATAGCAATTAAGGAAACAATTCTTAAATCACAAAGTAACATTCAATATAAACACACAGGATGTATAAACTGAACCAAAATCCCTCCTAGCAGTGGTCCAGAGGCAGTATATAATGATGATCTAACAGGTATAACAGTGAAATATGTAGTTAGAAAACTAAACTGGATACGTTCCGACCCATATAGGTATTCCCTACTGTAAAATGACAGCAGTATTAATATATAGCCTTTCTTTCCAAGCTTGTTAAAGAACAGTATGTACAGGAACAGAGTGAAGACACATTCTATAGCAGTATTTACAATACCATAAATGTCATGGTATTTGTAAATACCATGTCACAAGTCTGATTATTGGTTACCATAGAAAGGAACTACACTCCTACTAATATTGAAAAAAGTGCTTCAAATCCATAAATTGAAGTTGTTAATGAGTGAGTAGGGTGCCACCTTAATATGGAATTGATAAATTTCACCCAAAAATTGTAGAAAAAGCATGAAAGCTTACATCCAACGTCATGTGAACTTCTCCTTCCTTTCTTCCCTCCTCTCCCCCCCCCCCCAATGTGCTCCAGAGGGTTGGGAAACCCCCACAGTGCATTTAGAGAATCATGGGGTTTATAGAAGAGAGGGGAAGTCTCATTGCACAATTAAGTGGATGGATATCCTAAGTTAGGTACTGAAATAGTCTTGCAATATATATGTTTGTTCTTAGGAGGGATGGAAAAGCCTTCCATCAATAAAAGATAGTTGGATTTTGTATGCAAAATCCAACCTTACCTGTCATGAAATCATTACTTAAATACTGAAAAGTGGTTAGTCCTAATTTACTGGAGGGCAAACATCATTGTCTCAGATCATGATCAAATGAATTGGAAAAAAACCAACTGGATGCCGTTACATGTTCCTGCACAAGTAAATGATGGTACACATCTTTTTAAATCCTAGCTCTTAAAAAACATCAGTTTATAAGTAACCCTTTACTTTATCCATATTCAGGTGCCTGTTATTCATATGGAGGACAAAACCTATTCCAAACCCTAACCCTAACCCTAACCCTATTCCATATCTAAACAAACATGCACAAAAGCTATTTCACATCCAAGCCAGCATGCACAACCAGCCAATCTGTTAGCCAACTCCAACTAATACATATTTTCTTTGAAAGCCTGATAAAATCCATAACTTGTTGCTGTGTTCATTGCAAATTGTTACATTTGTCTTGACTTCATAGCAGACTGTTTCTAATTTCTGTCTTTGTTTCGGTTCAGTTTTAATTGGTAAGATGAATTTTTGACTGTTAAAAGAGGAAAAACTGAACATACATCAAATACTTGGTGGTCAACTGTAGATGTGTATATGTTCATATTAAATTGTTTTGCTGTTAACTCAACTGCCATTCTAATTGGATCTTTCTATTCAGTCCTCCTCATGGAGAAGCAAAGGCTGGTTCAAGCACTCTCCCACCTGTGAAGTCAAAAACAAGCTTTATTGAGGCAGACAAGTACTTCTTACCATTTGAATTGGCATGCCAGTCCAAGTGTCCAAGAATTGTTAGTACGTCACTGGATTGTTTGCAGGTCTGTATTGAATTATATGCCATTAACTTTTTTTCTTAAATTTGTGGTTTCTTTTTATAAAGGAAGGAAGGAAATATAGTTGTTTCCCTAGATTATATTTTTAATTGCTAACACAGTACAACTAGTGAGGTTTAAGTTGTTTCATAAAATTTCAGCATAGAGAAATTGTTGGTTTTAAAGGTAGATTGCCTTGCTAAGTATCTTTATTAGGAGACAGTTGGACTACTCACTAGCCTGGTTCAATTGTCATGGTTAATCTATTGTTTAATTGTGGGGAATGTGCTATAGACGTCTCGTGTTTCCTCCTTCCTTTACACACCATTGTGCTTCCCTACTTCTTTGTTTGGGCCAGCAGTAGTTTTTCTACTATGCTTTAATAAAACTGAAATAATGAACCCACTTCAAACTAGAGTTTCTGGTTGTCATTTGGAGACAAACTATATGCAGTGGTAACCATTACTTGCCCTAGTTCAAATGCCACAGTAAAAGATGGTCACTGTAAACTGCACTGGTGATGGAATGCACCACTGTCTTGCTAGTTCCCGCTTGAATCTGTTTTCCCTCTCATCTCAAGTGTACCCCAGGATTTTAAGAAATCTAATACTCTGCAATGTTACTGTCAATGAGAATTAACCTGCATGGTACAAAATATAATCATGTGTTAAGCTGGCTTGTTCAGTTGTACTTTTGCTTTACTCCCCAGAAACTTATAGCTTATGGACATTTAACTGGCAGTGCTCCAGATAGTACAGCACCTGGGAAAAAATTGATTGATAGAATTATTGAAACAATATGTGGCTGCTTTCAAGGTCCTCAGACAGACGAAGGGGTTCAGCTACAAATTATAAAGGTAATCTGATTTCAACTGATCATTAGCTCTCATTAGAGTTTGCTGTTGAAATGAGTTCTACGCCCAAGACAGTGACCTGCAATTCAAGCATGTTGAACAAGAGCTGAAGGTGAAAACATGTAATAGTTTGTTTAATCAGTTAGTACCTTAATTGGACAAGAATATTCATTCAATGTTGCTTATCAGTTTCATAAAAACATTTTACTGTTAACAGAAATAGAATTGCTTTTTCAGGGCCCTATCTAATAGGTTTGGACCCGCAGAAAGGTGATTGGAATTGACAGCTACAACTATGCAGTCATTTGGCTAGAATATGAGAGAATTAATTCCATGAATCCTTTTCCCTCCCCTCTCATTATGTAGTTGCTGTAATTAAAATTTATAGCACTTACATGTTTAGAGTGAGGAACATCAAACATAGACTGTAAAGACCTTTATAAAGTTGATAGTGGGTATTTGGGATTTACTGTGGAACTAATCTGTGTGCAGGAGCCAGGTGTCATCAGGAAGAAGGCTTTCATTTTTTTTTTTTAATAATATTTATTGAACATTTTCAAATATAACAGAAAAAAGACAAAAAATAAAATAAAACATCCATTTTATAACCTTATTTTCATTAGCATCCTTCCAGGACTTCCCCACCCCACCCCCTCTTGTATTCCAATTCCTTCAAATAGATTCAACAAGTTCTTACCCCAAATTTTAAACTTATTACAATTAACCCAATGTTAAGAATGTTTTTCCCTCCCCTAAAATCGACTCCGCTCCCTTCCACGAGTTCCCCTTTTTAATATGCAGAACAGATTAAAATAAGAGAAAATAAAAAATAGAATAAAGTATAATTTAACACCCTTTGGATTCCAAATTTCCCTCCCCCCTTTCCCGGTTGCGTTCCCCAATGTCCATCAATGCCTGTTGTCATCCTGGAGATCCCACATCTAGGCCGAAATCCTTCACAAGTCCACTTTGCCGTCTTTTTAATAGTCTTTGCCATCTTTTTGATCATCTTTAGTTTCGAGCCTCCAATCTTGGAAAAACTTTATCTCAAAAAGGTCCATTTCTTCCATCCAGATCTCTGTATTTAAGAGTAAAAACTCCAATTTTGTTTCTTTAGAACTTTCAAATCTGGATGTCCCAAATGTTCCCACTTCCAGCTTTGTCCAATTCTTGTTGTTCATGTTGTTCTTATTATTCTCTCTCCTCATTTTTCTCTAATTTCTTTTCCTGCTCTCCTGCAAAAATGTTCCAATTCCAAAAACTTCTAAATCCCCTACAGAGGCTTTGTTATTCAGGAACAAAACTTTACGTCAAGTCCCTTCCATTCTTCAATAGATAAGTCTATTGTCTCCTTTAGTGTAGAGACCTCTGTAGACAAAATAGTATTCCATTTCTGCAGTTTACCAGGAGATAAAAAGTCCAATTCAAATTCCATACCAGCAATACTTGTAATGTCCCACAGCCCCTCTAGAGGAATTATAGTAACTCAGTTTCCTTCCAGATCGCACCTAACAGTCAAAGTAACTTATTATTCCTTGTTTTAAACAATTTATATCTAATTTGTAACAAAATGTAACCGGCAAAGTCCTCATAACAAAGTCTCTTTTTTATTCTTCAGCTTTGACAGCTCCTTTGACAGCTGTCAAAGCCTCTGTTTCTCCTCTCCCGGCGCTCTCGCGAAACGCTCCCGGTTCCCGGGGGGGGGGGTTGCATTTTAGCTCACGTTCTACTTTTCTCCTCCAGCCCAGTCTTATAATTTTCCATCGTGAAATTAATAACTTTATCAAACTTAGGTAGCACTCGATCTTAGTTGTTAAATCCTTTGCTTTAAATCCTCTACAACAGGGGGGAGGCTGAATTCCTTTTTGCACCTCCCCCGCTCGCTCCGAATTTAAAATTTAAAATCTTTTCCCTTTTTAAGTCCAGTTTCCAATTACTCACGGGTTGTTCTTTTAATCCGAATTTTCAATGGAAGAAGTCAGCGCTCTCCGCCAAATGGCATGCGGCTTCGCTCGGCAGGGGAAGCGGAGGACTCATAGCACCACACACCCCCGGCACCCGCTCCGCAGCCTTTAAAAAGGCTCCTTCGCGGGTCGGGGGGCGCAAACGGTGCCCACCGAGTCACCATGCCCATGGGTTTCAGCACCCATGGTTTTTAAGGGTCCCCGCGATGCCGACGCGGTGGAACCCAGCCCCTGCCGAGCAGGCTCCCTCCGGAGCTCGGAGGGAGTCCGCCATTTGGCGATGGCGCCAACCCGGAAGTCTAGGAAGAAGGCTTTCATTCCACATAGTGGCCTCTTTGAAATGAGTGCTAAAAGTGGGTTAGTAAATAAGAATTATTCTTGAACAATTTATGTCTGAAATGCACATTGAGTAGTTATGCAAAGTTGAGTTGGAGGTTCAGTGCCTTGATTTACAAACTGAATTTTCCTTCCTTGTTCTGGGCATGGATTTTTCCAGTTTGCCTGAAACATGCTGTCAGGGGCTCAGGAGCAGAGGCACAGGGAAGAGAGGAAATGGAGAGCGAAGGGGAAGAATCTGAGGGCAGCGTAGGAGAAGATGACAGTGGCCCGAGAGATTCCATGAGCCTCTCCAGCGAATCAGAAGATTCACAGAAGGGGGCGCCGGTGGCCAGGGCAAGGGGGGTCCCAAGGGGGACACTCCAGAAGCAAGGGGCCAGCGGGGACTCCCAGAGCAGCAGTTGGAGATCAGGACCAGCTTCCCCACCAGAGCGTAGTGGGGGGGAAGAGTCCCAGGTATCGGGGCCAGCGTCTCCCCCAGCAGGGAGAGAAGATGAGTCAGGGCTGACCACGCCTCCATCGGAGAGTCAGGGAACGGAGGGGAGGTCAGGTCCAGCTAGCCTCCCGGAAGAGGGAAGCAGTGACAGAAGCAGTGTAACGGTCAGGAGGAAGGTCACTGGCTTGGCGCGAGCGCCAAGTTCAAATGTACAGGCGCGCGGGACAGCAGAGAACCCGGATTGGGAACCAGGTCCTAAAGCCTGCCGGAGGCAGGGGGAGGAGTCAGGGGACTCAGCGTCAGAAAGGGGTCCAGAAAGGGGAATGCCCCAGCGGACAGGAGGACCCAGAGGAGGAGAGAGCAGAGGAAGAGGTGGAGCAGGGCTAGAGTCTTAAACTGGTGTCAGAGGGGAGGAGATTCAGACGGAGCTTCGGCGGTCTAGGGTTTAAGACGTAGAGCTGCGCGCCACGGCTTTGAAATAGAGACTGAACTTCAATAAAGACTTTTGTATATAACAACGACCTGGCGTTGGTCCTCCGTGAGCTGGGACCTTGGGCAGCTCTGACACATGCTATTTAACATTTCAGGCACTCAGTTCTTCCATTAAGTAGGTACATTGTCCTTATTCAATGGAAAGACAGAGATAAATGTTTAATGAATAAGATCATTAAATGCACAATCACACCATTGCTTAATTGCAGCAGTAAGGAGAAAATGATATGTACACACTTCCTTGTGTACAAAGGTCCTATTTAAATGGTTATAGGAGCCATTGGCATAAGATCCATCTTCTTTAAATGCAGTTAGCATATGTGTCCTGTTCTTCATATATATGATGATGGTATGACAGCAGTCTGGATTTGTCGCTATATCTTAAAAAGCAGGGTACACGTTAAGCATGTTTAAATGAGGTGAGGGCCTCAATTGTTAACTTTTTCTTATTTTTTTAGGCTCTACTCACAGCAGTAACTTCTCAACACATAGAGATTCACGAAGGGACAGTGCTGCAAGCTGTAAGAACATGTTACAATATCTATCTTGCAAGCAAAAATCTCATAAATCAAACCACAGCCAAGGCTACTCTCACACAAATGCTGAATGTTATATTTGCACGTATGGAAAACCAAGCAGTAAGTATGTTTGCATTTCAAATTGATATTGATTTCAAATGCATATTTAAATTCTAGTATTCCTGTGCAACACTTGGATTGATTTGCCAGCTGTGTCCACGTTGTTTAATTTGAAATAATAGTCCAGTGAAAGACACACAATTTAGCTTGTACGAATTTCATGTATAGAATACAACTGAAGACCAGAAAAATTGAAAGAAGCCCTGAATTGTGCATCTTTTAATTTATGGATATTAACGTTTCATACTATCTGGTGTGTAGAGGAGCAGGCATGGTTGTTTTGATAGAAGAGATTTTCTTTAATACTTTATTTATTGATTGATTTCATAGCTTCAAGAAGCAAAGCAAATGGAGAAAGAGAGACATCGGCAGCAGCACCATCTACAGCAGTCGCCCTTAAGCCATCATGAGCCTGAATCACCTCAGTTGAGACATATTTCAGAGCAGACTATTGATCAGCTCTCCCAGGACCATGAAGGGGACTTGGACCATCATGCAAATGATGTGGACAAAAGCCTTCAAGAAGACACAGAAGCAGAAAATGGATCTGATATTTTCAGTGCAGAAAATGAGCAGACTGAAGCTGACCAAGCAACAGCAGCAGAAAGTAATAATGGGTGTCTTTTTCTTGTCATAGTGGGGTGAAAGAGGGTATGAAATCTTGAGAAATAATTACTACTTTTTCATTTAGCTAAAGTAACATGTAGATTGCTAGCAGGTGGTGTTATAAGGTTTATTGATTCTTTACAAAGCTATGCTGTAGTCACAGTTGACATTCTACTTGTTTTCTAGGTAATTGCTATCAGCTCAGATTAAATAAATGCAACGAATAACTATCAATTCTGTTTAAGAGCTATTTCTTTATAAAGTAATAAAACTGACTCGAATGGAATTCTGATATATTTTGAGTAATATATTTTCTGTTTTTATTTTGTAGCTCTGTCTAAAAATGATACAGGGCCATATGATGGAGAAAGCAATCAATATGAAGAAACGGCACAGGATATTGTACAAAGTATAGTCCAAGAAATGGTGAACATAGTAGTAGGAGGTACTATACTTACCTTTAAAGTGTATTGCTGAATTGAGAAGGGACTTGCAGGAACTTAGTAGAAGGAAGTAGTGGTAAAATTCCTTTGTGTGTAGGGCAAGAAGTTGGGCTTTAAGTAAAATGATAATGTAGACTTGACCTTCACTTAAAATATTGTGCATTACTGAGGTCCAGTTCATATGTAAACAGTATCAGTCTTATTATGATTTATCAGAATGAGAACAAGTGGTGTACCTGTGCATGCTCTCCTGTTTCTCATACTCTGGTTGGTTTCACATGTAACAGTACAGCAAACTAGCACAAATGATGAATCGATAATAGATTTCAGGTGTTTTGCTTCTCCTCGCTTGTTCTGCCTTTGGGCTGTGCTAAATCATGTATTGTCCATTCCCATTCTCATGGATTTGCTTTCTCCAGACAAACCATGAAATGTAACCAATATTTGTCCTATAATTTATAGCTTGTGGTTTGGTAGGGCTGTACCGTAAGCCTTGGTACAGACAACACTTTAAGCCAAACCATGACTTAGCACAGTGCAGCAGCAAAATGACCATGGAGGAATAAAATGATCTCTTCTCCAGGAGCCCACACATTTGCTCATTCGTGTTAAACTATGGTTTGACGACTTTATGTGTGAACCAGGACACTGTAGTAGAATACTTTGCAAGGTTGTTTAAATAACAGTTTCCTATTACATACAAACTGGAAAACTGTGGTTTAATCTCTCTTTACAAATCAGGATATGAAATCTGGTTTAATAAAACCATGGTTTCTTACACTGAGATCATTATGTTTGAATTGAGCCTGAGAGATTTTGTCTTGCAGCTAGTTATGTCTTCCAGTCATTGTTAATTCCTTAAACCTCTCTGTTATAGGACTTTGGCTTATTAAAGAAATATAATCAGTGGAAATTGAAGCGTTAAATGACACTTTAATTTAGTCATATCTCAGTTATTTCTACAGCATCACCTGTTTTTAGCTGCACTGGTGCTCATATTAGTAAACCAAGCAGAAAAATGTTTTTGGGGCAGTTGTGTTTCTGTTAAAGGGAAATTTCAAGTGATACTTGAGCTAATGAGTTGACCTAGTTTGAGTTATCAGGATTTGACAACTAATTTCTATATTTTTTTCACTGCTTCTGTGTGAGCTCTTCACAGCAGGTTTTCTTTCTCTCCTGAGAAGCTTAATGAGATGTTTATTAGTTGTGACACTTTATTAAAATGTTTGATCAGAGCTGAGAAAATACTATAAATTTTGGGGTTCTGGCCCTGTTTAGTGCTGAAAAATTAATAGTTTATTAAACTATTTTTATAATAGTTTATTATAAAAACTGCCATAACAAATAATGTATGTGTTACGGTCATAATTCACTAGACTAATATTATAAAACCCACATTAGCTCTAGGTAGCTCATTAAGCTAGTTTCCAGTAGTTACTGTCAGCAAAGCTGAACATTTGTTTTAATTCTTAGGTGCTAACATTAAACTCTTGATAGTTCTTTGTCCTGGTGAATAAGATACTTTCTCAGCCAGCTGTTTTAATGTTGAAAATGTAATGTCTTTCTGACACTGATTTCATATAGTAGTATGGAACCAAGGCAATCTGTTGTGAGGCTGAAAATCTTCTGGTCTTGTATTTGACAATGTACATTAAAGACTTGACATTTTATTCTGCCAGTAATATTAATACACCATCTTATCGATTCCTTTTAAATATCATGTTTTTTATTACATGGCTCTTTTATCCTGTAGATGTAGGACAAAGAACTGCTGAAAAGGTTATGATTGATGGACCAATGGGGACTTCAGAAGATGGAAGTGACAGTGAAAACATCCAGGCAAATGGAATTCCAGGGACACCTATTTCTGTTGTTTATACACCATCTTTACCTGATGACAGGTTATCAGTCTCTTCCAATGACACTCAGGTATAGGCATGTATGCTTAGTCTTAAACCCAGTACACCTTTTGAATATATTTATGGCCCTTTACAGAACATTTTGAATATATTTATGGCCTTTTACAGAACATTGAAATGGTAAATGCTGTGTAAAGAGAGCTTGCAAAATTCTGTAGTACAG
Organism: Podarcis erhardii; assembly: GCF_964252035.2. Classification (NCBI taxonomy): domain Eukaryota; kingdom Metazoa; phylum Chordata; class Lepidosauria; order Squamata; family Lacertidae; genus Podarcis; species Podarcis erhardii. The sequence continues at coordinate 35,157,991 of NC_138499.1, forward strand.
ATACTTTATGACAAAGATTATTACTATGCCCTAGGCCAAGATTATGTGTGATATTGCAGTAAAATAAAATGCAGGAATAATCTTTGACTCTTGGATTTACAACAGCATGAATATGATAGCTTTCATTTTTATAGTAATTTCAGTTGTATCAATTGGTAGCTAATCAGTTTTTGTTTAAATTTACTCTCAAAGTCACTTCTGAGCTCTTTGAGTTTCTAAGAGTACATAACACAAAGGCTAATTTCTGATTTGCTGACTTTAATTTTCCAGGCGCCAAAATGGTATATATCTGATCACTATCATTGAAGAATGTGGTGTAAATTGACTTTTTGAACCAATTCGCTTCAAAAATGTTAGGCTTGTGATTTTTGAGCATGACAGCTGACTTTGAAAAGTACAGTAATAACTGCTGCATTATTTGCTAGCAAATATTTTATCATATCCCTCTATCCCCAAGCTTGGTTTTTACTTCACACACTTCTGCTTAATGCTAAATAGCTTATTAAAAACGTGTTAATTTCTTTAGGAATCTGGAAATTCTTCAGGACCTACCCCTGGTGCTAAATTTTCCCACATCTTGCAAAAGGATGCCTTCCTAGTATTCAGGTCACTGTGTAAACTCTCTATGAAGCCTCTGTCTGATGGTCCACCTGATCCAAAGTAAGTTGAGATTCTTCTGCTATGAAATACTTAGATGGTGTATATGCATCCGTAGCTGCACTTCCTCCTCCTGATGCACTATCATGTGACGCAGTATCTAACATAAGATAGTATCACTATCATTGAATCATAGAAAGCATATCTAGAATATGGTGCAACAGAATCAATGAAAATAAATTAAGCTTCTGGATAAATTATATTTGGAAACTTTGGGGTTTGTAAGTTCTGTTCCATGCACATGAAGTCCTCTCTGCAGTCAATTGGGTTTTATGAGGGACTTGAATTGAGAGTAACTAAAAGTATCTTCCTTTGAGCTACCAATCTTGTCTTCATGATTATATTCCTTGTACCTCAGAATAGATACTACTGGATAACCCTTGTTTGAGAATAATAGAAGATGACAGTTATTTAGATGACAAGCAGTTTTTCAGATGATACATTAATCACTAGTGCTAACACATAAAACGGAAATGGTGGTTTAAGAAATAATTGTTTTGGATTAGACCCAAAGAGGTGGGTTGAATCCTAGCATGTTCTTCCTGTCATGGAATAGCCCCATAGGATCCAGTCCTCCTTTCGAACCAACACCCTGAATTATATGTTTATATAATTTATAGGCAGCCCAAATGGGCTGACTTCCATGGTATGGGGAAATGTATTGGCATATATTTGGTACAAACTTAAAGTACCGTATTTTTCACCCTATAGGACGTACTATTCCCCTCCAAAAATGAAGGGGAAATGTGTGTGTGTCCTATGGGGCAAATGCAGGCTTTCGCTGAAGCCTGGAGAGCGAGAGGGGTCAGTGCGTACCGACCGCTCTAGCTCTCCAGGCTTCAGGAAGCTATCCGCAAGCCTTGCGAGCCCGGCAGGAGTTCCTGTCGGGCTCCCAAGGCTTGCGGATAGCAGCCTGCATCCCGAAGCCTGGGGCGCTCTGCACAGGGCACCCCGGGCTTCGTGCAGATATCAGGCAGCCCCACAAGCTCGGGGGACAGCGTGGAGGCACAGCACGCCTTCCCGCTGTTCCCCGACCTGGTTTGGAGGCTGGCACTGCAGCTTCTCCCCAGCGCCAGCCTCACAAACTCGGGGGACAGCGGGGAGGTGCAGCGTGCCTTCCCGCTGTTCCCCGACCTTGTTCTGAGGCTGGCGCTGGGAGAAGCACGCTTCTCCCCAGCGCCAGCCCCACAAGGTTGGGGGACAGATATCCACAAGCCTGGAGAGACCAGCGCGACTTCCCGCCGGGCTCCCTAGGCTAACGGATAGCAGCCTGTTCTGGGGGTTGAGGTTGGGGGAAGCTCGGGCATCCCCCGCCCCAGCCCTGCACCTGGGGGGGAAATAATTGTTTCCCCTTTATTTCCCCCCCAAAAAACTAGGTGCATCCTATGTGCTGGTGCATCCTATGGGGCGAAAAATATGGTATATATGAAGTGCTTAAATTGATTTTGGCAATTTAACGGAAGTTTAAAGTATTTACACTGCAGGATATCACATGCAACATAACACTTCCATAGCAGCATGTTAGTACTTAAGTGAAAAAAAAGGACACTGTACAAGTCTCTTTCAAATTTTATTTTAGACCAGCAATGTATAGAAATATTCCAGTATGTATCCAATTTGATTTTCAGCTTTTCACTGGCCTGTTAGGAATGCTTGCAAGCAACTTTTTTTCAGTTTGTATGTTAAATTGCAATGTTTTGTGCAGTACACCTTTATTTTACCAATCTCAGTTCCAGGTCAGCAGGATGTGTTGATGATTGAAGGCAAGCAGCAACCTTTTGAGAGGTAGGGCTTCCATCATGCAGTTCTGCTCCTGCCTTCATCAAGGTCAGCCAGTTACCATTAGCTCCTGGTTTCTTCATTCTTTGCCTTCTTTTACCTACCTTACTACTTTAATAGTATAGACAGCTTAGTTAGAGTTTTTCATTCCTTATCCATGTAAGTGCTCTGGGAGCTTTTTTGGCTGAGGAATGGGGTGCAAATGCTCTAAATAAATAAATAAATAAATAAATAAATAAATTTGCCCAGTGTGGATCCACCCATTTCTATCCTAGTTTCTGGGGACTTACAGGATGGGAAGTCCATTGCCAGGATGTTTCAATCCAAGGTCAGTGGTCACTAGCAGAAGAGACAATTAACATCAACTGGCTGGAACTCAGGGCTGCTCATCTGACTCTCCAGCACTTCCCCAGCCATCTTCCCCTTCCTTATCTGAACCAACAACACCACAGCCAAATGGAATATCAACAAGCAAGGCTCAACTCAACTCTGGGATCTCCAGAAGGAAACTGCTAATGAATTGGGCGGAAGTCAACATTCAGTTTTTCACTTCAGAGCACATCTCAGGCCTCCTACACATCCAAGTGGATTGGCTTAGCAGGAAGCTCAGAAGTTGGATCAGGTGGAGTGGCAGCTGAATTTACAAATATTCCAGCTCATCCACTATTGTTTTAGCCAGTGCCAAGTCTACGTCTTCACCTCAGAAAGAAATAATCAGCTCCCTTGCTATTTCACCAGGTTTCACATTCTGAAAGCAGAAGCCTGGGGTGCTCATCTTGCTCTGACCTCAGGGACTACTCTATGCATTTCCCCCAACACCTGTTTTGCTACAAGTCCCATGCAAGACCAAGGAAGAAAAGATCAAGAATAATTCTTGTTGCACCATTTTGGCCACCCTGACCCTGGTTTCACAAAATCCTGAGTCTCTACATCTGCCCGCCCCCCCCTTTTTTTACTACACAGTCAGCTGACTGTGGAATTTGAATGGGAACGTTTTACAAAAAGAAAGTTCTTGTCAGCAATGACAGCCTTTCCTCCTGTCATACTCCACCAAGCTTGACATTTCCACCATTCTGGAATTTCTCCAAGAAGGCCTACAAAAAGGTCTGAAAGTTAATACTCTGAAACATCAGGCAGCAACGATCGCCTCAGTTCTTTCAAAGTCACGCTCTCCACCCCTCTCCTCTTACTCCTTACTAAAATGCTTCTTCAGAGGTACTGCACTAATTTGTCCCCCCACTATTGACAGATTCCCTTTATGGAATCTACACAGGGTCCGTTTTGCCCTGCAATGGCCCCCTTTGAACTTCTCAGATGAGTTTCTCTCCAAATCCTGTCTCTCAGAGTGGTTTTCCTCATTACTATTGCCTCTGACCACAGAGTCTCCAAATTAAACATGCTCTCTATCACTAGACATCTCTGTATTTTCCACGATAACAGAGTAGTTCTCAGGACTGATCCCTCCTTTCTGCCCAAAGTCTTCTCTTGTTTCCACCTTCAACAGGAGATCGCTTTACCAACCTTTTGCCCATCCGTGGTATACGCCAAGGAAAGGGCCTGGCACTCACTAGATGTTTGTAGAGCCCATGTTTGGACAGTGTTCTCAAAGCTACCAGCATGAGTTTGACCAAGCTGCGGGAGGCAGTGGAAGTCAGGAGTGCCTGGCGTGCTCTGGTCCATGGGGTCATGAAGAGTTGGACACGACTAAACGACTAAACAACAACAAGGTCAATATAGCCAGAACCAAAGCTACACAGACAATCCAAGAACATATTTGTCTCCTTCCATCCCTCATCCCCCCCCCCGGGGGGGGGGGCGGAATAAGGTCTCAAGAATCACTCTTTACAGATGCATCAAGGCATGTATAGTGCTAGCATACAAAGCCCCAAAGATCTATGTTCCTCAGCATATCACAGCCCACTCCCCTAGGTCTGCAGCCACTTTGGCCACCTTTCCCTCTCACACTCCTTCAGGAGATTTGCCGCACAGCCACCTGGGCCATGCCTTAGCATTTTACCAGACAATACTGCTTGGACACATACACCTCACCTGAGGCAGTGTTTGGTCAGAGGGTCCTGCAGCAGGTGCTCCTCCCCAGCTCCTGCAGCTGTAGCCCACCCTAGGGAAGTTAGCTATTGCACATCCCATCCTGCTAACCTGTAACTGGAAATGGAGAGAAGTACAGCTTCACTCACCTGAAATGTAGTTTTCCATTCCCAGTGATAGGTCAGCAGGTCCCACCTTAGGTAGTGGGCTGCAAGAGTCTTTTTTCCTTTCTGTCATTTCCTTATACCATTCAAGTTGGTTGTAGTTTTTGTTAGGAGGAGGTAGGTTTTCCTCCCGTTCTTTATGACTCCTGCTTTCTTGAGCTTGGTGAGTCCTTGAACTGCATGATGGGAGCCCAGCCTCCTGAACGGTTGCTTCCTGCCTTTGATCAGGGGGAGGAGCCACCAACCAACCCTGCTGACCTGGAATTGGGAATGGGAAACTACATTTCAGGTGAGTGCAACTGTAGTATTGGGTTCCCCCCGCCCCACAAAAAAAGTACTGGACACAACTGATATGTAAATCTCCCATGCCGTCAAAGGGAACAAAATTTATCCTTATCTTGTGCCTATGATTTAGAAATAAAAAGAGCTTTCCCCTTCTCCCCCTCTCAGTGCACAAAGAGGGGGAAAAATATTTAGGAGAGAGAGCTGACATGAGTTTTTTGAGAATTGACAGGCTAGCATTTAGAACATTGTAACTGCTCCATAAAGGTCAAGGTGCTGTTCATAGCAATGAAAGTGATTAAACGACTGTTCCTGATTGGTGTATTGTGCCTGGTGTATGAAATACACAGTGTGCTCTACTGTAAACACTCACTTTCAGTAAATCATAGTGCAATGGTAGTTGTCTAATACATTAAGTGGTTGGTTTATATTTTATATAATTGCCTAGGATTTTCTAACAATAGCTTAGAGATGTTCTTAGTCGTTTTTATAAAGAGAAATATCTCCCACGAATTGTTCAAATAACTGCAATTATTCCTTCTAGGTCTCATGAATTGCGGTCAAAGATCCTTTCATTGCAGTTGCTGCTGTCTATTCTGCAAAATGCAGGACCTGTTTTCAGGACAAATGAAATGTTTATCAATGCTATTAAGCAGTATCTTTGTGTTGCACTGTCTAAAAACGGAGTCTCGTCTGTTCCAGAAGTGTTTGAACTTTCGCTTTCTATATTCCTCACTCTACTTTCAAATTTTAAGACTCACCTGAAAATGCAAATTGAGGTAAGTTAACATCCAGCAATTTAAGCACCTTACTTGAAGTAATTCAGTATCCCTCTAGGCATCGCATACTGTTCAGTTGAAATACATAAGGTTCATAAAAGAGCAATTTCATTTTAGCCTCAAACTAACTTGACTTCGTTAGGTTTAATGATCACCTTGTTTTAAATAATCTCATATAAATCGACCCAAAACTGCTACTTATCAAGAGCACAATTTACTGCAGCATTCAAAGAAAAGAATTGTAGATGTTATCCCTAAGCAATTTTTTATTGCTGGCCTGAGTTTACTAACTAATTAACTGTTAGTTGAGCATTTCATTTGCTACTGTATTATTGTTACCTGCCACTGCTCTCCTTGGTTTTACACATTATCTGTACCAAAATGTTGCTGATTTAGTTTGTATTTCAGTTGTTTTTTCATGTTGTGTCATGTTTTTCTTATAAATCTTCAGTAAACATCTAGTTGGGGGAGTGGGGTGAGGGGAGAGAATAGAATTGTACCCACATGCAGATGTTCAGATAGCAAAGTAGGGAATCAGGATCATCCATCCCCCACTCCATCTCCACCTGTCATTAATGTGTTGGACTTCAAGTTTGTGTGGCTTCACTTACAGACCCTTGACGTAGGTAATCCCTTATCAGCGTGATCTTTGCAGCCTAGATACTGGAAGCAGGGCCTATATACTGTGTGTGTGTGTGTGTGTGTGTGTGTGTGTGTGAGAGAGAGAGAGAGAGAGAGAGAGAGAGAGAGAGAGAGAGAGAGAGAGAGAAAGGCCTCTATGCAAATTTGAAATAGAACACATGTGGGCACGGGGATTGATTTATACTCCATTTTTCTTTTAAAATCGTAGCTAAAGCTGCTTACAATAAAAGAGAAGATAACATAATAAAACAAAGCAATAGAATAATACATCCATTAAAATACTGAACAGCTTTAATGAAACTGATGCTTCAGTCAAACCAGCATAAAAGCATTGTCTTACCTCTTACCTCTAATTAGCACCAAAAGTACCTGAGAAGTATAGGGTAAAACTCAATACATCATTTGTCTTGAAAAGGTCACTGTAAGGCACCAAATTAATTTTTCATCATACAAATACCTCTTGCCAATTTATGAAGCTCATACCTAAAATGAATCAGTTTCTTCATGGTTCCAGAAATACTAATAGAAAACATACTAAATTAAAATATATAACTGTGTAAATGTATATATAAGTGATTTGCATATTGAAATGACAGGCGCTGTATAGTTTATTACATTCTGCCTCCACCTTTGGAAAAAGGCAGGAAGTTATCGTTTTCCAGTGGTGAAGATGAGAGTTGGTGATGAGGATTTAGTCTTATGTGTGCTCTGCCTTCTGCTGTTCATCTCCTATTTGCTATGTGGCAAGCTGTTTTAATACTAGCTTTGTGTGTTGGTCTTCCCATTTCCTGTAGGCACTGTGTGCATATATAAAATATAGGAAATTTCCATTTAGATGTGTCTCTTTTAAGAAACTTTTCTCAGAACTTCTACTCAGCCATGCTGATGAGATTTATTAAAAACAGTAACCTGTCATGTCATATTCTAACGCATATAGAGGCAAAATACTTAGCTTCTTAGACAAAAGAATCTAAAGAATTGTGAAGTTAGTTCTGTGACTCCCAAAAAGGGCTCTAAGAGTTGTGGGTTGTTTGACATGACATTGGGTTGAACTGGTCCCCCAAAAAGTTCAAAAACAACAATATGGGCTAGTCATAAGTAGCTCTTTGGCTTCCAGCCATGGGAAAGTGATGAACACAATGTTTTATATTGCTCTATCAACAGGCTTCACACAACTGATTCTTAAGTATGTAGCTATTGCCGCTTATGCCCTAGATCAGATATTAACTAGCCTGAAAGCTAATGTCAGATGACGAAAGCATTATATTCAAGGATGTTCCTTTTCCAAATGGAAAAAGGCACTTTAAGAACCAGTTGGGATGTTCTCTTTCATGGTTTATGAATCCAAGAATGAGCATTGAATCCATGCACCATTTCCACCCTGCCTACCTCTGCACGCTGCCTTCAGTGCACAGATCCTGGATTTCTTAAGCCAGGGCTGTCTGTTTTTTGTTTCTGTTTTGCTTTTTTCAACTTTGCCTAGCAGGACATCCAAATGCAATTTAACGGAGCTGATAGAATAGTAATTGGAGTGAATGCAATTAATTACTGTTAAAATCAGACTTTGTGACCTACAAGAACTCTCTATGAATCATTTCCCTTGAATTAAAATGTTCCTGTACAACACATGGCTACCTATTGTCCTGATGAAGGGAATAACATATTTTTATTAGCATCGGTCCTAACTCTGTATAGCAAGATTAAGATATGAATTCTATATATGTTAAGCTTTGCATGGGCCAGATGTTGGATTATAACAGTTAATGAATGAAGTACAGGGTTTGGGAAATAAATGTAACTTCTTTCTGTCCATACCATTTTTCCTAGGTTTTCTTCAAAGAGATTTTTTTGTATATCTTAGAAACCTCTACTAGCTCCTTTGATCATAAATGGATGGTTATACAAACACTGACAAGGATATGCGCAGGTATTACTCCATTGGGCATACCTATTTGCTTTTCAAAGGTTTAGGGTCACATGTCTTGCTGGTTTTGAGGGGTTTTGTTGCTATGCCTGTATGTTTACCTAGCAGAGCTTTTCAATGTATAATTTTGTTCCTGTTACAGATGCCCAGAGTGTAGTGGACATCTATGTAAACTATGATTGTGATTTGAATGCTGCAAACATATTTGAAAGACTAGTTAATGACCTGTCCAAGATTGCTCAAGGAAGAGGCAGCCAAGAACTTGGAATGACCAACATTCAGGTAAAAACTATGGCATATCTCTGTATGTTTCTAGTAGTAAAAAAACAATTAAATTAACATGGAATATTACCTAAATCTTTTTGCAAATATATACAAATTATTGCAGGAGCTAAGCCTGAGAAAGAAGGGACTTGAATGCTTAGTCTCCATATTGAAGTGCATGGTGGAATGGAGTAAGGATCAGTATGTAAATCCCAACTCTCAAACAACCCTAGGTAAGCTGTTTTGACATTCTTATTCCTTAGTGACATGTTGACCTGAAATGCACTGGAGTTGATTTTCCTGTTTGCTAAGTATGACAACTTGCCCTGCTCAGATATGTAAATTATTGCAGCTACAGGTATGATTGGGCTTTGCATACATGTGTGAAGTCTGCAAATAATAGACCGTTGGATCCAGAGAGACACCCGTAGAGGAAATACTGGTGTCGGCACTGTTCTACAAACTGTTACACAAGAGACTTCAAACAACCGCGTTCTTACCCAAGCACATATTTTGAGACCTTGGGCAAGAGATCATGCAATACCCTGTGATAACAGAAGCACACAATTATCTCTCCTCACATTTTGTTAAGTTGGGAAAAGTTCTTCCATTTGCAGTAGTTTTCCCACAGCCACTTGCCAGACGGTTTCCTACATCCTTTACAGTTATGTAAGCTGTTTTTATGTCATCATATAATGTGCTGCAAAGATTCACAATGTCTAGAATTGTAGCATGCTTTGATCTTGTAAAGGGTTGTATCATTCGTTATAATAAATACATCTGTCAGGGTACAGTGGTACCTTGGTTCTCAAACTTAATCCGTTCTGGTAGTCCATTCCAAAACCAAAGCGTTCCAGAACCAAGGTGTGCTTTCCCATAGAAAGTAATGCAAAACGGATTAATCCAGACTTTTAAAAACCCCTAAAACAGCAATTTAGCATGATTTTTACTATCTAACGAGACCATTGATCCATAAAATGAAAGCAATAATCAATGTACTGTACATAAAATAAATAAGACAGTATTGTAGATGATAAAAATTAAAATTATTATTTTTTCTTACCTTCACTGATGATAGTCATTGTTTGGATGGGGGGCTTTTATCCATTTCTGCAGTCACACAATCAATCAGTCAGTAGCTGAACTGGGTTCCACACAGTCACAAAAACAAATTAACCAAAAAAGCCTCAAAAACAAAAACACAAAATAAATAGCAAAAACAAAAGCACCAAACTTAATCCATTCTGAAGTCCGTTTGACTTCCGAAATGTTTGAAAACCAAGGTGCAGCTTCTGATTGGTGCAGGCGCCTCGGAAACAATAGCCGACAACTGCACCAGACGTTTGGCTTCTAAAAAACGTTCAAAAACCGGAACACTTACTTCCAGGTTTTTGACGTTAAGAACCAAGGCGTTTGAGAACCAAGGTACCACTGTATTATTTTAAATCTTTCAACTTTTTGTTATTATTCTTCTATAAAATTAATTTTCTTCCAACTTTCAGATCTGATATTCTTGTTTAGGTTCATTTTCCCCAAAAAATAAAAATGTTAATCTTATGACTCTCTGTCACATAGAACTAATGATGTATATCTTACTAAATATTATTAATAACTAGACTTTGAATGTGATGATTGGCAACTTCTAAAAATGGTACGAACATCAACTAAATTGTAAAGATCCTTTTCCTTTGCTATTCTTGTGCAGGACAAGAAAAACCCACAGAACAAGACAGCACTGAAACAAAACACCCTGAGACAATTAACCGATATGGCAGCTTAAATTCCTTAGACTCCACAGCTTCATCAGGAATTGGTAGCTATAGCACGCAGATGTCTGGTACTGACAATCCAGAGCAGTTTGAGGTTCTAAAGCAACAGAAGGAAATAATAGAACAAGGAATAGATTTGTAAGTTTATTTGTTTAACCCATAATGTAAATTGTCAGAATGCAGGGGAGTCTCCTGATACCATTTTCTTTCATCTACTACCTTTTACTTCCTTTGTAGAAAGAATATTGTAGCATCTATTTTTCAAAGTGCTAACTTCACTGGAACTGTACTTACAAACTTCGAGGACTACAGACTTACAGGCCAATTATAAACATTAATCAGATTTAAGTCTTAACTGCATTCAGTAAGACTTATTTTCTAGGATGTGCACTTGGGATTTGAGCTTCAGTTTGACTCTGGTTTTCTTTTGGCCTTTTACCTCACAGTTACTAAGGTGTTACCCAATTACATCTATGCTGAAAGCTTTGGTAGTTTTTTTCATTCCTTTCTTTCCTGAGCTACTGCTGGAAATGGAGCAGGATGTGAATGCAATTGTTTAAAAAACAAAACTCAAAAACCAGAAATGTGGACAAAGATCAGATGGAAACAGCAGTGATAATAGATATAAAGTCAAGGAGAAGTAGACTAGTAATATTGCATAGGCATTTAGAAGGAATTTAGAATTTACTGTGATCTTATTCTTATGTGTATTAAGAAGTAGTTATGAGGAACTGCGAGGTGGAAATATGACAGCCTGATGTTAAAATATATTATGATCTTTATATCCTTTCCCTTCTCTTGTCAGCTTCCCCACCCCACAAAAATGCATTGAAATATTTTAACAGTATGGTAAATTAGAACTTCTCCTACTAATTTACTATTGCTTAGGGATGGGTTTCTTACTCTTCAAATTATGGCTCAGATCCGGAAGAAGATTCTCTGGGTTTTGATTTTTAAATGGGTCTTGGGATGATTGTGGTGCCAAGTTGTGAATCCCCCTCAGCATACAGATGTTTTTGCCTTGTATGTGCATTTTCAGTGATTAATGAACATGTGATTTAACATACAGGTTTAATAAGAAACCAAAAAGAGGAATTCAGTACCTGCAAGAGCAAGGTATGCTTGGTACTACTCCTGAAGATATTGCCCAGTTCTTGCATCAAGAAGAAAGATTAGACTCTGTAAGAAAAATGTTATTAATGTCCAATGTATTTCATATGCGATTTACTTTGTAAATACAGTTGCAATAGTTTGAGCTAGACTTAAACTCATTCCTATCATAACTGTGTAATGGTAAAGAAGTGTTTATAGCTACACCCCAGAGAGTTCATTTAAGCACACCCAAGGGCCTCACATGTCCAGCAGGACTTGTGGCAAAACAAATTGAAGCAGCAGCAGCAGCCCTTGTACCACTTTCCCCACTGCTTGGTAAGCTCCCCAGAGTTACAAAAGTAGTTTGCTATGTGAGCAAGAGGCTTCATTCTAAGAATAGTCCTACTGGCTGTCTGGAATATGTGTAGCTTGCACATAGCTTAGACCTGATTATGAATTTGTAATAGATGGATAAATAATCCCATTTCAAGCATCTTAAGAGTTTCATCACAAATAAATGGAAGGCTTTCTCATCTGTATTGTGTTACCTAATATAACTGCTCTCCCCTTTCTAAATAGCTGGTGGCAATGGGAAAAAGACTGCCTTTACTGGCTTCAGCAAAGTAAAATTATCCCAGGTTTCCTTGGTGCAGCAGCATAGGATCATCCTTAAAAGGACAAATACAGTACCCTTTTTTATTTTTAATTTAAATGTGAATACGCTTCTGAAATCTAGAGCATCTTATAGGTCAAGATGAATGTGAAGATGGTCTTCTGGCCATGTATGATCTTGGTTGATTAGAACTTCAAATTTCAGAGCTTGAATGATGCAGAATCTGTTATGGGCCAGAACCTAATAGTCTCAAATGCTGTGGGCAACAGTTCATAGAACTGGGGGTTGGGGGAGTGCAGTAAACTCCTGAAGGATACCATCCTAATGTGAGGTTGCTCTCTTGCTTACATTGGCAGTCAGCCAGTTTCTTGTCTTTTTTTAAATGGAAGGAAGGTGGTTTTCTTCCCCTGTCAAGCAATTCACTGGAGCTAATAAACTTTCCTTTGCTGTAGTGTGGATTGCAATAATCAGCAACCAACAGAGCAACATATTTTGGGTGTTTATTTTTTAAATATTAAAAAAAATGAAAAATGCAGTATGGCTGGATCACTTTCCATTTGGTTGTATACATGTTGACCTGACCTGGAATTAATTATTTTCATTTTAGACTCAAGCTGGGGAATTCCTAGGAGACAATGATAAATTTAATAAGGAAGTTATGTATGCCTATGTGGACCAGCATGACTTTTCAGCAAAGGATTTTGTTTCTGCTCTGCGCATGTTTTTGGAAGGCTTTCGTCTTCCGGGAGAAGCTCAGAAAATAGATAGATTGATGGAGAAATTTGCTGCTAGATACTTGGAGTGCAACCAAGGGTAAGTGGCTTTCTCTTGCCTTTGTCTAATCTATAGCTGGATAAAGGGGGAAATTGATTATATATATTTTTTGTTTCAGGCAAACCCTCTTTGCTAGTGCTGACACTGCTTATGTCTTGGCTTATTCAATTATCATGTTGACAACAGATCTCCATAGCCCGCAGGTACATTACTTAGAACCTATTAATTATAACTTGAATCTACAAAGTGACTCACTCAGGTTTATTAAACCAGCACCATTTTAAGCTGACTTTACTACTGATTTAAATAAATCTTATTTTCCTCCTGCATCTTAAGTCTTGATTGCAACCCCTTGACCCTGGAACACCTTCCCAAGAGTTCCAGATGGCTCCCATGTTGATGATTTTTAGGCAGGTGGTAAAAACTTATTTATTTCTTCAGGCTTCTGGTCTGTTTTAAATTCTTGCCTGCTGATTAGATTTGTCTGGGTAGATTGTGGGATTTGTGCATGCATATTTTTAAATGTTCTGTCCATTTTTTGTATTGTGTTACTATGTTGTAAGCCTTTTGAGGGCCGAAAGGCAAGGTACAAATAATTTTATAAAGTCTGCTGCTTTCTTCCACAGTAGGGGCATTTCTGTATATGAATGTGTTACAGTACTTTAGATAAGGAAACCAACATAATGAAACATACTTTTGCTTAGATGTTACCAGCACTATTAATAGAACAGATATATTATTCAAAGGCACCCACAGACAAAAGTTTGGTGAATGCTAGTAGGCAGGCCGTTCGAGTGCACAGTGTATTGAATACGAACCAAGCCTTTTTCTTCAGAACTGCCCTTGGAGAGATATGGAAGCTGCCATTATCGTTCTGAGTTTTATAGCCCACTTCTATGTCCGTATGAAGTTGATGAAGTTTAATCAACAGTAGCAGACTGGTGGGTGGTGGAGGAGAGAGAAAGAGAGAGATACCTGAGTGTGTGGACTAGATGGGATCCTTCCCTGGGTCATATTTTTTCTTGAAGGTGCCTCTCTTGGTAGATTCTGTGACTATGTATTCATACATCCTGGTGTAATTCCTACTGATGTTGCTTTCATGGCTAATACTAAACTGCTCCCCCCCCCAATTTCTAGGTAAAGAATAAAATGACAAAAGAACAATACATTAAGATGAACAGAGGTATCAATGATAGCAAGGATCTCCCTGAAGAATATCTATCTGCCATATATAATGAAATAGCAGGGAAAAAGATCTCAATGAAGGAAACAAAAGAGTTAACGATACCAACAAAAACAAGTAAACAAAGTAAGCCCCCACAGCATACCAAGCTTCACAGAATAATTGTTGCTTCTCGCTTTCTTGTTGATACTGACAACCAACCTAATAAAACTATCTTGTGATAATGTATCTTTCAAAAAAAATATTCAGTGAGCAACTACATGTACACATCTCATTACTCTTCTGCATTCTCTGTCTTTATATAGGGATATAAAACTGTGTGCAAATAAATGGCAACAGCAAAACTGCACTAAATTGCAGTATAGGAGAGAAGTTAAAATAAGTGCATTCTCATATTTCAAATATATGTAGCTTTCTGTTGAAACCAGCATATGCATTGTGTGTTTTTTATTACAACCATGATTTTGTTGGAACTGAACCTGTTCTTGTCTAAATTTCTAGTTGTATAGGCATGTTTCAAACAGTTGGCCTTTCTTCTTCTCCTGCAATTGATAACACTCATGAAATCTGTAATAGTTCTTGTTGCAAACATTAACTGTTCAAATTTCAGCTCTGAATATCAACATATTGGAGTCAATATTTTCAAGGGAGTAGGCAGAGTTTTGTTAGGGTGTAGCAAATTATCCCCCTCCTTCAAAACCAGTCCTTTTCCAGTTTTATTTGTATTCTTAAGAAAATCTATGTGTGTGGCTAAATCGTGGATGATAAATCACTTGCGATAATGAGTGGGGAACCTGGACCAATGCTTCCATCATCCCTGGCCATTGGCCATGCTTGTTGGGGCTTATGATGTACAGTCCAGCAACATTGGAGAGCCATGGGCTCCTAATACCTTTTTTAGATTATTTCAATGGGGTGAAATTTCCTCTTCTCCTTTAGCATATCGCCCCTTCCCCAATTTGAAAACTGAAAACATCTTGTTTAAAAGCTAAAAACATTCCATTGTGTGTTTGTCTTGTGAGAAACAAGTCAAACCTTATATGGTAAAATGGGCAAAGGTTTTACAATTGTATATGGTACGTTTAGCAAAAAGTGGTAGAACTGTTAATAAGAAAGTGGAATTTGGTTTGATATATGGTAGATGTCTGAAGCCAAGAGAGTACTGAGCAAAGATAAGGAATAAAAGAGAGCTAATAACACAGAGATCTGGAAACTGATCCACTCTTGTTTTTGTTATGCAAGAGATTTGCCAGTGGGTTTCCAGTAAATAATTATGTATATGCGCATTGTATTAATGGTTAGATTTTGTATGCCTATCAGCGAAGGACAGCAATTCCTACAGTGCGGGTAGAATATATGACTGCATGGTTATTTAAAAACCAACCAAGTTAGAATGTAGGAAGGAAGACAAACATAAAACAATTTTTTATAGGATGGAAACCATTTATTTATTGAATGTTGGCAGAACAGAGCACGTCCATAGGCACAAAACATTTATTTCTTTGATTAAAAAAGTATCAACATGATTGTTACAAGTTGTGCATATATATTGCTGGTATTATAAGTATGCATTTCTTTGTATATTTGTTTTGTCTTGGTTTAGATTTTGTATAGATTAAAATGTTCTTAAAATGCTTCCAGGTGTAGCTAGTGAAAAGCAGAGGCGACTTCTTTATAATTTAGAAATGGAGCAGATGGCTAAAACAGCTAAAGCTCTGATGGAGGCAGTGAGCCATGTTCAAGCTCCTTTCACAAGTGCAACACACTTGGAACATGTAAGACCAATGTTCAAGGTAAGTCTTATAAATATTCCTCTTTTGTACTATGACTACATGCTTCCTCTAAATAGGTGAATATTTTACATTTTAAAACACTATTGAAAGCAGTTCTTTGCTTTCTAAGAACACAAATTTCACTATCACCAGCGTCAATTACTAGCTACCTAAATGCATAATAAATAGCTTAACAAGCAATCTTAGGCGCAAGGAGCTGGTAGAGAGCATGGCAGCACAAACGAGGGCAGCATAAAGTCACAGGAGATCCTGGGCCTGTTCAGAAGCCCAAGGGGGGAGGAATTTACAGAGTGGCAACACAAAATACAGAGAGCTGGCACGCTTGGTGTCACCGTGGTAACCAAGGCCAATTGTTGACATACACATCAGACAGTTCCCAAACTCCCTGTCCAGAGTAGTCACACTGTGAAGTCATGCAGAGAGAGCCCATGGATAACAACGAGAATACCCCTGCTTTAGAATGTAAACATGGAAGTAGGGGCAGGGCAATTTGGTGACTCTAGCAATATGGCAGCCATAAATGCAGTGTACCCTGGCCATATGCCATACCAATCACACAGTAACAGTGTGACCAGGTAAATAAACCCGTATGGAAAACACCAGCATCCCCAAGCTTTATTTATTATAGATTTAAAACTAAATAAATGAAAAATCAACTGGTGAATCAAGTTTGTCCGCATTATAGATTTATAATGCTGTTCACATTTATCTGGACTACTTAATAATGAAAGTGTGTGCTGCTGTTTGAACAATTTGTTGTTGTTGTTTATTCTAGTTGGCATGGACACCATTCTTGGCTGCATTCAGTGTAGGTTTGCAAGACTGTGATGACACAGAAGTTGCCTCTCTTTGTCTAGAAGGCATACGATGTGCAATCAGAATAGCATGCATTTTTAACATCCAGGTAATACTGAATTCTAAGGTTCAGTAAAAGTATTGTAAATATTCGTGATTATATAGTAGCATTGTGCCATAAAATACATGGTGTGATTTTCCAACAGTATAATGTTATATCTTACTCTGGTTTTAGCTTATTGGTGGTTTTTTTGTGGAATGTTTTAATAACAATTTGTACTTACAATTATATTGTTTTATTCTTTTTGTAAACTGCTTTGAGCTTTTTTTACAATTAAGTAGTATATAATCGTTGTTAAACAAATAAAAGTCACTTTAAAAAAATGGAAATAATTATAGATTTCAAATGTCAATGAGATTAATATATACATGAGACTGCAACGTGGATATAAGGTTATCTTCGGGCACCTTGCCAGCACCTTGTACTTTTTCTAATTAATAGTTTACTAAGAGCGAAAAGACATTCTCATACACAATACAGTGGTACCTCGGGTTACAGACTCCACTAACCCAGAAATATTACCTCGGGTTAAGAACTTTGCTTCAGGATGAGAACAGAAATCGTGCAGCGGCGGCGCAGCAACAGCAGGAGGCCCCATTAGCTAAAGTGGTGCTTCAGGTTAAGAACAGTTTCAGGTTAAGAACAGACCTCCAGAACGAATTAAGTTCTTAACCCAAGGTACCACTGTATAGGCAGAAAGTAGTGGTTTACCTGAGTTTCATCATGAGTAATTCCAGTTCTTTTATTATTTTGGTATAGGAAAAGCTTCCTTAGTAAAATATATTGCTGTATCTTTTAGTACACCAACTACTAGGAATTCCATACCTGTTCACTTTGGAGGAGCAATCACTACTGATTAAGCTTCAACATTACCTTCATTATGTTGATGTATCTGGAAAACGGCTGAGTGTAGATCTCAGAGCTATTTCTTCCGTATTTTGTTGTGCTGAGTGAGTTCATACCATTGTAGGCAAGTGTTAGGATTCCTGATTATCTCATTGAGATCATAACCTTTTGGGTTTTAATTTTGTTCATGTATGGAACAATTGTTTATTTTTATTATATGGATAGATATAGATATACTGCCTATTAAGAAAACGTCTCAAAGCCAGCAGCACTGAATCAGTACAAAATTTAACTAAAAATGTTGTGACAAATGGCTGGCATCAGATTATAGCTGTCCAAAATGGTAGCTGTGTTCCTATGCTCTTTGAAGAACTTGAGGAAAGTAGGTGACTCTCATAATTCAGTTTGCACACTCCCCTAGGAGTGATGCACCAAAAAAAGCCTAATTCCTATATAAAATCTGGTTCACAACTTTTGTAGTATTTGTGTTTGAGTACCGTAAGGAAGCAGCCAGAGTCTCCTGTGTTTCCCCTCCCTCTGTTACACTGGCTTCAATATTGACATCTTGCATCTCTATTAATACAATACTATGGTGTAGTAACTGCTGTGATATCTAGCAGTAGATGAACTAGGTAAATCTTGATGAATTAAAACACTCATTTTTCTTCCTGTAGCTTGAAAGGGATGCTTATGTCCAAGCACTAGCAAGATTTACTTTACTTACGGTGAATTCTGGTATTACTGAAATGAAACAGAAGAACATTGATACAATAAAAACACTCATTACAGTGGCTCATACTGACGGAAATTACTTGGGAACTTCTTGGCATGAGGTAGATTATATTTTTAATTGCTATATAATAACTGAATGTGTAGAATATACACTCTGTGTATATATTTGCATAATGCATAGATAACTTTTTCATATACTAAAACCATATTGTCAAATTTAATTGTATATTGGTGTTTTTAAGAGTGCTTGTGTCAGTGTGAGATACTGTATTTTTTGCCCTATAGGACGCACTTTTTCCCCTCCAAAAATGAAGGGGAAATGTGTGTGCGTCCTATGGGGCGAATGCAGGCTTTTGCGGAAGTCTGGAGAGCGAGAGGGGTCGGTGCGCACCGACCCCTCTCGCTCTCCAGGCTTCAGGAAGCTATCCGCAAGCCGTGGGAGCCCGGCATGGTGCGCACCGACCCCTCTCGCTCTCCAGGCTTCAGCGAAAGCCTACATTTGCCCCATAGGACGCACACACATTTCCCCTTCATATTTGGAGGGGGGAAAGTGCGTCCTATAGGGCGAAAAATACGGTATATCAATAATCAAATAATAGATCTTATTCTAATTGCTCCTGATGACGCACCGACCCCTCTCGCTCTCCAGGCTTCAGGAAGCTATCCGCAAGCCGTGGGAGCCCGTACCGGGCTCCCACAGCTTGCAGAGAGTTTCCTGCATGCTGAAGCCTGGGCACGCTGAGCTCAGCGCGCCCAGACTTCGCACAGCTCTCCGCAAGGCACGGGAGCCCGGCGCTGGGCTCCTGCGGCTTGTGGAGAGTTGCCTGTTCTGGGGGCTGGGGTCGGGGGAAGCTCGGGCTTCCCCTGCCCCAGCCCCGCACCTGGGGGGGGGGAATAAATTTTTTTTCCTTTATTTCCCCCCAAAAAAACTAGGTGCGCCTTATGGGACGGTGCATCCTATAGGGCGAAAAATACGGTACCTAAAAGGTTTCTGGAAGTTTGCTTGTGTGTATGGATGAAAATTGCTAGGGTTTACTAACATTTGATGTTAAAAATGATCTGTCTTTCAGTAGATTGGTTATTTTATTTTGCTGTATTCTTTTTTAAATTCAAGATTTTGAAATGCATCAGTCAGCTTGAATTGGCACAGTTAATAGGTACTGGAGTAAAGCCACGTTACATCTCTGGGACTGTGAGAGGACGAGAAGGTTCTTTTACAGGAACAAAGGATCAGGCACCTGATGAATTTGCTAGTCTAGGAATAGGCAAGTATTGTAAATACTAACTACTAGCTGGCAAAATTGCTTTAAATACATTATGTCTGCCTTGTTGCTGGTTTAGCTTTGTTGGTGACTTTTCTGTAGAAAGAAGAGAACTATACCAATATTATATTTTATTGCCTGGCGACTTCATGACATTTCCTTAAGTGCCAGGTGAAAACGTTTCTCTGTCTCTTTTTTAAGATACTTCTTTATTCATTTTATGTACAATCGTTACAACAGAAGACTTCACATCTAAGATAAAACCGTCTATAACAAAACCTTGAGTCTCATATTTTCGTTTGTACAGATTCTTCTCAGATTTCCTTATTTTACTGTTCCTTAATATTTGTTTCTCTATATCCAGGCCTTCGGCTGATTAACATTCTGTGGCCTTTTAAATTGTGTTTGTGGGATGGGGAGTTATTGGTTTGTTTTCATTTTATTATGTATTTTGTGTTCCCATTTTGTATTTTTATGTTGTGAACCACTACTACTGATCAGATGAAGCACAATATACAATTTTAATTAAAAATAAGAATGGATTGTATCCAAAGTTATTCCTAACTGGAGTAAACCTATTGAAATAACTGAAGGGGACTAACATAGGTGTATTATTTTCCACGGGACTTTGCACTAGTACATAGTTCTTCCATCATATTCCATGCTGTTCCAGAGGCCCTGTGATTATCAGGCGTAGCCTTTTTGGAAATATAAGGAGTCCAGTGGATATTTGGGGCGGTGGGGGGGAGCAAAAATTAGAAAACCTTTCTTGCACAAGTGAAAGTTATTTCTACTAACATAAAGTCACCAGTCTTTGTGTAAAAGAGCTGTATGTGTCATTGGGCCTTTATTCATAACGTTGACAGACAACAGCTCCTAACAATAGCCAGATGACATTGCAGTGGGAAGTGGTGTGTGTCCTAACTCTAGCACACAGATTTCATCCATTTTTACCATTATCTCCAGTATTTCTAGCACATATAATTATTTCAATGTTTGCAAAGTTACTTTTTTTCCTTCCTCCCTTCAACAATCCATCCCTTCTTTTAAAAATTGATGTATCTGCTAGTTGGAGGAAATATGGACTGGAAGCAGATTGCAAGTATTCAAGAATCCATTGGAGAAACTAGCTCACAAAGTGTTGTTGTTGCTGTAGACAGGTATGGTATTGTATTTGCCTTTTGCTTGATAATGTGATGTTTGTATAGTAGCATAAATATTTTGGCTGCATTAGAAATAGTCATATTACTTGTTAGCGTTTTAGTTTTTTTTAATGATACTACCTCTAGTAATGCTCTAGTAATGTTTGTTGATCCAAAGAACTAAATGATACAACTGAGTTAGTGAGGGCGAAATGGAGAGGGTTGGCAAGGTTGCGGGGGCAGAAAGAAGGACTTCAGATGCGTTTGCGATCCACTTTGCCCATCTTTGTACCTCTGGTATGGGAGGGGAAGCAAGGGGATGTCTGCAAAACTTTGAGAGGATCAGCACGAGGCAGGCATTGTAAGCCTTCCTGCATTTTCAACCTCTGACTTGGGGATTTTGACAGGTGGGTTAACCACCTGTCAAAGCTGAGGTGGGAGCCAACAAGGTTCCCCCCACTTGGTCTAAGTGGAGCTTGTTGAGGTGTGTGTCTGGTAAATGGAGTTGTTGGCAAGTAATACCAGCAGGGACACAGCTCCTAGTATATGAACAAGCAGTCACCATTTTGTGCAGGGGTTCCGTTCCCAACCCCTGCAGGCATCGGGGGAGTGTGTATAAGCATGCCACGCCCCCATTCTTCCCTTTCCCAGGTCCAAAAGACCCACACATCGGCAACCGCACATCAGTTGGACATGCCTAAAATGGCCGTCCCCTGTGTATAAATATAAACACACACATACATATTTATGTCAAATATTCAGTGGTAGGGCTTGTTGACCAATATATATCTTCGTATATATTGAGGAAAACTGCCGTGAAAAATTCTTACACTGTTTTGTTAAATTGTGTCTTTGACAGAATATTTACAGGATCTACAAGGCTAGATGGAAATGCTATTGGTAAGTTTTGGACACTGCTTACCATACTAGTGTATTAACACTTGTTAAAAAATACATATTAAGTGGATTCTCTGTGGATTTAACAGTGGATTTTGTTCGATGGCTTTGTGCTGTGTCTATGGATGAACTGCTGTCTGCCACTCATCCTCGGATGTTTAGCCTGCAGAAGATAGTGGAGATTTCTTACTATAACATGGGGAGAATAAGGCTTCAGTGGTCTAGAATCTGGGAAGTTATTGGAGATCATTTCAATAAGGTATGCCTCATATTTACTAGCTCTTCCACAAAGCCAATTGGACTTTTTAATCTATATAATAAAAATGCCCCATCAGCATTTTGAGTGCTGAAGATACCACAGTTAATTACTACTTACTGCAAGTTAGACTTTGAGAAAAGTTTTAGAAAATAATTATGCTAATAAATAGTTCTACCTAGAGGAAACGGTGGATTTTTAATGTTTTTGTATAATTTCCTGCTGGTTTTGCCATACAGTTATTTACAGATTTAAATAATTATGTATATTTTTTGCTTTTTACATTGCATATCATGAGTTTCCAACTTGGCTTTGCTAGGTTGGCTGTAATCCCAATGAAGATGTAGCTATTTTCGCGGTCGATTCCTTAAGGCAGTTATCAATGAAGTTCTTAGAAAAAGGGGAACTTGCTAATTTCCGATTCCAGAAGGACTTCTTAAGACCATTTGAACATATCATGAAAAGAAACAGGTAATAAATGATGTGTAATGGGTGAGCTACCTGAAATCATTCTCTCATTCTCTAGTGTACAAAGCTAAAGCTTAGAGTTTTAACTACTAAATTGTTTGTAAATTTTGTTTCTGTTGTAGATCTCCAACCATTCGTGACATGGTTGTTCGCTGCATAGCCCAGATGGTAAACTCCCAAGCAGCAAACATCCGCTCAGGATGGAAGAATATTTTCTCAGTTTTTCATCTGGCTGCATCTGATCAGGATGAAAGTATAGTTGAACTTGCCTTTCAAACTACAGGTCACATTGTCAGTGAGTACCCATGTATAATTTACAGCCTTTTGCCAGGAGGTATAATATATTCTGTTCTTGTTGTGTTGCTTTTTAGCTTCAGAATTTATTTGCATAGTAAAACTTAAATAATAATACTTAATAAAAATCATTTTGCTTTACTGCTAGATGCCATTGGCCTACAACTCCCACCATCCCCAGCTGGCTGGGGGTTTTAGGAGTTGAAGTCCAGCATTATCTGGTTCACCCCCACTGATTTTATCAAGATAACATCTGTATCTTAAAAAATCTTAGAAGTTGTTTACTGTGGTTTAAATGGCAGATATTCTAACTATTCATCTGTATTTTCTTTCCTTCCAGCAATTGTGTTTGAGAAACACTTCCCAGCAACTATAGATTCTTTCCAGGATGCAGTTAAATGCTTGTCCGAATTTGCATGCAATGCAGCTTTTCCAGATACAAGTATGGAAGCAATTCGCCTTATTCGTCATTGTGCAAAATATGTATCAGAAAGGCCACAGGTATAATTTATAGGTGGTAGTAGTATTTATGTACAGCTTCATCTGCTAAGTCTTGACCATAAATGTTCTGGTGTAAAATAGAGGAGAGAATTTCATGGGATGACATTTGTTTCTGAATGCTGATATGATCCAGTTTCAACCAAGGCCAGAGCATTCCCCTCCCCCCCACCTGGAGACCATGGCCTCTGGGGTCTGGTCAGAAAAAATCTCTCTCCAAAGATATTAATTCCAATATATGTGTGATATATATTTTATAATCCCAAAATAGTATTTAATGAATTTACAGTATGTATTCCAGATTATTTTAAAATGATTTAGGAATTGCTTTAAAATTAATTTTAGGTGCTGTTCACCAATGTGAATTTAGGAAGCAGAATGAATAACAATAACGACAACAATAACCATAATTTTATTCCTTCCGTAGCACCTTAGAGACCAACTAAGTTAGTTCTTGGTATGAGCTTTCGTGTGCATGCTCACTTCTTCAGATACACTGAAACAGAAGTCACCAGACCCTTATTATTTATAACCTGCCCATCTGGCTGGCTAAGCCAATACTGTGTCTTCTTCTTTGTATTATAAATCCAAAGAAAGTTTTTATAAATAATTTTTATAAATTATTTATTAAAAGTATTTTTGTTTTTTTATCCATCTGTCAGCAGGATGGAGAAGGAAGCAATTTTGGGCAACTCCCCTCCCTGAATTCAGAGCAGATTACGGAAAAGGGGGATCAGTTGGAAATTGCTTCATTCCTCTGTAAATACCTCACATGTCAGTTGAACAACTCCATTGGATATCAGGTTATGGGTGTAATAAATTATTGCATTTGTTAACATCCTTTTGGAAATTCTGATGAAGGCAATAGTTGGATCCAAGGTGGTATTCAACTAAGTCTTACTCAAAGTAGGCCCATTGAAATTACCGAGCATTATAAAGGCAGGTCCATTAATTTCTATAGGTGTCCTCTAAGTAAAACTTAGTTGTATACTGCCCACACAACTGCTGCTGTTTGTAGAAACCTCTCTGAATCAGGGCCTGATATGTGATAGTTAAAGCAGCTTTACCTAGGAAACCAAATTATAATTTATTTAGCATCAACTGGCTTGATGATTTTCTGGGTATAGAACATAGAAATTGCATTTAATACTGTGTTTCCGCTGTATTAAACTTGTGTTTGCTCCCTAAGGCTTTCAAAGAATATACCAGTGACGATATGAATGTAGCTCCAGAAGACAGAGTCTGGGTGAGAGGATGGTTTCCAATTCTCTTTGAGCTTTCCTGTATCATCAATAGATGCAAATTAGATGTAAGAACCAGGTAACAAGCCATATTTGTAATTCAAATTTTTAAAACATTTTGTTTCACTTGCAAGTCTTCAAGCAAGAAATGGGTGGGAAATAACATTGTTATTGCCATATAAGCAAACTGACTATCAGCAGGAGACAGCATCTTGGAAGGAACTGAAAAGCTGAGAATCATAGAGAATCCTCATAACAGTTATGCAATTATATCCCTTTGTTTGCTATAGGGACTTATTTTCGCTTAGCAAATTGGTGAAAATCCATTGTATATATGTAAATAGAGACAGTTATTTAGTGTGGCAGATATAGGTTCTCTCTGTAAGGGGGTAGATTTCGAAATGTCATTCTCTAAATTTACAAAATAACAATTCAACAGCCCATTAAAAATTTAAACTTATTTGCCAAGAAAAAAGTGGAGTTATTTATATAGGAGGCTCTTAAAAAAAAAAAGTATTGAAACAGCACATAGCCCCCAAACATCTTTCTTTGCTGCCACAGAACCTTTAAGATCAGAATCTGATAGCATGCATCTCTATCTCTGATCTACACATAAAAGTTAGAAAGCAAAATAAAAACTCTGTGGTCCTTTGCAGTATTTGGTATTGAATTGTGGAAGGCAAGTGGTTCTATAGCCAAATTAGCTCCTCTTATGTTCTTAAATGTGTGAATATAGCATTAAAATTGGGTTGTTGTTTTGGAGATTAACATTCCTCTGTGTCCAGTAAAATACATTCTGTTCAGTGCATGCATATTATTGCTTCACCCACCTTCGCAGTTCTTCACCTACCCATCAGCTTGGAAAAATAAGGGAAATGGTGTTTAGAATTGAATTTCTAATGCAGCGAAGAAAAATGCTGCATAGTCTTACCACATTTCATTGCAGATGCTTCTGTTCTCGTGTGAAATCTTAGTTTAAATAGAAACTTTTGGAAGTTCTTTGCTTTGCAAAGGGGGATGGGAATCAAATCAGAATCTTCTCAGCTTTTTAAAAAAAATATCGCTGACGTTTGGCTGAACTGAATCCTTTTGTAAACTGCATTTTTGTAACGATTCATAATTCCCTGTGAACTTTAGAAGATAAGAAGTAAGAGTTTGTGTCCTCGCTTCACATAAGTGCCTTTTTTATTTTTGTCCTTCCTTCCTTTCATGATGGAAACTTAAGATGGCATATATGTAGGATTCTTTGTGCAGGCGCTATAAGGTTGCTGCATCATATGCCTTCAGACCTTGCCCTATTGGGTACACTGTGCCTGTTCTTACTAGTTTCAAGATCCTCCTTCAAGTTTAAAAATAGATTTTAAAAGTCATTCTGGGAGCTGAGATGTTCTGTTTTGCTCAGGTTTCCCATATTTGCCATTTACTTTTTATTCCAGAGGCTTAACGGTTATGTTTGAAATAATGAAAACGTATGGCCATACTTATGAAAAACACTGGTGGCAGGATTTGTTTCGGATTGTCTTCCGGATATTTGACAACATGAAATTGCCAGAACAACAAACTGAAGTAGGTATAGTTTATGACTTACGACTAGAGTTCTATTTATTTTTCTATTGCTGTCATAAGCTCTTTTGCTCAAACCTTTCTTCAGATAAGATGTTGCCCAACTGGCTATATTGTAGAATTGCCATTGTGTTCCCTTGCCTCTATGCTTCATCCCCATCTACAGACCTGTATATGGCGTCCCTTTATGGCAGACTTTAACGTTGAAGCACATGGGAGTTTATATCTGCATGGTGAATAGCAGTATAACACCTCAGTTAAATCTCTTTCCATAATGCCATTCTGAATCAGAGGGGTAAAGAGATCCCATCTCAGTTTATTAAGCCCAGGACTGGATTGTTGTAAATAGTTGTTTTCCTCATTTAGACAAAACGTCTGCTTTTTAATCATCTTGTGGTTGTGAAAAGCACTTTACTAACGAGATACTGGAGTTAGAAAGGCCTTTTCCATAAAACTGGATTTTATCTTACTACAGCTGTTTTTTAAAAATATCCAATCCAGTGCCGTTTTTCTAGAAAAAGAGGTGCCCGGAACTCACCATGAATGCCTCCCTCCTTCTCTTAGAATGACAATGGCACCCACCTGAGAGGTGCCGGAACTGAGTTCCACCGTGTTGCAGCTGAGAAAAAAGCCCTGATCCAATCTCACTCGAGGGATTTGACCCTACTTTGTTTTTCAACTTCATTCTAACTAATTCCTTCATTGCTAAGTTCCCTCTTCCTTTTTCCTAGAAAGCTGAGTGGATGACAACAACTTGCAACCATGCACTTTATGCAATATGTGATGTATTCACCCAGTATTTGGAAGTACTTAGTGATGTCCTTTTGGATGATATATTTGCCCAGCTGTACTGGTGTGTTCAGCAAGGTAGGTGCAGGCAAGCTATTGTATACAATGAAACAATTTACTCTGTATAGCATGAACAAACCAATGCCTTTGTTTTGTATTTCAGACAATGAACAACTAGCACGGTCTGGTACAAACTGCCTAGAAAATGTTGTCATTTTAAATGGTGAGAAGTTTACCCTTGAAATCTGGGATAAGACTTGCAACTGTATGCTGGATATCTTCAAAACTACGATTCCCCATGCGTAAGAGATTTCCCCCTTTCATTTAATTGGCATGAGAACAATGCATACTTTTATATACTTGTCTTATTGTCTATGCTTGGCTTTTACGGCATACAAACATAGGAGATGTGTCATACCAAGTCAAGGCACTAGTACAGAGTTTTCCAAACTGTGTTTCACATGAACACTCCCCACACTCCTCCAGGGGCTGGAGAAGGGTTAGTTTAACTTCTGGTTTGCTAGTAAAACTGAATTACTGTGCCGCAAAATGATGCTCTGTACTAGTACGTCTAGCTCAGTTTTGCTGACACTGACTAGCAGTGACCCTCCAGGCTTTCAGACAGGGCGTCTCTCCCAGCCCTACCAGGGATTGAACATGGGATCTTCTGCATTCAATGCATGTGCTCTGCCACTGAAATACAGCCCTTTTTGTTTCTGTATAGCTCCTCTTATTTGTGAATCTGCACAAATGGGGACCTGCATATGCACAGGCCAAATCTGGAAACTGGGTAACATGGGAAGCTGCCTTATTCAGAGCCAGACCATTGGCTCCTCTCGTTCAGCCATGTCCAACAGATTGTGATCTACTGGTAGATCGCAGGGTGTACCTGGTAGATCCTGGTAGATATTTGCCCCCCAGTGATCTCCGCCCCACTCCCCAAAGGGGGGGGACGGGACCACTGTGGCTTCCTAAAAAAACCTCAACAACTTTGGACCATCCAATGACAATGGGTAGATCACTGCCAGTTTTTTTATACTGTGAGTAGATCACAGTCTGTTGGGAGTTGGACGTCTCTGTGTCTAGTTCTATATTGTCAACGCTGACTGGCAGTAGCTTTCCAGGGTTCCAGGCAGCGTTCCTTCCCAGCCCTACTTGGAAATGCCAAACATTGAACTGGGAACCTTTTGCCTGCAATGCTTGTGTGCTGCCACTGAGCTTTTTTAGCTATTCTAGGACAGGTTCTCCCTCACTTCCCGTTGGTTAGGGCCTCTGGTGCCAGTTGCTTCAGCCAAGGGGCAGGCTGAGTGCCTCCCAATCATTTTTTAAAAAATAACCATGGAGTAAGTAGGTTTTAGCGTCTCTTCCCTTCTAAAAGCATTTTCTTCTTTTCTTAAATCATTCTGAATTGCATTGAATTTGCTTACTAGCCCAATTAAGCCTCTCTTTTTTATAAAAGTGTTGAGGTTTTACAATACAGTCATCACAGATTTCACCTTGTGTCCAGGAGAAGGCTATCACATCAGTGCCTGTTTGCCTTCTTTAATTTGTAAACAGTCTTGTCTTGACTGAACGCCGATCTATGGCGAAAGAGCTATCTCAGGCTGAGCTCAAATGGATTTCCTATGAATAGAATTTCATTCTATATTTATTTGTATAAGTAGCCTTGGAACATTTTATGTGTAACTTTTGTCTCCTTTCCTGCTCATAATGCTATGCAAAATAGGTTTATCACTGTTCTTGTCTTCAAAATTTAAGATGTTACTTCTGTTTGTGACCGAACTTATGTTTTATTTTTTCAAGGCTTTTAACTTGGCGGCCAGCAGGGGGAGATATTGTTCCTCCATCTCCTGGAAGAGAGAAACAATTGGTATGTTTTCCATGTGAAAATGGCAGGGGAAATGCTTTCATATATATGAGTAAAATGTACCTTTTGTAGAACAAGAGAGGTTTTCTTAGACCATTTTTTTTGTTGTAAGTTGAACTCTGCAGGTTCCTTATATTTGCATTTGTGAACTGTAGATGACAGCTAATGTCTGAATAAATACCCATAGGATTGGTCTGTTACACTAATTTTCTCATAAATGTTGACTGGAATCCGACACAGTGTCAAACCATTTTTTTGGTATTACATGAACTAGCCTGGAGCTCAGCACTCCCCTTCCTCCTTTGCACTCTCTCGCCTTCATAACAAACATTTGCCTTTGCTTCTGAACCCATGGCTTGCGCAGTTTGGATAAAAGGAAATGCAGGAGGACGCAAAGAGAACGGAATACTGAACCTGAGGTTTGTTCATGTGACACCAAGTCTTTGTTGCTGTTGAGTCTTGTTACTGTGTGGTCCTTAAATATTCTAAGATGAAAGAAGAGTTCAGTTTATTTATCCTTAGAGCAGTTCAAATAATATTCCTTTTTAAAAGTTCTGACAACTGTGTTTATAGCAAACTGTACCCATGTCCTTCTAGGAGACATAATGACTGTCAAGTGGTGACTAAAATTTAGGTTCACAAAAATATGCTCCAAAGTAGGGTTTCCTCAACACTGAACTTCGTTTTGCTGAGGGTGCTTTTTGCTATTTCTTTCCATTTTCAGGATACACTATCTCAAAAATCTGTAGATATCCATGACTCTGTGCAACCAAGATCTTCAGATAGAAGACAGTTTCAGCCCATTGTGGGGCTACCAGCAAGTGAGGAGGCCAGCAAAAACAAGCCTCCTGCAAGTGAGTGGTTTCCTTAAGGAGTTGTTTCACAAAGGCTGGGCTGCAAAGGCCCTAGTTGATAAAAGCAATTCTGTTTATCCAGTGGGACCTCCCTATTCCCCACCCCCTTTCCCTGCTGCTCCATACATTGGGCTTTAGACTACTTCCAAAATTCCTTGAAGCTTTGGGAATGACTTTTCAAGTGCTGCTTTTAAAAAGAGGAAGGGATGCCCAAAGTCTGCGCAGAAGTTTCCTTTATGATTTGTTGGCTCTGGGCTGTGCTTGTATAAAATGAGAGTGGTGATGCGTCCAGGACTACTGCAGAATATATTTCATTCAGGTTGCCTATAAAACAGTTTTGCATTTTAAAATGATTGTACTTCTTTACCTTGGACATGATATATTAAGAAGATACAGATGCTTTTTAAAATGTCATTTATAGCCTGAAAATTTAAGCTTAGCTTTTTAGCAACCTTTGTTTGCACAGATAAAGAAGAGGTAGCACAGGATGCTTTATTTTATTCTTTAAATTATTTATAACCACCTCTTCATTGTTCACATGATCCCAGAGCGAGGAATCACATTAAAATACAACAAAACAATATTCAGTTGAAATACAACTTAGTATAAAATTAGACAGCATATTATCAATATAACATAATGGCATCTGCCGTGCAAGGGGTGCCATTTTAGCCAAATGCTTAGTTGGTTTTTCTACCGGTTGTTGAAACTCCATTAGTGTTAGAGCTGAACACGACTGAAAGGGAAGGGCGTTCCAGAGTTGGGTACCACTATTGAGAACCACTAAATCATACAGTAATATGTCTTGGCAACTGTACTGCTGTGCAGTGTAAGTATCTTGGGAGTACTTAAACATTTGCTTAAATTGATCTTATGGTTTTGTGCTTTGTTTTAAAGAATTTCCTGACCAGAAACTGTTTGGTGCTCTGTTGATCAAATGTGTCGTTCAACTGGAACTCATTCAAACAATCGACAACATCGTCTTCTTCCCAGCAACCAGCAAAAAGGAAGATGCAGAGAATCTTGCTGCAGCACAGGTAAGTACAGTTTGCCAGTTCCAGCCTTTGGAGATGTGCATTTATTCTCCATTTATTGGTTCAGTGGTCTGTTTTGTAACATCTGCTTTCTGCTGGAAAATTCCTGAATTTCCATGGAAGAAAATTCTCTTATCGAGAGCGTAGCCAAGTTTATATAGAACCTGGGAAAGAACTGCTAGTGATCTTTATGCTTTATTTCCC
This sequence comes from Podarcis erhardii, assembly GCF_964252035.2. Taxonomy (NCBI): domain Eukaryota; kingdom Metazoa; phylum Chordata; class Lepidosauria; order Squamata; family Lacertidae; genus Podarcis; species Podarcis erhardii. The sequence continues at coordinate 35,188,555 of NC_138499.1, forward strand.
CTACTTCTGGTGTAACTTTTGAAGTGCCTCTAATTCAGGCTAACAGTACACAAAGAAACCTCTTTTTCTAGGTATAATGTGCCACAAGTCTAATGGGAATGTCCTTGTTTGCCGTTTGACTCTCCTCTGTGCCCTGGGAGCCAGTGATGTAGATTTGTAGGAAGCTCACACACAGTCTTTCCCACCCATTCATATACATCCCCCAGCCTCATGGGATTACAGCTTAGAAAAGCAGCTCCCAAGTGGCATACTATACAGATTTAACAATGTGTGAGTAGACATCAAGTAAAAGCAAAGTTCAGGTCAATCTGCTTTTGAGGAAAAGAATCTAGAGTAATGCAATTGTACATAGCTTTTAGCATTTAGTTGCTGCAGGTATTGAGAAGTTTCATGATCATATTAAAAATATTTAGCAATATGAATGCCAATTCCATTTTTCTTTTCTTTAGAGAGATGCAGTAGACTTTAATGTTCACGTGGATACACAAGATCAAGGAATGTATCGCTTTTTAACATCCCAGCAGCTTTTCAAGTTGCTGGACTGTTTGCTGGAATCTCACAAATTTGCTAAAGCTTTCAATTCAAACAATGAGCAAAGAACTGCACTGTGGAAAGCAGGTAAAACTTAGGAGTTTTAAGGACTTTCAAAATAATATTATATTACTTTATAGGGATACGGGTGGCGCTGTGGTCCAAACCACTGAGCCTCTTGGGCTTGCTGATCAGGTCAGTGGTTCAAATTCTTGCAACGGGGTGAGCTCCCATGCTCTGCCCAAGCTCCTGCCAACCTAGCAGTTCAAAAGCACGCCAGTGCAAGTAGATAAATAGGTAGCGCTGCAGTGGGAAGTAAACGGTGTTTCCGTGCACTCTGGCTTCTGTCACAGTGTCCTGTTGCACCAGAAGCGTGCTGGTCACATGACCCAGAAAGATGTCTGTGAACAAACGCCAGTTCCCTCGGCCTGAAAGCGAGATGAGTGCTACAACCCCATAGTCGCCTTTGACTGGACTTAACTGTCCAGGGGTCCTTTACCTATATTACTTTATTCTGATATGTGCAATAAAGAGTGACAAAGAGAAGCATGTTTTAATATAAATCTGTTTGCATTTTTGAAGCTTCCTGCTCAAAGTAGATGGGTGCCATAAACATTATGTGAACTAGCTTGTGCGTCCCCTATTCTTTTCCCTGCCCATCTACACACATTGGGCAGTATTCTACTAACATGTCCCACCAGAGCAACAATTTCCACTTGTGCAATGGAATGTTCTCCCCCTCTCCTCCCCCTGTGCACGTCATCCCATAACTCTCCCTAAATCTGCTCCTCTAGAACAGACTAAAGGGGCAAAGGGGAGAGAGGGATAACACTCTGTTTCACAAGCACATTACCTTAGAGCTAAGTTAGATCCCACCCGTTAATCCAAAGTAGGCTTTCCGATAAAGGTAGTGCAATCTAAATAGTGATATTGTTTTGACAGGTTTCAAAGGAAAATCTAAGCCCAACCTGTTGAAACAAGAGACAAGTAGCCTTGCCTGTGGGTTACGCATTCTGTTCCGTATGTATATGGATGAAAGTCGCAAAGACGCATGGGAGGAAGTGCAGCGGAGACTACTAAAGTAAGGACCCATTCACAGGCTTTCAAAACATGAAAGTGTACCGTTCAATTCTGTAGTATGCAAATGTGTTGAATATTTACTTGAAATGAAAATGTGTAGTGTGCAAAGATAATCCTGGCTTACGTGATCCCCCCCCCCCCGGTCCTATTCTTTCAATTCCTTTCCATAAGGAGATCATGACTGTTGTAGTTGCGTCAAAACATATAAGTCATTCTGCAGAATTAGCAGAGGTGTAGTCATGTTACTTGTTGCAGCAGAAACAACAAATATTTCATGCATCTGATAAACTGGGCTGTGCTCTATGAAAGCTTATACCATCATCAGCTTATTAGTCTTTAAGGTGCCACAAGACTCTGCATTTGATCTGCATAATCACTCTATAATAGTAAGATCTGCATTACAAGTGCACCTTGCATTTATGATTCTGTCATTTCAACATGATGCCATTCTTGTATAAACTATACAGTTTATCTGTAAGAATGAATTTCCTGTTGTCATTCAGCTGGTTTGTTTGTCAGTACTGTAAACATTGATCTCTCCTACTACTCAGCCTTATCTGCACATTTTCCTTTTCTTTGATCAGTGTCACTGCCCATTTTGAGATAGGACTACACCCAGTTTATGTGATCAGTGAATCATTTATTTATAGCTATTCCATAGAAGCCTGTTTCAGCAAGCCAACACAGACATGTAGAAGTTACATGTTTTATTTACTATTATTGATTTTAATTCTTTTGAATATTTATAAATACATGTTCAACTGTTTTTGTTGATAATGTTTTCTTTTATATTTTTGCGAACCGCTTAAAGGTTTTCTTACTTTTCTGACAACTGTAGACAAAACTCCTACTGTAGCTAATTGTTCTCACACCTGGAACTGTCTGTTGTGCTTTGCAGTGTCTGCAGTGAAGCTCTCAGTTACTTCCTTACTTTAACATCAGAAAGTCATCGGGAAGCTTGGACTAGCCTGTTACTTTTATTCTTAACGAAGGTCCTAAAAATAAGTGATGATCGGGTAAGTAATAATCTCAGATAAGTAAGGCATGCTGAATATTGATTCCAGGCCTCAGTGGGACAATTTTGAAGACTGCAGAGTTTGAAAATAGAAGGGGGACTCTCCCCAGCCTGATTACTGATTTAGTGTATGTTGGGTCCCTGCATCAAGTAGTTTGTGGCAGGCTTGGACTCTGGGCTTTAGCATGCCCTTGATGCTGCCTTTCCAACATAAATTGGTTCCTTCCTGCTGCCTCATGGATGTTAATTTTGCTGGAGGCCATGGGTATAGCAGGGAGGGACCCATCTACTGTCCCGAATCCCTCAGCTTACAGAGATACCACCACATATGTACGGTTCATTCAAGATACTAATGGAAAACATCTAAGCACCCCAGATTATTCAGGAACCCCAAATTCAAGAGACTCCATGAGAAATGTCCTACCCAATATGCTGTGTGCACCATATATAAAATGTAGTATCCAAGACCTATATGTATTCTGAGGCCTTTGGGACATTCTAATCAGGGCCACTCCACTGAAAAAATTCCAACTAATGTTGTGGGAGAGAGGGAAATGCATAATGATTAATGGAGATACGTCATGATTGAGCCACACTCTGCCCTTTTCCTGTTTTTGGAGCAGACTCTGAACCAAATCTGATAAATGAATGTAGCACTCCGCTGCTGGAATCCCAGTTTTTGTTAACAACTCCAGTGAAAAATAGTAAAACAATTATTAGTCATAGAAAAGCACATAGCATCTGTTGCTGTTTTGTCAATGATCTGGCTCTGTCTGCTCCAACAAAAAAGAAAAGGCAAGGTTATGGTGGAGATCATGTGTCCTTATGTGCATAGGATGGTGTACATTTTTTTTAACTTGAAGGGTGTTAACTTCTCCCAGTACTCTAGAATTATTGTGTATTTGTCTTCGGATGGTTTTCTCCCTTCACCTTTCATCGCATTTTGAGAATCATGGTAAAGAAAGTTGGTTTTTTTAAAAAAATATATATCTTGAGGAAAGGAAAACCAAAATGTTCCTCTGTGAAAGATTTATAGAATTGTTTTGGATTTTTTCATTATTATTTTTCCTTGAACTAGGATAAGCCGCTTAAATCAAAAGTAGCTAGAAACACCTCATTTCAGTTCTGCTGTTGCCTCCTCCTTCACTTTGGAAAGCCACTGCAGATTCTTTGTATTTCTCTAATTCTTGCTATAATTATTGATGTAATGTCTCTATGTAGTTGGGTTGTCAACTCATTCCCCCAAAACTAACAGGATTCCCTTTTCCCCCATTGAACAGTTCAGAGCTCACGCATCATTCTACTATCCTCTCTTGTGTGAAATAATGCAGTTTGATCTGATTCCTGAGCTGCGAGCTGTTTTGCGAAGGTTTTTTCTGCGGATAGGGGTAGTTTTTCAAATATCCCAGCCACCAGACCAAGGAATGGGAACAGCCAAGCAGTAGAAGTGTGGCTAAGGAAACAAAGGACCAAGATCACTTGCACTGAATGTCCATACAAAGGGGCTCTCTTGATATGGAAGTGTGCATCTACGGGTTCACAATACAGATTAAAACTGTAATTTAGGCTTGCAACACTCTAGTTCTCCAGTGGGTTCTCTCTCCCTCTCTCCCTCCACTGGCTTGTGTTGACCATAGAGCCAGTTTCACCACAGTCTTGTTGTCAGCCTGGACTGTGATAGCCTCTTAACTTTCCTAGACAGAGATATATATCAAAAGATGTTTATGATGGGTGTGAATTTAAGATGTACCCAAAGAACTAACACATTTAAGAAGTTTGAACTTTGACAGAAGTACAACTCAGGAGGGCTGCATTTTGAAAAAAGAAAAGTTTGTAGTAAAAGATATGAAAATATTGCTCATGTAAGAGATCTAGCAACTATGTGGAATTCTTATTCTGGAGATTTTTGATTTTTTTTTGCACACTCAGGCTATCTGAGATATAGGTAATCATCCTTCTGTGGAAAAAAAAATGTACAGAGATGCAGGTCTGTAATATAAAGTCCTAAACACTATATAGTTATTCCTGCATTCTTTTATTTCTTAGAGACCTGTACGTTTGTTTACCAAATGCACTAGTAAGGGGTTGAGTTCTGATTTTTTCCATCTGTATCCCAAAAGCTAGCCTTGCTGCCTTTTGTCAAGAAAACAGATTGAAAATGTTACAACTGACTTTAACTGTTTGTAATATACCTGTGATAGGGCTTTTAAATATAATAAGCCATCGCAATGATCCTTCAGGACTGGAACTTGAATCACTGCAAACAAGTCTAGGTTTTGTCCTCTGTCACTTTTTTTCCTCTTTTTTTTTTTTTTTTTTTTTTTGGTTGTTTGATGTAGATTTCACTATGTACAGAATTTAATGTTGAATATATTCAAGTAACAAATCTGGCATGGTTTGAGGATGGTTTTAAATTTATTGGAAATGTATTCATACTGTGAATTGTGCTCTGATGGTTAAAGAAAAGATTGTCAAGCATTCTGTCTTACAGTGGATGTAGAAAAAATTTTCAGATGGAAAAATGTATATGGTACAGCTCTGTAAAGTTTTCTATGTAAATTCTGTACAACTTTCTGTACAATATTGGTTCTCATCTGGCATATTCTAATCAGGTTATAGGTCAATAAAGTTTTTGAATTCTTTCACTGGTGCAATCAAAACAAATGCAATGTAAAAACTAATTGCTTCAGTGTTTCAACTTTAAAATCCTTAGCAGATTGGTCCAACAGTGTGCTGCCTTTGGAAACTTTGCAAGCACAATAGTTGTGGGTATTTAATTGTATAACTAATGGCGTTTGTTGAATGGCCAGTGTATTACTTCTACAAAAAGAAGAGAAGCATGTAAACTAATAGCTATCATGATTAGTAGCCACTGACAGTCATCCATGGAGGATAAAAGCTAATCTCCCTTTTAAAATCATGACCATCACCACATGTTCCCCAATTTAAGAACTTCATTTTGTCTGTCCTGAATTTCTCATCCACTTAGTTGCACTGGATGACCCTGGGGCCTAGTCTTATGAGGGGGGGGGGGACTTTAAGGGATTTAGAAAAGGGGGGTACTAATAGCATATGTACTTACCCCAGAAGTATAGCATGGTTGAACAGGAGCTCCTATCTCCACTACTCCTCACGCATCTGGTCCTGTGTTTGGAGTTCAAGAGCTAGAAACAAAAGAACTCGTGTTTTTCAGGCCATGTCACTGGGCAAGAGTGAATGGGAAGGGTGAGCAGAGGAGGGTCTCTCACTCTGGTTCTTTTAGAATTCATCTCCACAAGAATGGTTTTAAACTTTTTTCCTAGTAAAATATAATTTATTTTTTAATCTTACATTCATGACCATAAATATATTTAATAGTATTCACTACTAACATTTAAAATACAGAAGAACACAAGATGACAGGGTAATTTAGAATATTAGAACAAATGATTAGATAGAAAGTCTGGAAAACAGAGTAAGGGGCTTAACCACGCTTAACTTTTGCCCCTCATACTTTCCAGGCACAGCTCTGCTCTTTAAAGCTCTGTGTCTGAGCACTCCTTTTCCACCGTCGAGCTTTCACAGTGGTAAAGAGTGGCTCTGGAGCAAAAAAAAATGAGCGCTCAGACACAGAGCTTTAAAGCGTGGGCCATGCCTGCAAAGTGCAGAGGAAAGGTAAGTGAGGATAAGCTCTAAATAGGCAAAAGGAACACTTATTAATCAAGTCAGATCATTGAATACCTATGAAATGCATGAGAAATCCAAGCCACAGCACTCAGCTCTGTTAAATGCAGAACACGTTTCACACGCTTGTAAGACTTGAGGTCTGAGGTGATTTTTCAAACAAAAAATACCATGAGGGTAAACTGGAAAGCTTTGCCTCTGTGCCATTCAACTAGCTGAATAGATGCATGTTTGGCTCTAGCTTGCCAGTTTCAAGACGACCTAGTATGCAAGTTGCTCTTCCAAGATTAAATCATATCAGTAACATACTGACCATTTAACTTTAGAAGATTGCAGCAGGTTGTCAAAATGTTGTTCACAAGATTTGTTACAGCTGTGCTTCTGCACACAGCATGTAAATTAAAGACTTGAAAGTGCAGTAGTGGAGAAACATTCTTTTGAAAGGCACAACTGGCTTCACTACAGATTTTATTCAGCCATGGGCTGTGGACAGCCCCTGCCAATTGAATGGTAAGTTCATCTCAGAAGAAAGCTTAGCTTGACTTGACTGCTCAGCCATAAATCTTCTAAGGGTTTCTGATGTCCCAGGTCTCAGCCACGGTTCAGTTGCCACTGTGTCCACAGAGCTGGGTCTTCTGTCATCGGCGTTTCCCAGTGGAACATCATCAGCTTGAGGAAAATAAATCAACCTTAGCTACTGGTGCAGAAAAAGCACACCTTTACAATGATAACATCATTCTCTGACCTAGCAAGTTTCCAGACTTTACAAGATTATTCTTCAGTACTGGGTGTTCAGAACAAAAATGTAGTAAGGTGGGTTAAAAAAATAAATACAGCCACGCTGGTTTCAAATATTCTCCACTTCCAGTGACTAGTACAATGAGATGCATGTTCAAGAGATGCATGTTTGGTAACAGTTATCAAACAGTTATCAAACAGTTATCAAAAGCACCTAATTGGATTGAGGAATAGGAATTATGCATTCTCAGGGGACTAGTGTTCCGCAAGCAGAAATAGATTTCTGGCTGTACACCAGCTGTGTTGTGTGGGCAGAAGCTAGTTGTAAATGACACTGAAAGATGGTACAGAGTGATGAATGATTTGGAGGGGGAGCAGCATTCAGGAAACAGGCTTCCAGGAAGCTGATCTGTGAAAAAGTGAATCCCTTTTACTCCCCCACCAATAAACATTAAAAATGTTCTGTAGCACAGATGCCTCTGGACCTACTTGTCTCTAATTTCACTCATAACCTAGGGGCATCTCTCTCCTGTCTGCAAGTTTCAGACCAATTGCTCACAGCACACTAAGCAAGATGATGATAATTCCTTTTTTATACACCCCAAACTGTAACATGCTTGTTAGTAAGACATTTTCTTACTAAAGAAAGACATTTTCAAATTTGGAAGGGTTTATTCCCTCACTAGGGGTGACCAAGGCTGCAAATGTCATTTAATTATCCCCCAAAATAAAGTTAGAGGTGTTTCCTTTTTCTAAAAAAACAAAACACCAAGGTGTTCAGCCCCCCATCTGTTAGATATATTTGCTTGTAATTTGGCAGGCTTACCCCATTTGGGGGAGGGGGGCTATTATGTCTGTAAATTTAATCAATTTCTGTCCAAACGGGGGGGGGGAGGGAATAGCATTTCCCCCCAAAAAATAGTAGGAAACAAAGCTGTTTTCAACAAATCTGCTTCTGGCAAAAAACAAGAGCTGAATCTGACAGACCACGGAGCACCTTAATGTAGACTTGGCTGCTTCCAGAAGTGACAGATACAGATCCAAATCAAATTTTGTGGCCGATGCACACCCATACCAGAAAGCATATTCAAATATCTATTTATCTATCTAACTGCTGAAGCAAGACACCAGCTATGGCTAGTTACTCACCCTGACCACCACTTCCTTTCTATAAAGAAAATGTCAAAAATGAGTCCCGATTTTGTTGATGCAACATGCTAACCTATCAAGAAAGAATACATGATACAAGGGGGAAAGATTTTTAAACACTTTTGTTAGTTTCTACGATGTTTAGGAATGACGCCTACAGTATTTCTTAATTGATTATTCTTAATAACGATGAAGGGGGTGGAAGAAATGAATCCCTGTCAAATCTGCACGTGACACAAAACTGGAAAGTAAAGTTAGCATCTCAGAAGATAATAAAATTCAAAATGACATTGATAAAACAAACATTCAAAATGACATTGATAAAATAGAAAAAGTGAGATGAAACTAGCTAAAAAACTCCACAGTGACAAATGCTAGGTTCTGAATTTTGACAACAATGAAAGAACAACTGCACAAGTTTTGATAGAGGATGCCTAGCTTGGCAGCAGTACATTTGGTTTTACACTGCTGCTGTCTTTATTCTGTTAGAATTTTCATGCTTATGTCTTACTTTTTTATCTTACGGTTTTAATTTTTCAATGTACACCACTCAGAAAACTTCTGTTGTTGGGCAGCATGCATGTTGAAAAAGGCATCAATAAATGTGACAAAGATCTCAGGATTGTAGTCAATCACAAGCTGAACATGAGTCAGCAGTGTGATGCGCTTTTCTATGTGCTAGACCTCATCTGGAGTACTGTGTCCAGTTCCAGGTACCACACTTTAAGGGGGATTTTGACAAACAGGTTTCGAAGACAGCAGTAAAGAAGTCCTATGAGTAAGAGTTGAAGGAACTGGGTATGTTAGCCTGGAGAAGGCCAAAGGGAAGCTCTTCAAATACTGGAAAGGTTGCCACGTGGAAGAGGGCAAAGGCTTGTTCTCTGCTGCCCTGGAGGAAGGACTAGAACTAATGAGGATAAATTAGAGGAGGGGACATGTGCAGTTGGAGATTAAGAGAAACATCTTAATAGTAAGAGCAGTTTGACAATGGAACCAATCAGGGGGCGGGGTGGGTGTGGCTCTCCTTCACTAGGTGCTTTCAAGCAGAATATGGGCAGCCATCCATGCCGAATGCTCTCTGACTGCCAGCATCTAGCAGAGGGCTAGACTAGCTAGCTCACAGGGGATCCTCCCACATCACAATTCTCATTTTGTGGAATCTGACCTACGGCACACAAGCCACAATGTAGTGGGAGGACCTGTGTGCATAGCCAGTCACCACTCCAAAGTAAAGCTGATGACGGCCACACAGAGTTTGTACCTAAGGCAGCCTCACTGGGGCTCTTGGCACCTCCTGGCCTCCCCTGTTGTTTGCTCCTGCTCTCTTCAATACCTGTGCTGCTGAGCGCAGAAAAGAGAGAACGTGGAGTCCCATCATTGCTCACCCCCAGTTCTTGCATCAGTTTAAAAGCTCTGCAGCAGAAGTGGGGAAGAACAAACAGAAGTTGAGTAAGGGCCTTTGAAAACTTTCCCCAGCCACCCCAATTTTAGGATAATTTTTTAACTGGTGATGGTAAGATCAGTTAAAAGTTTAAAGACCAGAGAGAGAATGTGGAAGGAGCTTTCAGTGGTCCAAATTGGTTTTATCCCCCACTCTCCATGCTTCTCTTTCAGATTTCTTCAGGTGTTCTGCCTGTATAAAAGTGAGGTGAAATGCCAGTTTGGGCCCTTTACTGCTCTTCCCTACACTTTCTTCTTGTCAACAGCATTGTTTCAAAGGCACAAAGCCTAAAACCTAGTCACATATTTCTCTGAAGGTGAGACTAGTTCTATGTAGGGCACTTCAACAGCTTCCAAATACTTGGATGTGGCAATGTAGCAGGGCTTCCTTTTGCTGCGCAGGAAAACCTCAGCAACAGGATGCCAGCAATTAATACTTGGAGCCCTTCAAAGCAGTAGTGCTATTACTGTGGCAATTTTTGATTTTCCATTTACTGGGTGGTATTCAACTCTTACTCAGAACAGACTCATTGAAATTAATGAACATGACTTAAGGGCCAACTTTAACATGTCTACTCTGAAGAAAGCTTCATTAAATGCCACCCTGCGAATCTGATTCCCCCCTATGCAGAACAGAATGTGTGTTCTGTAAATGTGTGTCAAATGCCTGGCTGCTATGTCAGTATCCTGGCTACTGCAATTCAACAAAATGACCATACCTATATGAATGGCCTTCTTTTGCAGCTCATTCAGCCTTCGCAATCGCTCTTCATTTCTGGCTTTCAGCTGATCTATATTAAGACTAGAGTTTGAGTGCAGAGAGTCGTCATCAGTCTGCAGTGGTGGAGTCGGCCCAAGGGCGCCAGCATCCTAAAGATGTAAAGAATCATGAGACGCTGCATATGATACGTATCGGCTGAGGAAAATTTAGAAGGCTTTCTACATAAAATACACAACTTCACCCACATAATGCCACTCTTCTTCCCTCTCTTGGCTTGGCACTAAGGTTGAGCAGACACTTCCCTAATACGCCTCCTTGCCTCTGTCTTCTCCTCTTCTGGGGTAAATTCCTCCTTATTTCCTCCCCCTTCCTGCTTTCTAGCCTCCTTTGTCTCTTCTCCCTCAGATCCATCTCTGGTTTCCTACTTTACAGTCCTACCTCTTCTCTTTCCTTGTTTCCACCCACACCCCTGGATTCCCACACGCACTACCTGGTACGGGCCTTTGACATGCTCACAACCTCCATTTTATTCTCCTGTCAAGTGCATCCTCCAGCCCCAGCATCTCACCTGCCCATTTCCATCCTATCCCACTCAGCTTCTAGTCAAGCTGATGGAAGAGCTGATTGGAGACCAGTGCACCTGACAGACCCATTGTTCATAAAGGCTCAGAGAATGCAAAGTATTCATTGTGCTTGTTTCCCACTGGAAAGCCCGCAAAGGGGACAAGTTAGTCCCAACTACTGAGCACCACTGATTTCAATAAATGCAACTAGTTGGATGAATTCTACTACCATTTTCTTTTCTCGCCTCCTTTCCCTTGCAGATACTGGCGGTGGTGGAGGTGAATTCACATTGAAGTCATGGTCTTCTAAAATAGGAAAGGTCTCACCATCAGTACCTAGGTGAAGGAGGATTAAAAATATTAGCACTTGGATTTTTAAGCAAAGTTCATGAAAAAACCTTAATACACTCAACATGCTAAAGACAGGTTCGTATCTTAAAGCATAGCTACAAAAGACTCATCTACACATGTCTAAATGAAATATACAGGGAAAGTTTATCTTTGAAGTAGAACTCATGCCCTGTTTGTGCATTTCCAAGAAGTATCTAGCTGGCCACTACTGGCAACAGTGAAGCTGCTTTAGATTTCCAAACAGACTAAGTATGTGAGCATGTGTGCAACTATTCTAGAATAGCTAAATAAACCCTGTAAATAAAACATGCATACTGTTATGCTCAGATTAATTTTGTTCCATATATCCTGCATAATACAGAAGCAGCAATAAAACATTGGGGTTCCTTTGTTTTATATTTTCTTTTTTATACTTTCTTTTTTCTGTTTTCTTTTTTTGCAAAGCAGCTACGTTTTGGGAAGATAGCAAGTTTTGTCAACAGGATTTAATTAGTGCCCAGAACAAATCCTACCTATATCTCTTTTCATATGTACACATCATTTGTGTTATTTAAATCAGTGTTTCCAAACCAGGGGCCATATGGTCCCCTGGGGGTCCAGGATATTCCAAGGGGGCCACAGGTGAAAATGGTGTAAATGGGGAGCCAGAGCTCAAGGTTAAAGGGGGCCACAGAGGGAAGTGAGAAGTGAAGAGGGGGGAATCCTGATTGACTGGCTATCCGCTTGGCCAATCACAAGTGGGTAAAGGGGTGGCCCACCAGGGCCTAATGCTCCTTTTTGCCACGGGCGTTTGGGTGGAGCAATCCTGGTTTGTTTCCGGAGGGCTACTGCGATTGCTGAGCCTTCCATTTTGACCAGTAGAGCCTGTGATCCACAATCCCCAGGTCACGTAAGTGCGGTGGTGGGATGGCAATTGGTAGGGCTGGGAAAGCCAGAGATGCTTGTTGCTACTGCCGGTGCAGGGTGCAATCCACCCCAGTGCCTAGCGGATCAGGGTCTCTGGATATTGCCAAGGGACATAGGGCCCATCGGCAGCAGCAGCCTGGCTCTACAAGGTGCGGGGTGGAATCCACCCCAGCGCCTAGCTGAGTGGGGTAGTCTGGTGTTGCTGACTTGCATCCAGTAAATAACTGTCTCCTCAGAAGAAAGCCACAGTGAATTCAGTGTGTCTTGGCTTACTCCCAGGTAAGGGTATGTGGGGCTATAGGAAGGAAACAAGGTCAGAAGGAGGCCGTGGTTGGGAGACATTGATTTAAATTATCTGGAGAGTCTCCTCTTGCATTAACAGATGTGCTTTGAACTAGCATGGCACAGACGACTAAAAGAAGGAGAAGGGGAAAATGGTTCAAATCTACACTTGGCCAGCAGAAAGCTACATGTGGAAATATATATATATATATTAAAAAAAGGTTTGGATTTGATATCCCGCTTTATCACTACCCAAAGGAGTCTCAAAGCGGCTAACATTCTCCTTTCCCTTCCTCCCCCACAACAAACACTGTGAGGTGAATGAGGCTGAGAGACTTCAGAGAAGTGTGACTGGCCCAAGGTCACCCAGCAGCTGCATGTGGAGGAGCGGGGAATTGAATCCGGTTCACCAGATTACGAGTCCACCGCTCCTAACCACTACACCATGCTAGCTCGGGGAGATTCTGTTCAGGCATCCTGGACCACATCCTACTCTCCAATATTATCCTCTCTCTCAGCAGACTAACTTCCAAATGGACTTGGGATTGTAGTCAACATAGGGCTAAGTACAGTGGTGCCCCGCAAGACGAATGCCTCGCAAGACGAAAAACCCGCTAGACGAAAGGGTTTTCCGTTTTGGAGGTGCTTCGCAAAACAAATTTCCTATGGGCTTGCTTCGCAAGACAAAAATGTCTTGCGAATTCCTGCGGTTTTTTTCCCCTCCCCCCCCTTTTTCTAAGCCGCTAAAAGCCGCTAAGCCACTAATAGCACTAATCCGCTAAGCTGTCAATGGGCTTGCTTCGCAAGACGAAAAAACCGCTAGACGAAGAGACTCGTGGAACGGATTCTTTTCGTCTTGCGAGGCACCACTGTAACTGCTTGTGCTTTCGGAAGTCATTTCATTCCCCTCTCCTCCTCTCATGTGCCCCCTAAACCTGTTCTGGAATTCCTCTAACCTTCGGGAGCAGATTTGGAAAAGGACCAGTTTGCCTGCTGTGCAAGCAAAATCGTGCTATTGTTCAGTTGAATACAGTCACCCCTTTTTCAACTATAGAAAACAGGTCATTGCACACCTGAAGCCCAGGTAACTTAAATATACAAATATGAGCAGGTCTCTCTACCAACTTCTCTACCTTTTAACCACCTTCAGCTTTTCAGAAATTTAGGAAGATGAACGCCCTTCGAACCATGTATACTAGTTTGGGATCGGATGAGCACTTAATACTGGTGCCAATCCTGAACTGTACTTTTTCTGCAACCAAAGAATGAGCAACTCTTTGCAGCAGTCTGATCAAGCACAATTATACAAGAAACAAGTGCCTCTGAAAAGATATACTCACCAATAAAAGCACTATCAGACTCTAAAAGTGAGTTTGACACATCGTCTCTGACCTACCAAAGAAAAGCAACAGGAAACTTGCTTCAGGTTTTTAAAAAACTGGAAAAACACATCTAGCTAAATGAACAAGAGTGGTGAATGTCGCCAGACTGGAAGCTATTAAATCTCTTTGTAACACAAGAAGATTCTCCAACTTTTCCAAAATTAGAACAGTGCAGTGTAAATGCTCAAGGCAGCAACAGCCTTTCAGAATGAATGACTACATTTCACGAGCAGGCTGGGCACTTGAATAACATTGGCATTCATGTACTGAATACCTACTCTTGTTTCCTAATATAGACAACTGCTACACAAACAACATATTAAATGTATTTATGTAAACTTAAAAAACACACCTTTCCCTTTTATGAATATGTATTTGTATTCATAAAAGGTAAGCTGATTCTGGAAGTACCATAACTTGCAGCTGACTCAAATGTTTGGTTCTGGGGGTCCATGCATAGATGCAAGAATACATAAAGTAAGCAAGGAACCCCCAGTCCCCCTGCAAGGTGGAGAGGTGCTTACCCAGCTTTGGGAAGGTGGCACAATGGCTCTGGAAATGTCGCAGAGCCTGTCCACTGTCTTCCCAAAGTCAGGTAAGCCTGCGATCACAGCTTTGTGCGGAGGGGGGGAGGGATAAAGGGAAAGTAGGTTTCCTCGCCTCTCCATTTATTTATTTATTCCCCCCTCCCACATCTGAAATCACATAAGTAAAATAAGCATAAGATGCGAGCTACTTGTATACGCATGTCTTGATTGTCACTGGAAATGCCCATCCACTCAGCGTAAGGAATGCTGAATGGTATGGCAGGAAAGATTCACGCTTGTATGCTGTCTACTTTCTGACTTTCGCTGCACATGCCTCTCTCCATCATCCATTTCAGACACTATCAAGCTCACACCTTGCCAAAATCCCAGCCCACAGTTTTGGTTTGCTCCAGGCTGAAATGATGACTCATGTACTGAATAGCAACTCTTATTCCCCAGTGCAAATGATTGCTAAACAAACGCCATACTAAGACATTTATTACACTTTCTCCCCATTTATGACCTGCCTTTCTTCTCCTATAGTCAACATGTCTCAGAAACGTGTTACGGTGCATAGTTACACTGTGGAATTTGATGCCACAGCATGCAGTGATAACCCTAAACTTGGATGGTTTTAGAAGGGAGTTAGACAAATTCACGGTGAATACAACTGTCAGTGGCAGTATGCCTCTGAACACCAGTCGCTGGGGAACACAAGGGGAGAGAATATTGTTGTACTCCGGCTACTTGCTGGTTTCCCATAGGCATCTGGTGGTCCACGGTGAGAACAGGGTGCTGGACCAGATAAGCCAGCTGGCCTACAATAAAATTTTGGCTTTCCATATCACATGGAAGTGACTAACAATAGGCAGCTAATGGAGGTGTTTCATCACTGGTGAATATGTTCTCAAAGGCTTTTATGAGCAAATTTCAACTTAGCCACTGCAGTTTTCATGAAGTATGCACCAGCATACAATACAATACTCAATCCTGGATGTTATTAGCACTTGAATAACTGCTGGAGATGAGGTGAGGAAGAGTTATTTGGGAGCAGCTAGCGAAGAAAAAGATGGGGCTATGTACTTTAGAAATGAGCATTGCTTTGAGGTGGGATTTGAAAGAAGGAAGGGACCTGTTCCAGACACAGGAATTACTCTATGTATATTTGGCACTGTTTGCTACTTTGGGATAAAAACAAAGAAACCAGTTCCGTTTCTGCTTACCATTCCTCTGTCTCTCGGTTTAAAGCCAGGCACAGGCTCATCAAAATCTAGGGCGGCTATTAAAGCAAAGGAAGCAAGGATGAAAAAAAGATTAAGAACAAAGAGCGTTAATGGTACAAAAGCATAATGCAGCACTTAGAATTCAGGGACTACAATAGCTGTTATCTTTATTAAAGCCATACATTTACTATCACACCAACAATAACAATAGTGGTTTTGCAGAAAAATGGCTACGGTAATAACCATAATTACAAAAATCAGATAAAAGGGGGGAGGCAGAAAATTGCAGAAGGAACCAACACTGGATTCTTCAATGTATTAAATATGTATTTACCAACTTACAACAACAAATAGATTCAAGGGTACACACACACACACATTCAACAGTAATGCAATAAAACCAACTTTATTTTTTATTCCTGAGGCCCCAGTTCACATAAAAACATTGCCAGGTATTAGTATAGACCAATGAGTTAATGATACACATACAAAACTCAGGACAATACAGCAGGACCGGCCGAGATTTAGCTGACCTCCTGAACTACATGGTTTAACTTCTTTAAGTTGATTGCTTGAGGACTTATACTTTGTAGCAGCAGTACCTGTGAATTATGGTGTTCAGGCTTGCTCAAGACGTTTTGCTGTCTGAAGCAAGATGGTGCTCCCTCCATTCCACGTACAGATGTGGTGAAACCTTACTGGCAACAGGGCAGCATAACAGAGGGCAGTTGCTCACTTAGATGACACAGGGCAGAGAGTGTGGCACACACAGCTGTGTCCTCCAACACCTCACTGCTCTCTGCATCTGCCTGAGGAAGCCTAATGAGTGGGTGAGTCCTCTGGGTCAAACTAGGCATGTCATTTATGGGTGTGCCCCCCCCCCTTGTAAAAAACAGCCATAGTAGGGACCTGATTTGGCTTGGGATTACCTTTGTATTTTATGCAGAAAACACACTCAATCTAGCACCAAATGCAGAGTAAGTCTACTAAAGGTCACCACATCCATTTTAGGAAGACAGTCCATAAAAAGACAACCTCAGTTTTGATCAAATCCGCCCTAGCTTACCTTCTGCATTTTTCCTCAGTTTTTTAAGTTTCTTGCTCTGCTCTCTTAGCAATGCTTGCTGCTGAATGTCCAGGGCGTCATCAGTCGTGGGAGGATCAGGATACATATATCGTGTTTCTACCCGTGTGTCTGACTCTGTTACATAAAAAAGAACACAGTTCGCATACCATGAATGGGCCTTCCAGGGTGGTATTGGGAGAGATCTATTTAGAACAGCAATGGGGAGTCTGTGGCCATCATCCCTGGCCACTGGCCACCCTGGCTGGGGCTGCTGAGTGTGGGGAGTCCAACAACAGCTGGAGGGCCACAGGTTCTCCAATTCAGACTTGAATCCTTGATTATGTTCTCTCCTCTCTGGTGGAACCCATGTTCTTTTCTCAGGGAACACCCACTTTGCCAGATATGAAAAAGCTATATGAATCTAAGGATGGGCCGACAACCAGAAAGGAAGTTGATGTTTAATCCAGGAGGAAGGATGTTCTGACAAAAACGTCACTTGAAGGCACCTTCTGAGGAAGCATGAGGTCCAACTTATAATTTCTTGTGAATGTGGAGGCTGAAAACAATGCAGCCACAATGCTGACTTCTGTGGACAACCAGGTTATTCATAGTGAGATGGTAATAGGCTAGAGCAGTGATTTTCAACCAGTGTGCCATGGCACCCTGGGGCCCTTGAATGGTCAGAGATGTTGCGGGCAACACTGGTCTCTCTTTCCTTCCCTCCCTCTTATCTGATGCCCTCTTGCATCTCTGCCTCCCAAAGATTTGCCTAGCTGTTCGTTGCAGCAGCCCTGACTACAAGCTCCACAGACAAATGGTGCCTCTGGGGCTGGTCAGTGGATGTTTCCTAGGCCCCTATGAGGGAGGTGGTACCTCTTTTGGAGGGAGGTGGTACCTCTTTTGGGTACCACCTCACGGGTGGTACCCGTGAGGAGGTACCTCTTTTGGGGCTGGGGGGGGGCAGCTCAGAGAGCAGTAGTGACTGCCCAAGGAGAGGGGAGAGGAGACTGAAGGAACACTCCACAAGGGAGGGTGTTCAAAAAAGGGTGAGAGGCTGCCAAGGGAGTCATGGACTCAAAAAGGTTGAAAACCTCTGGGCTAGAGCTACACAGGTTTTGATCCACCAGGCTACAGTGCAACTAGAAGCCTTGTTCCCTTAGGGATGTTGGAGGCTACTGAAATGTCTATGTCTCCATCCTTTGGATGTAGATTTCTTTAGTGCCCTTCCAATGTCTCTCTTATAGGCAAAGGTACTTGTTGACTGAAAGGGTGCTGGGGTGGTCCTGCATGCTTCTGCTCTCGAATGGAATACTATGCACTCTCTTATGAAGGTGAGAAGCAAAGGGGGAGAATATCTAGAGCGCTGCTGCATTTAGAACTGCCTTAGATTTTAGTTCCTTGGCAATATTAAATAAATAAATAATTGTTGTTGTTATATTTATTTATACACACATACATACATACATACATACATACATACCCCCGCCCATCTGGCTGGGTTTCCCAGCCACTCTGGGCAGATTCCAGCAAAATATTAAAATACAATAATTCATCAAATATTAAAAGCTTATCTAAACAGGGCTGCCTTCAGATGACTTCTAAAAGTCAGATAAAGGTAAAGGGACTCCTGACCATTAGGTCCAGTCGCGGACGATTCTGGGGTTGCGGCGCTTATCTCGCTTTATTGGCCGAGGGAGCCGGCGTACAGCTTCCGGGTCATGTGGCCAGCATGACTAAGCCGCTTCTGGTGGACCAGAGCAGCGCACGGAAATGCCGTTTACCTTCCCGCCGGAGCGGTGCCTATTTATCTACTTGCACTTCGTGCTTTCAAACTGCTAGGTTGGCAGGAGAAGGGACTGAGTAACGGGAGCTCACCCCGTCACAGGAATTCGAACTGCCAACCTTCTGATTGGCAAGCCCTAGGCTCTGTGGTTTAACCCACAGTGCCACCCGCGTCCCTAAAAGTCAGATAGTTGTTAATAATAATAATAATAATAATTTATTATCTATACACCTGCCCACCCGCCCATCTGGCTGGCTTTCCCCAGCTACTCTGGGCAGCTTCCAACAAAATATTAAAATACAATAGTCTATTAAACATTAAAAGCTGATGGGAGGGCATTCCACAGGGCGGGCGCCAGTACTGAGAAGGCCCTCTGCCTGGTTTCCTGTAACTTTGCTTCTTGCAGTGAGGGAACTGCCAGAAGGCCCTTGGCGCTGGACCTCAGTGTCCAGGCAGAACGATGGGGGTGGTCTCTCTTAAGGCTTTGCATGATTTCATTTGTAAAAAGGAGGGGTAGGAAGAGGAAAAGAGATTGGATAAGTCAATTCTCTGTGTTGCCAAAAGGAGAAAAATGAATTATTACTATCAGAATCATTTCCCCTCTCTTTTTCTGCTTCATACACGTTATTGTCTGGTGCCGTCTGGTGGCCAATTTGGATATTGCTTGCAGTTTCAGAAACAGCTGTGTGCCTTTTTTCTGTCCAGAGGTAGGAAGGACTTCCAAAGGATTGGTCTCCACTGAGTGGACTTGCCCAGAGCCGGGCAAAGTGGATGGTCTGGTTGTGCCATTGCAGTATGTTCCCCACCCCCTTCTAGCAATGACAGAGAGTAGTGGGTGGAAGAGCTCAATGCTGGAACCTATTTAAGAATACAGCAGGGTGAGGAATGGGGGGAGATTTTGGTGACAGCGATCCTTTTATGCAGGATTCTTACGTATTGAATTGCTATTCTTTAAGGTTTGCCACTGATAGCCACAGCACAGCAAACTGGCAAAGAGAAGTTCGGCAGATCAGGAAAGGCAAACGGCGGGGGGGGGGGGAGTGAATTTTTTGGGAGAGAAAAACTAAGTGATCCCAAAAGAATGAACCAAGGCGGCTGAGGAGGAGGATAGAAACAAAACAGTTTACCAGAGCTCAGAGGAGAGGAAGAGGACATCTGCTTTGGAGTTAAATTGAAGTAAGAGTCAGAGGAGAAAGAGAATAACCAAATCTTCCAAATACTACCCCTTTAAGTGAATGTTTCCCACACCAATCTGAGAATGCCATTTATAAGTCTCATGATATCCTTTCTCATAAAATATTATCAAACATATATAGAAATAGTAATCAGAACGTGCTCTAGTTTCTTTGAAATGATGAGAAAGTGTTTTCTTATTTAACCTAGAAAAAGAGTGCTATGGATAATACACACACAGTCCTTTTTACACAATGATTATTTGTGGGAGAGGATTTGCATATATTGATTGTGGTTTTGGTTTTTTTGCTGTCTGCTGGGTAAGGCTAAATCATAATTCAACATGTTCTTAAAAGATATTCAAATACTGGGTGTATTTGAACTCATGATTTAGATGTACACTGAACCAGCAAAGGTCTAATTGCTTGAGTATGCTCAGTGGGCATGGAATATTGACTGAGAGTTGGTGGGAGGGGTGTGGAATGGGGCAGAAAACCAAGGGAGGAGGAACAGTATCCTTGAAGAGTGCTGTGATTAACTAGAATCCTGAACAGAAAATATGTTGCAGGTCCCACTTGTGTGCCACAAGCAAATTAAGCAGTTTCATTTCATTAGAATTCATCCCTTTAAAACTGAGGAAATGTCCCATTGTAAGAACGACAACAGGCTAACCTTTGTATTTAAGTTCATTAAACTCCCGGATATTCTGTACATTGATAGGATCGGCGACATCTTTTGATGACGGTCGTCTGACTGGAGCTTGCATACGAAGCCTAGCCATCTCAAATACATCCATGTTATATTTATCTTTCCTCCTGCTAAAAATAACCAAGACCATGCTTAGAAAACTAACCTCAGAATGATGTAGGTACATTTATAAACAAAATGGAAATAAAAATTAGAGAATTGTTGAGACATCTGATTCAAACTGGTGTTTAGAAGCCAACCAGGAAAAAAATACAGAAGCCCAGTTGTGTAAGCATACTAGTTACAGAGTCAGATAAAATCACAGGGCAGGGACAGGCAACATGATCTATCCTAGTACTTTGGACAGAGACAGTTTGCCTGTAAAGTTTCTGCCCATTATGCCAAAAGTATGCTAAATGTGTAACTAAGCTGGGCCAAACTTTGAGAGATGAAACAACTAAGAAAAACTTTTATGACCCAACACTTACTAAATGCAACATCACAGTCCTAACATTTGCTTAACTTCATATTCCTTAGAGGACCCTCAAACCTTTCTGGATACAATAGGTTAAGAAAGGAACTCAGAATAAACCATGTGCATCCCCAAAGGGCCATTAACTAAGGACGACTAGAGTCGAGTCACGAGTAGCTTTAAGGCGAGAACAAAGTCCTCAGTCTTAGGCTCTCTTGTGCCTCATCAACAGATTTGTGGATCTAAGACCTGGTGCAAAGAAAATTCATTGCAATGAAGCATTGGCACTGTGGCTTTAGTGTGGATGAGGTCTTAGTAGTCCATCTCAGAGCCCACTGCTTCTAACATGAGCTCCATCCTACCTCTTGCACCAGGAAAGAGGCTATAGGGAGATTCCACTAAAGGATTATTCTGCAATTTTCTCCTTGCACTTCAACAGCTGCAGGAGGTGCCAGGATCAGACCACCTGGGTATAACTTACAGAGGTGTATAAAGCAACAAAGGGCAGCACAGCCAAAGCCCCTTGTCACTCCTTCCAATGGCAATTTTTAATTCCAGGGGAGCATCTTTAATATTTGCTCAATTATGTATTACCTGCCCAAGAGAAATAGCACACTTTACAAAACGCCAAAGTATAGACTGAAAAACACTCACCCTTTCGCTGGCATATCATCGTCATCACTGTGGACTTTCAACAACTCTTCCTGGAGTCGCCGCTCCTCACTGCGAAGCTGCTTCCTCATCTCTGACAGCTCACTTATTACATTCTTCTTTTCTTCTGTAATTCAGTATAGTAACAAAAATGATACAGAATACCCAAGGAAGCATTTTTTCTTGGCCAAAAATCACAGCCAAAGAAGTGACCTATTCATTCATTGCATACAGATTTCTTACCATAGGCACGTAGCTGGTTCCTTCTAGCTGGAACTGGAGGAGATGGGATTCTGGGAACATCCTAGTAAAACATTAACGTATAAATTGTACTAAAAATGACTGCATCAATAAAATAAAAACAGTAACTTGTATGGCTCATTTTCATTCAGTCTAAGAAACAAACATTCACAAGCTCAAGGAAGAGGATCAGTTTTCTCATAATAGACACTGACATACCACATGGCAAACTGCTTTTGAGACCAAAAGGAGTTTCAAAAGCCGTCTCTGTGCACCGTGAGCACCTAGGTGTGATGCAGGAGAGCAATGACTGAATATGGAAAAAGCATTGTGGGTTAAACAAGGCTGCAGTTTTGTTGTTGTTGTTGTTGTTACAGTGCATATCATGGGCTGGTATGGCACAGGGCATGGATCCATTTACAAGGCACCCCTCCATCTACTGGCCGATTTATCACCTAGTCTATCTGCTGGAGTCAAGTTCTCAAGGCCACCGTGCTCTGCTCCTGTGGGTCCAGCCTGCAACCTGGGTATGAGGCAACTGGCCCCAGCTGCCCAAAGCTGGAAGTGCCCCCACCCCCTTAGGGGAGTCCCACGTAAGCTATGTATCCTGCCCAATGCCTTCCCTCACAAAAGGCAAAAAACTTGCAGGGGTGGGCCAGTTATAACTACGAATAACATTTCTCTCCAGCCCTGTGAACCAGGGGCCAACAAATGTCCGGAGAAAGAGAACGTACACCAAGAGAGGGAGGGAGGGTGGGGAAGATGGCAATGGCTGGAGATGCAGCCTGGGCTCTTATTTGTAGTTCAGGCAACAGATCGAGGGGGGAAAGTCTTCCCTCCAGGTTGCACCCTGAGTCCCGCCCCCAGGAACCAATGCAGAGCCCCTATTGGCTTCTTGGAATGGGTCCTGCACAGGCCACGGTGCAGCCGCATCAACCAACTGCATCTTTTCCCTGGCCTCTTGCACCCAAAGCAGCCCCGGAGGCTGGGGAGTAGGCTATTCAAAGAGAAAGGAAAGCACAAAACGACAAAATTATCAGAAGGTTGCCAAGATATTAGATGTCAACTGATAATGGTGGTATTTTTCCTCCATCAAAACATCCCCTGGGGTTTGTCATGATGCAAAGTGCCAGAAATACATTCACAGATTATATTTGAATAAAAGGCAAACATACATGTGTATAGTAAGACATACGGCTCTCCACTAAAAGAGCCCTTTCTTCTTTTACGACAGCTTTGTTCTGAGGAGATGGAATGAGAGGAGAAGGTTGTCTAGAAATCTGAAAAAAAAATGGAGAGGGGTGAGAAGATTAAAATTTCCTGCTTAAATAGCAACTCAAAAGTATTTATACACCGAATAAAGTCTTTCATCTGAGATAATAAGCTTTGTCAGCATCTATTTCCAAAAGCAAAGCCCACTTGGCTAATCTTTTAGGAATCTATGGCTACAAAGAGAGGAGTACTGGGAAATTAAAGAACGAAATGCACAGGAAATGTAGGGGAAAGAAAGCTTGCCCATTTACCCCTAAATCATATAGATAGATAGATAGATAGATAGATAGATAAAGTTAAAAGTCGTTTGTTAAATGTATACTCCAATGTTTAAATTCTCTGTTGCTGCTAACAATAAGGACTCTAACTTCAGTTGATTAGGAACCTCAATTGACTCAGCTGCACAGATATTTTTGGGAAGGTTTATGAACATTCCAACTACGCAGAAGTTTTTTTTATTAATAATGAATACACAAAGTCTATGGGATATGTACAGCGATGCACCATTGGAGGAAAGAGGTTCAGCAAAGAAGTAGGCAGCATAATCCCTTGCTGGACCATTTTTAAATTTTACATTGTGGGTGGGGGCGACTGTGAGGAAGAGAAAGGAAATTGGATACTGAATGTATTGCAAAAGATATACACAGGTTTTTCTCTGCACATGTAATATCTGCTTAGCATATATAGATTTATCTTATCTTTCTCTTTATAGGATGAAGCTATTTCACATTATGTAATAAATACAGGCCCTTTTAGAGTTCAGTTTTGTACCCTGGGAAGAAAAGGGGTCATAATTGCTATGGGAGGCCCCACCCACTGCACCTACGCACCTTCCATATGTTGCTCAGAGCATATCCAGGTCCTCACATATAAACTCCAACCATGGAGTCTGTAAACCCCATCTTTCCATTGTACTGAACACAGAGGACTCTAAGCATGTCATGTGTTCTGACCAGGGGCAGGTCCTACACATCCAATCCCATCCATTCCCATGCAAAACTAACTGAATGCTTGTACAGTATTTTGGAATGTTACCATTGAAGAGCTAATCTGAAAAGCTGAAATTCAGCAAATTAAAATATTAATCTTGATATGATATATCTTGGATAAAAATAATATGGGTTATGACAGCATAGAAATTTATCTCATTAGGCTTGGTGTGGATTAGATGGAAGGAGCTAGTGAAATGAAATTTGCATGTCCTTAACTGTCATTTTAAGAAACAGGCCTAGCCAGATATGGATGCTCAATACATTCGTCAGATGACTGTAGAACCCTCTGGAAAGCTGTGTCTGTTGAGGGTGCTCATGACCCTCCACCCCCACTCCTCACAGTTCCACCACCAAATAACAGAAGCATTAGAAGAACTCAAAGTGCAAATTGTTGCTTTGAACTCATGAGCCTTTGGTGTCTAATTCTTTTGAATTCAAGCTATAAAAGGAGTGTACTTCATTATATACATATGGAATATTTACTGTTCTTTCAACTGTTTTCAAAATTCGTGAAAATTTTAAAAGATAAAATGCTAGTAATATGAAAGAAGAGGTTCTCTGCATAAATGAAAATACCGTAACCATGGTAGCTGAGGAGATGCCTCAATACAACACAAAACAAACAGTAATGGGTATCAATCATCAATGTACAGTCATAGCATGTGGAAGGCAGAAAATAGCAGTTGATGTTCAAGTTAATAACCAAACTAAAAAGATGTAGGACTTACATGAAGACTAGGTTTCTCCAAGTGTGAGTTGATAAAGGGGAAAAATATAAACCAATCAGTATCAAAATATCTTTTCATCCCCACCATCCTATGTCGCTACGTAAGTTTCTTACGTAGCAACATCCTATGTCGCTACGTAAGTTTCTACGTAAGTTTCTTCGATCAGTCAAAGCCAAGTACCATGCCCTGTCATGCTACTTGAGGATAATATATACAAAAAAAGTATCAAGTGTTATAATGATTGTAATACAACAAAACCAAAACACCAAACCAGCTTGCAAATATAAAGGACAATTTTACTTAGTTCAGCAAATTAAAGTGCAACGTGCATATAAAAGCCTGGAGATACTTATAGACATATAGTCAACTAGTGGCACAACTCTGCCAATAATGTATATAGTAATAGTGTCATAGCACAGTTGAAACAAGCAAATCGTTCTACAGTTAGTTAGCTACTGGAAGCGAAAAGTCCTGTAAGTGGGAACGGTTGCAAGAAAGGCTTCTTCACATGGCCATATGTAGAGGCAGGGGTCATATGCAAATAGTAGTCGCAGACGAGTACCTCCTCACTGTCCCACAGCAAAAGTAGTACAACAGATCAGAAGACCTGTACTCTGGATGTTAAGCTGTGCCTGTGATGATCTTACATTCTTGGTGTATCATGTTGAGTGTATAGTATTATGGACTGATTAAGCTGTTGTGATTCCCCAACTCCTCATACAGAAGTTCACTCTTCCTCTCCCCCTCAGTCTACAGCTCCTCCACCCCTCAGAAAGCCATTCTTGAGGTTCCACACACACACCTAGAACCCATTTTTATGAGAACTGTAGACCTGGGGAAGGAGGAGAAAAAAATTACCCTCCTCAAATCCAAGCCAACAAGGAAAGAATTAATGAAATATGATCACCTTTTCTTCTCCAACAATTACCTGTCTTTCATTTTCACTATTCTGCTGCAGCTGTTTATCCAGCCTTTCTTCCTCTTCCGCCCTTTTTCTCTCCCCCTCTTTTCTTCTTTCTTCAGCTAATCGATACAGTTCTTCATTTTTTAATCTTTGCTATGAAGATAAAAAAATGTGATGTTGCAAAAAGCAAAACAAAAAAACAAACCCTGGTATGTTTGTCAAACTTTGACTGCACTTTGAAAAATACAGAGACTATAAAGTTCTTTTTCACTTAAAAATCAGGAGCAATCACATGACTGCACTGGAGGTGCATCTGCAAAAGTTGCCCTAACACTGCAGTGAATGTATACAGGTGGCTGGCGTACACAGACAGAGAACACGCATTATTGAAAAGAGCCTAACACTCAGAATGTTCTTCTTAGAAATGTGCCCCACTGAAATCAGTAAGCCTTGCTTTAATGCCTTTGTGGGACTGAAGTATAATTTGTGGGGTGAATAATAATGAACAAATAAACATAATCCTCTCAGTCACTAGTTAACTAGTAAGTCCTGAAGGAAGAAGTGAGTATCTGGTGTACAGTGAAGGAAGATTACTTTCAGCAATTCCCTCCTTGACATCTTTTAGGATTATGATTATTACACTGAATCTTTTTTTTTTAATGAGATTTCACCAGAATTTACTCTATTCCAGGGGCACCGGATTCTCTTTTAAGGGAGGAAACCTATCACATCTATAGAAGTCAGATACCACACCTCTTCTTCTCTCCTTCGTTTCCTCTCTATTTCCTCGTCATATTCTCTCTGTATTTTAGCCCTCTGCTCAGCTAGCCTTTTTTCTTCCCTTTCTTCTTCAAGTCTTCGTTTTTCACGCTCTTCCTCTTCTCGTTTTCTTTTCTCCTCAATCTAGAAAGGAAAAGACCAAATATTTATTGGCCAGAAAGAGCAGCTAAGAATATTCAAGCCTTTACAGAGATTATAAAATCTATTTTAAGATCTGCATCATGGCTGTAAGTGGAAGTCTACCCATCTCTACCCACGCACAGATAAAGGAAAGTCTTCCATCCATTACAATATTTTGCTTTGAGTCTTATTTAATAACCAGAGACTGCCTTGATACCATCTACCAGACAGACTTATGCACCTCCCCCTTTCTATACAGGATGCCAACCCCACCTTCTCAAGCCACAGGGAGCTTCAGCTGAAAAAGTGTATTGGCCCCAGTTGACAAAGCATCAAGGCAAGTTAAGACGATATGCAAGGAGAGGGAAAGTATTTAAAACTTATCCAACTAATAAGGGCACAGTAAGATGACTATGTGCTAGGAGCCAAATCCTGTAAGAACTTATCTCAGGAGCTAAATTCTAGGGGTAGGATGTCTGTAGAAACCTGGTGTTCAGCACCATCCTAGAAGATAAGCTTGAGGGGACATAGTAAACTAGACTAAAATTTCTAGTTTTGGAGAGGGCAATTTCACTATATATAAACACAGTTCCACACAACACAGATCTAGCTAGTTAGAGTCAGCTTAGTTTTAAAAAGTTTAGGCTTAGCCTTCTGTAAAAACATCCACTCCAAGCTGTTTTCCTTGGTTATAAAGGTTAGACTGTTCTAGTGGGGGGGGGGAAGACTCAGCTGAGTCTTGTTTTGCTTGTGTTGCTTCCTACTGCAACTAAATTTTGCAGTATGAAGTTCTCCCATGCAAGGTTCCTGCCAGCCAAGCCCTTTTCTATGTTATTCCGTTTCCGCACATACCAGGGGCAAGGGGACTTCCTCTCTACCCCTCTTGGCATTCAGTTTGGTGGGCACGAAGCATGCTCATGCTCATGCTCAGCCCCTTCTCCACCCCTGCCTTCACACTCAAATTTCCTTCTAAAAAATTGAGTTTGTTTTGCAGATTTGGAGTTTTCCCCAAGCCTGACAATACTGGCTTTGTATGTGCAAATGGTGCTCGTTTGGCTATATAAAAGAATCAGCTTTTGGATAATGGATTCATTATAAACATACAGAATACTATATGAATATGTGTGTGTGTTTAAAGCCATGAGCAGCACTGCTTTGCAAAATCTTTAAAATTTATTTTCATTAATACAGGTTTGCTAAATTAGAAAAATATTTTATTTCACTTAATATCGATATACGCACTCACCTGGAAACGAAGAAAGTTCTTGTACGATTCTTGCCGCCTAAGCTGCTCTGGTGTTGGTGTTTCACCAAAAATGTTACCACGAGCAAATGGGGATGTTTGTGTATATGTGAAACCTATTTTTAAAAAAGAAATAGTTTGCATTGTTAAACCTGTTATCTCGCAGAAGGTTTCAAACTTGTGTTTGATATCTTGCTTTAAAGAATACTACAACGCTGGCGACATTAACCCAATGAAACTTCGCAACATGTGAAACTCCCAACAAAACCAGTCAGCAAGTGCTGTAGCGTGAGAACAGCAAAACCTAAAACGCCTGAATTATCTGAGCTTAAAAATGAAAGAAAAAGGAAACAGCATCTGGTCCACCCGGAGCAAATTAAAATCATGTACAGTGGTACCTCTGGTTACGAACTTAATTCGTTCCAGAGGTCCATTCTTAATGCAAAACCGTTCTAAACCTGAGGTGCGCTTTCTCTAATAGGGCCTCCCGCTGCACGTTTGCCTCTGGTGCGCAATTTCCGTTCTCATCCTGGGGCAAAGTTCACAACCCGGGGCAGATACCTCTGGGTTAGCAGAGTTTGTAACCTGAAGCGTTTGTAACCCGAGGTACCACTGTACAGCAGTTTCCAGATCCTTGAAAGAAATTCTTTCCCCTATTCTCCTTGCCTATCCATGTGGACATGCAGGCTGTGGAACAGGCCACTGGGGGAATGGGAGGTCAATGAATACTTAAAGCACTCTCTGTCAAAGCATAAATGACTTGCACCAGGCTATGTGCATGAAGCAAAGGGCATGGGGAAATGTGACATATGTGCAGATCTTCCATTCCCCTTCTGAGCCTTCTGCTCAGTCTGTGCACAAATCTCTATATAGGTGTAGGCAATGAGATGGTAGAAACTGGCTCCTTTGAGCTTGTGGGAATTCTCTGAATTTGTGCACTATGTCCATGGAGTTTTAAGCTATAAAAAAAAAGGTTTGCCGTATATTTCAGTTTATTAATATTTTAAAAAATAACTATTTGCATGGGGAAAATGCATCTGATAACCCCACATGCAAGAGTAATCTCAGTACAGTGGTGCCCCGCAAGACGAAATTAATCCGTTCCATGAGTCTCTTCGTATAGCGGTTTTTTCGTCTTGCGAAGCAAGCCCATTGACAGCTTAGCGGATTAGCGCTATTAGCGGTTTAGCGGCTTTTAGCGGCTTATCAGCTTAGCGGATCAGCTGATAAGCGGCTTAGCTGCTTAGAAAAAGGAGGGGAAAGGGGGGAAAAACCTGCAGGAACTCGCAAGACATTTTCGTCTTGCAAAGCAAGCCCATAGGGAAATTCGTTTTGCGAAGCGCCTCTAAAACGGAAAACCCTTTCGTCTAGCGGGTTTTCCGTCTTGCGAGGCGTTCGTCTTGCGGGGCACCACTGTATTTGATTTCTGAATTCCCCCTTAATTCTACTTTAAAAATACATTTGTAAATTTAGAAAGTAATTCTATTACAAAACTGAAAATCCTGGCATCCACCTCCAAGCACTTCCATGTGATTGACAAAACAAGAAAATATAACAATTAGGTTATGTTTCTTCTCTCTAACCCAAAAGATGCATTTAAACATACTATGTACCTTGCCATGCTCCATGCTTGTGAACACTGATGTATAATCCCATGTTTTAAAATAGTTTTCATTGTGACCAACTAGTAAGTAAAAATATAAAATACCCATGGGCGATCAAACTGCATGCATTGCATTGGAGATATCTGCACACCAGACTACTTAGCACTAGCTTTCTGGATCACAGCTACAATGTACCGTATATTATGATTGGGTTGCAAGTACTCAATATATAGGTGGACATAATCAAGCTCTAACTATCTTATTCCCAAATAATATTTTCTTGAGCATTTTTTTACCCCTTTAAAAGAGCTCCTTCTTAATTGTCACTAACTAAAAACCAAATCAAGAATGAAACTTTTTTTTTTGAAGACTGCTGCTTCTTTTCTTCCTTGCAGAATATTGGAACTTGAACACTGGTATTCAGATGCAAAAGGAGAAGGAAAGAAGGGGACAACACTAATAGGAAATAATTTACGCATGACTCAGTGATTCTAACGCATACTGAGGAGCTTCCTGTTCTCTTTCTTCGTTTGATGGCGGACACCGTGTAAATGCATAAGGAACCCCCTTGGGCATGCACAGAGTGCTTTCACAATAGAGAACAGGAGTACAAAAATATTTATCAGTGCAACCATACAAACAGTTTCTAGTACTGCTAACTAAACCACGTTCAAGAGGATTCAAGGAAACATACAGGATTGTCTTCAGTGGAAAGTACAGCATAGGAAGAATGTACAGTCATTCATCAGGGACACAACACACATTCGCAACTGAAAATATGGTATTATTTAAACCTGCTATTTTATTTGAAGATTCATCTGTATTTTCAAGTCTTGGGGAGGCCAAACTTAGGTCAACAGATACTATAGCCCTTTTATCTTCATATACTCGTGCCTCTGGATTATGATATGCATCTTCATTTTGCTTGTGCATCATATTCAAGTCAGCTGAAGAAAAGGGGGAAACAGCCATGTATAATATTTTATTCCAACGTGAGGCATGTTTATGACACAGTTCCAAGCCAAGAAATGTTTTTCCAGATCTACAGTTAAGAGGAAATACAAAGGCCACAATCCAAGATAAGAGCTATATGTGCTGTGTAGTGTGTGCTTTATGTAAAAGCTCACTAAAAATCCAAAACAATCTGTCATGATCCATTTAATTATTTATTATTATTATTATTATTATTATTATTATTATTATTATTATTATTATTAAAGAAGATGTTAGCACTACGTTTAAGCCATAAGTGGAAGGTCTCAGAACTCTAATGTATTGATGCATTGAGGTTTTCTGCCGTTTGACTACCAGAGTTGTCTCCAGATTTATCATCTCTTCACTTGCAAATTATTTATGCTACAGCTGGCAAATATCAACTACCATTCTGATTAAGATGTATTTAATAAACACAATAAAAATTCCAAACTACTAGCAGGAGAGCCACAGTATTTTAAAGACGATTTAAAAAATCTAGCCATAATTAGATGTTTATCCTTTATCAATATAAAACAAGAAGCAGACTCAATTATGAGACTGGTAAACATATTTAAGAATGACTCTAAAAAGCTTTGTGTGGGAGGAAGTCTCTGTACTCATAAGCCTGTCTTTTGTGTATTACAGTATTTTCTCCTCCATTATACGTCTTCCTTTTATTCCTAATGCCACCTCTTGCTACATTTTGCCAAAAATATCATCCTTGTCAGTGCAGCTCCCACCAAAAGAAGCAAAACTACTGTTTGACTGTCTAAATAAACAGAGCTGATTTCTTCCATGCTGTAAATTCGCTGTAGTACATCCATTTTACTCTCCTGCCAAGTGTCATTTGTTTCTCAACAAATATAAATAAATATAGACATAAACATAGATAAAGTAAAAAGAAAATCCCCTGATTTCAAACATACTTATGAGGTTTCCTTTTTTATCTCTGAGAGGAGCACCACCACCTCCTTTGCCCCAAGGATTGTACGTTCTCATTTCAGCTTCTAATTTGGCCTCATACCGTTCCTTTTCTTCCTTCTCTTGCCTGCGACGTTCTTCTCTTTCCCTTATCTGCAAAAAAGTATCAGCATTTGGCGTTACATGTCTCATTAATACGATAAAAAATAATATTGAATTCAATGTAAGTCTAAGCACTCACAAACAAATTTCCAAACAAATTTAAGCTTCTCACCTGTTGTTGTAATTCTTGCTGATAAGTTAAAGTAGCCTCTTTTGAGGTCTTTGGTTTTTCTTCGGGAAACATACCCAGACCTTTTGGCCTTTCATTTGCAATTCTTGCTCCGATTTTACTTCTGCATTCAAAAGAGTAAAAATGCAATGTTTTTTTGAAGAAAACCTAAGTGTGTTACTAATTGAAATTGTCTTTCTCAGGTGCTACTTTATTAGTTTTCACTACAATGTTAATTTATGATCTAAAAAGTGGTTTCAGTTTTGCAGTTACATTCAGAAAGCTGGCAATTTCCCCACAATTCCATTTCAAAATCAAATAGCAAAACAAGTAAGAGGAGCAACTCCAGAATACGCCCTACAAAATATATTCCAAGACAATAACACACATTAACATGGCAAAGAACTTATAAGGCACTTACACTCAGCAGCTAGCAGTGCCTCTAACCAGACACTAGAGGGGCCTATCGGGAGTGTCCGGGGACAACTGGTATCAAACTGTATGGGCAACTGCCCTATTAAAAAAACTAACCAGCAAACTGAAACTATCATGGGGACAAACCAAAGAGAATGCTTGTACCCTTGTTTGCCCGCCCCCTTTATTACATATACAAGCCAAGAAGACAATGACCAATCTTTCCTGACAACATAAAAATCAATATGGCTAACAACACCCACTTCCCACAAACAAAACACACTGCTACCAATCAACTGCCACCAACCCTACCTTGGGCCCTTTGACCTCTTGCTCTGCCAACAAAAATAAGACACCCGTCCAAGTGACACTGCCAAAAAAAGCTCCACTCATATATGTAAAAATGAAATTTTAATGTCTCCTTCACCTTCCCCCTCTCCTAAATGTCTGTCTCTCTCTACTTTCTTCCCTCCCCCTCAACCCCACCTTGTCTTCAACAAAAAATGTCTCAATCTGATTGTACTTGATTTGTATGAAGGATGCTACAATTTAAAAACAGAGACACTGAATGTACTTTTGTTACTTATGGAAAATCTTCCAATAAAAGCATCTTTTTTAAAACTCACATTCCCAAATAAAGAGCCAAACAATGCTAAACTAATCTTATCAGTACTTACGCAGTCATAGGAGGAGGTCTTTGAACAGTATCTACAGGTGGAGGTGCAGATGAAGGCTGCATCCCTGTTATACCTGGCCCATCTAAAAGAATCAAGACATCCAAAACTTTAATCTAGTGTTTTACAGTCTGGACAGTTATTTTAATATGTTAGTTTATTATCTGAAGAACATAAAATGCTGGCATGTCAAGAAACTGTGCCAGACAGTAATGTAAAGATGCATTTATTTATAGAAATATTTCTATAGAACCATATCATAAAATATGAAGATAGTGTAAACAGCTAAAACATAAAGATGATTATTAATATTTTAAAAACTGAATTTAATGTATTAATATGACTGGCTATCATTCTTAATAATAGGAAACTGAGCTGGTAAGTGTCGTCTGAGGCAATAACCTCCAGGGAGTGCATTACTATAGTTCTACACCACTTGGTTAATCAACTTACAATATGCAAGGCTGGGGTCCAAAGGGTTCCTGGCACCATAATAGTAATATGCATCATCATATGGAGTTCTGTAGTTATCAATCAGAATTGGTGGTGGAGGTGGAGGCGGTAACGGTGCAATCCTAAATCCAAAGAAAAATGGCAGTGTGTTTTAAAGGTGGCTTTTTGAAGCATGCCTCATCACGAGAGAAGAAAAAGTGTGAACAAAAATATCTGGCTGTTTTTTCTATGCAGGAATTCTGTCACTTGATCATAGAATCTTAAGTTGGAAGTGTCCCAAGGGGAATGCAGTCCGACCCCCTGCAATGCAGGAATCAGTTAATGCTTCTCACTAATAGTAACATGCCAACTTCGTTCTAATCACTGCCCCCTTTTGATGGTTGGTAAAGTGCACTGCTTCTGAATACCTAGGCTTATCACAAGGCAAAACGTACTTATGTCTGATTTATGTGCTTCTAGGACACGGGTGGCGCTGTGGGTTAAACCGACTTGCCGATCAGAAGGTCGGCAGTTCAAATCCCCGCTACGGGGTGAGCTCCCATTGCTCGGTCCCTGCTCCTGCCAACCTAGCAGTTTGAAAGCACATCAAAGTGGCGACTTCCGGGTTAGCGCGATCGGCTAATGGCGGATTCCCTCCGAGCTCCGGAGGGAATCGGCTCTGCTGAAGACGGGTCTTACCGCGCCGGCGACGCGGGGACCCTTAGAAACCGCAGGCGCGGAAGCCTGCGGACTTGGTGACTCGGCGGGCACCTTTAAGCGCCTTCCCCGACCCACGAAGAGCCTTTCTAAAGGCTACGGAGAGGGTACGGGGAGCGGCGTGGTGCTGTGAGTAGACCGCTACTTCAGTGGAGCGAAGCCGCGAGCCATGGCCAGAGAGCGCTGACTTTTTCCCCAAAATTCGGACTGGAAAACAAACAACCCGTGAGTAGAATGGAATTTGGACTTTAAAATTTATACCTTTGAATTCGGTACAACCGGGGGATGTGCTAAAGGGAAGTCCGCACCCCCCCTACCTACAAACGATCTAAAGCAAAGATCGGAGAACTAAGGTGGAGATTATTGTCTTTTTGGTGTCAGATAAAAGATATTTCCATGAATCTGACAGAAGAAGTCTTCGTGCTGGAGAGAAAGTGAAGAATTTTGGAAGCTTTTGTGTAAACCCCCCCCCCGAACCCGGGAGCGTCCTGTGCGTGAGCCGGAGGAAAAAGAATAAGGAGTTTGACAGCTGTCAAAGGAGCTGTCAAACGGGCGGTTAAAGTTAAGAACTTTATTACTTAATAACTCTCTGAACTAAAAGTGTTACATTTGAATTGAGGTGGCTGGAAACAACGTAGTTATAAACAACAAAGTAACGGATTGTTGGAAAAGGACTATCAAGCAATTGGAATCCCCCTAGGGGGAACTAAAGACATTACAATGGCTGCAGAGGGAAAATTACTGGCAGAGATAGAAAAAATGTTTTTTCTCGTGGGAATCCTGCAAGAGCAGAGTACGGCTATGAACAAAGAACTTATGACCTTGAATTCTATAACAAACAACTCTGCTGAATGCATAAAGGATTTGACTGATAAAAAATCTGCAGCTGAACCAGAAGAGCCATTTTTGGAACTGGTGGAGAGGAAAGAAGGAGTGGAGAAAGTACAGGAAAATACCAATCAGAAGCCCATATTGTCAGAAAATAAAGAAGAAGATCTTCGGATTACAAATCTGTGAAAGATGAGAAAGATGAAGGAGGAAGTCCCTGGAGTACCTGGAATACTGGAATTTAAAAGAATAATGAAATACGATCGGGACTTCCTCTTTGAGTATGGGAGATCAGCTGACCTTTTGCAGCAACTGCTTTTAAGCATCTTGGATGGAAGAAAATTTGATGTGACTGTGACAGAACTCCTTCGAGACCTGAGGACCAACAAAAAGGGTTACCAACAAAATCGGCAGAGAGAGACTGACAGAGATTTGAAGGCCTCGGATGTGAGAAATCCGGGCTAGGAACTGTTTTTGTGGACATTTGCTTGGGAAGGGATGGAAACCGGGGTAGGGAGGGAGGGGAGAATAGAATTTCAAAATTTTATGATTTTTTTATTTGGCCATTATGACATATAATTAATTAATATATAAAGGGAGAAATTCGTGGAAGGGAAATTAGGTCGACCTTAGAAAAAGGATTTAATGTTTATAAGAGAATTGGATAAGTTAAATGTGGATAAGTAAAAAGAGCTAAGTTTAAAAATAACAATAATATGTTAAGGATGAGAGACAAGAACTTGCTGAACCAATTATCGGAATTGGGATGTATGAAGAGGGGGTGGGGGGAAGTCAAGGAAAGGGGGTAATGAAAGTAAGGGTATGAAATTATACATGTTTTGTTTTTGTTTTTGTTTTTTGTTGTTTTTGTTTGTGTGTGTGTGTCTTTATAAAATGTGAAAACCTAATAAAAATTTTATATATATAAAAAAAGAAAGCACATCAAAGTACAAGTAGATAAATAGGTACCACTCCGGCGGGAAGGTAAACGGTGTTTCCGAGTGCTGCTCTGGTTCGCCAGAAGCGGCTTAGTCATGCTGGCCACATGACCCGGAAGCTGTACACCGACTCCCTCGGCCAATAAAGCAAGATGAGTGCCGCAACCCCGGAGTCGGTCATGACTGGACCTAATGGTCAGGGGTTCCTTTACCTTTAGGACCCAATATCCACCCCACAGTGGCATTTTATATGATAATTATATAGCGCTATGCATTTATAGCTGTTACACAGTTGTTTCAGAAGATTTAAAATATACTTCACTCAGTCCTTCCAGTTGTAGCCAAATATTTGGCTGCTTGAAAAATGATTCCCCCCCCCCCCATAGCATGCCTACTGCAATATGAAGTAGTGCATGGAAAATGACACTGCGAGCTTCTACTGGATGGTGCCTCTGATAAAAAACAATCCTCTCTATTCCATGCCTGTGGAATGGTAGTGACATAAAATACAATCGCTTATTTTCATGCACTTTTTGCTCTTTTCAGAAACCTGATGCTTGATTGGATCTGATGACTGGGCAGGAGGTGATTTGCATTCCCATCAGAACACTGGGCTGCTGCCCAGCACTTTGTCTACTTAATGTTTTTTCCCTTTTTGCAGCTGCCACCAAAATTGATTGGAACTTTGGGGAGGGGGGGGGGAGAGACCACTTGGGGGTGATGCAGATCATGTTCCTGGCTTGAGGGTTAGCCACCCTTGCCACAGACTTAGATACCTCACATGTACCCAAACATCAGACAACGGCAAAGAAAACACTACAGAAAGTCACCTGGGAGCCAACATTTCTCCAAGAGTAGTGGACAACCCTCTGTGGAACTCTTCATTCACAGGTGAGATAGGAGGTGCAGATAAGGAGGTAGGTCCAGGTGTAGGAGTTTGAAATGCCGGTCTTGGTCTTTCTGGTGGTATTCTCTCCTCAGATATTCGTGGTGTTAATCCCAGCTCTTTCAGTCGGTTAGGCTATGGAAAAAAGTTGATTGATTATTTAGGTTATTAGGGTGCTCAAACTAGTTAAGTACTATGCACCATTTCAGAAAATAACATTTTCCAAAAGCAAGGTAGTGCTTTAAATATCACATTTAAGAACCCACTGAAATTTTAGTATAAAATTATTTTTCACAAAGTAACTGTCATGCTAAATGTTTAGTTGAACATGCTAGTAAAAAAGATAACTGATAATCAACACTTGTGTTAATCTTAGAAAATTTGGAAACAGCTATTTCAAAGAAGAAGCAACGTACTATAGCATTTAATCTAAAGGAGAAAAATATTGAAACATGCCCAATAAACATTTCTAAAAAACATTAGCTATTAAGAAGCACCACCAAATTATTTTTTTTATAGATATCCATTATTTTAGACAATATCTTATTAATGCCTTTTTTTTTTTTGGCTTTTCATTTTAAAAACACCACAATATAGTCCACTCTATAACTCTGCTAAATAAAAATGTTTATTGACGGTTGGAAGAGGATACAAAAGAAAAAGAGGTGGTACCATGCACTTAATTCAAAAAGCATGTAGGTTTCAAAACTATGCCACTAACTACTCCATGGTTTCCCCAACAGCTACTGTGTAACTTGTTGCCGAGAATGTTGAAAACCTTACTCTGAAAACTAATGTAACATGAAAGGTCTCAGAGAGATTTGTGAAGATTGATTTCCTATTGAATTTCTGTATCACCATGTTTATGGCCAGAAAAATGCTGATAGCTCTGGAACCCCACATGCCTGAAGTGGGCACTATACAGCCATCTAGGTAGAACAGTTGTTGACAAAAATAGCAATATGTTTAAATTTTTACCTTTTCTTCACTTAGCTGCAAGACAGTATATACAATATTGTTAGTACAATGCAAGTGTGGACTACACCCAATTTCTAACAGATTTTTAATTGCAAGTGTTTCTGCCTGATACAAGGAAAGTTGTCTAGTGGAATGCCTTCTTTGGTCAGAATCCAAGGGGTAATCCTGAGCACTAGCAGTTGTTTCCCTCTTTTGGCAAGTTTTTCAGACTGCTTTTTGGACCTAGATGAATCTGGAGACTGGGAAAGGGCACTGTCTTTAAGGGGCAGAAATAAAGGCCTAAACAAACAACCCCCTGTATCCCTGCCAGTTATCCAAGTATATAACTATTACTCTGTTTCTAACCAGGGACCTCTTGTATCATATGCCTGCACTTGTTCCTCCTAGCTAAAGCTCTACATATACTCCCATACTGAGCTATGTTAATTCTCAGAAGTCAGAGGCACATTGAAACGTATTTATATTTTTCCCATGATCTCTTTTCTAGGGCTTAGCCCACATAGTTATACCAGAAGGAAAACTTTTAAAAGAAGCAGAATAATTTAAATAGATGGAAAGTACTGCCAACTTTCAGTCACCTAATACAATGTTGATGCTTATACCCCGCCCCAGTTATTCTTTTAACAAGGTATTTACTAGGTATTTACATTTACTAGACCTTCTTTCATAGCCTCTTCTGAGGTTACATGTTCCACTGAGTGCTCTACCACAACAAATTCCCCAAAGCAATCATTGTGTGTCCTATGTGCAAAAATAGTTGGGTCCTCTGCCCCATGTTCACATAGAAAGTATGACTGACAGTACAGGACCTGTCCAGACACTGCCCCTTCCCTTAGAAAGACCCCTTGACCCTTATTTAACTCTTCATTAGCACTTGGCCCACAATCCAATTCCCCCCATCCAACACACCTGAAAGCTTTGTGGCTAGCTTTGCTGAGCTGGGGTTGTTTGCGGGTTTTTTATGGGGGGGAAACTAGCCTCCACTTCACAATGGGATTGAGGACATCTGGGTGTGATGTAACACAGCATTGTTCAAAAAGTGCTGCATGCAACAGTCACTAGTTGAGCATGGAAACTTCTGGTTCCCACCAGCTTCAGATACTAGCCTGTTCAGAAACAGTTTCTTAGCTTAAGCAGGAACTATTTGGCAGGCCTTTATGTGGTTCAATAATTCTTGGATTATCAGCCTAGGAAAACCATAATATACTGAAATCCTACACAAGTGGAACAACTTCAGAAACTCATGAAAAGAGGCTCTGTGTA
Organism: Podarcis erhardii; assembly: GCF_964252035.2. Taxonomy (NCBI): domain Eukaryota; kingdom Metazoa; phylum Chordata; class Lepidosauria; order Squamata; family Lacertidae; genus Podarcis; species Podarcis erhardii. The sequence continues at coordinate 35,227,138 of NC_138499.1, forward strand.
CAGCAGGATTATTTTCACAAAGTCCTTTGACAGATTTACATGAGTACCTTCTGTCAAGAGACTGTGTCAACTTACACTAACAATGTTCAAGTGTCACAATAAGCCATAGTATATTGGGACTCACATGAGTCGCAGCCTGCCTTGCACACTCCCCCCTCTCCCCCCCCCCTTCATGGCCAGGAGAGGAACTTGGAAAGCTTTTTTTTGTTTTGTTTTCCTTAAACAAAGTGACTTATCATTTCATCAAAAATGGGGATCAGGGCTGACCGAAACTAAAGTTAGCTTTAACAAGGCAACTTTCTAACTCATGGTTTGTAGTCAGCTTGTTTTGAAACTGATCATAGTTCATCGCAAAAAACAATTCCCTGCTTTGGATAAAATGACAAGCCGTGTTTAAGGGAAACCAATAGTAAAGACTCCAAAGTTACCTTTCCAGCTGCTTGTCAGGGGAGGGGGAAATGCGCAAGCCCAAGGCTCACTGTGGTATACGCACATCATGTTAAGTCATGATTTATTATGGCACAAATGCATCCAGTGTTGAGTACCTAAAAAGTTAACTCTCCTTGCTTACAAAGAGGCACTGCCATCTGGCTTTTCTTCAGTCATTTACTTGCCCCAAAACAAAGGCATTTCATTTTTATATCAAAGACTAGGAAGCAACTTAAAGAGTCCTAAAGAGTTCTCAAATCACTATGTTGTACAACAGGTGCGGGGAACTGGATGCCCATTCCCATGCACCTGGTTTTCCTCTTCTCAATTTTATCTTCACAACAGCCCTGTGAGGTAGGTTAGGCTGATAGACCGTGACTTGCCCAAGGTCACCCAGTGAGCTTCATAGCCATGTGTGAATTTGAACTCTATACTTTCAGGTTACAGTTCAACACTCTAACCACTGCACCACATTGACACAGATACATCTTAAAATGGTTAGCTAAACCTGAGAAGACCTGAACATTAAAATTCCTCACCTTCTTCTCGGGGTCTACAACTCCAGATGCAGCAACTGGGAGCTCAAGCTCTTTTTCACTGTCAAAGAAATACACACAAACACACACAAAACATAAGAACAGAAATATAACATTTGTATCTCACACTTTGAAGGAACAATGGGTGGCATACAGTGGATCCCTTCACTTTATCATCGGAACAATCCTGAGAGTTAGGCTGACTTAAGAAGCAGAGTTTTAACCAAGGCCACTTAGTGAGTTACATGCTCAAGCTGGGATTTGAACCCATGCCTCCCTGGTTCAAGCTGAACCACCCTCATCCAATGCACCAAGTATCTCTGGATCTCTCAGAACAGAACAGTTAAAATAACTCATTTAATTTAATAATCTTTTCCTAACAGTCGAACATATAAGTTTTTGAAGAACCAGTAGGAACTTGCTTCAGATTACATTGGTCTAGTGATTAGTCAACCATCTTCCTCATTATATTTCCCATGTGAATTCCTTCCTACTTTCCATTACATATATGTGAAACAATCTTCAAGGGACACATACTGAAATGAAGGGGGAGGAACCAAGGTTGAGGCTTCTGTTCTGCCTCCCATTACAGTGGTACCTTGGGTTACAGACACTTCAGGTTACAGACTCTGCTAACCCAGAAATAGTACCTCAGGTTAAGAACTTTGCTTCAGGATGAGAACAGAAATCACGCAGTGGCAGCGGGAAGTCCCATTAGCTAAAGTGGTACCTCAGGTTAAGAACAGTTTCAAGTTAAGAACGGACCTCCAGAACAAATAAAATTCTTAACCCGAGGTACCACTTAAGAGGTACCTTAAGCTTCTATACAGAGTTAGGTTTCCATAAGCAGAAATGACCAGACAAAAATCATCCCTGTTTCCTTATCCTTGCATTAATTACCATTCTGAAGATGCAATAGGACATGCTTTCAAGAGATAAGAAAGCAATCTGGGAGGAAAAATGAAACTTTTAAGATTTAAATATTAATACATTATACCAAGTTGTTAGTAATAAAAAGATTTTCGCTTCATATTTCTCACAAAGTTTTCAATACTTATCACTCATCAATTTGAATTATTGTTAGTCCACTAGCTTCTGGTTACCGTCTCTTATTTCTTTGTTGCTCTGCAATTTGTTCCATCAGTTCTCGCCTATATTGCTCTTTTCTTCTCTGGATAAGCTCTCGGTCTTGACCACCTAAAAATGAAGATAGTAGCTAAAATACATACAAGTTGCTCTTCTAGCATCATAGATACATAGATTCTGCTAAAATTGTGCCATAAGCACAGCAGAACTCTATCACCTGCAGCAATTCCACTACTCCTAAAATCACTACTTCCAAGGAAATGCATTTTCCAAACCTCTTTCCCCTGTTCTCTTACTTTGACAACAAAAATGAACTATAGATCTCTTCCTGCCTTGGACACAATCCAGACCAAAGATGAATAAGCACAAATCCCACTGAACATCATTGTGCCGAAGAATATTTTGCACTCTATAGTTTGTAACCAAGGTTAAAATCCTAATCACATTGAATTTAATAGTATTTATTTTTCGGTAGATGTGGCAGCTCAAACCATTTTCACATTAGTGTCAAAGTTGGAGAAGCAGCTGAACAATTGTCAGAGTGAAGCAACTACAAAAGAATGTAGTCATGCCTTCACAAGGAGGCACTTAAGCTTGAGAGAAAACAAAACGTAAGAGATCCAGTTGCAAATCTCCCACATGGCTTCGCCCTTGAACTGTAATTCCAGGCAGAAGGCCTTCTCCGTAGTGGCGCCTGCCCTGTGGAACGCCCTCCCATCAGATGTCAAGGAAATAAACAACTATCTGATGTTTAGAAGACATCTGAAGGCAGCCCTGTTTAGGGAAGTTTTTACAGTTTGATGTTTAATCGTGTTTTTAATATTCTGTTGGGAGCCACCCAGAGTGGCTGGGGAAATGCAGCCAGATGGGTGGGTTATAAATAATAAATTATTACAGTGGTGCCCCGCAAGACGAACGCCTCGCAAGACGGAAAACCCGCTAGACGAAAGGGTTTTCCGTTTTGGAGGCGCTTCGCAAAACGAATTTCCCTATGGGCTTGCTTCGCAAGACGAAAATGTCTTGCGAGTTCCTGCAGGGTTTTTTCCCCTCCCCCCCCTTTTCCTAAGCCGCTAAGCCGCTTATCAGCTGATCCGCTGATAAGCCGCTTATCAGCTGATCCGCTAAAAGCCGCTAAACCGCTAATAGCGCTAATCCGCTAAGCTGTCAATGGGCTTGCTTCGCAAGACGAAAAAAACGCTATACAAAGAGCCTCACGGAACGGATTAATTTCGTCTTGCGAGGCACCACTGTATTAGTTATTAATAATTATTTATTATTTGTTATTTAATTATTTTGTTGGTGCTCCATTTCAGAAACAGCAATTTATTAAAATGCTAGAACACGGCCATTTTTATTCAGCTTTGTATTAAAATGTTTCCAGGACAGGAACAGGTGGATGAAACATTTCTTCTAACTTTGTACTCTGGGGTTTTTGCAATCTCTAACCTTTATAAGTTACTTTACCTATAATCCCAACAAAAGGTATAACATATTATGGCAGTTATCACAACACAACTTCCCCCACTAGGTAGATTATACATACATACATACATACATACCAATGATTAGTCCTGTTGCATATGGGACACTGCCAGCAGCAGCTTGTGCTTGCTCATTAGTGCCTTGGCTTCTGACATGAGAAAGAAGTAGATGATAGGCCAATCAAAACAAACTACATTTAGTATGCAATCCTCCTGTCAAGAAACTCCAGTTCAGGGCAAGGCCAGTTGCCCCTAACAACTCAAACCTTAATTTAAATTTGCATCCCTAAGGATTGCAGATGGGTCAAAATAAGCAACTGCAAAGGTTTCTAATCTGATTCAAAGGGCACATTACACAACCATAAGAAGAAAATATAGTCGTACCTCGTTTTGCGGCCGGGATCTGTTCTGGAGCCCCAGCCGCTAGCCGAAAAGGACGCAGGGCAAAGTGCAAAGTCTGCGCACACACATGAAGCAGTTTGCGTTTTTGCACATGTGCGAAGCACGATTCAGCGCTTCTGTGCATGCACGACCAGCAAACCCGGAAGTAACTCGTTCCGGTACTTTCAGGTTTGCTGCGGAGGTTCACCAGAATGGACGCTAGACAAGGCCTAGGTTCACGGAGGTATTACTATATCAAAAAGGAATGCACATTAAAGTCATGTGCTTGTAACTGCTAAGCTGAATCATGGATTTAGGTAAAATCTCTTACACGATAGCCTCTGCCTAACACCTATGTATTTTTACCTTTTCAAACTGTGATATCTTTTGGCAATTTTGCTTCTGATCAAAGAGAAGAAATCGCTCTTTTTAACCCAATGAAACTGACCATTTTAGAAAAGATGGAAAACTAATGAAGAAGTTGAGGTGTCGGTAATTGCCAGAAACAGGTTTCTCACAGGTGTTTGCTACAAGGTGGTAGGAATTTGGGGCCCTCATCTATGCTAAAGCTCTGGACAGCCAGATAACAAAAATCCTGCCTTCTCAGAAAGTAATTGTAGACCGTTTTAAAAACAACACATTTCTCATAACTGAGTTTTATGTCACTCTGACTACGTAACCCACAGAGGTAGTACAGTTGTCAGAGCTTATAGGAAAATGGCTAAGAATCAGAGTGAGATGAAGTCACAGAGGTGTGTGGATTCTAGGATTGATGTCCATTGCATATTTATGTTCTCCCCTCCCTTTCAAAACTGCTGCACAGCTGCACCCAGGATAGAAATGCAGACTTAGTATGGTAGAACATAATGTTCTACTCTAAAAGCACAATCACATGCAGTAGTTGAACTGAACTGAAGTAATGGTATTGCCACACCATATTCCAGTGCCAGCCTTAGCTAAAAAAATGAAGTTTACAAACATCCTTCTTCTGGGCTGGAGGTGGTTTGTTTCACTCAATTAACATATGGATAGGGACAGAAAAGGGAGACGGCTCTATTTCTGTAATTTGCCAAACAGTGTGCGCCTGTTTTGCACAATAAAGGAGAGGTGATGCTAAATGCATCATCAGCAGTCAGGTGTTCTTAATAGCAGACTGAGGAGTTGCTATGAATGAGCACAAACAGGAAATGTTCTTTCAAGTCTGGTAACGGGTTACGGGGAGATTTTCAGAAGGGCCACACCATTCTTTTTCTCTCCAGTACAATCCCAACAAAAATAGAACACCCTCGTATTGGCTATTAGTTCTTATAAAAACCACAGAGTGACAGGAAGGTGTCATGTCTAGTTTGGCCCAAAGTGCCAGGAAGTTAAAGTTACCTTTGAGCATGAAAGACCCTCAGTGGCTTTTTGTCATAGTCGCTTTCATATCGAAATCTAGGGTCCATTTCATCATCTATTTCAGGATCATGACCTTCATCAAACCTGTGATGCCTTCTAGAAAAGGTCTCAGGTTTGCTATCCAGTCTTTGGTGCTTTCTGTTGGAAATGTTCAATACTTCATCAAGTTGTTTGTGCAACAGGGTGTCCCCATGTCCAATGTCATTCTTTGGTTTGTGGTGTTGATCTACTGATTGTCTCTTGTCTGACAGCTCTTCAAAGGTATCTGTAGAAGTGCAAGCATCTTTCTTGAAGAATTCTTCATCTCTTATTGGTGGCTGTAATGCTGGGGTATGTAATGCTGGCTGGGATCTGGTGACAGCAATGCCTTTTTTGTTTGTGTCTGTGTCATGCTGTTAACACAAAGACAAACATTTTTAAAGCTAAATACAAAGGAAGCCTTTAATCATTGCAATTTTAATAAGCCATTTCAATGCCAACCCAGAAAAGCAGGCTTTAAATTAGGCTACATAATGTTACTACCACTTATTAAATGGCAATATTGCAGTGCGTACTATCGTGAATATCAGAATCGATGTTGTATTTTAACTGACTAAAATAAATACATAAATGCAAAGAAAGCAGGATGGAATGAGGGGCCACATCTCCACTGCAACTGGGTATTTTTATCCATTCCCCCCCCCCCCATTTTCATAGAACTAAAAAAGGGAAAGAAGATAACAAGGGCAGTGTTAAGGGATGTGACACATGCAGCATCTTCCAAATAAAATCTTAAGAATAAAAACAGGATTAATTTTATATTTCAACAAGCTATAAATATTAGCCTGCCCATACCGTGCCGTGCCCAGAATAATTCTAAATTTAAAGTCTAAATAATGGGTTTGTGAACGGTGAAAGAGTCGAGAATCTCCGTCTGTGGTTTACCTCTTCGTGCTTCTTCCCTACTCTTCTTAACCTTTCATTCCAGTCTTCTCTTTCCCTGAGATACTGATTGTATTCTTTGTTTCTTTCAAGTCTTAACCTGTCCTAGAACAGATATTGGAAAGTGTATCAGATCTACAAAAGGTTTTAAACACCACAGACACAGGATGATAATAAAATGATGCTTCTTGTACTGTTTACAACGTTTTATTAGTAGAGTAGTACATATGAAACTCTGGCTTAGAAAGAAGGTGTTGCAAAAGAACTTTGGCTTTTCATTAATGTTTCTCTTTTCATACATGGTGTATTAGTTCGTGTTTCAAATATGCTAAACTTTGATATCTTCTAGCATGTAAACTTATGAGACTTCAGTTTAAGCAAAGCCAAAACTTCATTTTCTTTTTTAAAACTTAAAAGTACCAAGAGATCAATAAAAATACTAAAACACAGTCAATGGTATGCTAATGCACACTGTACAACAATATTTGATTTTGTATCTCACATTTTATTGTAAATAAGCTTACTGTTGATTTAATATCTTATGATTGGAAAATAAACAAGTAGGGTTTTTTGTTTTTTTACAAAAGCTTCCAAAAACATCTGAATCACAAGTGATCCTCCAACTAGAACTAAGGAATGTGATTTGGCTTTAATACTGGAGAGTAATAAATTAAATAGTCTTTACTTTGTTTAGCCGTAAAGAAATAAAATCAATATGACTAAGAACCAGACTGAGGAATGCTTTCCCTAAAAAAGTTACAGCTTGATCATTTCCCTTTAACTAGATTGGTAGTCCATTGGAGAAGGGACCTATCCTCTCATAATTTGTATTCATGTGGATGATGCTACAGAAATAATAGTACAGAGAGCTCCGAAATACAGTGGTACCTATGGTTACATACTTAATTCGTTCCAGAGGTCCGTTCTTAACCTGAAGCACCACTTTAGCTAATGGGGCCTCCTGCTGCCGCCACGCTGCTGGAGCACGATTTCTGTTCTCATCCTTAAGCACTATTTCTGGATTAGCGGAATCTGTAACCTGAAGCGTATGTAACCTGAAGTGTATGTAACCCGAGGTACCACTGTACAGACAATTTGTTTGGGTGACATGCATATAACTAAATCTGCAAGGTGAAAATTAACCAGTTAACATGAAACAGTATGTGGAGGTTTCTTCCTTAGAGCAGGAGAATAAACTAGAGCTTCTCTTTATGAGTACCCAATATCTGGCATTCTCACCATCTGTTAAATGTCAAACGGCCAAGTATCCAAGAGGACTTTGTAGATGAGAAATGGTATAAGACAACCCAGAGAAACAATACTAATGAAGATAAATATTTTGCACAACAGATGTACTACTATTTATCTCAATTTTCAGAGTGCTGGTGCTTATAACCGGCAATCTTAGGAGTAAGAGGGAGGTGCCAAGAGGAACAGGGAGAGAACGCCCAAAATAGCTCAGTAAGAACTGAGTTTATTCAGGAGCTACAGAATGGTGTTGAGAGGGAAAGAGAGAAAACAAGGGTTTGGGGGGGTGAGGAAATGGAACAGAGTATCCTGAACAAGAGAGAGCACTCCGCAATGCAACATTTTATCGCAAGTTCCACCTCTAAAAAAAACCAGAGGCTCAAAAAAGATTTCATTTCTGGACTAAAATCAAGGCAGCATTTTAACTGATTTGAACAGTTGTACAGAACCAATAAGATACACACACTAGGAGGGTGGGTAGGGACAGTGGAGCAGGCAAGGCATGGCAGCTAGTCTAGCGACACATCCATACCACAACCTGAAGCGCAGGGTGGTGGTAAGAAAGCATTTACTTTTCCCCACCCATTTTTGTTCTTTCTTTTTAAATTGTTCCTTCTTTTCTTTTTTAAGCCACTCCTCCCCCTGCATCGCCATCCCTTGGTTCCAACGTGAAGGAGAATTTGTTATGCCGGCTCCAGGCTGAAATACAGACAGAGCCCTATCCTGCAGCATCTCTGAACAAATGCCTCCATCTTATCCCTTCCTCGTGAATGCCCTGCTCCTGAGCCTAACTCTGGCTACCGCAACCAAACAACTATCAGCTGCAGAAGCGCTACACCAGGCTTCCTCAAACTCGGCCCTCCAGATGTTTTCGGCCTACAACTCCCATGATCCCTACCTAGCAGGACCAGTGGACCAGTAGTCTCAAAACACCTGGAGGGCCGAGGTTGCTCTACACCCACAAAGCTGTCCTCAGGTATAGCGGGGGCCTCCATCATGAACTTGCCCCTCTGACAGTGAGGCACTTCCACTGCTTCCTAACTCCAGTCAGCCAGCAGTTTTCAGGTTAGGGACTGCACTGCAAGTAAAGGGCTGTGCTTTCTCCAGCGGCATCTAACTAAAACCTTCTGCAGGTGGCCTGCTAAGGTACATCATACAAAAGCTTCAGTTTTCACAGGTGTGGAAATTCTATATATTAAGCTGCAAACACCATGCAATATTTACTGAGTTTTTGTGCACCTACCTTAGCAGACCTCCTGTCACCAATAGGAAGTGATAGTCCCTGAGTATATGGGTCAACTTCACCAGATGTAAGGTGTTTTTTCTGCACAAGAGAAAACCAATGACCATATGCATTGATCTGATATAGACGATGCCAAATAATTTAGTAAATATATATTTTAAAGTAGTTCAGCCTTACTATGTATTATGCATTGTATCCGATGGTGGCACTTACAGTATTCAGTTTACAGTAAGATTTCCATCAGCAAAAGGGAAACCTCCCCACCTCTCCCCCCAATTCACCTCTCCTCTGTTATTCCATCCATGCCTAGGCCCTGAAATCAAACCTTGGGAAATTGCCCAAAATTTCTTCCCTCCTTGTTCCACTGATGGAAGGCATACTGAGCAACACTGTTAGATACAATCTTTTACATTAATCTAAATTAATTTCTATCACAGAGCCAGTTTATAAAACCCAATTCTTTCAGCAAAATACAGGGTTTTTTTGCTTATACTGAGAGCAGTAACCTAACTATGGGCCAATGCATCATCATGAAACTACCAAAACTGACTTGAGTAGTACTGTCCTACGATCTGTACTTATTGTGACCCAGTAGTTTATTATTCCACCACTCATTTTAATCTAAATTAGATAGTAAAAGCCTAAATCATTGGCGAAAAGAAATCTAAAACATGCTACTGCATTTTTTTAAAAAATGCATCATTTGAAGCTCCAAACAGAAAATGCTGTATTTGTGTACACCATCTGTACCTTAACTTTAAAAAGAGAAGTTAATAACAAGAGACACCATCAAGTTGAGTAACAATCTTATGCAAGTTTCATCAAAAATAAGTCCCAGGGTATAAAATGGGATTTACTCTCCTGAAATTGTGCAGAGGATTTCAGGGGTTTTTTTGCCTATTCCTGGTCTACATGCCAATAACTATTATATGTTTCCATATTATTGGAAATTTTTCTGCGTAGGCGGGTAAATCCAAGATAGAATTCCAATAAGGTATAATTGAATAATAAGGCTCTCTTTTTAAGAGCATTCCAAGATTAATCATTTAAATTAGCTCAAACTGATGGTTCCACTGTACAGAGATTCCTCAATATTAGCATGCTCTGTAGCAAACATTCATTAAATTAAAGGTAATGAAGAGGACTATCAATTGAGCAGTGAAATCAAAGGAAAAGACAATGTGGAAAGATGACATTAATGGAAATTATGCATAATTATCTTGTGATGAGGCAGCTCACAGAGCACAGCAAAGCACAAAGACTGATTTTCACCCCCAAAACTTTTCATTAGCAATTTGCAACCAAGCACAATGTTATATTCATTTGAAGAGTAACATGATGCAAGCACCCTACCTTCTTTTTTGTCTGTGAAATACCCTAAAAGTCAGGAAAACAGACTATTCATAAAGAACATCCTATCAAAATCCGTTTCATTGAAATTTCACTCACCCTTCAGAGTGGCATGTGTGCATTTAAAAATATTTCAGAAAAGTAGTTTTTGATTCTTGAGCTGCAGATTCTGAACATGTACATTAAAATGCTTCTGAAATATATTTATCTACTCTGCTGACCTTTAAATCTCTACTGAGAGTATATAATATATATAATCTGCATAAATTGGAGGAAAAAAATCACTGAATTTTCCCCATCAGCCTTCATTTAGTAACCTCAGATATATAATCTATCCTTTTTGCCTGCCCTTTTTGACATTTGGCTCTCTGATCCACTCTATGTTTCAGTGCACTGAAATTGTTCTTTTCAAAGCTTATGCTAAGAATCCAAATGCTTCATTCTCCTTGACCTAGCACTTTTGGCATCAACAACCTGTCCTCCCAGCTGCCTTTGCTTTTAAGGCATTGTCCTCTCCTGGCCCCACACAATTCCAGCTGCTTTTCAGCAACCCTTCTTCATCTCCCACTTTCCGCAGGTTTCAGTCCGTCCAACCAGTCTACACACAATATATGTGGTATTTCTCAGCATGTTCTCCTTTGTTTCGATGATGCTAGGTGTTCTGCATTTCCTTTTATAACAACTATTCCTACAATTACTTATGCTGCAGCACTGGCTGTTGCTCTCCCCACCCCCAAGCTCCCACCCAATGACTGTGTGGTCCCCATCAGTGAAGTCTTCAATTTTTTAACCCCCTCCCCTTCTCCCAACACTACGTCATTCCCTTTGTCCAAGAGACAGCTTTTCCCTGTTCATCAGGCCACCTACTTTTCCTCCACCAAATCTCCTGAAAACCCTCTTCCACTAATTTATTCCAAGAGCTCCTTGTCATTTATGTTCTGTACAGCACCTAGCATAATGCTGGAACAAAATGTGCAACATAAGCCGCAGTAATAAATTCTAGAAATTAGTATATCTCCGGTTCTTAGCAAATGCCAGCTTAAATGTACTTTTCACTTTGCCAGCTAACACCGGAAATTTAATCAGATATAAAGTCCTTTACCTGAGAAAGGTAACGCCTGTAGTCTTGTCGCAGCTCCTCCTTCAATTTGTGCTTTTTATTTTCATATTCTTCCCCGAGAGGCAAGCTTAAGCCATAATCTGCAAGTAAGCATTTCAGAACATAGGCATGAGCTATGCAAACAATGTGGATGTGCATGTGTGGCAGACTGGACACCAAGGACAGCATTCAAAGATAACAAATTTAATTTCTATGTAACGAAAGGACTTTTCACTGGAGAATAGGAACTTGTAATCCAAGTTCAAAGCACTGTGCTCTCAAGAAAACTCCAATTTAGCCTGGCCTTGTTAGGTGAAAAGAAAAAGCGAACTAAGACAGTCTCTACCACCAATTATGGATGCAGGTGGTGTTGTGGTCTAAAACCACTGAGCCCCTTGGGCTTGCCAATCAGAAGGTCAGCGGTTCAAATCCCCACAACGGGGTGAGCTCCCGTTGCTCGGTCCCAGCTCCTGCCAACCTAGCAGTTCGAAAGCAAGCCAAAAAGTGCAAGTAAATAAATAGGTATCACTCCGGCGGGAAAGTAAACAGCGTTTCCATGTGCTGTTCTGGTTTCATCAGAAGCAGCTTAGTCACGCTGGCCACATGACCCGGAAAAACTGTCTGCAGAAAAACGCCAGCTCCCTTGGCCTGTAAAGCGAGATGAGCGCTACATCCCCAGAGTCGTCTGCGACTGGACTTAACTGTCAGGGGTCTTTTACCCTTACCACCAATTAACTACAAAGCCGGCCCATTAATCAATATGAAGTACAGTATATATTGTTCAAGGATACAAAATAATTTTGCCTAACATAAAAGGCAATTGTAAACTCTGCTCCTCCCCAAACAGTGCCTTTAAGAGTTGATATATGAAGCTTTTAAGAGTTCTGACATTTGCTGTCCCCTATTCCATAGCTGAACCCACAGTACATGTATCCCCTTCCTAATCTTATCTGCATGCAGCTTCAGAAAGGAAAAGAAGGGAATGCATTCTTATCCAAGGTGAAAAACCTGACAAGATTATCTCTTGACAGGCACTTCCAAAAAAAATGTGACTAAAGGTTGGCAGCTTTAGCTGGATGATGGAAATAGCAACCTTGTGAATATCTGCGATATTATTTTTGAGACATACTTAAAGGGCAGTATTCAAATAAATTATACTCAGAGTAAACACATTAACATTAATGAACCCAACTTGGTCATGTTCATTAATTTCAATGGGTTTACTCTGAGTGAAACTTAGTTGGATACTATTAGACTTATTTCTTAAGCCACATATGTGATTCTATTTCACAGTGAATATGCATCTGGCAGAACTTCCAAAGCATATCAATCAGAACATGTAAACCTAAAGCATTATTTGTCCTTTAATAAAATGCCAAAAGCAACTTTTCACATGGTTATGACAAATGCCTAATTTAAGGTTACCAGACGTCCCCCTTTCCTGGGGACAGTCCCTGGATTTACAAATCAGTCCCCATACAAAATCCATTGAAGTTGAAAAGTGTCCCAAGATTCATTGAAAAAAATCTGGTAACCTTAGCTTAATTCTCGTTCATGGAGAATAAGGTTGTCAGTGGCTACTGGCCACAATGTCTGTGATCTGCCTCCATGGTCAGAGGCAGTGATGCTCCTGAATACCAGTTGCTGGAAACTGCAGGAGGGGAGAGTGCTCTTGTGCTAGGGTCCTGCTTGAAAATTTTCCATAGACATCTGCTTGGCCACTATGAGAACTGGATTACTGGACTAGACAAACCATTGGCCTGATCCAGTAGGCTCTTCTTATGCTCTTACGTTTCCCCTTTTCAAAGTCACTAAAGAAATCTTGGAGTTGTGAAGCAATGGAAGCTGGCCACAAAAAGCAGTGAAAGAGGAGTGATTAAAGCTACCTCCGATTAAACTATGTAAATTTCAATGCTATTTTTTTAAGAAGCAGTGAAACTCAGAACGGTATATTTATCTGGAAGGAAAGTGAGGGTTGATACGCTATTTCGAAAGAAAATGAACTACAAACAGAATGAAACAATTTATTAGATCAATGTATGCCGATCTAACTGTATCCATTTAAAAAACACACCTTACAATAGCATTCCAAGGAACCAAAGAGCAGTATTACTTTAAAGAAAAAATTAGCTGAGCTAATCACTGAGATAATTCCGAAAGAGTGAACTATATACTTGTCTCAAAGTCAGTTCATGTTTCAACACTGGTATATGCAGAGTATTTTCAAAGGCTGAAACCTTTAGACATACATAATTGTAAACATGTTTTGTCATCAAACAAAGTTCAAGGTCAGGGATGGAGATCCTATAGTGCTCCATATGTTGTTGGACTACAGCCCCCATAATCCTCGACCGTTAGCCATGGTGGCTGGAGACAGCAATATATGGAAGTCCAAAAAGTTCCCCATCTCTGTTCTGGTTCATGGAAACTATGCAACTGAGGGCACATGACAATGCACTTCAGGGCAACAATTTAACTTTTGCACCTCATAATGCACATTATACTGTGGTAACAAAAATGGCCGCATCCTCTGCATGATTTTGTTGTTTGTGACATCATAGGACTATTTCAACCAAAGCTAACCCTATAGCAGATCACTGCAGCTGACAGAAAGGCAGAGAGATATGTACAACGGCAAGACTGTAGAATATTTAGCTAAATGCAGCTGGGAACACTCTTGACTAGTAAGTAGCATCACATGTAGTACCTAGTTTATGTTGTCAACTAAAGCCCTGCATCAGTCAGTAGAATATGCTACTGTAGTTGCTTTTCCCCCTCTAATATAGTTTGTTGAAGTATGGCATAAAAGTGTTAACATCCGCTAAACGGAACTCCCAATGACAGAGGTGGTTTATCATTAGATACCAACTGCTAGAACAAACAGCAGAAGGACATCACCATCATGTCCAGCTTGTGATATTCTCATAGGCACCCAGCTGACCACTGACAGAAAATACAACACACAGCTAGACAACCATTAGTCTGATCCAGCCATCCTAAGCTAGTGCCCTCCAGAACTTTAGGACTAAAACTTCCATCAACTGCAGCCAGAATGTATCTTATATCCTAACATACAACAGCTTACAGATGAAAAAATAAATACAGAAGACCTACATTTTTGGTGCTGTCATGGTGTTTCCTCAGTGGCCTCTGAGAGTGAGCAACACTTAATTGTTATTTTAAGGTCATTTATAGTGATGTCATTTAACCTACTGTCAGATTACTGTCAACATATTGGCACATAAGTCTAAACTTGAACATTTACAGTAAAAGTGTACCACCAGATTAAGCGCTATTTCTCAGACTTCTAAGCTTACCCATAAAATCTATTATAGTCTTTCAAAAGTGGAAAAAATAGGACCAGCTTGCACTAAATTTAATTCCAAACGGCCGAGTTATTGGGAGATTTTTACAGGCAGGAAAAAGTGAGCAAGATAACTTTTCTGGCTTTTATAGCAAATGCAGCTATGTGGCAGAAGAATTTCATCATAACAAATGACAATGCTGGAGGAACTAAGACATTACCATTCTGCTTCAACCAAGGAGGCTTTTTACAGCAGAGAGGATTTTTCCTGCAGGAAGGAAAAGCAGCTTAGGAGGGTGGGGAATGTCAGCAGGAAAATGGGTTAAGCAAACCCTCCTACCACCAGTCAATATTGTCAATATTTAATGTAAGATTTCATTTTCTGGCAAATCTCTCTTTCCACTTTCTTTGGCTGATTTTAATGGCTCTCATTTCAGGAGAGGGAAGGCAGGATGGATATCAGATTGTAGTGTTAGTTAGAACCATTGGATAACTCATCGGTTCCTTAGATTAATAATAATTTTTTATTAGTTTTCAATTACACCGTCTTTTGCACCTTAAAGTCCTTGCAGTTGGTTTGTTCTGCAGTTTGTGATCTCATCTCTTTTACTTTACTCCAATTAAGCTCTAGTTAACAGGAGAACCTCTGCTTCATAATGGCAGTGGTGGTTTTCGGCAGCTGAAGTACTTTTGCACTCAGCGCCTTCCTGACCCCTGTATTCCATGCCAGAGCAAGAGTCAGGTACCAAGATGAACTGCAAGTGAAGCCCATTCCCCCTGTCCCTGGGGGGGAATTTGCAATGATGTTTACCCTCAATCATCCTTGGGTTTTTTCCTTCGCCTACGATCTCCCGCTGTTGTGGGGGCTGCCTCTATTAAGGCAGAGGAGACCCGGAAGCAGGTTCCGTAGCTTAATTTCTCCATCTGAAAGGACATTGCCTGCTATGGTCTAAATACATAATTCCATGTATTTATAGTAGCCACTTTTCAACAAGCGTGGAGATACTTTTATCCTAGATGTATATCTCCGGGTTCATGTCTCTCAATTTCTTAGTAGAAGAAGTATCCTTTATCTGTAACTTTTAACTTACAAACATACACAATATATTGTGTTTCGCCCAAACATTCCTGCAAAGTAGGTCAGTGTCTTATTCATTTGGTCAGATGAAGAACTGGCACCCAAATAGTGACTTGTCAAAAGCCACACGAAGCAAGTCCGTGCCAGAATCAATATTTGAACAGAAAGCTGCCGAATCCACATCTTTAGCCACCAAGTGTCAGTGGCTCATATTACATGTTTGCTACATGACACACATATTCAAGTTACGTATCTAGCTATTGGATGTCATTGATCAGACCATCTTGTAGCCTTGTCTTGGATAAACAGTGGAGACAGCTTCAAGGCCCAAGGACTTAGAAGGGGTTTCTCACAGTCATAATCAGCTGTAGGGCTTTATCTGCAAACTTTAAACAAAATATTATCTATATGATTAATGGGACCTAATGTTAATTACTAAGTACCGTTTACAGTGCTTGTTTTGTAGAAAAATAGGTGCTAGTATACACCATGAAGTGCTGGTACAGAAACTGCCACAATTTTTAGCAACAACAGACAGAGATGTCGGTACTGCGTGCCCTTGAGTACCCCCTAACCATTTGTTTAAAGAGCTTCAGTCTGCCTTTTGAGTGACAGGGCTTGCCAAGCGAAAGAGAATGCATCATGCCAGCCTCAGTATCGATCTAAGGTACTACTGCTGTTATAACTTGCAGACAGGACATGTTTTCCTCAGCTAGCGTGCTGGTACTTCTACTATCTCAATTTGAAAACCCAATTGCTTTGATATGAAGCAACATGGTTGCTTTGATATGAAGCAACATGGCTCTTACTTTGCTTTCTGAAAGAATGAACCCAGGACTTAAGCAAAGGTCTACTTTAACAGTGTGGTGTAGTGGTTGAGAGTGGTAGTCTCGTAATCTGGTGAACCGGGTTCGCTTCTCCGCTCCTCCACATGCAGCTGCTGGGTGACCTTGGGCTAGTCACACTCCTTTGAAGTCTCTCAGCCTCACTCACCTCCCTGAGTGTTTGTTGTGGGGGAGGAAGGGAAAGGAGAATGTTAGCTGCTTTGAGACTCCTTTGGGTAGATAAAGCGGGATATCAAATCCAAACTCCTCTTCTTCTTCTTTAACATTACCCTCCTCACCTAAACATAGGGTCTGCGATGTCAGTTTCTAATTAGTTCAGTACCCATTTCCATGGACGTTTATATAGCAAGCTCAATTGTCATTACCAAGAGGGGGGAGGGAACCTTGATCACAGATGGAAGCCACAAAAAATAGCAGCATGACAGCATGTATGAGAATAAATTAAATTTAAGCAGCATAGAGCTACACGCTGAGAGAGACGAAAGGTGTTGCTAAGCAACGATAAACTTGCTGCAAGAACCCTCTGTAGGAGGTATCTGTCCCTAAGCCCAAAATGAAAAAGGAATTGGCGCATATGCGGATGGAAATTGCAGAGGAAAAACAAGCAGACATTAAGCTACTGGGAAAAAGAGACACCTGAAAATGCAGAGGCTGGGAAATGCAATATAGGCAGCTAGAATATTTATATATTTTAAAGAAAGCAATGTAATGCACATGAAAGAGGCAATGCCAATGAAAAGTAAAATCTTTCTAATTTAAAGAACTTAATGCTGCGAAAGAAGACTATAAAAACAACTCCATTTCAAAGATATTAAAAGCTGTATATGCACCACTTCGTATGTACCTCTAAGTATTTACTGAATGCCAAGGGTATATTCAGGGACGTGGGTGGCGCTGTCGGTTAAACCACAGATAAATAGGTACCACTCCGGTGGGAAGGTAAACAGCATTTCCGTGTGCTGCTCTGGTTCACCAGAAGCAGCTTAGTCATGCTGGCCACATGACCCGGAAGCTGTACGCCGGCTCCCTTGGCCAATAAAGCGAGATGAGCGCCACAACCCCAGAATCGGCAACAACTGGACCTAATGGTCAGGGGTCCCTTTACCTTTTAAGGGTATATTCAGACTGTATTTTATCCATTGAGTAAGGAATCTCAGCTATTGCAGTTTATGAAAAGAATGGCAACCAAGGTAAGAAGGCAGGCCATAATACTTTAATGTGACTATGCAAGGGACACCCAAAGACCTGCCATTACAACTAAATGCAACTATGCTTCATAGCACAGTATCAGTAAAGCCACATTGCCTCCAAAACTGTATCTCTCCAAAAACACAACCCAGCTGCCCTCCGTGTCAAGAAAAGATATTATTAGCTCTGCTGCAGTTTCTTATTATGAGTATATAGTACCATGTGCATAGTTCTCTTTCCCTGCTTCACATTGGTGGAAAGGACCACCACTTATATACATTTGACTTTGAGTAGTTGTGTGGGACAACATTAGGAAATAAAGTGACAGTAAATACAGTAATATTCTCTCTTAATGTAATACAATAAGCGTTTTTTAAAAATAAAATAAAATTGCAAATACCGTGTATACTAGTCTGTTGACTATTTGGTGGAATGTTTTCTTTAGCCATGGCTATTAACATTTTGCTGGTCTCAGAAAGCTTCTCTGCACCTTTGTTCTGAAAAGGAAAAAAAAGCATAAGGCAGACAGAATTAACATGCTGTCACTATAATAACATCACAGTAGTACCTTAGTTCTCAAACTTAATCTGTTCCAGAAGTCCGTTCCAAAACCAAGGCATGCTTTCCCATAGAAAATAATGCAAAATTGATTAATCCATTCCAGACTTTTAAAAACAACCCCTAAAACAGCACTTTAACATGATTTTTACTATCTAACAAGACCATTGATCCATAAAATGAAAGCAATAAACATTGTACTGCAGTCACACAATCAATCAATCAATCAATCAATCAGTAGCTGAACTGGGTTCCACACAGTCACAAAAACAAAACAAAAAAGCCACAAAAACAAAAACACAAAATAAATAGGAAAAACAGACAGACCTCAGCGTAACACTCAAAACGGAGCACGTTCGGCTTCTGAAAAAAAATCGCAAACCGGAACACTTACTTCTGGGTTTGCATTTTTTGGGTTCCAAGTTGTTTGAGTACCAAGGTGTTTGAGAACCAAGGTACCACTGTATTTAGTTCAGGGATGTGGCACCTGTGGCCCTAGACTATAACGCACCATCCATGACTGTTGGCCATGCTAGCTGAGGTTGATGGGAGTCAGAGTCCAATAACATCTGGAGAGCCAGAGGTTTGACAACCTTGTTTTAGTTTGTAGGTTACATTGCAATGCAACAGAGGGACTTCAGAATTTCCCTAGCATTTTCTAAAGAGGGGTTGCCACTGGTGAAAACACTATCTTCCAGACTTGTTTACATACAGGAGCACAGTCATAACAGTCTTCATCCATTTAAAAAAAATAAAGTATCAATTTCCTACCTGCATTTCCATGTAAGGTGGATCATTGTCAAGCTTTGCTTTGTCTTGTGCCAACTTTGCTTTTTGTTCTTCAAGGAACTGGTCTAGGTCCTCAGGCATCATTTTTTCAATTTTGGAAGTGATATAGGGTTATTGATCCATCAGATGCAACCTTCAACAACAGAAATACATTTTTCTAAGAGCTACTTTATTAAGAACTTTGAATTACTCGGAGATTATCAGAAACGTGCAAATGAGACGGGGGGGGGGGAATACAACCTCTTTTTTATTATCTATTCTTTTCAAGATCTTACTGCAGTCTTACAACACAAGCAAACCACACATGTGGTTTCCGAATAGTCAACAGGACAAGCTGACAAGAGGCCTGCCCAAACGAGATTGCTTAAAACAAAACCACACTGAAGTGTGGCAAGCAGAATATCTTAACAGCAGCCCAGCACAATCATTTTTCCAGGCACTCCAAAACTATAATCCAGAGGCAGTATAAGTGCAGGGATATCCTTTACCATTATTTCCCTCATTGATGGAGGTACCAAGTAGCTTCTAACCCTTCCTTCTGCTTGCCGTCACACACACTAGAGTAATTATTTTTAACAATACACATCTAGCATCGTGCATCATTATTGAGCTTCCAATTCACTATGTTCAAATTATTCCAACAATTACATGTGAAAGTTGGCAGTTACACATTCCCATCTGTACCATGATTTATAATTCCACAGGCCTTTATAACATTTTGGTTGGCTCAATAAAGGCATTGCCTTAATATATATTGTGGAGTTTTCTTTATGGCACAAGTTAACCTTGGCTTGTTTGTTTGTTTTTTGTAACATGGAAAAAAACCCAAATTTAGCCAGGATCCTAAACTAGAGGGAAAGGATTTTATAGCACCTGGAGATGGTATTTTATTATTAAAGGGAGAATTCCCTCCAGCCACCGGGTAAAGCTACCCAATTTGGGTTTTGTTGACTTTTTCACCTAGCACAGCAGCTATATTTTATCTCTACCAATTTTTATATAATGACTGCATTTTTATTATTATTCTCTACCGACCAAAGGAACCTGTGTGTTTCACCCAAAGGATGGAGGCAAAACTAAGCAGCAAGGGGTGGTTGTGCATTTGCAGAAAGGGAGACTCAATCATTATGTGTTTTCTCCTCCCCAGAAGGCCTGGGTTGCAACCTGATACGTACATGCAAAACACCTGAAAGGGTCTCATTTGAATGTTTGCTACCTCCTCCCACATTTAAGACTCTATCAGGTGCAGACAAAGATGGCTTGAATAACAGCATTTCCCCATCTCCCCCTGCCTTTTTTCCATAATCTAGCCACAGAAAGAATTATGGGGAACTTGAAAGTTTGCACACTTTTGTGACATTATGGTTGGCCTAATAAAGGTAGTGCCTTAATATGCTTTGAACAGTAAAAATGGCCCACTCTTCCATGATATTACACAGAATCATGAGCATATTGGTTTAGAAGAAATAGCAAACACAGCTGAAAAAATGGATATTGTTAAATTGATGGAAGTGTTTGTTGTCATAAATATACAATACTAATTAAACAGCAACCCACACGTACATATTAACTTGATTACTCATGTGATAGCTTTGCTACATGAAAAAGTGTGCACAGAATATGTACCACAGGTAATAACTATTTCTTTACCACTTACTCTCTCACATGAAGTCAATATGCAGGAAGTCCAAATAATAATAATAATAATAATAATTGCATTCTAGGATAATTCAATTACAATCCTCCTGATACAGAACAATCAATGCTAAAAATAAGTTCCCTTTTGGAGTCCTCTAAATCCTTAATCACATTAGTTTGCATGCTGATAAAATACACGTCCTTAGAACAGGACTGGTAGGACAGATTGTTATCTCCCTACACAGGACAAGTTTGAAAGGTGCATGGAGCCACTCACTTGTCAATCACTTGGCATCAGCCGACCTATTTTGCCTGCTATTTTCTGCTGTGCTGTGAATCTGCCTCTGAAGACCTGTCCATCAGCTTATGATCAAACATTCAGGTCAAAGTTCAGGTCAAAGTGCTGCAGAAAACAGCAGTTATTTTAACTTGTTAAGTTCATATGTCTATATATTATATGCTAAAAAAAATTCTACCACGCAGGTAACTTATTAATGTGCAGTATAAAAATGCTGTAAATAAGTAAGGATAAGTTTACCAATTTATCAGTGAGAGACAAAATTTTCAGTTACTCTCCCCTCACAAGCCAAGCAGCCATTTGAGATCTCAATGCCAATTAGCATCAGACAATACATAAAGCCAATCTTATAGTTTGGTCCTAGTATTCACACCAAGTTATTATTATTTATTTAATTATATACTGCCCTATACCTGGGGGTCTCAGGGCCGTTCACAGAATAATTGTAATCCCTGCAAAGGAAGAAGTTTGGCTAAAGCATAGCATAAGAGTTTCCTCATGAGCAGTATCCCTTGAAAGCCCCCAGTGGGAAAAGATTCTACAACGAAAGGTCAGAACTCCTCTCCTGCCTCCCTGCAGCAGTATGATGGTTATACGTATTGGAACCTCTTGTGCAGCACTTCAAAAAGAAACTCCAGCATTGTTGTCAAAGTACAATATATGGCAAGCAAGTAATAGTGAACCACAGAGAGAACTTGACCTTCATACAGAAATGGCCTGGATTTACCAGAAATGCCTTGTCAAATGGTACTGTTACAAAAATGGCAACAGCAGAGCTTTTCATCACCACAAACACTGTCAAGTTCTTTGAACAGAACCCCTGCTGCTCAGTTGTTCAGCATCAGTGCCAGTTGAATATCTACCCTTGAACTTCACCAACCACCTGCCTAATGTAAACCAGACTCGACAACAAGGTGGAGGTGATCGCCAAAGAGCAACCACTCCAATAGGTTGCAGCAGTTGTCAAGCAGGGCCAATCCATCAGCATTCTACTGAAAGGTCAGCTCTGTCAGGCTCCTCCTATCCTGGAACTGTTTTCACTCCAGCTGGTCACTATAAAAACTGCTATTTAACTTTGGTGTCTGAGTTTGCTTTACCCACCTCTTTCCTCCCCATCCTTTTTTCATTTTTGTGTCATGTATTTTAGATTACAAAACTTATTTTTTATTGATAATATGTAAGCTACTCTGGAAGCCTTTGTGGCTGAACAGCAGAGTAAAAATGTACTAAATAAACCATGCTAGTGACAAAAGGTCAATCTGCTTTTTCACTAGTCCAGTCAGGTCACTGAAAGAGCAGCCTGCATGGTCAATGACAGTGGGAATCAGATATCCTTTAAGAGATTTCTACAGTTAGTTCCACCAATGTCACCACAGGGAAAGCCTCACTTACTAAACCATGGCTTTGGCAGTGATATCACAAAAAGAGGGAGCTGTGGCTTCAGAAGATAATGATCCAACTATGCCAGTGTTATTTAACACACCTGCAGTGCTGGAGCTAGAGGATATGCCCCAGGTGGCAGCAAATATCATTCTGCCCTGAGTCATGTCTATTCAGAAGCAAGAATTCAATGGGGCTTACTTCCAGGTAAATAAGTGTTAGAGAGAACTGCAATTTCAATCATGGCAGTTCATAAGTCAGCCCTACTGAACAGTGGCGTAGCGTGGGTTGTCAGCACCCGGGGCAAGGCAAGTAATTTGTGCCCCCTAACCCATGGATTTGCGCCCCCTAACCCCTAGATGTTGCGCCTGGTGCGGCCGGCCCCCCCTGCACCCCCCACGCTACGCCACTGCTACTGAATTCAACTGAGGCAGCAGCAGTGCAGTCTTTTGCCCTCTGCAGCAAAATTTATAAAGCCTGCACTGCACACTCAACAAGTGGCCCACCTGTTTCTAGACTGGTGCTGAATATATTGGAAATGCATCCCAACCTCAATTTTTACTTGGTAAAAACCTCTATTTGTTACTAAGGCCAAGAAGCCATAACAATGAACTGAGATTGCCTCAAAACCACTCATTGAAGAAATCTATATGCAATAGTCTGACTAACAGATTCACTAGCAAACCAGTTTGTAAATGAAACAGACTTCTATTCACTAAATGGTGGGAATACCTAGAATGATCACCGGCCTTGAGATATATGATTTGTTGGCTTTAATGCTTTCGAAACGTTTCACACTACCACTAGCCATTCCTTAATACTAAAGTTACAATCCCTTGTACACTTTTTAGTAAGTACCATTGCACTCGGCCGCATTTGCTTCTGAGTAAACATACTTACAATCACATTCTATGTATTTTGGGAGGTATTCCTAAAGCTAGACGCTTATGACAAAACTGTCTTGACCGTCCATAAGAAGAGTCCCTTGAACAGATGCTGTTCGTTCATGGCCTGGTATCTTTACATATTTTCGTCTTTGAAGCCCTTCTTCACATCCATGCGATATGTTTAAGGCGCCACAGATACCCGAGAGCAGAAACCTTCCCTATCTCCAGGCATCAGCAAAGGGAGTCATAGGACAGGGGAGGTTGAGGAAAGAAGGGGTGGGCTCGGAAGAGAAAAGCAACTGTTGCTTCCACGCCGGCCCAGGGCGTCGGTCTCTTTAAGAAGCTATACGGCGTTGTTAGGCAACCAGATTACAACAAAACCCGGGGCCTCTCCGCACTCCTGGACCCGCGCAGTCTGCGCTCCTCTAAAGAAAGGCACAACTCCCAGTCCGAGGAATAAGACTCCAAGGTGCAACATTCCCCCCACCCCCCCAAAAAGAGGATTTTGCGCGCACAAAAACTCCCCCCTACCCGAGCGAAGCCCCTCGAGGAGAGCCCCAAACTCCCCCCAAACTCTTAAAGGATGCATGCGGGGACTTCCCTCAGCACCCCGCGCGCGCCAAAACGCCCCTTCCTCACCCTCGTCTACTTCGGGCGAATATTCCACCCCCAGGGAAGAGGGATGCGCTCTTCTTTGCGCGCACTTCCCAACCCTCTCCAGAGAGCGACCCAAGTTACCGGACGGCTGCACGCCTCTCTCTCTCTCTCTCTCTCTCTCTTGTCCGAGGTCTTTGGAGCTGCAGCCGCTCGGAACCCGCCCGAAACGCACCTCTCGCTCCGGAGAGGCCCAGCCGCCGGCGGGTTGTCAAACAGCTGCTACGGCAGCGCCTCCCGTCGCCTCGCCTCGCCGCTCCGCCGAAGTCGCTCCAGCCCTCCGCCTTCTCGGGGAGGAGCCAGCCTAACGGCCGGAGAGGGGACGGGGCTGCTGCGCACGAACAGCTCCCTCTGCTGCTTGTCGCCAAGAGGGAACCCGGCCTAAAACCTGTAGCTCAGTAGAACAGCGCCTTAAGGGGGGTTTCGTCTCCTGGAAAGGAAAGGTGCTAAGTGCTACTCCTTCAGCACTCCTTTAAAGTGCCTCCTTTAAATCCTTTTAACATCAGGTGGTTTGAGAGTTGCGCGCGGTTGCTCAGCGGCGAAGGGCGGGCGCTCTGTGCATGGTCGGAGAAACATGTTGTTTTTGCTACCACTTCGTCGCGGGGCGAGTGCAAACGGCACGATCAAAGGCTAGCTAGGCAATGTTGTTGGAAACGGAGGGCAATAACATCCCGCTTCTTTTTAGGCGGACCCAGTTGAGTCTGGCCTGGCCACTCTGTGGGTACTTTGCGCATGTTTGTATTCCGCACCTTGGAATATAGGCGTGTTCTTTCACTTTCTAGAATGGCGAGATCTCTCCTCAATATAGAGACATATAAGAACTCACTTTCTCTCTGCTCTTGACTATATTAGGGGAAATCTAGAAGCTCTGTTTCTAAGCAAATGAGAGTTAAAGAACACGCCCCTATGCCCTATATTATTCCCTCAGAGAATTCTGGGCACTGTAGTTTGTTAAGGGTTGCTGGGAATTGTAACCGAGGGATAAATGTACAGTACAGTACATTTAAAAGGTATAGCGCGTTCACAATCTTAAAAGTATGGTGTGTACACAGAGTCAAGAACAACATGGTGATGCAGAATATGAGGAGTGCCTCAACAGATGAAAATCCATCGGTTATGGTGGAGTAGAAGGGGGTTGTTTACAAAATATTATTCCGGCTTCCTTCGATGCGTCCTTATATGTTCTTTCAAAACGAAGCTCAGTCGAATAGATTAACAGGGAACGTTTCATAGAATTTTAAGAGTTGAAAGGGATCTCGGGTGTCACGTAGTGCTCAAGGCAGAAACCACAATGCAGGAGAGGGGACTCCAGCACCCCTGACAGGTGGCAGCCCAGCCTCTGGTTTTAAATTTCAGAGGTGAAAGCTACGAATAAGCGGGAGGGCATACCCCATAATGCGCCATTGGGATGTCATGTTTTTTAGATATCAGAAACTCACTTTAAAATGTGGAGTAGTTTGCCCTCACAAATAAAACGCAGGCTTTGCGATGGCAGGGAAGACGTGGATATAATTTTTACGCGTCTTTCCTGGAATTCAGACGTGGGGTGGGAATAATACTTTCGGGGCAGAGCGGGTTAATGAATAACTCCCACGAGGGCTCGTGCCACGACGCCTCTCCTCGATGGGCAACCCCGTCCCTGCGAAAAGACTGGCATGGACGATCTCCGCGCGGGAGGCTAATTCCACCGTTTCTCGCTAGGGGGCGGGCGAGCCAGCTCGAGGCGTCGCGGAGCGGGCGGAACCATTCGTGGGGGACTCTCTATCCCCGCCCAGCGCGCTTGCCCAGCGCCTACACCCACTTCCGCCGCGCTTGCTTCGCTCTGTTGCGGCAAGCAGGCCGGGAGGCTCGACTGCCCGGAGGGTCTATCATCGGCTAGCAGGGCCCGGCTCGGCTCGGCCTGAGGAACCCGGTGAGATGGCAGCGGCCGGCCCTTCCGGGAGCGGGATGGCCCAGAAGACGTGGGAGATGGCCAACAACATGCAGGAGGCGCAGAGCATCGATGAGATCTATAAGTACGACCGCAAGCAGCAGCAGGAGATCCTGGCGGCGAAGCCGTGGACCAAGGAGTAAGTGGGCGGGTGGGCAAAGCGGGGGAGGATCTCAGTTCAAAGGACTCGGCCCGGACCCCGGTGCTGTTTGGTCCCGGGAGAGGAAGGGCGAGGGGCTGTGATGATGCACCTGCCCTAGAAATTACCTCTCATGTAGGACTTGACAAGGAGAGGCAGAGGGGGCTAAGAGGACAGATCAAAATGCAAAACTCTGGACAGGTGACTACCAGGGTGCAGATAAGAAAGATTGCCTCTTGCAGATCTTAAGAGAAGAAAAAGTAACAGGTCTTGACAGTCGTTTGCAAAGGTGGGGTGAACGAGGGAAGGCGGGGAGTTATAGATAAATCCAAGGAAAGTAGAAATGATGGGTGAATGCCCCATATCAACACACAGACACGCCATGACTCCTTCATTTTGACACTTAGTGAAGGCAAATGGGGGGGATTATGAAATGGAAAAACAAGCAGCCTCCCAAGAACAAATGTTACTAGCAAATGAAATGTCTCAAAATGTTGTATGCTGAAAAGTCAAAGGCCTCTTCTGGGAGGAAAGAAGTAACTCATACACTTTTAGAGCTCCCCCTTCTCACAGTTTTCTAGCTATTCCCAAATATGTGATGGGTCAAACAGTCATTTGATCTTAATTGAACAAATTGGTAGAAGCAGGGCCTGGGTTTCTCATATCCACACAACTTATTGCTGTACAACGTAGGTTGCTTGTTACATTAAGAGAAACATATTTTGTTCTTTTGAAATCTATTTTATTAGTTTGAAATCTTTATTTGCCACCCTATAACCATGTTCTCGGGGTGCCTTACAACAAATATAAAGGTGACTAAAATATACATAATAAATCTGCAAAATATATAACATTATCATTATCTAGTGATAATGATTTTTTTTGTAGCAGTAGCAGATTTAAAGGCCTGGAACAATGAAAAGGTTTTACTGAAATGACATCAGATTAGGCATGTGATGAGCCTCTTTGAGGAGAGCATTTTATAGCCAGGGTACTATAAATGAAAACACCTTTTTGTCAGTAGCTACCACATGCACCTCCTGAAGAAGGACCGTAGAAGATCTTAATGTTTAAGTAGGTGCATATGGGTATGCACTATACTGATGAGTATATCTGTAAACTCTGTGTTTAGCGAGTGCCTTTCTCCAGCTTCACCTGGTATGCCATCTATACCTGACCACTATAGTCCTTGTATTGACAACCTCAAGACTGGATTACTGCAATGTCATCTATGTGTAGGGCTGGCCTTGGGCCTGGTACTGAAAACTCCAGCTAGTGCCGAGTGCAGCAGATAGACTGCTGAGGAAGGCAAATGGCCAACAGAATCTGACACCTCTGCTAAAATATTTGCCTCCCACATGCTGCCAAGCCAGGTTCAAATTTCTTGTACAGTATTCCTATATAAACCCTGAAGAAATTGGGTCCAAGATACCTTAAGGACTGCCTGAGGCCTTACATCTCAGCTTGATCACTAAGATCACCCTGAGAAGTGCTGTTAGTTGTCCTCTTTGTTACAGATGCCCAACTTAATTCACCTAGAAGTATTTAGTGTCCCTGGTCCCATGTGAAGATTCAGCAAGCATTCTCACTGCTAACTTTCAGATTTCTCACAAAGATGTTTTTATTAAGATAGTGCTTTACATTCAGTGATTTAAATTTTCCAAAGGTGGGCCAGTCATTTTTGTGATTATTATGTATTTTTTATGGTGGCATTGTTTTTTATTGCATCTGCATACTGCTGTACACCACCTTGATATTTTATATCAGGTTAATTTAAAAAAATATTTTTTTAATAAACAAAGTCTTGTCCAGTATCATTTTATTGATTCTGAGTTTCAGGGTGAGCTCTCTTGCCTTAAATTGTTTATTGTGTTTTGTGTTTCTTCTTTTCCTTTTCTTTCATAATAGATATTGTTCTAAGCTCTTTTGTGGTTTTTTTTTATTGCAGTCACCACTATTTCAAGTACTGCAAGATCTCTGCTCTGGCCCTCCTGAAGATGGTCATGCATGCTAGGTCAGGAGGCAATTTGGAAGTGATGGGCTTAATGCTTGGAAAAGTGGATGGCGAAACTATGATTATCATGGACAGCTTTGCTTTACCAGTCGAAGGCACTGAAACACGAGTTAACGCTCAGGCTGCTGCATATGAATATATGGCTGCATATATAGAAAATGCAAAGCAGGTAAAAGGGGAAGACTGATTTCCTTTTAGCAAGTTAGCATGTGTTAAAACTGTTTATAATCACATCTGGAATTGGAGACAGCTCAGTTTCTAATTTATGAACAACATGTGTTGCCCTTGAACCCCAATATGCTGTCACTTACACCACCAGTTGAGTATAAGTTTGGATCAGATTTAGTTCAGATACATTTTTCTCCTCTAGTTACCTTATTGAAGGGCTTCAATGTTGTGTTTCTTTATGCATATTCCTACTGCTTCATTTACTCCATTTTATGTACATCTTAATTGTCTTAGAAATTTTAAAGAAAATAATTTCTTCAATTTAATTTCTGCTTTTGTTAAGTGAACAACAAGCTCATTATTTACAATAATAATAATAATAATACAGTAGCTTCTGAGCTTCCTGCCTGGCCATCTTTTTCAGAAAACAATTTTGGAGTAGATGGGCTTTGTGTCTGATCCTGTAGGGCTTTTTATGTTCATACATGGCTTAATTTTGAAATATCTGCGGTTTGCCAACTGTCCAAAAGAGGGCAGTATTCACAATGATTAAATTCAGTTTAACCTGCTTTCTTCCTCTTTCCCTTTTTTAAAAACTTTGGTTAGGTTGGTCGATTAGAAAATGCAATTGGCTGGTATCACAGCCACCCTGGCTATGGCTGCTGGCTTTCAGGAATTGATGTCAGTACTCAGATGCTTAACCAGCAATTTCAAGAACCATTTGTGGCTGTGGTTGTAAGTATATATTGGAATTCAAGCAAATTAAATACTAAATAGAGTTAGACAGTAAATTTAAGTTCTATAGCTATGAAAAACTGAATGGCGCTTTACCTATTGATGGTTTTTTTGTAACCAGGTAACTCCTATTAAAAAACTGTTCACACTACTTGGTGACCTTTCTATTTCTATATTGGATGTAATTTCTTTAATATCTTGTTCTATTGAGCCATAAACTCAGCTGCCCTTTTCATTTGATCACAACTAATTCAAGTCAGTATTTGCAGGATTACTTTGTAACGTTGGAAAACTATGCATATACTGAATTGCCTATCACAGGGTAAGAATTTCTCATTGATTAGTTGAAGACATGCTCATGGGAGCAGATTCTTCTATTAAAACAAATTACATTTACATTTTAAGAGTCTTGTGTGCAGGAGCTAAAATGAAGAAGGATAAGGCTTCCTGAATTCCCTAACTCCTCTGCTGTCTGTATGGGCATTGGAGTATTAGGGTCCATTGCTCCCCTTTCCAGAGTTCCCCTGTTCACCAGAGATAATTTTGTTACTTACACCATATGAAGCAGAACCAAGAATAGCTCTTGTTATTACACTTGTTCCTACAACTAAGACTATTTTCAAGATAGTCTTTAATCAGGAGAAACGTATGTCTAAATAATTGCTTGAGAGAGTTTTAAGAAGCATAAATCAGGAGACAGGTCTATTGTTGGCTGGGAGGTGGGTACCAAATTTAACCTCCCCAGCCTGTTTTTACTACTATTGCACCTAAAGAACATCAGCTTGCAGAGAAGCCAGAAGGTTGTAGCCATTTAGTGCTACAACTTTAGCTGCTTCAGAAGCCTGTTTATTTGGAGGCTTGATTGCTGGTGGACTTGCTCCTAGGTGTGAGATTGGAGAAGGGGCAGGAGTTATGTGAGTGAGCCTAGCTTCTAAGTAAGAGGGTGAATGCTGGAGAGCTATGTGGAGAGAGGATGAATGCAGTTCACAAATGCATATCTAGTACAATTGGTGGGCATTTGGTAATTATGCATTCATTGTTCTTTTATTGTATTTTTTCTTTGCCTAAATATTGTATTCACCCCTTAAGGGGCCTTAGGGCCAAAAGGTAAAGGGACCCCTGACCATTAGGTCCAGTCGTGACTGACTCTGGGGTTGCGGTGCTCATCTCGCTTTATTGGCCGAGGGAGCCGGCGTACAGCTTCCGGGTCATGTGGCCAGCTGGACTAAGCTGCTTCTGGCGAACCAGAGCAGCGCACGGAAACGCGGTTTACAACAGCAACAAAATTATCTTGCAGTATTTCTAGACTTTGAACTTACATTGTGGAATGTCCACTAGAAAATAGTTGTAAAACTTTTAACATATTGGGGTAGAAGCCAGTATTTGCTCAAACCTCTCCATTGTGGGCAGCTGTGTCAAATGGTGCTACAGTAGACAAAGAGGGAATCATTCGAAATTGGGTTGAAGAATCTTGCACCAATGGAACAGTTTCTTCTAATGATTTCAGGTAGCTCTCATCATATTGCAGCCCCATATGAAACGTCCCACAATGTTCAGGAGGTTTTCAGGAGAGACTTTATTGGAAGTGGGAAAGGAGGCAAGATTAGTTGTGCAAGCTTCCATTCATTCATGCAACCACTAAGTAGAACTCATAGGCCTTTCGCACTGCTCCATTGATGTCATAATCTAAACCAAGGTTTTCCCTCAAGGAAATGACAGTTTAAGCCACTAAACTAGAATCTTTGACTTTCTACAAAAGTCATATTATATTGATATTTTTTGGACAGGTACTAATCATTCTACTATAAAGGATAATGTGATCGGAATAATGCCCTTGATCTATAGCAGCGATGTCCAACAACTTTGGCCTCCCCCCCCCCACAAAAAAAGCTCCCCCTAACAAAAGCTCCTCCTCCCTCCAATGACAATGGGTAGATCACTGCCAGTTTTTTTTATACTGGGAGTAGCTCACAGTCTCTTGGGAGTTGAACGTGCCTGATCTAGAGTTAAGAAAATTGTGTTCAATTGCTTCTTAGAGTGCATTTTGTACAGTAATTCTCAAATGCATTTTACAGATTGATCCGACAAGGACAATATCTGCAGGAAAAGTAAATCTTGGAGCTTTTAGAACATATCCTAAGGTAACAATAATTATATAACCAAATGTATATGATGTAAGGATCCACCCTATGGATTTATTTTATTTATTTAACAACATTTATATACAGATTGATTGCAAGAAAAAAAATAACATTCCAAATGCGTTACAAATGCTTTTTATTGATAATTTAAATTATCAAGCGTCTAAAAATATTCAAAAGATTGTTAAAATCAATAGTAGCTAAAAATATATAAAACACATGTAACTTCTGCAGGTCTGTGTAGGCTTGCCTAAACAAAAATGTTTCAGCAGTTGCCAAAAGAATACAGTGACGGTGTCTGCCTGATGTCAACAGGCAGAAAGTTCCAAAGTGTAGGTGCTGCCACACTAAAATAGTGATTTCTTACAAGGGCAAAATGAGTATTATATGGCACCTGTAATCATGCCAGTTCCACATATGAGAGCAGTGTACTTGGCATATCTAGGGTAAGGGAATACCACAAG
Organism: Podarcis erhardii; assembly: GCF_964252035.2. Classification (NCBI taxonomy): domain Eukaryota; kingdom Metazoa; phylum Chordata; class Lepidosauria; order Squamata; family Lacertidae; genus Podarcis; species Podarcis erhardii. The sequence continues at coordinate 35,258,520 of NC_138499.1, forward strand.
AAAACTGGTCCCAAGCTGTTAAGAGCTTTGTACTGTATACTAAAAGGAACACTCTGAACTTAGCCCTGTAGCAAATGGACAGTCATTGCAGATCTCTGAGCAGAGGTATTATATACTGACATGGTCTCACTTCTGCCAGCAGCCATGCTGCAGCATTCTGCACTAATTCCAGCTACCAAATCAGGTGCAGGGGAAGCCCCATGTAGAGTGCACTGCAGTAATTCAGTCTTGAAGTCACCAATGCTTGAACTACTGCAGTCAAGCTCTCCTGGTCCATAGTTTTCACAGCTGGGTAAAAGGCGCTTTAGCCACTGAATACCTGGGCCTCCATTGACAGAGCTGGATCCAGAAGCACCCTAAATATATATATACCTGTTCCTTTAGGAGCAATGCAATGCTGTCCAGGACAGGCAATTGACCAATTTATCAGACACAACAACCCCTACTCATCCACAGTGCCTCTGGGTCTTGCCAGGATTCAAGCTCAACTTATTTTCCCACATCCATCCCACCATTGCATCCAGACACCATCCCATGGCCAGCATGGCCTCTCCTGATTCAGATGTTATGGATAAATGAAGCTGAGTATCATCAGCATGCTAATGGAAAAATCTGGATCTGTTTATATGAAAAGATGTTGCTTTACAACTTCAGTATCATAATTTGTTTCTTTATCCTTCAGGGCTACAAGCCTCCTGATGAGGGCCCTTCTGAATATCAGACTATCCCACTTAATAAAATAGAAGACTTTGGTGTGCACTGTAAACAGTAAGAAATTATTTCCTCATAGATTTCAAAATGTTTTCCAACTTGGAAAGAAATTTTTGAAAAGATTTGTGAAATTACCCAAGGCTTCCTAGATAGTCATATATTGAGGGGGGTGGGATGTATGTTTTCCTTTTGAAACAAAGAGAGGACAGGTGCTCACTAACAGACAAGAGGTTGAATCCAGACTTCCTCTCTGAATGGAGTTTTTCTCATGGAAAACTCCACTGGAAGAAGGGGGAGGAGGCAATTTTCTCCTATTTCGTCTTCCTGTTAACCCCGGTGCTCCCTAAAAAGTTGGTCCAGAAGTGAGGGGTACTCTGTAGAACAGCATTCCCAATGCAATGTGAGGAAATTTTATCAACAATGTGTTGCTTAAATGAGTTTTAGTAGAAAAGTTGTCCTGGGCAGTTTTTCCTCAAGAAGCATTAAACTTGATAAAAGTTTCCTTGCAGCACATTGAGAACTATATCTAATATGCAGCTGTCCACTGTTTTGTTTTTGGATTTTTATATGGCTGTTGTTTATCCCCTCTCCACTTCTGTGTAGGTGTTTGTTTTTCCCTATTCAAAGCTCAGGGGAGGGGTTATGGTGATAGTTCAGTATCCACAATACAATCATTCTGGTATATGTTTTGAGCATAAGACTACTGTGTGCCGCATTGTGGAACCAAGGCACGATTGATATTACAGACATGAAATGATCCCTTAAGTAGTGTCATACTGGATATACTGGACTGTTTTAGAACAGAGGTAGAGAACCTATGGCTCTTCAACTCCTGTCATTCTGGCTAGGGCTGATGGGAATTGGAGTCCAGCAGCATCTGGAGGACCACAAGTCTCCCCACTTGTTTTAAAAGGAAAGATAATATTGTTTCTTGGGATTTGTCTATATTTGAGAGTTTTTTAAATGTAACATTTCATTGTGCAGTTCATGTTGAAAGTTATTCATATACTTTTCTTGCAAAACAGGTATTATGCTTTAGAAGTCTCCTATTTCAAATCCTCTTTGGATCGCAAGTTGCTTGAGCTTTTGTGGAACAAATACTGGGTGAACACACTAAGTTCATCTAGTTTGCTTACTGTAAGTATCTTCATATCTTTTAAACTGATCAGTAGGGTGTTCCAAAAATAAGCACTTTGGAGTTTCTTTCTGTAGGCTGGAAGATAAAACGAAACAGGAACAGAGTGGTATATGGAAGTGGACCCCAAGAGAAGCCTGTGCAGTGTACATGTTCCTGTGTATCCAGTTACAAATCAGTCAGCACAAATCTGTTGCAAACTTTATGTTGAAATCATTGCAAGGAAAGAAGCTGGAAAGAGGCCAACTTTCTCCCCTCCAACTTTTTGCATCTTTTCAGAGAGTGCTGTTTATCTTGTCTAGCAACTAAATATTCTAAATTTAATTTCTAACTGGCTACTGCTAAAAGACAGAGTAAACTTTAAAAGAACTAAAGGGCTTTAAATGAATTTTAATTACATTATTGTCTTACGCACAAAACAAAGTCTAGTGGTTGTAAATGTTTTAAAGGTGGATACTTGCTCAACATATACTGTTCCAATTAGAAGCATTAATGGCAGTTAAAGAAATGTAAAATCTTATCTTCCAAATGCAGAATGCAGACTACACTACTGGGCAAGTATTTGATCTATCAGAGAAATTAGAACAATCAGAAGCCCAACTGGGTCGAGGAAGTTTCATGTTGGGTTTAGAGTCCCATGACAGAAAATCAGAGGACAAACTAGCCAAAGCAACAAGGGACAGGTAAGGTCTTCTCCTTAACTATATGATTTCAGAACATAAATTATATTATGATTAAAATCACTTCCTGTGGGTTGTTGTGACATATCACTTGCCAGTTTCATGGATTATTGAGTTATCTTTTTAAGTCTTTGGAGCTCCTAGATGTTCCACCATTCCATTTGTTCCACCGTTTTTCTTTTTATGTCATCTTTAGAATATAAGCTTAAGTAAGTATGAGACGAGATTGACACAATGGATCAATAAGTGGATCTGTGCTGCAACTACACTTGGAATACTGTCACCTCCAAAAGCTTATGGTAGAGTTGGGAAAGGTTCAAAAAAAGACAACCAAAATGATCAGAGGGATTGGAGATCTTTCCTATGAAGAAAGGTTGCAACATTTGGGGCTTTTCAGTTTAGAGAAAAGTGAAGTGAGAGGAGACATGATAGAGATGTATAAAGTGAGGCATGGTGTAGAGAAAGTGGATAGAGATGTTTTAGCATTAGAACTTTTGGACATCTAACAAAACCGAATGTTGAAAGATTCAGACAAAATAAAGTGCTTCACAAAGCACAGTTAAACTGTGGTATTCACTCCTACAAGTAACAATGGCCCCTACCTAACAAGAGAGGCTTTAAAAGAGGATTAGACAAATTCATGAAGAATAAGGCTATAACGGCTACTAGCTATAATGGCTATGTTCTCCCTCCACTATCATAGGTAGTAAGCCTCTGAATATCAGTTGCTGGGAATCATAAGTGAGGATTTGGTGCACTCATGTCCTGCTTTCGGGCTTCTCACAGGCATCTGGTTGGCCACTGTGAGATGAGGATGCTTTACCAGATGGACCGTTGCCCTGACCCAGAAGGCTTCTCTTACATTCTTTAGTGCATGCTACATGCAACTTCAGTGTATATTGAGACAATATACTATTCCATGTATCTGTCTCAGATCTTTAAACTACTATTGACATAGTACAATAGCTGACATTTTTTATTTTTTTTAGATTTAAGGTGTCAGACACATAATGTCTGAAATTGTATGTTTCCATATAAAGCATGTTTGAGTTTACCTTTTAAAACAAACAGTTCAGTCAACTATCAGATGCTATGTCTGCCTTTTCATAACTGGATGGTTGTAGAGATTCATGGGGTTATGGGCACCGTGAGCTTCTTAGACATCTGAATAACTTTTAATATAGTGACAGAATTGCATTTAGCCAACTTTAAATTTATGCTTTTGTTTTTCCCCAGCTGCAAGACCACCATAGAAGCAATACATGGATTGATGTCTCAGGTTATTAAGGACAAACTTTTTAATCAAATTAACATTGCTTGAAGTATATCACCGACCGATATGTATCTTCAGAATGGAGACAAACATACCTAGTTGGACTTGTTCAGTTTGGAGCTGAAGCCAGAATGGAAATCTTCAGTTAATTTGTTGTACTTTAAATCATCTCTACCACCTCTTTGCTCAATTTTAAGAACAGTGCTCTAAAATTTATTGTAATCTGTTCTTTACCATAAAGTTTTGGTTGTTGCTTCAAAAGAACAATAATTGTGACTGTTTCTGGATTTTGGAAGTTTAGAATTTATCTGTTTGTCAATCTGCAATAAAGATCTCTTTAAAATGGCCAGCTGCTTTTTTCATTTGCTTTGTTTAATTTTATCTCTGAAATTTATCATTCTTTCTCATTCCCATGTAGAACTCTTGAGCCAGAAACCGTAAATTGTCCCAAGCTTAGACCAAGCAGCCTCTCTACTTCTCAGTGCAAAAAAACACTACAATCTGTCTCTGGTAAATTATCTGCTCTGTACATGTCTTAGAGCAGAGTTCCTTCTTGAAGCTCAAACCTCTATAATACAGACACAGACAAACACATTTGTGAACATGGTAGTTGTGGTTTTGTCTTGAAAGCCTGTCTAATTGTTTTACGTAGACTCTATAAGCTTATGTTTTCCAAGATTGCTTTGCATTTCTAGTCACCAACTTTGTTGTGAGGATTGCTGCATCTGTACTGGAATAGTTTTTAAGATGTTTTTATTGTTTTGTTACTTGTTTGCTACTGTGGGCTCCTTTGGGGAGAAAGATGAGGTATAAAATTTTAAAATAATGCTGTTAAGGCATGGTTTGAGAAACAACATTTTATCAGCAGTCATGGTGAGACTTCCTCTGGTATCGCTATCTGTTTTAGAACAGATTAGAACAGAAGCAAGGGGAAAGAGGATGAGCAAGACCCTCTTGTGCAAGCAAGATGCCTCAACTGGATGTAGCCCCCCCCCCTTATTTTTACATTGGGAATAGAAAAATCTCATAATTGGAACATACTTTTCAATAATCTCAGAAACCAACTATTTAAGTGTCCATAATTCCTCTTAGTTGTTGCTCTTTACCTGTTGCTCTAAAGCAAATTAGCATCTTATTTTGGTCAAGCCAATGGATGTAAGTAAGCTGCACATCGTATAAGCTGAGCCTAACACCCTTTCATAGGGCACAGATAGAGGTCTGGGCCCCACTTCTATCAACTCCATTCTGTTCAAGTATAAATACCCTGTAAGTGTATAAACTGTCCCACAAGACTAGTTTATTTCCTGATTTAAGTACTACAAATTTAAAATGTGGTCTAGTCTTAAGATTTCAAGGAACTTGGGTAACTGATAATCCTTGAATCAAAATGTAAGTGATTAGTGCACTGCTGAAAAAGCAAGCCACTTTCATTGAACAGTATTGTTCTGCAATGCATTCTCTCTGATTTAAAGCTATCACTTTAAGATATGTTGGAGGTAATATAAACTATTCCAGCTTGGAGGTTCCTTGTTTTTAAAATCAACACAATGTCTAGCCAGTTTTTATTTTGAACAGTCACAATATTGCACAATACAATAGTACAATGGTATACAGTGAACACCTTTTGAAAATAAGCATGACAAGGCCACGAAGCTTGGAATTATTCTGTGTTTCGCAGTTTGAATATGGTATGTTGCAGAGATAAAAGATTACAGGAAAACTGTGTGAATGATATGATGCAGATGTAAGAATCATGCATGCACAGGAATTCATTTATGCTCCTGAAGTCTGCACTGTGTCTAAATTCGTTGTATAAACTTAAGTGAAAACATACTGTTTACCTTTCAGCATTCTTCTATATTTCTGGATTATTTTAAAGTTAGTTAAACTGCAATGGCAACTTTGGTGAGCAGGAGCAATAGCTTTCTTGAGTAACTAGTTACATAAAACAGTGCTACAACTGCACTATTGTTCTCATATTTTGTATACATTTTAAGTCTGAATGTGGATGCATTTGTAGACACACACATTGTATGTTTAAGACTTAGAATTGCTCCACATATTTACTCACCAGTACTTTTGAACTATCCAGTTCCTCCATAAGTATATACGTTGCTTTATAAAATGACCAAAAAACCCCCCAAAACCAACCTCTAGACTCATCTTCCAAGTTCAGGTTGTTTATATGATTTGTACTAAACCTGCATGATGGACTCCGTAGATTTTCTGTAGTTCTAAATGTTTTAGCACAGCTGACTGAGTGAAGGGAAGCAGGGATTTACCTGGAATACTTCTATCTCATTGCTCTGTCTGACTTACGCTTTTATAATTATGCCAGTGGCGATGTTCTTTTACAGTAGATGTAGATCTGGGTGTCCTAGTGGGAGGTTATACATCTGAGGCAGTTTGTGGAAAAGAGACATGCACGCTTACTGGTGTGCTGGCACAGCCATTTTTTCCTCTTCCTTTTTTTTAGGACCATATTAAAATGGAGACAGGATGAACAGACCTACCTGTTCTACACTGTTTTTCAATTGTACTATTTTATAGTACTGGTTTATTGAAAACAAAATATAACATACATAATATTGGAATGATGACCTGCCTTACGCAGTTGATCTCAGAAGTAAAGAGATTAAGGTGTCTGCAAATGAAGTGTTACACACATGGATAAAATGGATTACAAATTAGTCTTTCTTTGATTTTCTCCAGGCTGCAGTTTTGCACAACTTTTTTGTGCAAACAAATCCTACTGAATACAGTGGAACTTACTTTTGAGTAAACATGCATAGAATTGTGCTATGAGACTGAGTATCTTAAAATTGCTTGATCACATTAGATGTGTAGATACTGACACAGAACTAAAAAATGTAGCACTTGGGGTTTTTCGCATGTTCATAGCTACATGGATCACAGCAAATACTGTGTTTAAGACACACAGGATATAGAATGTGTTGCTGTTGTACTTGGAAGTCACAAAATCTTATCTCTTCTTGCATTCAGATCTACTAAAATTCCACTCTTTGTCCAATGTTTTATTCAGAAGGCTCTTGCCAAACTGGACGGCATTTCAGCACCAGCCAAAGACCATTTTATTTTCCCAGGCTTTTTAATTGTTGCTTTTAAGCTGTTTGGTGTTTGATAACTCTGCTTCTTCTATATTGCTCTTTTATACTGTGATGTTTGAATGTTGTTTTAATATTTTTGCTTTAGTATGTTTTGTCTGTAATTTTAATTCTTTTGTAAGCTGCCCTGGGAACTTGTTAAGGGTTAGAATATAAATCAAATAATAAATAAAATATTTGATACAAATGTATCAAAATGAGCTTGATAACAACTTGTTTTAAGTACTTGGAAGAAAGAAATTGCTGAACTGTATTTGATCATATCAATGATTAATGGCTTGACTGTAGATCTATTTTTTTTTTGCCGAGGCATAGGGACAACCAACATTGGGGAGCCTCTTGTAAGCTAAGCAGCATTCATATTTATTTTGGAGTTAAGCACTATTATGCTGAACTTTGAAATGACCTAATAAAATGGAAGGCAAAAAAATCCTTCAGGGCACATTTTGATTAACTACATTCACATTTTTCAGTCATATTAACAAAGAAAGTGGTTCAGTTTTGGTCCCTATTCTTTCATCATTCATAATGGAGACAAATGAATTGTTAATTTTATTATAAAATTGTCAGGGGTCTAGGAAAATGTCTCTGTGTGTTTTTAAATACTGGTTAAGGTTGGTGAGAGTTGTAATCCAAAACATCTGAATGATACCAAGCTGGAAAGGCTCTTGTGGAATACCCTTCAAAGACCTGCACTCACAAAAATGCACTTTGCACCTTCTGTGCTCTTCCTATTTTTATTTTTTTGTGTGTATGTGCGTGCAGCCACTAATAACCTTACATTCAGTAATGTAGTGGTGTAGGAACATCAGCAAGACATCTCCAGTACCTTTTCATAAGAGGAGGGATGACATATTCTGCTAACAAAGTATTTGTCAGTGGTATAAGCTTGGATGGTGGGTCTAACACGTTTTGGTTAGATAGGCTAGACTCAGTGACTGACCCAAGCTCACTCTGCAAACTTCATGACTGATCACGGATATAAACACAAATCTTCACAGTCTTAGTCCAGCATCATAGTCCAACATCCATGAAATACCAATAAAATGGGTATTGTGCTATGTATTGCTGCTTTTTGGGAAATATTAGTACAGCTTACTGTATTTTTTATTCTCTTAGAAGCCATGGATATGGACCGCTTTAGGGTGCGACTATGGGGTTTGACATGAGAGCTCCTGTACTTCAAATTGTAACATGTCACAGCCAATGTCCAGTAGTATGCACATCATATACAGTATAGGCATTAGCAGGGAAGCCCAAGTAATCAAGGCAGTTTCATATGAATAAAGATGAGCTAATTTGGGACATGCACTATGTAAAATAATGTATGAGAATACAGTTTTGGATCATAATGGAGTGGAAGTGCATGAACCCTTTGAGAGGAAATTAAATTGTTTTAGAAACCTTCATTTTTACTGAAGTCTACATTCAACTCCTATGTAATTCATCTATCATTTCCTGTGTAAATTTCTCTGTTTATTTTAGACTCAGTTACCTTAGCACTTATGTATAACAGCAATGGCACTACTATTAAAAAGGAAATTAATATATGCGTTGCATGCAGTCTTTTGTGATTATAACCATCTGCATTTTCCCCAGTTGTTGAAAGTAACAGTCATTCATTTGATGTATCACTTGAATCTGGATTTAAACAAATACGTTTAAACTAATGCAGTTTTACTGCTTGTTGTGAAAGAAAGGTGTTTGCTGGATGCTAGTGTTTCGCTGTGTTCAATAAGAACAGGAATGGGAGGGGAATGTTTACAATGTGGTGCCTTCTTGAAAACTCACTGTGCCCACTATGAATTATCCTAACAAATGTTGATTTTCAATAGATATTAAGAGCTAAACACTTTATTTATTAAAAGTAATGTGTGTTTATGTAAAGTAAACATTGAATTGTGACATTTATCTCTTTTGGTGTATGTGCCCATTTCACTGCCTTAACTGCTTCTGATTTAAAAGAGAGGTAGAGCTGGTATCATCTGCATATTGATGAACACCCAACCCAAACCCCCTGATGATCTCTCCAAGCAGCTTCCTGTAGATGTTAAAAAGCATGGGGGAGAGGACGGAACCCTGAGGCACCCAAGTGAGAACCCAGGGGTCTGAACACTCATCCCCCCACCACTTTCTGGACATGGCCCAGGAGAAAGGAGCGGAACCACTGTATAACACAGCCCCCAGCTCCCAGCCCCTCAAGACAGTCCAGAAGGACTGTGTTTGATGGTATCAAAAGCCACTGAGAGATCCAGCAGAACTAGGAAACTGCTCTCACCTTTGTCCCTAGCCCGCCGGAGATCATCGACCAGTGTGACAAAGGCAGTTTCAGTCCCGTGGTGAGGCCTGAATCCCAGTTGGAAGGGATCCAAATAGGCCACATCCTCCCCAATAGAACAATATTTAACACACCCAATAGAACTTTAAAGTGTTTAATTTTTGTTAGATTGTACCTTTTTGGCAGCAAACCAGTTTATAGTGGCATGAATTTTATAAGCAAAAGCAATTATCACAAAGTAAGGTTGTATGGATAGTGGGGCTGACTTGAAGCTGATTTGATCTTAGTGTTTATTGCCTGCATTGTCTGCACTGAGTTGGGCCAAATTATAGAGGAGTAGCTTTGGGTCCTTTTCACATACATTGCTTACAAAACCTGGTTGTAGTACAGCCTCCTACAGTGCTAGTCTAGATTTTGCAATCCTGCAGCAGCCACTCAACTCAGCAACCATGCAAAACTGATTGGAGTAGCAGGCAGTCAGGGCACCATTAGTGGCTAGTGTTGGATAGGTTCCAATCCATCCTAAGCACTGAACTTCCTGGATGACCTTGGGCAAACTTTCAGCCAGAAATGGTGGGAGGGAGATCCTATGCCTGGAAAGAAGAGCATCACACCCATCTTCCAAGGCCATTTGTGTGTGATGAAGTTTTGAACTGATCTCTGCAGCTCCTGTGAGCATAAAAATCCACGCACAGAGGTAGCAAAGCAATTCTGCCTTGGCTTTATCTCTCTGTCCTCACAATGCAACAGTCTTTGCATGACCAGGTGCCTCACAAGAGCTAGAAGTAATATTGTCAAAGGCATCTGCTGTCAGAAGTGGCTCAAGGTTTGAGAACGTGCTGGTAACGTGACCTCTGGGTGTGTCCTCTAAAACTTACCTGGCAGCAACAAGTCAGAGTATTCTGAGCAGCACAGGGTGACTGAGAATAGCCACTATTTTAATTTCCCACCATGTCCCCAAATGATGCTATGTCAGGGGCATTGTGAGAAATTAATATAGTAGCTCAGGTAGAGCCATCCAGGGCTTCTCAGATAAACAGACTCTCTTCCTCTCTTCTCTCCATACCTACATACTACAGGCCCCTAAAAAGTCGTGGACTTCAGCAGCTGTCCCAGAATGCCAAAGGCTGACATTGGGTCTGTCTGATATAATTGTACCTTGACAGTGAACTAACTAACTAACCATATATATATAATTTACCTTATGAAGTTTCTCAAAGACAAAGTCTTTTTGTATTCTGACACCCTGAAAATACACAGACAATATTTCAGTGTTCTATGCCAGTAGATTAGAATCTTATTTCAAATCTTGATGAACAAATATTTTTTCTTAAACCTCACATAATGTATTTTTAACTGAATTAGTAACAGAGACAGCTTTAGACACCTGCAAAAACTACAGCTACAAACAAGTCAAAGGTCTGAGGGCAAGGTAAGGCTAAAATTAAGTTTAATAATATAAAAGCCCTTTTTTAAGGGGGATATATTTCCCAGAACAAGAACCTTTGGGGCACAGTCAGTTTTGATTGCAAACTGAAATACAGGAATAAGTTTATATTGTAATATTTTCTGTCATTTGATAAGTAGGCAAATGAACTTCCAAACTTGGAAGATTTAAAAGTTTTATAGATCCCGCCAAATGCTAGGAAGAAATGGAAATGTTGAAGCTCATCTTGGATAACTCAAAAACTCATTAGGGAACATGTGCTCTTATAACAGCACAGAACCGAGGCCAGTGACAATTAAGCATATTTATGTTTCATTAACTTAAATGGGATTTCTTCATGCAAAAACTGTTTTTAGGATTGGGTCCACTATGATTATATGTCCGGAAAGCTGCATAGATTTGTTCCGTGGGCTGGAGGGTCCCCAACCATCTTAGCCCTTTTTGTTTCGTTTTGTAGCATGTTTCACAAAGTAATACACAATTGTTACTTATTTGTCGCAGAAGATCAAGATTTCATCCTCCATATTACTTTTTCCGAGCATTCAAATTTTAATGTATCATCACTGTGAAAATGCCATTACAAAGTTATTATGGCTTAATAAACTTTAGATGAATGATTCCATTGTTAGGATCACCAGCTATCCATTTCCAGCTGCAGCTGTGCCATACAAGCTTATGGACTTTAAAAAATAACTCCCTTGTAGACTCCTTCACCACTGGGAATAACTGCATGGTTTCCCCAAATGTTTAAAAAACGGGAAACCCCTGGTGCAACCTGTCATCCCATCCCAAGTAATCCCTTCCATTACACCCGGAAGCTGTACGCCGGCTCCCTCATCCAATAAAGCAAGATGAGCGCCACAACCCCAGAGTCGGTCACGACTGGACCTAATGGTCAGGGGTCCCTTTACGTTTTTATTGTGTTCCTGGTGTATTGTCACTACCGTTTATGATGTCGTGTATAGCATTAAGGGGGGTGCATAAAAAATAATGTCACTCCTCTGCCCATGATGAATCCTGATTACACAAAGGCATTTTACTCTAGAAAAGCCTTTTTTTCTTGTCCACCTTAATACTGCAGTTGCTAAGGTGGCCTGGGAATTTTATATACACTGTTCTAGCAACTGCAATACATTAACATTATACCATTTTCCTCTGATCAGCCAAATGGATGGGTTAAGAAAGAAGCAGAATGAAGAATTCCATTTTTTACTTAGATGGTGGTATAGCCTTGTATGGAGTGTGCCATTTCACAATGCAGTTGGAGGTGTCCGGTTAAAAAAACAATGCACAGATACAGGATGGGGAAGGCTAGAACTCTTCCTTCCTTCAAATTAAGAGTTCCTGCCTGCAATCTTAAATGGAGCAGCTGAAGCAAAAGTTTACCTGCAAAGTTCATAACAGATGTCCTCAGCGGCCAACGAGATGCTAAGGAGAAAGAAGCCCACCTCAGACTCATTGAAATGAATGGCACTTCCAAGCAAAACATGCACAGGAATTCACTTCACAGCTCTCCCAAAAGGGAGTGCTCAGCTTTGGCTGGCTAAACCAATCATCTCGACAACAGATGAAACATTAGCTGAGGAAAATAATCCAGAAGGTCCACGAGAAGAACGGCGGGTTTATTATCATTCTTCAGTGATAGTACTGCGCGGAAAAGAAGCTCCAAACCCCGAGGTTTGGGACGAGGCAGATTCAAAATGAACCCCAAAACAGTAAAAAAGAAAGTCTACCTCTTGGAAGTACGGTATAATATTATTTTTCCCTATTGACGACGTCGTCGTCCGAACAATTTAGAATTGCATTAAAAATGTGTGTTCATTTTTATTATATATTCCCTCTACTGTATCTTTAACAAAGCGGGTGGGGGGGGGGGATTCGGCCGTTAAACGATACGTCTCACACACAAAAAATGGAATAAAGTTCCCTTTGTGAGGTAGCCGCGCGAACTCAGCTGCGCGCGCCGTTTCGAATGTCAGCGGCATTCAAGCCGCCGGCAGAAGCCCCGACAACAGGTAATTGCTAGGCGGCGAGCGCGCCGAGCAGACGCGAAATTGCGCGTGCGCAAACCCTTACCTTCTTCTTCCTCCTCCCGGCTCCTTTCCCCGCTTCGACCGCGACTCGGGAGCGCGCTTCGCTGCGCGACGGGTCGTAGGTGCGCTCTTGCGCCTCCCGTTGCCCGCGGAAGTGTTTGGATGGGCGACCTTTTCTGCCTCCATAGCAACGCGCTTGGCGTCTCCGTCCGTGGCGGCGAAGCCTCTCTGCCTGTGTTTCACGCGCGCCCTGCTGCGACCCGTCCCCTTACGTGTCGCTGGCGTTTGGCGGGGAAAGAGGTTGTGGGGAAGCGCTGGGCAGAAGGGCGCGGAGTTCGTGTGAGTGGGGAAGGAGACCCGTGTGCGTCGGGACGGTGAATAGCGGGGCTTCGACGGCCCAGCCGCCTTCTTGAGCCATCCTATAATTTGCTAGTGTAGGCGCGTTAGCCCTTGCCACACTTCGTCCGAAGGGAGGCGAAAGTCCTTCTCAGGAGTCCGTATCAAGTGTGGTTTGCGTGTCGCCCCATAGAAACTGCCCCCACCCCTTGGCAATCTATCCCTTCCGACACTTTTATTTCCCCCAGTCTGGGCTCGATCTGATGAGCGGGATGCAGGCAGATATGCTAGTGCTTCTTTTGCCATCTCCCCCACTCTTCTTTCTATATGCATGGGTGTAGCTGGGGGGGGCAGCTGCCCGCAAAAGAATACAAATCAATACAAATCTGAGATTCTGCCCCCCCCAAAAGCCTCTCCCCCCCCCAACAAAAATCCTGGCTACGCCCATGCATGGTTTCAGCAGTTTTTAATAGCCAAGATGATTCCAGCGCTACCACCACGCATAACAGTAAATTGAAGTGTCCCTGCCTGACACATCGCAGAATTGTAAGGGAGTCGGGACCCCCAAAATCATCTAATCCGACCCCTGCAAAACAGGAAGAGGCATTCCCTTGTTCTGTGGGATTCAAGACATCGTTCCAGGAAAGGGTGTTTCTGGGTATTGCCTTTTACCCAAAATTAATGATCAGGCTGCAATATTTTGCAGCTGGGAAAATGTGATTCTCCTCCACCCTTTCAGCTAGAAGCATTGGTATTGTAAGGACCATCTTTCATTCCCTGAATAACCCCTATACAAAGGGTAAACCAGAGAACCATGGGCGAAGCCAGGATTTATGGGGGGGGGCAGGCTTTATGTTAGGAGGGGAGAGAACTGAGTTAACTAACTGACCAATTGTGTCACAGGTAAGTATTTTTATTTATTTACTTGATTTGAGGGGGCAGCTCAGCCCCCTGGTTATGCCCTTGCTTAATCATCGTGCCCATGACACATTTTGAAATTTCAAAAAGAGTTCAAATTCATTTGACCCTTAAACATAAAAAAGTGGTTGAAGTTCCATCTTGCTACTAGCAGTGCTGTTCCATTTCCTGGGCCTTTTCTACTTGTCAAGCACTGGTATTTCTACAGATCATTTTAATTTAGAAGTAGTGAACAGCAGTAATTTATTTCTTGCCTATATCAATAGGACATCTTTCTCACAACTGTTATATGAGGATTGTCCCTGGATCAAGATGAACACAATATAGCACTATACTTGTTTTTAAAAGGTCCTAGAATTCCATATTCTAGAGGCATTTCTGGGTAAAAAGCATTCCAATTTAATGAAAGGTTTTCAGATTTTAAAAATATCATAGTGATATGAATCTTTGCATTCATCATATTTGCCAGTACAGTGGTACCTTGGTTTAAGAACAGCTTAGTTTATGAACAACTTGAATTAAGAACGCTGCAAACCCGGAAGTAGGTGTTTTGGTTTGTGAACTTTGTCTTGGAAGCAGAACATATTCCGCTTCCTGTTGAGTGTAAATTGAATCCCCCACTGCTATGGGAAAGCACGCCTTGGTTTAAGAACACTTTGGTTTAAGAACGGACTTCCGAACGGATTAAGTTCATAAAGCAAGGTACCACTGTACTGAAATGAGCTTACCTGACTCAATTCTGAGTATCTTCTCACATATACAGTAGCGTTAGGAGCTCTAAGGTTCTGGGATCAGCATTTTCTAATACTTTGTGAGATGGGGGATCAGGAAGAAGAGGAAGCCCCAGGACTTTTACTAAAGTAGTTTTTTTGTAATAAATATATATTTTTGCAGTATTGTCACTATGTGACTACCAGCTTAATTGTGATCAGCCAGAAGTGAGTCCCTTTAAAAGGAACTCAAATTCAAGATAGTTAATAGGACTTTAATTCCAAGTTAGGATTATAAAGTCAGGTGTAGCTTGACTGAAAAGCTTTGAATAAAATGTTGCCCCTATTAAATACACACACACACACACACACACACACACACACATATACACATGTACTTATAAGAATCCTGGATGACAGGTGCCATCTGAGCAGACGTCCTTATCTCAAACAGAAACAAAGCTTATTCTGAAATAGTACTTGATCACTACTATGTTTTTTTCCTTCAAAACTAATGGTTTTATTCATATGCAATTTTATACAGATGTTAAAAATTAAAACACAATTAGCCGCCTATGTCCTGTTTCTATATAGAGAGAGCTAGGATGTTAGTATAATAGTCTATAGAAAATTTGGGAAGACATCAATTACCATTAATCTTTTCTTTATTAGGAATATGGCTAATAATGTCTGAAAATGAGAAGAAAATCTCATTGTAATTAAATTATTTAATAGTAACTAGAAAATAATGTTGAAGAAAGAGTATACAATAATTTTATGACTCTGAAATATACCTTGTAACTTTTTGTTTTATTTTAAGGCCCTGTGTGACAAAAAAGAATACATGGATATTGAATTCTTGGAGTAAAAAACTGACTTCACTGTAAGATTATGGTTCGACTAACATTGGAGCTAATTGGTAAAAGCCTCAATCAGAAGAATCGCAGAGATGAGTCCTTGGCCCATTACTTGAGGAAAACGACTCATCTCAAGTTATCAAATAAAAATATAGATATAATTGTAAGAATACACTGATTATTTGAAAATACAACTTCTTATTTGTTTGTTATTTGCTTTCTTTGTTAATAGCAATTCAAAGCATTTTTATCCTGCTCTTCAGCCAAAAAGTCTGCCAGAGGTGCTTACATAAGTTCAATAAAAACAATACTCTTTTAGTTAGCAAAAGAGTCAGGAGGGAATTTGTTAAATTAAATTTTATACCATTACAATAATCAGCTTGAAATTACTGACTAAAAGACAATAACACTTAGTTAATTTAAAGCACCTTTCATTTGCACTGAACGTTTTAAAACAGAAATATAGTTTGTTTTAAATATATTTGAGTATAGTGGAAGTAAATGTATTGTTTTCAGAAATTTGCTTGAAATTTGGGAAGATCATAGCATCCTTATATTCTGGAATGATATACCATTCTAGTATCATTGTCAGTTGGAAAATATGAGCCGAGATCCAAAAAACCTAGTTCAGGCATTCCTAAGGGTTTGGCTATGGGCAGTTAGAACTTTCCATTTTCTCCTTTGAACAGCAGACCCCCATGCCCAATAATAAATGCTTCTGAAAGTTTCTTCCATTTCAAAAGCAACTTGCTATGTAACATAGGGGGGAGGACAACTTCAGTGGCCCCTTAGATATTTAGAACAGCGTGCTATTCTTTAGTTCCTAGCCATCATAAATTAAGATAGTATCCATTCATTCTATATTTACAACTATATCTACCAAGGATACCGTAGATAGTAAGATCAAAATGTTGAAGGAAGTATAAAAAAGCCCATGCAGTAGGAAAAGGCTGTATCTGGGAACTGAAGCATTTTACTTGTGAGTGAACTACACAGTAACACACTTTCTTCATTCTTTCTCTTAGGATGACCTGTCTTTGTGTAAAAACCTTAATGTCCTTTATTTGTATGATAACCAAATTAGACAAATACATAATTTGGATTTTGCTACAAACCTAAGACACCTATACCTGCAGAACAATTGTATTACACGAATTGAAAATCTAGCATCATTAATAAAACTTGAAAAATTGTAAGTTTAAAATTATTATCATCAGATTTATTAATTGATGTGTAAATTGATGTAAGAAATATAGCTACTGTATATACTTGCTGAATATATCCTATATTTTATTTCAAATATGATAATTTTGTTCACATATTCCATTAATCCAAGAACACATTAGCCCAAAGTTTGGCTAGTGATTTTACTGGATGAGTTAAGCATATATGTTTGACTCTATCTCACTGAAATCAGTTTGATTTTACAGTTTTTTCCTTTGCCTAGATTATGCTTCAGATTAGCAATTGATAATATCTGGAATATTTCTTTACATTTTATTATTAATATTTCTACAATAAAGTAATGAATTATATAGGACAATGTTCCACCCTGCCTCTATACATTGCTTTAAAATATTTTCATTTTGTTTGGGTTGTTTCCAGGTAATTCTCAATAGATTTGCAGACTCTGATTTCTCTTCGGATTTTATAAATCTTTCACCTTTTACAAAATAGATTTGCTTGTAGAAAACTCTGCGATGGTTCCATGGAGCCCTATGGAAATTGGGATTTTAGTTTAAAACACTTTATTTGTCATAAAATACACTTTTTTACTTTTGGAAATGTTTGCATTATTTAAAACAAATTGGGAGAACTAAAAGCCTCTTATATACTGTTAAGGTATCTGGGCGGCAATTACATCACTGTAGTAGAAGGCTTAGAGACTTTAGAAGAACTAAGAGAATTACATGTTGAAAGCCAGCAGCTTCCCCTAGGAGAAAAGGTTTTGTTTGACCCAAGAAGTCTTCATTCACTAGCGGTAAGAATATAGAGTTTCAGTGACATCTGGTGAAAGATATTGATTGCGAAAAAATTCAAGAATTATTTTTAAATCTAATATCTGTTTGCCAAAGAGCTGCATTCCCATAGGATATGAATGCAAAAGTGTTAATTTTTATTATTATTACTACTACTACTATTTGCACATCAAAAATATGTGTACAACAAAGGGTGTCCAATAGTAGTGAGTTCTATGGTAATTCTTTTTGTTTTGCAATAAGTTCTGTAGTCATTTATGTTGCATTCATTTCTCATCATTTGATAGAATATGTTTGTCATTCCCATTGCCAAGAACATTTAGTTGACACTGAGCATTTGCTCGGTTAGGTATGTTTAATTTAGAAGCAAAACCCTATTATAATTTTTGTAATCGTATAAAACAAACCAAGGTTGCAAGAAATGTGTAGATTGTTGGCTATAGAAAACTTTTTTAAAATTTCCATTTAAAACTGAGCAAGCACAGCTTAATGAATTATGCATTATTAGCATTATATGTATTATATATACCCATTAGATTCAGCAAAACCTGATCCTCTTGTATTCCTTCTCACTACTTATTTGTCATTTGACAACTTCAAAACTGAAGCTACAAAAAAGTACAGCTCTATATTTGTATTTTGTTTGTATTTTCTTCCTCATCGTAGTTTTTTCATGGTCAATTTACTGCCATTTGTATTATGAAAGAGCATTAAAAGTACCAATCAGTTTCAGACTATTTAGATTGTATTGTGTACTGATTAATTCCTCCAGGTCCAAGAGCTTTTCTAATCATCCAGTGAAAATCAAGTTACGCAAAATCTCACTTCAAATTTTCTGCACATCTGATAAGATCTGACTTAGTGGGTAAGATCAGGTTTTCACAAGGCACAGCTGCAGAACAATGAGAAAGGCTCTCAGTCCCAGGGGAATTAACCAGTACACAATACGATCAAAATATGGGTCAAGCAAAAGTGTAGATGAGCCCAAAGTGTTCGTTATGAGGTGCTGATAAAACATACAGTTGTGTGGTGCAGTGCCTATGCATGTTTTACTTTAGTGAGAAGTTAGTCTCACTAAGTTTAATCAGGTTTATTCTCTAGTAACCACATATGATTTCAGCAGTTAACTTTTGACTTTTCTTTTTAAATATTAATTTCATTGCAGAAGTCTTTAACAGTTTTGAATATCAGCAATAATAATATTGATGAAGTGAGTGATTTAGCAATTCTGGAAAATATCTCCCACCTTATAGCTGTTGACAACCAAATTCACCATGTGAAGGTAATAAAGAGGAAATAAGATTGATAAGCATATATGGGAAATAAGGCAGTTAATATTTAATAACCTTTCAGTGGTTTGAATTATTTGTTTTTAAGGGATAATTTAAAGTTAATATGCATGGATATATTTTTCTTTTTCTGTGGCCTACAGAGATGAAGTCCCATTTCACTATATGGCTTTTACAACACTGTTTATCACACTCATTTCTATCTGTTTATTCATTTCATATAATTTATATACTGCTTGATTGTAGGAAGCAAACCTCAAAGTGGTTTACAAAAAAAGATCAGTAACTTTGTCACTAAAAAAATTGCAACCATAATTTAAAACATACAGAAAGTTAAAACCATACCGGAATAGACTAAAACATTTATCTAAGAGGATTAAACAGATCATGGAGAGCAAGGTAATCAATGCTTATTAGTCATGATGACTATATATTACATCCAGGATGAGAGGAAGCATGTCTCTGAGTATCACTTGCTGGGAAACAGTAGGAGAGGCCCACTGCTCTCATGCACAACTTTGGGCTTCCTATAGGCAACTCTTTAAGACCATAAGAAACAAGATGTAGGATGCATTTGGCTTAACCTAGAAGGCTCTAATTACGCTTTTTAAAAATTAAAATACTAATCCATGTGATTACTAGATAAAGCTACATCCTAGGGTGCAGATGTGATGCTCTGTCCTATGAACCACCAAACAGACAATTAGCTCTGTCAGCTCTGTGATCCTAATCACATATACACATTCCAAGGTTTCTCATTTTGTTCTATGCAACCAAGTGGCACCTATGCCAAAAAATGGATCTACTGTCTCCATGTCGTACAAGAGTACCCCCTTTATGCACATAACCATGGATTATGGCCTATAGGTTCAGATTATAAGACTCTCACTTTTAAATAACTAAAGTAGTACCATTCCTGTTTATTTCGGAAGGCCTTACGCTGGTTCAGTGTTCTGGGAATATGGTTGTAAATCTTTAATTTATTCAACCTTTTGCCATTATTGATTATGACAACAAGATATCAAAAAGATGAATTCCTTCACTTCACAATTCAGTCAGGAACAAGAGAGAAAATATAGATTTTCTGAAAGAGATAATGGCAGACCGTCAGAATGATGACAAATTGCTGTCTACAGATGTAGTTAGGGCAGTTGAGCTAGACACAGCCGATAAAAATTGGAGTACACTGGTCAAATACAGGTTCTTAAATGGCCATCATTAATTGGGAAGAAGGCTGCTGCTAGTACTACAGATGTCATCTGAGGCTTTCACCTCCCACAGTTTGCCTAGAATATAATTTGCTCTTTAGTATTTTGTAGCAGACCTCTAAGTGATAGCATGACATGATCATTTATCAAACAGAGACTGCCCAAAAAAGTGTCTAGTCCCTTTAGTATAGCTTATTGAAAGGCTGTAAAGTGAAAGCACTTTATTAGAGACAGGAAGGCAATGAACAACTAGAGCGTATCCAAAGGGTAATCATATTTCAACATGGGATTAGTACCTTCTTAGATAAACATACAATGGCGTGAGCAGGTTCTGGATCATTTATCAAGTGAGTAGTAGTCAACAAAAATCTGGAAAATTCTGTGGGTACATTCATCAAAGTTTAGCTATTTACTTAGCAAGGTTCCAAGAAATATATACTATTTTACATTTTCAAAACCAGCTTGATCTAATTTTTCTAGTGCATTCTAGTTTTTCAAGGATAGGAAGATGATTTCAATGGATCTTACAATGTAAATTTTGACATTTATGGAGACAACAAAGGCAGAGTTTAGGTGGATAAGAGATTAATGTGAGCCAATGTAATTGCATGTACTTGGACTTTGTATCAGTTTGGGAAATAAAATGCCAAATTGTTCAGATACGCAAAACATTAGATATGTGAAACACTGTATCTGATATGAAAATACATCCTGATATATTTTTATATGTGAGAAATAATATGTGCCTTTTTATTTAGTAATCAGAGCAGAATATTATGTATATAACTATGAAAGAAAACAGTTCCTTGAGGTTAATGTTACAGAAGCAGAATGTTTCTATAAATAGCTCATTGTGGGAAAGCTTTAAAGAAAACCTCCATGTTGCTTTCCATGTTCTGCATGACTCCTCTGGCAAACTTGAAATTTAACAGTCCAAGGATTATGGATTTTCCCAAATATGAAATACTGGAGGGTAAAAGAAACCCTTGCTCTCCTGCTCCTTGCATCTGGTTTGTGTGGATAACTGATAGACACTAGAAAATATTGCTGAATAGCTTAAGAGGTTCTGTTGTACATTGAAAAGTAACATTTCCAACAATTTAATCCAGCTAGGACATGACATGAAGCTTCTGCATGTATGTCTGAAACTGGATAGAGAACCATACTTGTAGACAGGACCTGCTAATGCAGTTCCCCTCACTGATCCAATATCTGATTCTGTGCAGGGGAAACCCTTTCAAAAACTTAGCATTTGCCACTCATCTATCTGGGAGCAGGGCGGGCACAACACACTTTTTGTCATAGAACTGTTTGTGTGCATCCCTGTGTATTGAACCACAAGTGTTTAGAGATAATTATTGTAAATGAAATGTAGGAATACAAATACAGTAATAATAGATAATAACTTGGATTCTGAAAAAAGCCAGCGGAAGAGGGTTGGCAGAAGGTAAATTTCCTTCTCCACTCCTCACTGACAGTCCTCTAAGTAGCCTCTCCTGTGGATGAAATACACTCCAGAATAAGAGGAGCACTGTGGCATGGGGTGTGAAAAGGAAGTTGCTGAAAATGAGATGGAGGCATCTTCTTTAAGCAGGATCTCTACACAGAGAATGTGCTCTGCTTGAATTTCAGTGGTTCTCCCCACAGCCTACCTCATTCAGGAGGGTCCCTGACCCTCAGAAGAAGCTTGTGAAGCTGCCGGTGGAGGGGGAGCTGGTGGGAAGGAAAGCTGCCTTGTTGACATATTTATAACTCTCCCTTTGTCTGTAGAGATATCAGGGTGGCCTACAAAAAATGTGAGTTAAAATTAGCTATGGCAAAACACTATAGTGAGCAAAACTCTAAAAAAAGTTGAAAACAAATAGAACACTCTAAACAGTCATCAACTTCCGCTAGCACTTATCAGGATCTAAGTCACTGTAAAGATAGTGACATGTTACAAAAATTTTAATAAGAGCATCAAGAAAAAGAGAATTGTTAATATTTACACAGATGGAAGTGAAAATATTTCTCAACTGGTGGAAAAAGCAAATTACTTTCAATTCAGTTGCCAAGTGCTATTATTTCTGGTTGCTGACAACAGTATCCAGAAGAGCAATAAGAAGGTACTTGAGCAGTGCATTTCCACAAGTCCCATATCTGCCAAATCTTATAAGTCATACAAGCCATGTTAACCAGTTTATATATTGTAGTAATATAAAAGAAAAACTAGGTCAGATTGCCCTTAATAAAAAAGAAAGAAACCCATACTAGATAAAGGTTATGTAAAAACGCAAAACTTTCCTTCTCCTACCTCAGGCCAAGAAAATAACAGATGTGGAGGAAATTTATTAATTTTATTCTTAATAATTACAATAATCATGAAGGAATTGTCTACCTGTGGCTTCCTTTCCATGAACAAACAACTCTGAATTCATTGGCAAGTGAAGGGTTTTTGTATATTTTAGAGTGCCATCAAAACAACAACAACAACCAGTAGTAATATTCCAGTGCAATCTACCAAGGTTTCATATATATTCAGTCAGCTACATTATGGCCGGAATCCAGAGATACACCTCCACATATGGGGAGTCTATTTTCTTCATGTAGGCCCTGGTGCAACTTGCATGAGGAAAATCAAGCCATATATACAGATTTTTTTTGCCTGTAAGCCCCTATAATTGAGCACATGTATTGTGCTACATCTTATACTGTATATATAGATGTATGAAGACCTGTGCAAGTGGTAGCTTGAAAAGATTAGACAGATTCATGAAGAAACAGGCCATTGATGACTACTAGCCATGATGACTATGCTCAGCTTCCACAGTTGGACGCAGCAATGCTTCTCAATACAAGTTGCTGGAAACCAGAGGAGGGGAAGACTGCTCTTTTTTGCCCAAATCCTGCTGGTTTCCCACAGGCCTCTGGTGGGCCACTGTGAGAACAGAATGCTGGATGAGATGGGCCACTGGTCTAATGCAGCAGGCTCTTCTTATGTTCTTATGTGTTTCTGGTGTTTTGGATTTTGGCATATATTTTACATTTTACCTTTACAGTAGAAAGTGAAGATCAAAGGGTTGAAATCATGTTTAAGGAATAATTATTAGAAGGCTGCTTTTTGGCTTTATGTGTAAAGCATTGTGTTTCTTAATTTAACATACCGCATGCCATCATGTGATTACTTTATAAAGGTAGCTGTGTAAATAACATTACTTTAGGAAGTTTACATTTAATTGAATAAATAGAATTATGAATCCACCTAGTTACAGCACTGAGCTAAGTTAGCAAAAGTATTGATTTTCTTTTCTTTGGTATTTGCAGGACTTGGAGTTTGTGCTGGGTGTATGGACCAACCTGCGCAAATTAGAGCTGAATGGAAATCCTGTTTGCCAGAAACCAAAATATAAGGACAGAGTTATACAGCAATCAAAATCCCTTGGTAAAATAATGTACTTTCAGAGAGCACTTTTCTTTTACCAGAAATTAATCCATGCATTAACACACTTACCTGGGAAAAAGTCCCATGAGTACTCATTGGGGCTTACTTCTGAGTAGACATGTCTAGGATTGTGTTGCATACCATACAACAAATTTCCTGTGAATATGTAAGCTAAGTGGGTATAGGATTGTAGCCTTAGACTTCTATATAGGCCAACAGATGTTACTAGGTCACAAAAAAATTACTAGTTTGCCTGTCCCATACAGTGGTGCCTCGCAAGACGAAATTAATCCGTTCTGCGAGTCTCTTCGTCTAGCGGTTTTTTTGTCTTGCGAAGCAAGCCCATTGACGGCTTAGCGGATTAGCGCTATTAGCGGCTTTTAGCGGCTTAGCGGCTAAGCAGATAAGCAGCTTAGCGGCTTAGAAAAAAGGGGGGGGGAAACCCGCAGGAACTCGCAAGACATTTTTGTCTTGCGAAGCAAGCCCATAGGAAATTCGTTTTGCGAAGCACCTCCAAAACGGAAAACCCTTTCGTCTAGCGGGTTTTCCGTCTTGCGAGGCATTCGTCTTGCAGGGCACCACTGTATATCTATTAGTTGTTAGCAACCTTCAAAATACATTTTCAGTAGAAATAACCTGCCAAGACACCTGAGGCAATTCTTACTCTCCACAGGGGTCCAGGGAGAGGCCTATAACAAGCCACCACCCAATCCTATGTACATTTACTCAGAATTATTGTTGAAATAAAACTCTTCAAAAAGTAAACAGTAATGATCCAGGCAGACCTCCCATGACTGTTCCAAATCTTGGGCGCCACAGACAAAGAGGCCCTGTCTGAAATATCCAACTGAGAAATATCTGCTGTATTTCTTAGGAAGAATTAAGCCTTCAAGCTCACATGGAGGAAAGCACACAGTCACCTGCCAGAATCAGGTTGTGCTGATAGAACTACTACAGAAGCCCTTAGGAATGCCACCCAGGATGCTGGCACAGCCACCTTCTTCCCCCATGAAAGCTTTCCTAGATTCTGCCAAAGAACTGGTAGAGCACCAGTGGTTGTTGTGCTACCCCACAGCAGGGCTCACATCATTGAAGCATGGAGATGAGATTTTCTCTTGTGCTAGGAATCTAGCACCTATACCATAGCAGGTGGAGATTAGGGAAACAAACTGGTGTTTCAGGTCTGGCATAACCATTGGTGGCGAAAGAACAATTCAAAAGTTTATCCATGATTGACTTCCTAAGAATACCAGAGCCACATCTAGGAAAGGATTGGGTAAGCCAGAGTTAATCAGCATTTTCTTGATACATGTTTACAAATATTACCCCTTCAGAGTCCCTCGATGGAAAAGAAATAAAAGAAATGGAAAGGCAATTCCTGATGAATTGGAAAGCATCCAGAGATGCCAGGAAGAAAAACAGGACAGAAAGCATGATGAATGAACATGCACCATATTTACATTTTGGTACACAAACTTTATCTTCATGATCATTTACAAAATTAAGACAATAGGCTGTTTAGAAGGAAAAGGTTATAATGCTTTTAAGGTTACTCCTGGGAGTGTTTAGTCTTTTGGTGAATGCTGTGGGGGGATTTTTCAACTGGCATGGCCAACACTTCTTCTGAAGCAGTTCTCAAAAGGATTGCTCCTAGAAGCTCTCTTCAACAGGATAAAACCCAGATGGCTCCCTGGAATACCGAGGAACCTAAATTTAAGGAGCAAGAAGTGTGATGGCTAGATGAATCTGACCAAACACAGTTACAAGCACATCTTTGTGTCTACTGTGTGGCAGTGGTTATGGGCTTACTTCTCTGCCAATATTACATCTTAAAGTAGCCACCCAGCAGAGCTTTTCCTTTGTGGTAAAGGATTTTCCCAGATGAAGGAGGTTGTCCCATTATTGGCCTGCTGTGACAAATTTGCCAGGCACTTCAAGGGTAAAGTTACTCAGATCCATTATAAAGTGGATGATAAGTTTGGTTGTCCTATAGAGCCTTCCAGAGGACTGACTGGTCCGCTGTTACGAATCAGTTTCAACTACTGCAACACAAAGACATGGACAAGCTGCTCTAATGTATGCAGCCAACCATGTGCCTTCTTGACTCTTACTCCTCCTGGCTGGCAAGAGCAAGCTGATAGGCAGCTTCAAGCATGCTCTGATGAAAGCAACTAGACCCATTGCATTCTGACTTCATGCCAGGTTTAGTGACAGAAACTGCTTTGGTTGCCCTGGTCAGTGAAATTTGTCAAGAGAATAACTGGGAGAGTGTGGCCCTATTGATTCTCTTTGATTACTCAGTGACTTTTGGTACTATTGGCAATGGTATACTGCACCCCCTAAGTTGGAAGCACTGCACTGCAGTGGTTTCATTCCTATCTCCAAGGACAGTTCCAGAGAACAGCATTGGATGACTTCTGCTTGACCTGTAGGGGTTGTCCTATTGAGTTCTGTAGGCTTAAATCTTGTTGCAGATGCTATTTAATACCTATATAAAGCCACTGGGAACAGCCATCAGGGGATTTGGAGCAACTTGTCATCAGTATGTTGATGACACCCAACTCTGTCTCTCTGTTCCATCAGTACCAGAAGAGGCAATGCAGGCCCTGAACCAGTGTCTGTCTGAAGGCAGTAATGGGCTGGATGTGGATCAGTAAATTGAAGATGAATCCAGGCAAGCCACAGATACTGTGGGTGGGTAGTTCTCTCGCCCAGGAGTTGGCAGAACATGTACTTGATGGGGTTGCACTTGAACAACAAGGTGCATAGTTTGGGGGTGCTTTTGGAAAAATCTTTGTCATTTACGACTAGGAGAGCTTATGCCCATTTTGGCTGGTATGCCAACTACAGCTATTTCTGGATAGGGACATTCCAGCCATGGCTGTTATTGTAACCTCCAAATTGGATTTTAATGCACTCTATCTAGGACTGTCCTTGAAAGTGTTCCAAAAATTTTAACTAGTGCAGAATGCTGGTAAGGGTAGCACACTGTGAGCATATTACTCCTATTTTAAAAGCGTTGCATCAGTTGCCAATTGTTTTCTGGGTCCAGATGAAGTTGCTTACTTTGACATGTAAGTGGCCTGGAACACAAATTTATGCAAGAATGCCTTTTGCTATACTGACATGCCCATGCTGTCTTCTTTGTAACCTCTAAATGGGATGAAATACGTAGTGTGAGGACCTGCGGAAGGGCCTCTTCATTGGTGGCTCCTTGTGTGGAATTCCCTTCCCAGTTGAGCCATTAGTTCAGATTCACTTTTTTTCGGAAAGCATTTGGAAGATGAGAGACCTGACTGGAAAAATAGCTTAGTTTGCTGCTGATAGTATTAGTAAATTGTTGTGTTGCTATGTTATATACTTGGGGGTTGTGTTATTTTTTGCTTTGTTTTTACATTGTCTGATTTTGTTGCCCTTTGGCTTGTACGAAGTACTGTAGATAAATCTTCTAAAGAAATAAAGTATACTCACTCTTTTTGATAATCCAGTAAAATGATTGATGAATGGGTTATTTGTCTTCTGTAGCAAATCTTCAAAATATTTTATAGGAACAATTTTGAATTACATTTGCCCAGTATTTTAAAAGTTTATGTACTTTTATTGTGTACAGCTGAGCAGTTATAGTATTGCTGCCTGTAGAGAATCACTGTGTAAAAGTAGTTTTTTTAAAATAATCATCATCATTATTTACCTATTTATGTCACTTTCCAGAGTCTTAGTTTGTAAAATGAGTAACAGAGCAAAGGCTTCTCTTTCACCATCATTTTTCTGCTACTTCCAATTTTTAGCTGAAAATTCTGCTTGGATAATGTTCTCAGGCACTTTGACATTAAACATGCACATCAGTAATGTTTATAGTTTATTTTTGAAAAAATGCTATACTTCCATAAATTATCCAAGGTTCTGTTAAATTATATTTCCACTTTATCTAGTTATTATATATTTTGCAGGTGTAACCATGTCTTCATTGGTTTGGTTAATATTTTGCGGGGAAAGTTTTTGGAATAATTAATGCATGCATGTATTTGTACCCTGCAGATAATAATGACAAAGAACACCCACATTTTCCTATTTACTATTTCCCAATGACCAAAGAAAAACCAAATTTTGCAATTTTGTCTGAGATGCATAGATCTCCTTATAGTAAAGAATCCCATCGAACCGTCCATGAAGAAGACAGAGTTACTGAGAAAACAAGGTATGTTTCTTGTAGCACACCTTTGGAGTCCATCAGTGTATGAAACTTCTGCATAACTGAAAGTTCTGCATAAATGAGGGTCTGGAAGTGCACTATTTAGAGAGATGGGTTCACAGAGGTTAATCCACTAAAATTTATACAGTGGTACCTCGCAAGACGAAATTAATTCGTTCTGCGAGTTTTTTTGTCTTGCGATTTTTTTGTCTTGCGAAGCACGGACTTTGGAAAAGCTTCAAAAATCACCAAAGTTTTCAAAAACCTCAAAAAACGCTACCACACCGCATGCTATGAGTTGCTCCTCGAAGTCAAGTCGCAACTGTACCCCCTGAATGCACGGTTTTAAGAAAAAGGAAACAAACTTGCAAGACAAAGGAAACAAACCTGCAAGACATTTTTGTCTTGCGAAGCAAGCCCATAGGGAAATTTGTCTTGCGAAGCAACTCAAAAAACAAAAAACTCTTTCATCTTGCGAATTTTTCGTCTTACGAGGCATTCGTCTTGCGAGGTACCACTGTATTGACAAGAAAATGCATACTAATAAAGAGAGGGCGGTTCAGCTTCCTGTGTACAGCTGTAGCACACAGGGACTATTTTGTTGATATTTGAACAATTTTTGTTTTTGAAGTTCTTCCTTTTTTCATTTCATATTTTTTAGCAAAATTCTGATTTAGGCTGATCACATTTTGTAACTGATAGGGCCAAACTAGATATGTGTAACATTATTGTGATAGTCCTTTTTAAACTGGAATGTCATTTCTGTTAGTGGGGGGACGGGGACGGTGAGGATTTCCAGTCCATATTTGGAAGTTACTGGGGGCAAAAGTCCCTTATAGGGTGATTGGAGTGAAGAAACAGCACACATACAGTCTGCTACCACTTCTCCAATACTGTTTACTGTGAAAGCCTGGAAGGGAGGAGAGCTCAATTGATCCTTCTGCCAATCCACTCCTGAGTGGTACAGAATCACCACAATCCAATAATTCTGATATCCCACGCTGATAACTTGCTGATCTACATGGCAAACCGAATCAGTGCTGACTGTGCAGACTGTATATGCAGCTGATTCTAATGCATGTCTGTATTTTTTTCTCAACACAGCTAGTAGCAATGGGGGTGATTTTAAAAAAGGAATGGAGTATGAGGTTAAAACTTCCCAGAACCACTTCCTGTACCTAATGTAGGCTTCTTGCACATGTATTTTTTAAAGTCAGGAGATCCTTGGCCTTAAAGCTGCTTGGATTTTATGCATCATATATAGGATGTGATCCAAAGATATCTGAGTGTACCAATAAACTGTCAAACTATCATTGAACTCAAGGATTCTCCCGTTGTCCTTCGCTACTGAAAGTGCAAATCGTCTCTTGCAGTGAGAGGAAACCGGATGCTGGACTCAGCCTAGTCCTCACTTTCCCCCAGAAACTATCAAAGCTGACTGCACTGATTTCCTGTTCAGCAATATGTGCACACTGCAGAAGACCACATGAGCATGGTTGAATTCTGAATGTGCCTTCCCTTGCCTGGCAGTAGCATTCTGAGCTCCTGTCAGGAGAAATCTCCCAGTGGAAACCTGTCTCCATAGCAGACCGCCCTAGCTGGGCTTTGCAGTTAGACAGAGAACAGACTCCTTTATCGGAATGATCTGGAAAACATTTGGATTGCCAGAATTAAGATAAATGGGGAAATTATTTATGTAAAATACAAAGTATACATCTGTGCAAAGAACACAAAAGAAATACAAATATCAGGCATTGGGTAACTGAAATTCAGATAATAAGTGTTCTGCATTTTCATTTGCATAGCACATATCTTTCTAGTCCTAACAAGAGTATATCAAGCAGTCATTAAGAATACATTTCCATACCCACGGTCTGGAAGTAAGTGTCATTGAACGTGAGGTTTTGTTTTCTGAGTTGACATGCCACAAGATTGTGCTGTACCCTCAAATGAATATTTTTTTACTTCTCTCATAGAAACCAATGATAATACTGCAGTCATTGTATGTTCTAGTGGTATTACAGTTTGCATTGTGTAGATTTAACATTTAAGCTGCAATCCTGTGCATACTTACTGTGCATTGATCTCCATTAAAACTGTATTTATTTCTGAGTAAACATACATAGGATTGTACCATTGAACATATATACTGTACTGGGGACTATACTGTTTATTTAACATCTACAAAAAGCGAACCTCAGGATATTTAGAATGTGGTGTCAGCGATATGCTGATGCTATCCAGCTCTATTTCTTTGTTACAGTTGAATCAGATGTGGCTGTACAGGTTCTGAACCTGTCTGGATGTAATAATGAGAGCAAGTAATTTGAAATTGAATCCTGACAGGATGGAGGTGGGCGGGTGGTTCCAGGGTCCAGCAGTTGGGTGATGTGACTGTTCTGGATGGGGTTGCTCTCCCTCCTAAAGAAGGAAGCACACACTTTGGGAGTGTAGCTTGATTCATTTGTCTCTGGAATCCCAAGTGGCTACAATGGCAAGGCTAGGAGTAGCAAATAACCTGGCCACTGTGACCATGCATTGGTAATGTCAAGAATAGACTACTGTAATAATGCACTCTATGTGGAGCTTTCCTTAAGCTTGGTCTGTAAGCTGCAGAATGCTGCTACTATGTTACTCTGCAGAGTGTCCAATTACCATATTTTCCCGTGTATAAGAGTAGGTTCCCCCCCTAAAAAATAATGTCAAAAAATAGGGGGCCATCTCTCCCCCCCCCCCATTTTCTTAAATCTGAGTCCCCTAAAATAGGGGCGTCTTATACATGGGGGTGTGTTATAGATGGAAAAATACAGTATATGTGTATATTGCACTACTTCTAAGGGAGCTGCACTGGCTGCCAGGAAGCTACCAGGCCAGGTTCTAGGTTTTGGTTTTTGCCTACAAGGCCTAGATGACTTGGGGCTAGAAAACCTACAGGAGCATCTTTCTCCTTACTGCTCTGCTCATGCATTTTATTCGACCCAGGAGGCCCTCTTAGTTATACCAGTCTTGGTGAGCAAAAACTAAGGAGACAGTCTTCTCTGCAGTAGTCCTCTTTTTAATGGAACTACCTCCCCTCTGACAAGCACCAACACTGATGATATTTTGGTGCTTGTTAAAAACACAACTGTACTCTGGTTTTTTTTCACATTTAATGTGGAGGAGTCAGATACTGATTCCCTTAGGGTAACCAGCTACAGTCATATTCATTTCATTATGATCTTGCTGTTTGAACAGTTTCATTGTGATTTGTGTTTTATACTTGTGCACACCAGCTCAAGGCTGATTGTAATAGGTAGTAGCTAAAATATTTTTATACATAAATATATCCATTTATAGTGCACTTCTACACATAATCTGTTTATAAGAATGTGGGTATAGGATTGCAGCCTTAATGTACTGCCAGAAATAAATGTCTGTGGAACATGGTCTGGTCTAGTTACATACTAGAATTTAAGAAAAGCTTAAGCATAGAATATAAACACATCTATGGAGGCAAATGGCATTAAACTGTTATTGTATCCAGAATTATTTTCATCTTTAAAATAATTGCTTTACAATGTTTTGTTCATGTAGCCATTCATCCCTGAAGAATCCTCAAAATGTACGGAAAAACCTGTCTGAACCTCACCTCCTAAGACAAATGCCTCTTTAAGAAGATACTGGAAAAGCAACATCTTCTTGTGTTATCAAGAGAACAAATGAGTGCATCAAACCAACTATGAAGAAAAACTGAATGTTGTGGGGAAAGTTTTATATTTTAATCAGAAAACACTAAGGCATGTTTTAAGTTTTTCATTGCTGGCACAGTAATTTTTCATAATACAAAAGCAGTATTTTGTATAACAGATCCAATATATGTAACTTCATAAATAAAAAGTTTAAAGTAAAGTACACAGGTGTCTTAATGAGAAAAGGTGCATGGGGAAATCCCAAGGTTTGCAGAAAAAGCTTAAAGCAGAATAAAAACTTATGGTAGAAAAAAGACCCTATCAAAACAGGCCAATGAGGACTCACTATGCTCAGTTGGGTTCGACCGGTGACTGTTGAGGATGAAAAATGGCAGAAAGATAGATGGAGTATTTTGACAAAGGGTGTGGCGCTATCCTGACTATCAAAAGGAATCAACACTGCAACATTTGTTTGAAGTCCCCACACGTATGCACTACTTGCTGGCCCTTTTTGTATGTTGGGAAATGTTTTTATTTAAAATATCACACTTTTATAGAAGCCTGTGTACAACATAAAACCAATAATATAAAAACATCAATACATACTAGTAGGTAAAAAATTCACAATTCAAAGGCCTGTCTGAAAAATAGTTTTCAAAAGGTGTCTAAAAGAAGACAAAGATGATTCATGCTGGGCTGCTGCAGGCAGGGCCTGCCACATTAAATGCTCAGTCCCTGGCAAAGGCTGACCAAACCATGGGTCTTGACCAACAAAACTGCCCCATCAGAAGAGCATCAGAAGATGCTCTACTGAGGTAGAGCATAAGAAATTAGTATTGACCCCACACAGTTTAGGGCTTTGGCTTAACAAAAGAACCTTAAACCCGACATGGTAGCAAATTGGCAACCAGTGCTGTTTTCTCAGCAATGGAGCAATATATTGCTAGTAACCTGTTCCTGTAAGCAGTCTGGCCTCTGCATTCTGCACTACTTGCAACTTCTGGTCCAGATAACACAATCAAACCAACAAAGTTTGCTACAGTAATTCTTGAGGTTAGCCATGCATGGACTACTGTAGTCAGACTGTCTTGGTCCAGAGATGGTTGCAGCTGGTGTATCCGCCAATGCTAGTAAAAGCCACACAGGTCACTTGGGCCTCTCATGACAAAGATGAATCAACAAGTGCCCCTAGCTTGCAAACCTGCTCCTTCAGAGGAAGTGAACCCCATCTAGAACAGATTGGGCATAATGGAGAAATTGAGTTGGGTATCATCTGCCTACAAATGGCACCGTGCTCCAAAACTCCTAGTGACTACCCTCAATGGCTTCATATAGCATTGGGGAGAGCTCTCCATTGCATAAGCTGGGTTGAAGAGCACTCTCCCAGCTCTACTCTCTATGATCCTGTAGCTAAGAATGGGGCCACCGATACACATCTCCAGAAGTCATAGAATCATAGAGTTGGAAGAGACCACAAGGGCCATCGAGTCCAACCCCCTGCCAAGCAGGAAACGCCATCAGAGCACTCCTGACATATGGTTGTCAAGCCTCTGCTTAAGACCTCCAAAGAAGGAGACTCCACCACACTCCTTGGCAGCAAATTCCACTGTCGAACAGCTCTTACTGTCAAGAAGTTCTTCCTAATGTTTAGGTGGAATCTTCTTTCTTGTAGTTTGGATCCATTGCTCCGTGTCCGCTACTCTGGAGCAGCAGAAAACAACCTTTCTCCCTCCTCTATGTGACATCCTTTTATATATTTGAACATGGCTATCATATCACCCCTTAACCGCCTCTTCTCCAGGCTAAACATGCCCAGCTCCCTTAGCCGTTCCTCATAAGGCATCGTTTCCAGGGCTTTGACCATTTTGGTTGCCCTCCTCTGGACACGTTCCAGTTTGTCAGTGTCCTTCTTGAACTGTGGTGCCCAGAACTGGACACAGTACTCCAGGTGAGGTCTGACCAGAGCAGAATACAGTGGCACTATTACTTCCCTTGATCTAGATGCTATACTCCTATTGATGCAGCCCAGAATTGCATTGGCTTTTTTAGCTGCCGCGTCACACTGTTGGCTCATGTCAAGTTTGTGGTCAACCAAGACTCCTAGATCCTTTTCACATGTACTGCTCTCAAGCCAGGTGTCACCCATCTTGTATTTGTGCCTCTCATTTTTTTTGCCCAAGTGCAATACTTTACATTTCTCCCTGTTAAAATTCATCTTGTTTGTTTTGGCCCAGTTCTCTAATCTGTCAAGTTCGTTTTGAAATGTGATCCTGTCCTCTGGGGTGTTAGCCACCCCCCCCCAGTTTGGTGTCATCTGCAAATTTGATCAGGATGCCCTTGAGTCCATCATCCAAGTCGTTGATAAAGATGTTGAATAAGACGGGGCCCAAGACAGAACCCTGTGGCACCCCACTAGTCACTCTTCTCCAGGATGAAGAGGAACCATTGATGAGCACCCTTTGGGTTCGGTCAGTCAGCCAGTTACAAATCCACTGAGTGGTAGCATAGTCAAGTCCGCATTTTACCAGCTTCTTTACAAGAATATCATGGGGCACCTTGCCAAATGCCTTGCTGAAATCAAGGTAGGCTACATCCACTGCGTTCCCTTCATCTACCAGGCTTGTAATTCTGTCAAAAAACAAGATCAGGTTAGTCTGACATGACTTATTTTTCAGAAATCCATGCTGACTATTGGTGATCACAGCATTCCTTTCTAGGTGCTCACAGACTGTTTGCTTAATGATCTGCTCCAGAATCTTCCCTGGTATTGATGTCAGACTGACTGGGCGGTAATTATTTGGGTCTTCTCTTTTCCCCTTTTTTAAAATAGGGACAACATTTGCCCTCCTCCAGTCTGCCGGGACTCCGCCTGTTCTCCAGGAATTCTCAAAGATGACTGCCAGTGGTTCTGAGATCACATCTGCCAGTTCTTTTAATACTCTTGGATGCAGTTCATCTGGCCCTGGAGATTTGAATACATCTAAACTAGCCAAGTATTCTTGTACTATCTCCTTAGTTATTCTGGGCTGTGTTTCCTCTGCTGAAAGTCCATGGACATACACCATTAGAGTGATTGTTCTGACAACAATTCCAAAGTCGGTGTGATGGCCTGGGATTCCAATTCAGAGGCTGAACCAGAGGAATCCCAGCCTGCACAGGAGTCCCCGCCTCCAGGGCCGGCTGAACTGGGGCAAGGCCTAGATTCTGAGGAGCCTGCACCTGTGTCAGATCCTCAGGAGCAGGCACCAGGTGAAACCCTTCTGGCCCCAGAGGTGCTTGAGGACTCAGTGGCTACAGGTGAGCCTCCTCCGGGGCCCAGTAACCCTTCGGCCTCTCCTGAACTACAGAGGCTTAGGGCAGAGAGGCGAAGGGAACTGGTTGCTCCCAGGAGGAGTGCTCGCCTTAAGGCCAGAGGAGGCGGGGCTCCTGGGGACCGGGACCGCCCCTGGCCTTAGAAGAAGATAAAGGTCAGTCAGCCCGGTCCCAAGTTGCGGGAGCAACATCGTTGTTGGCTTCAGATCTTCCAGTGTTCCTGTTCCCTGCCCGGCCTCCTGCTCCTGACCTTCCAGCGTTCCTGTTCCCTGCCCGGCCTCCTGCTTCTGACCTTCCAGCGTTCCTGTTCCCACCCGGCTCCCAGTTTCGGACCTCGCCTCTCTTCTTGTGAACCCTGACTACGATCACGGTACCTTCCCCCCCGGGGCCAGCACAGTCTGTTGTCATTTCATGCAACACACAAGAACCAAATTAGTAGCATTGTGTGTACACAGTACCTGCTCTCCTGCTAGCTGTGGTCCCTTGAGCTCTCTTTTTTGTACCCATAATTTTTAACATCATTTGATTTGCTTTAATTTGCAAAATAAGTGATCTATTTGTGTCATCATAGGTTGATTCACAGCTGATGGCCAAACTGGGTGAGATGCTGGAGACCTTGGCTGGAGGAAAACTGACTTAGTTCTTGCCCTCTAGGCTGTTATTCTGGGGGGAAATGCCTCCCTGGTTTTTTCATCCAAAGAGCAAAAGAACAGGACCCTATGGTTGTGGAAACAGCTGGGGGCATGATTTGATTAGAGAAATGGCCTGCAAGGAAATATTTAAGCATCCTTAGCCCTTCATGGCTGCATTTAAAATGAAAGGAGGGGGGAATCAGGGGACTGTTTATGCATCTCTCCTATATTGTCTAATTTGGCCCTCATTTAAATTAATCTGCTTGGAATTTAAGCTGATTTACATCACAGTCCTCAACACACTTATTTGGAAACATGTTCCAGTGATTTCAGAAGAACTTAATGCCAAGTAAATGTGTTTAGGAAAGGGTGCCAGTTGGCTTAAATTATTGTACTTCAGTTTAACTGGGATTATAAATGAATAAAAGCCAAAATTCCCAAAGGAAGCATTGTTCATCCTGAAAGAATTTTAGCTGCAGACCCAAATACTTCATCTGAGTAATCCCATGGAAATCAGTGGGACTACTCTAGAAGCAAGCAGCATAAATTCTTGCTGCTTTTCTGTTTTGCAGTATCCTGCATCTTATACCATCTGTCCTTTAAATTAACTTTTCCCTAGACTCCACTTCCTAATTACAATTAATACCAAATATTTTAATTTTCTTGGCTACATAAAGGGCAACAAATAAATCAGGCTTTATTTTTCTGTCTTGCTGGGTCAAAGATTTGATTTATTGTGTCTATGTTATCACACAATCAAAATTTCATTCCCAGTGTTTGTTTGGGAAAATTCTACACCCTGCCTATTTATTTTGAATGTCTCTTCTCATTAATGTTGCTGAACTGTAATTTCTAGCCTCCAAATATCACTTTTTATCGTTCAGAGTCCCATAAATATAGGGTTGTGTGTGTTTTATATATATTCACATACATAAAACACTACCAACAAAGTTCCATTGAATTCAGTTCAGCTTACTTCAATGAGATATAGGATTACAGTCTGAATGTGTTTAGGGATAGATTTTAAATCCAGTCAAATACTGCTGTCCCAGATTTTTGTGTTCCCATTTTTCCAGCACAATTTCCAGAGAAGAATTTGGTGAGGATTTTTAGATTTTTTTTTCTCCAAGGGAGAACAACTAACTTGGAGTTGGGGGTATTTCCAAAATGATGCAAGGATTAAATGGTGCAGTATCACAGCTAAAATTATTGGAGAGAACAAAGCAATGAGTTGTCCTTTCTTCCCAGACAGAATATTTTGGGCTTCAGCAGCGCAGGTAGTTGTTTTTAAATTTCCTGTTAGTTTTGATTGAGACATTGTCACCATTGTGCAATCACTAAATTGTGTGTGTGTGGATGGAGGAGGGTGTCAATAAAATAAATGTTTAAAATTATATACTTAGAGTAAGGTAATGGGGCATACACAGAATTCTATCTCTTGTTCTGAAATCTGGATTTATCATATGGAGTTAGGCCAGGTGGAAGCAACCAGATATCAAAATCTGGAACAATAATGGGACCATCTCTAAATATGTGTATATATTCAAATTGATATAGTTGTAAAAACTAATATTGGCCATCTCAGTGTCCACCCTACTAATGAAGTAAGTCTGTCTACTTTTATAATATTATTGGATATCAAGAGGGTTTTAGAAATCTACTCCAGGCATGACTAGGGACTTGGGCAGACTTTTCCTCCCTTCTTTCAATGTAAAGCAAGCCCATATGCTGTATTACAAATAGATTTTAAATTTTAAATGTGATTTGCCCCACAGTGTGCTTCTGTGGGGATGCCAAAAGCACATAGAATTAGTACTGTCGTTACTAGAGCATGGCCCACAGTCTTCATATTCTGTGGTATTGCGCTCCACACACACTTGCCCCAAACATATGGAAAATCTGTTATACATCAGTCTCCCTAATAAGGGCTATAGGTGAATGTATGGAAAACCCAACAGATTCTCCTATTTTTGTATTCCTACCTGCAAAAAAACTTCTCAAATGGGTGATGGGGTGGGGATTGATGTTTTGGGAGAAATGGTTTTAATTGAAAAGATCCAGTTTTGCCCCTTCTCCCCCTGCAAGGGGATTTTACCCCACCTCCTCATACCCATACCCCACACCATCCCCAAATCTGCCCTGGAGGGTTTCGGGCATGCCCAGAACAGATTTAGGGGGCATGCATGGGGACGAAAGGCGAGGACATTCCATTGTGCAAGGAGAAATTCTTAGCACTACACTGAATACAACCCAGCGTGAAAAGCTGTTTAAAGCACTAGTGATGTTTGGTGGATAGCATATAGCAAGTTACTACCTACACACAAACATGCACATGGCACAGCTATTTAGCTGTACCATGAGGGTAAGATTTTGGGTCAGAATTCCAGGGCCCCAATCTTCCCAGATTTTGAAGGAAGAGGAGGCCGCTGAAAGACCATTAAGTTTTGGAGCCTAAACTGCACCACTGCAGTTAACTACAAATGATAAAACTATAAAATTAAAATTACCTTAATGCTGGCTATTTTAATGTGATGCTTTTCTCTACATGGCAACTTAAATGAGTTGCTATCTTATTTATCTAGGCTTAAAATATCATTGTTTATTAATTGTGGGAAAGGTTATTGGAAAATATGAAGAGCCGTGACTTTCTACTCTTTGGCAAAGGTCAATACTGGCAAATTCTGAAAAAGAATAATGGGAGTAAAAGAAAAGAAAAAAGGAACTTATGAAAAGATTGTTTAACCTCCGAGCCCAACGTTTAAATTACTCCCCTCGAGCAAAACGGTTACTTTATCCTAACCCAAACAATTTTCATAAAGAACAATTTCAACGTTTGTACCTAGAGAATATAGGCCTTGCTTTCAATCGTGCAAACGCCTCCCAGGCTTCTAATGGAAAGATGATTAATTCACAGAGCTTGCAACTATTTCCTTGAGGAGAGTGAGATAAGGTACCGGCTAATGGTTTGTTGAGAGCGTCCGTTCGCATCTTGTGGTCTGTGGCTTGGAAACTTGGCTCAGGGCCAGCTTTGGGTTTTATGCTGAAACAATCCTTTGGATTTCATATCAAAGCAGCTTGTCCCCAGCCCTAATTTAAAGCTAGGAGTTGGAGGGAAAGGTGAGAGCAGGGTAAATAAAAATCTCCAAAGAATTTAATCGCCAGCTAATTTAATGCAGAAAAGTGTGTTTAATCAGTCGGGCAGCCATCCTGAGCTCTATTTCTTTAGCTGTTTTCAAGGAAATATTTATATCTTGTTTCCACATAAAGAACACAAACCAGTGAAACTCAAGGACTTCAAAACCCCACTGATTTCAACACGAGAGATTTAAGTGTAAAATTGGCTTTCCCATTGAAATTGATGAGACTTAAACGCCCTTAATTCAGATTTTAATAACTGACTTCTGTTGATTCTCAGTCACGTGTTTAGCAGTTTTGCTCTGGTGATTCATCATATATTCAGCAATTCTGTTGGATGCGTACTCCAGTTCAGTATCCCAGTTCTCAGGATGTGTTTTCTGCTCTGATTTGCCAACTACAGCTTCTTTCAGAGATGATGTGGCCACCGCAATGTGCACTATGGTAATCTCCAGACTAGACTGCTATAATGTGCCCTACCTTTGACTTCCCTTAAAGAAGATTAAGAAATCTTAACTGGTCACAAATGCAGTGATCAGGTTACCAACTAAGGTTCTATTTAGATAGCCAACTAATATTTACTCAGAGTAGACCCACTGAAATCAATGGTCCTGAGCAGTGCTATTTTTCTAGGAAAAAAGAGGTGCCAGAACTCAACACGAATGCCTCCCTTGTTCTCTTATAATGGCAATGGTGCCCACCTGAGAGGTGCCGAAACTGAGTGGTACATAGATTTTGTAATAAAATGGGGTATTAATTTCTGCCCCAGTGCCTAATGAATCTGAACTTTCTTCCTGCTACAACTGTCTCATCCACACTGTGAAATCCTACAGCACTGCCTGGCTTTGTCTTTTGCTTTCTACTTTGGTTATTGCGAGTGTGTAGGATAAATTAGAAAGCACCATTGTGTGCCACTGCATATAGGATTGGACCACTAGGTTTTGGCCCATAAAGGCTGTGATCATAATCAATTAAGTTCTAGGTGTCTCACTTGCAAGAAAATGAGTTGAGCGCTAATCCTGCTGATTACTACAGGGCAGGCAACCTCAGATCACTGCATGCATAGCTTTAAAAGAGAGTTAGACAAATTCATGAAGGATAAGGCTATCAGTTGCTACTAGCCACAATGGCTATGCACTTTCTCCACTGTCAAATGCAATGTTCCTCTGAATACCAGTTGCTGAGTTGCGAGAGTGCTGTGTTTGTGCTCCATGTTCTTTCTGCTTGTGTTGTTTCCTCTGGCTGGCCAGTTTGAGAACAGGAAGCTGAACTAGATGGGCCACTCCTCTCATCCAGGGCAGATTGTCTCATGCTCTTTTGCCTGACAGCATTAACAGTTTTTACGCTAAACTTCTAACTGTGATAAAACTTTGTAGAACACTGACAGTAGGCATGTTGTGCATGTTTTAAAACCAAACAGCCATCCAGAGCTTGAGGAACTAATACTTTCATCTTTCATCTGCGGGGGGAGATGCAAGCAGAGGCCTAATGGACGTAGTCAGGCCTTTCATTAGGGTGGCAGGCCTTTTGTTGGTGGGGGCAGAACCTCAGTTAGCTGTGGTTTTTTTATTTTGGGGGCACCCCCGTAGGGCAGGGAGGAAGAATAATTAGCAGACCTCCAGATTTTTTCCTGCTCATGCAGCAGCTTGATTCACCACTCCCTTCTTCAAATAACGTGGTTGGGCCCAGTGTCGGCTTTACATATAAGCTAAACAAGCTATAGCTTAGGGCCCCACTCTCTTGGGGGCCCCAAAAAAAATTAAAGGGGAAAAAAGCTGGATGTACATTTCCAAAATATAAGATAAAAAACAAATAAACTAAAACCTACATACAGCAACAGTGTTTTGTGTTGTGTAGGCTCCTGTGATGTAAGTAATGGGCCCTGCCTGCTAGCCTGCTCCCTAAAGTATCACTGGTTTGCTCATTTCTATATATAGGGTGCCTACATTCTGCATGTGCAAATGGCTTTCGATACCTATTAGGTCTATAAATTACCATATATTCAACACAAAAAACAGTGACAATTTGTTGTTGACAAAGGACAGCTGGACATATAAAGGGCCCCATTACCTTCAGTAGTTTCAGTTACGCCAGGCATAACTGACCAAAATCAGAGGTGCCCTTGCCTCAAACTTGCCTGGCTGAGACACTGCCAGAGACCCACTCACTTCTATTGACTCGAAGAGGACTGCACTCTGCCCATGCCCATGCGCCCTCAGCTGGCGTCAGACCAAACCTTGAAGATGGATGCCAGGCAGGACCATGTGTCCTAAGAAACTCCTGTGGCTCAGATGAGAGCTGCGCCTGTTCAGCGGGAGGAGAGACCGGGTGGAGGAGGAGGAAGGTGAGGCCGCTGCCTTGCCGCTAGGCAGCAGCAGCCCCGCTCTCGGTCGGAAGGCGCCTCGGCCCCCTGCAGGGGAAAGAGGTCGAGCTCGCCAGGAAGGACAGGGGGCGATGCGAGAGAAGGAGGAGCAGCAGCAGCAGCAGCAGGAGGCGGAGGAGCCCCTCGGAAGTCTATAAGAGAGACGCGCTTCTCCACTCCCAGCCTGGACTACATCGCTACTGGCCGGCCAGGCGCCTCTCTGCCCCGGGTGCTCACCCCAGAAGACTAAGTGAGTGCTTTCCTGGGTAACTTTCTGCTCTTTCTATCTCAATAGCGGACAATTGTGCTGTTTTGTTATATTTCCTCTGGTTCTGCATTTGCGTGCAGTCTCATTTATTGTTAGAACCCAGTCATTGGGAAATCAAGCCCGAAACGGTTTCCCCAAAAAGTGCTGCTTTAGAGGTGCATCTTGGTGGTCTGTTTGCTTTCTGAACATGTTCTCTTGGAAGTTGCCTCAGTAACTTCCCTGGGAATAAAGGTTACCCTGCAAATCGAGGGAAGCGGGCTCGCTCAGCGTGGCGAGCTCCGCAGGCTCAACAACAAGCAGGTAATTTTAAACTGGACTGGCGAGCTCTCCCTAATCATCTTGCCATTATACTCAGGAGGGATTGAAAGTGATATTTGTTTCCTTGCAGGATTGTGAGCGAAGTCTCGCTGCTATTGATTCGTGTCGGGAGTTATTCTAGGCTCAACTGAGGAAAGGTGCGAATTTGTGGGCTTTCGGAATAGGGAATATCTCGATCTCTTAGAAGTTCCTGGCTTTTCGGATGCGAAATCAGTCAGCTGCTGTTTTTTCAGTGCCGGAAAGTCAAAATGTGTAGCTGTAAGAAAGCATTTTGAGTTACAGATGTGGTGTATAAGAACGAATACTTTTCGATGTTCCAACAGTTTGAATAAAAACAGTGTGTGTATATATATATATATATATATATATATATATATATATAATGGGAATGTATTACAGAACCTTTCACCCCGATCTTAAGAATAGAAGTTATTTGTGTGTATTGAGGATCAAGCCATACATCAGCCGCAAATTGACCTCAAGCCTCAAGAAAATGAGAGTGGGGAAAGGCATATTTGCATCCGGCTGCCCGTTAAAGTAGTGAAAATCACACTGATGCTTGGGGAAATTGTTGTACCTAGAACGTTGAATGGGAAATTCTGCACTACTTTTTCTTCCCTTGCAGTCCTATAAACATCTGCTCATAAGTAGCAGGAATTTAGTTCAACGGGGCATGCTCCTAAGTAAACAATGCTGCATACTAGATTTATCCTTTTAGGTTTAATTTTTGTAATAAAAACAGTTAGGCGGCAATGCTAAATTTAGTGCTTTCTTGGCTGTAAGCCTCATTCAGATAAGACTTCCAAATAATAAAATTTTGGATTGATGAATTTATTTGCTAATAAGTCCTACTGATTTTCCCCTACTCTGTGTTCAAATAAATGTTAAGAATGGGAAGGTGGCAGTAATACTGTTCATTACTCCCTAAACATCTCTGTTCATTTCTCCCAGTTAACTGATGTTACAGCCAAAGTGGTGTCTGAAGAGATCCTAAAAGCCCAATAAGGCACTACCTAGAATCCTTCTGTATCATCAAACATTTTTCAAATCCCTCAAGTGTAAAAGAGTTGTAAGTTGTTCAGTTACAATGTATTTGTTGGATGCTAACTAATATAATTTGCTTGTTGGAATGCTGGACCAGAAAAGGAAATGTACACATTCTATAGCAGTTCAATGAGCACCAAATATTTACTGAGCATTCAGGCAAATTAATTTTAAAAAAACAGCTATTGACAAAACAAATCAAAAGCAAAGGGGCTAAAACCTGAAAGGGAAAATATTGGGGGCATACTAAAACAAATGACAGGCAATTAAAATGCATTGATTCCTTCCAAATTGGTTATAGGAATACACTTAATTTTGGAATTCCACCACTGGAAGTCTGAGGACCATCTTGACTGGTTTTCACTCTTGACTACTTACAAGTCTATCTTTAGGATCATGTTAAAAAGATAGTGATGCAGATTTGCACTAAGGAAAATAAATGCATATAGGTTATAACTGC
The DNA here is from genome assembly GCF_964252035.2 of Podarcis erhardii. Classification (NCBI taxonomy): domain Eukaryota; kingdom Metazoa; phylum Chordata; class Lepidosauria; order Squamata; family Lacertidae; genus Podarcis; species Podarcis erhardii. The sequence goes on from NC_138499.1 coordinate 35,301,311, forward strand.
AGGTGACACATGATGCGCTAAATATCCCATGTAGATTTTGATCAGTTATTTCCCTACATGTGTATAAATAATGTTTATGGGAGTTTCTGTGCCTCTTTTAGAAGTGATTTTTCTCTGTCTACTGTAAGAGGAAAACTGTCACCACAGAAACTGCAAATTAGTCTGTGCCTGTAAATTTTTCTGTGTGAACAGGAACACAGGAAACTGCCTTAAACCAAGTCAAACCATTGGTCTACATAATTCAGCATTTTCTACCCTGACAGGCAATAGCATTCCATGGTTTCAGACCACAGACATTCCCAGCCCTACCTGGAGATGTCAGGGAGTAAACCTGGGATCCTCTGCATGGAAAGCATTTTGGCAGACACATTAAAATTACACACTACTAGATTTTAGACATTCCCTACAGTGTATGTTTCCTATTTCCTTTTGCATTCTGTCCCTTAGATTGTAAGCCTGATGGCAGGGGCTGTGTTGTTTTTTGATACCTTGTTCAGCTCCTTGAAAACATTAGGCACTAAATGTTAAATAATAATAATAATATCAGTAGTTTTGTTGTTTTTGACGACAGTCTGCTGCAATGACAGCATTCAGTTTTTAAAAAAACTTAACAATTGCAACAGTACAAAAATAAGAATCAGACGCATTCATCACCCTAAGTTTTTGCAAAATACTTGAATGGAACAGGGAAAGATTCTGAAACTAGGGGAAACCTTTGAGATGGGAATACAGTTCTTCCAGCGGTCCCGATCCTGTTCTCACCATAGGCATAGAATGTATGTTAGGCTCGCTCCCCCTCCATTCATTTTTCCACTTGAAGCCCCTTCCCTATGTCCCATTGATGAGTTGCTGTTAAACCCCTGCAGAAACACCCTTCCACCCCAATCACACACTATATACAATGAAGTGCAAGACTGAGCATCAAAATAAATTTTTGCCTGGGATAGCAGAACAGCTTGATTCAGCCCTGTTAAGGTCTGGGTTTCCTTTTGCAAACTGGTCCCTGGGTTTGCTACTATCCTAGCTAGATAGATAAATCGATCTAATTTATAAGACTCCTAGAAATATACTAGATTTAATACATAATATATACATGTCCAAGGAGCACAATTTCCTCAAACTCGTTGCCAATGAAATCTGTGGGACTGAAGTACAGCTGATCTGTAGTCCCTCTGATTTCTGTAATAATGTATGCTTGCTGGTTGTGTGTACATGCAGACAACTGTATATATAATCAAAAGAGCTAATCAGAAGCACAAAACTGTTTATCCTCCCCTTTGTATCTTGGCCTCTTGCATACATGCTTCAAAAAGCAACTCCTGCGGGTCAGAAGACCTTCCAGACCTTCTTCCAATGCAAAGCTTTGTGGTAGGAAATGAAAATGGGCAAAAGCTTCAGCATTTGCGCAAAAGCATTTTAGGTATGTGCCTAGAAGTCTTTGGATGTTGGCCAGTGTATATGCGAACACATATACATAGATATTCCAGGTATTTCTATGATTGTACACAATGGCCATGACTGAAAGAGCCACACACCTAGTTTTGAGTACCCAAGTGGTACAGTATGCAGCCAAATGGCAAGGTGCTGTTTACAAAACAGGGGAAATCCAATGGATCTCATTCACAGATGCAAACCATTGTTAGGATCATCTGCTCTTTTATCCTGACAAAAACACATTAAAAGGTCCCCGGAAGCTGTCTGCGGACAAACGCCAGCTCCCTCGGCCTATAGAGCGAGATGAGCACGCAACCCCAGAGTCATCTGCGACTGGACCTAATGGTCAGGAGTACCTTTACCTTTTTAATTTGTAAAGTAGTGTAAATTGGAAATGACAAGAAACCATCTCTTTTCAGTTTGTTTACTGCAACATATATTCAGTAAAAGCACTTTATTTTAAGGGTCCTGAATTGCAATCCTTCTCAATCAGAATTTTCAAGCAGTATTTCATGTTACATAACATCATCTGAACACTCATTTATGCAATCAGAAAAGTAACTTTATTGTTACCAATCATTTCCAAAGTGGTGATATTTCAGTTATGTTGAATAAAAACAATTTCTCTTCAAAGTTATAGGGGTCATTCAGATCAAAACCTTGCCGAATAGAATTTATTGCCATTCGTTATTTAATTACCAGAATCTTTTGTGAAACAATACAAAACAAAATACTTAGGGAGCAATCCATCCCCAGCATCCACCAGCCCAGAGGAAATAGGGTGTGGATCTTTCTGCCAAATGTTTATATTTTAAAAGGAAAGAGGAGATTGAACTAAAGTTTAATTTCTACTGGAATATTCAAAAAGAAAGAATGAATATTTAACCTCTGGAAGAAGTGGTTTTTTTTTATTCTAAAAGGACAGCCCATTTATTACCCACGTAGCAGAGTCAGATTCTGTGTAATTTGATTTTTCACACTTAATATAATAAGATATTATTTACAGAATGCAGAATTGGGCTCTAGACATATTCACTAGAAGTTTTAGGGTGGTTTTTTTTTTTAAGGAGAAATCCATCTGTTGAGTAAATACAATATAAGCTGTGTGATGCTGGCCCCACCATTAGGCAGAGTGAGGAAACTGTCTCAGATTTGGGATATTATGAAAGGGCAGAAAATTCTGAGTTATTTAATATTTTTATTGTATTTTAATTACTTACAAGGAGAGGTGCATGTGTTACCTTCTTCCTTGGGAGTTGGGTACCAAAATAACTTGTCCAGCCTTTGTCATTACACAATTTGACTTGGGGAAGAGTACTATGTGCTGTTCAGCTCAGTCAACAAAATATCTGCCATTTCTGTGGATAACTTTATTGGGCACTCTTAATGTTTAAGGTTACAGTATGTTGGTGCAAAAGCAGAAATTAATTCATTGAGTGAGATCACTGTTCAGAGAACGCAATTCTAAGCATGTGAGTAAATTCTAAACTTGTAAGTTTGACTGGTGTTCCGCCTAAACGTATACTTTTAAAGTTACCTGCTTCTGATTGCCTCCTATTTTATTGCTCTCAGGTCAGCCACTGTTTTCTGAAAGTCTTTTAGAACTGCCTGAACTCTGTACATGACCACAGTTCTTGGCTATGCATAGCTCCATAAGGTTCTGCTGATCTGCAAACTCTAATACAGATGATTTGTTTAGCCTAGTTCACCCAAACCTGTGACATAGTGAGGGCGGGGGCACAGGAGCAGTTGCCGCAAAATTGTTAGGCACACAAAATTTCAACACCCCGTGCTGCCTCAATACATTCCCAATTCCGGCATTGGGCTCTGTTGAAAATGACTTCTCCATGCAAACCAGGAATTGACCTCTCCAGACAATAGAACAACTCTTCTTATCTTTGCGGCTGCAATCTCCTGGGTGATGTGAATGCCATTAGGCAGTTGAATGTGCATGCATACTCATACCCTCCAACATTTCTCCGGTGAAAATAGGGACATCCCATTCCATAATGATAATTTTACTATTTATATCCCGCACATCTTATTGGGTTGTCCCAGCACTCTTGGCAGCTTCCAACATATATAAAAACATAATAAAACATGAAACATTTAAAAAATCCCTATACTGGATTGCCTTCAGATGGCTCGGGGATTGAATAACTCTATACCCTCCAACATTCCTACAATGAAAATAGGGACATCCTAAGGAAAAGCGGGACATTCTGGAATCAAATCAGAAATTGGGATGGCTTCTCTAAATCAGGGATGTCCCTGGAAAATAGGGACACTTGGAGGTGGGAGGTTTCCCTCCCACCCATACTTCCTCCACATGGCCCCGGGTGCTGCCAACCCACGCTACACCACTGCCTAAAACTAGTGGCCAACCATGCAGATTGTACTCAAGAGTTACAAAATCAGTTCTATACTGATTTAATGAACTGGCTGTTATGAGCTGTGTTCCCTGAAAACACAGTGATAAAAGAGAAAAACAAATTGTACGTCCAAAGTGTTGCAGTAATACTAAAAAAAAAAAAATTGAGTCAGGATGTAATGATAACAACATTAAAAATACGTAACTCTGATCATCCTCTGAAGTACTTGGAAATAAGTGTCGTTGTTGGCTGCAGGTTCATCTCCACCAATGGACTATAGAAATGTACCGGAGAACTGCAAGGAGCTCACTGTGCCCTGCTCTAACTCCAGCTCTCTGCCAGCCAGTGTGTCTGGCACAGATTCTTCAGCTGGTCAACGAACTGCAATAGCCTTGGGGAGGCCAGCAGCTGCAAATGCCGCCCGAGAGCGCAGCCGAGTGCAGACTCTGCGTCATGCTTTTCTGGAGCTGCAGAGAACCCTGCCCTCTGTGCCACCCGACACCAAGCTCTCCAAGTTGGATGTGCTGCTCCTGGCCACTACCTACATTGCTCACCTTACCCGCAGCTTGCAGGATGAAGAAGAGTTGCCCGGAGAGGGCTTGGGCACGCTGAGAGGGGATGGCTATCTCCATCCAGTTAAGGTAAGCAATGCAAAACAAAGTGGTTTTCTTTTACTAGGCCGAATCAAGTAAGAGCATGAAGGCTTTTGTTATTTGTTATTAAATTTGTCAGTTGCTTTATCTTGCCCAGGGCAACCCAAATCAGCTTCCAACCAAACAGACAGACAAAAAGTCCCACATGCATCCATTAAAACCAAGAGAAAATTGAAATGCATTTAAAACATCCTGCCCACATCTAAAAGGCCACAGATGGTTAAAGGCCAACGGCCTGGATATAAAGGAAAGTTTTTGCTTGGCACCAGATGTATTTTGATGGTGCCAGGCAAGCCTCCTTGGGGGAGAGTCTTCCTCAAATGGGGAGCTACCACAGAAAAGGCCCGTTCTCATGTTGCCACCCTCTGGATGCTTTTTTGAGGGGCATACAAAGAAGGGCCTCAGATGATTATTGCAGGGTCCAGGTCGGTTCAGATGGGAAGAGGCGATCTTTGAGGTATTGCAGTCCTGCACTATTTAAGACTTTTAAGTAAAAATCAGCACTTTGAATTGGGCTCAGAAACTAATTGGCAGGCAGCGCAGTCAGGCCAGGATTGGCGTTTTATGCTCAACCTGGTGAGCAACCTGGCCGCTGAATTCTGCACCAACTGAAGTTTCCAGACTGACTTCAGAGGCAGCCCTATGCAGAAGACACTGCAGTAATCTAACCTAGAGGTTATCAAAGCATAGATGACAGAAGTTAGGATATCCCTGTCCAGAGAGTGATGCAGCTGGGCCACCAGCCAAGCTGCTGCAAGGCCCTCAGCACCACCAAGGCCACCTGAGCCTCAAGCAACAGAAATGGATACAGACGTCCTAAGCTGTGTGGCTGCTCCTTCAGAGGGAGTGAAATAGGGTTTCCATATTTCAAGCAGAAAGAAATGTTGTTGAGCTTTTTTTACCCAAAGTTGGCTTTTGGAACAAAATTGCAAAAAAGCCATTTTTGAGCTATTTGTATGGAAAAATGGCAAAAGCAGCACCGCCAACATGGGCTGCCATACGCCCGAATTTTCCAGGACATTTGTCCGGTTTCCACCCGGACACTGCTGCTGACAGCAGTATTCCGGATATGGGAAAATCCAGACGTATGGCAACACCTGCAGATGTAAAGGAGAAGTAGAATTCTTCGTCAGATAGAACTGAAAGAAGTCATCTTTTTAGTTCAATGGAATCAAGAAAATGCCTCCCATTTACTTTGCATTAAAGAGTGCTTGCTCCTCCTGGCTACTGGCTCTTTAATTAGTAATTTCCTGAACTAGTTCCCTCTTGGCTTAGTTCAGGAAACTGCTAATTTAAAGGGTTGGTAATTAGGAAAAACAGGCAAACTATTACTGTAAGCAGCCCTTCACTTATTTGTTTCCTGTACTCATTCTATTCACTAGTGGTATAAAATTGGCCCTTACTCATTAAAAAATACATATTCTAACATGCCACCCCAATCTCCATGAGCAGTGTGAAACTCCAGAAAATGCAGGTGCACCTTAACTCAGGATCTGTGTTTCCTTTTAGACTAATGAGGCACAGCGGAGACTGTGGTATCTTTATGATATATGGTTTATTTACACATATGTACAACCTGAACCTAGGTGGAGGGTCTCACAGCATTGGCACCCCAACAGGTCCTTCCTTCCATAGCCAGAGCCTGGCTCTCAAATCGTCAGCAAGCCTCATGCCCTGCCCTCTCTCTAGTTTACATCCCTGATAACTGTAACCCACAGGTCTTCCCCCTTTTATCCCCTGAGGGATGAAAGAGGCATTCAGTTTATTCACTACTGAACACAGTGGATTACTACTCTCAAGGCACAGATCTGTAAACTACAGATCCCTGCACTCAGGTGTGTGTGTTTTCAGTATACAGTCGTACCTTGGATCTCAAACGCCTTGGCTCCCGAACAAATCGGCTCCCGAACAGTCAAAACCCGGAAGTGAGTGTTCTGGTTTACAAACGTTCTTTTGGAAATTGAACGTCCATTGGGGCTTCTGTGGCTTCCGATGGGCTGCAGGAGCTTCCTGCAGCCTATCAGAAGCCACACTTTGGTTTTTGAACGTTTTGGAAGTCGAATAGACTTCCAGAATTGATTCTGTTCGACTTCCAAGGTACGGCTGTAGTTTCATTCATCTCTTTTGTTTCAGAAAGCATGACACCTAAGCAATACTAATCTATTGTGTACTTTTGTATACATTGTCTTCTAGAAATGGCCAATGCGATCAAGGCTATACATTGGAGCTACAGGGCAGTTTTTGAGTCACTCAGCGCAAACAGAAAACACAAATCAAGGAGAAACTTCAAAAAATTCACAAATGTAAAGCTATGTTTTTATATTGAATGCTGTGTATTTATTATGCTGGATATATTTAAATTAAAACACTTCTTCCAGCAAATATGACCCTCCTCCCAATTGTATCTGGCATCATGTGAAGTAGGTGGACAAGCTGAATTTTAAGATAGTCACACATTCCTTTAGGTTGCTTTCTTTATGTCCAGAAGCAGTCTATTGGTGTGAGCAGTGCATTATGGTCCTCCTGCCGCAAACAACTTCCACAATTTCTGAAATAGCAAAATGTACATGCGTTGTACACATGATACCAACTGAGTTTCATGAACTCCTGGCAAATGTAACATTATTTGAGTCAACAAGCAATCCATCCCATTTGTGAAGGAAATGGCTGAATGTAACATGTGAGCTGACCCTTATAAATAATAGACAACTTGCAAGCATTAAAGCAACAAGGTTCGTGATTAACATAAGAATTATGGACTATCTCAATGAAGGGATTCATTCTGAACATATCCCTCAAGAAACACAGGTGTGCATTCTTTTGGCTGTTCACATGCATCCAAGCTTTTAAGAACTTAAACAGAGCTTTGCTGGATCAGCGATCCATCTATTCCAATGTCCTGTTTCCAAAAATGACTGCACAGATTCTCTCACAAAGTGCACAAGCATGACATCAAAGCAACAGCCCTCCACCATTGTTTGTGACCACACCTGGTATTCATAGGGTTCCTGAGCATGGAGGATCTATTTTGCAGTAATAATAATAATAATAATTTTTTATTTATACCCCGCTCTCCCCAGCCAAGGCCGGGCTCAGAGCGGCTTACAAACAATAATAAAAACAAGAAGAAAGATTACAACTTAAAAACAAAAATAAAATACAACATTAAAATAATGGAACATTAAAATATTAAAATGTAGCCTCGTCACAGGAGGAGAAGGAAAAGAAAAGAAAATAGTGGTTAATGGCCACTGATAGATCAGCATGAGCCTGTGTGTGTGTGTGTGTGTGTGTGTGTGTGTGTTTCTATAAAACATCTATAGAGTTTACAGTGTAGTTTGGCTGATCTTGTAAAGAAGGAGCTTAAAAAGCAGATCTGTGTTTATATGAACTTTGGATATGGATTTCTGTGTTGCATCTTAAGTGTGTAGAATTAAGATGCTTCTGCAATAAAATATAATTTCAATAAGCTGCAAATATTAATTAACCATAAAATGCAAACTTTTTACACTATGAAGTTTCTACACTGCATAGTATTTTTTTGTTTCTTTACTATTTGACCTTACTGTTTACAATTATTTTCACTGTATAATACCTGCCATATTAGGATAATACCAAATGTGGTTGATGAAGTGGGCTCTTTTCCACAAAAACGTATGCTATAATATATCTATTTAAAGTGCCACAAGACTCTTTGTTGCTTTTCCGCAGAGGTCCAAATGACCTTTAGAAGCATCTGCTATTCAAGAGCCTTTTCTCAGATGAATTTATTTGCCTCTTTTCACTGATAAAATGAATGTGTGTTAATAGTCAAGTGAGAACATTACAGTAAACAAAAACAAAACCACAATGTAAGCAGCTTTGTGTATGTAATCTAGCAATATTATGGGTGTTGTAATATAATTTATTATTTGTGTTTATCTCTGCTTTACGGTCTGAACTGCATTAATGTTTGAGGGAAAAGCTTACCGTACTTCTATACTGCAACATGTGTACATGTTTTATAGCTTATGTTCATTCCAGAAAACAGAGCTTGCATGCTCAGCTAGTTCAGCTAAAATATTTGCAGCATGTAAGCAACAGAGGTTATAAGATAAGTGCAGCTGAGGTTCACCTAGTTATCTTTTCTTATTGTATATGTTATACATGATTTTACAGAATTTTAATATTTATATTAAATACTTTAAAAACTGCTATGATTTGTCAGAATCAAAGAAATGAAACTGTTCCACAAGAAGCCAAAAATAAAATAAAATGCATTTAAGAGGAATATCTGGGAAATTTCTTTGTGGTACAGGGGTTAAGAATGTTATCATGTCTTACAATATTAGGATTTTCTTTAAAATAATAATAATGACAACTGATTAGCCTTTGACTCAGCCATCACTATGGCTTATTCCGGAACCATTCCAGCTACCATTCCCATGCTTTAACTGTGAAAAATGTGACTTGCAGACACACAGTCTCTGTAGAGGAATAATTCCTCCCCATATTTAACAGTACCTTTTCTAAGCACTAGTACTTTATAAAACTGAACACCTTTGTTAGTCAAAACAAAATAAAAAAATTCCTTCCAGTAGCACCTTAAAGACCAACTAAGTTAGTTCTTGGTATGAGCTTTCGTGTGCATGCACACTTCTTCAGATACACTTCTTCAGATACACGCATGCACACGAAAGCTCATACCAAGAACTAACTTAGTTGGTCTTTAAGGTGCAACTGGAAGGATTTTTTTTATTTTGTTTTGACTATGGCAGACCAACACGGCTACCTATCTGTAACTGAACCTTTGTTAGTGACATCATTCAGTTATTTCAAGCAAGAGCTGTGCATTTTTACTCAGAATACCTGATTTCAGTGGGACTTATTCTAGTTGGTATGTGTGCATAGGACTAAGGCCTAAAATGCTTGAACCCTGGTGACTCCTCACTTCTAGCATACTTTCCCTCCACCCCCATACTAAAATCAGAAAAGGAGCCTGCCCCTGCCATTCAATCCCAGCCCCAAAGCCTCACGAGAGCTGTTTCTGTGGGCCTTCTAGGCATAATGGCACAAGCGCATCTCCTGTGCATTGGTGCTGGGTAATTCTGGCCCATTCCTCAGTTTGCACAGAAACATCTTCCATCAAAATGTATGTGCGTCTCATGATCTGGAATACACACCTCATTATTTTTTGGCGTGTGGGCATATAAAAACGTATACATTTATAGCTAACCAATCCATAATTTGGAACAAGTCGTGACTTTAATCTCTTTTTTTTTTTCTTCATGTGACTCCCCCAATCTTATTTTTCTCTTCATTTGAGTCCCCCTCCCATCTGCCCCAAGCCTTTACTTTGCACAAAGACTGCTCTGTTCCATGTGGTCTCTAAGGGAGCAAATGGAGATTGACATAGAATATATTAACACCGAAAATGTTTTAACTAGTGGGTATACTATTGTAATTACAGCTTATAAACATGAACCCAAAGCGCATTGTATATAATATTTTTAATGTTTTGATTATATATGTGTATGTTTTTATTTATTTATATTTTGGGTGTGTTTCCCTTTGTCTGCTCCGTTGGCAGGGATCTGTTTTATTTAATCTTGTACAGCAGTATCTCGAATGAGGTTGCTATATAAACAATAAGCCACCCCATGGAGTGGGAGCAGCACCAGATAAAATTATGGGGGAGCACGGAATGTGCAAAGTACATGGGCGTAGCCAGGATTTTTAGGGAGGGGGAGGCCTTTTGTTGGGGGGGCAGAACCTCAGCTATGTATTTTTATTGATTTAGAGGGGCTGCCCCCTCACGGCTATGTCCATGGCAAAGTATATTTTTGGGGTGGTAAGTTGAGTGTTTTACATAATGAAACAAAATAAAAAAAATCTTCCAGTAGCACCTTAAGAGACCAACTAAGTTTGTTATTGGTATGAGCTTTCGTGTGCACGCACACTTCTTCAGATACTTATGTATTGAGATATCTGAAGGAAAAATAACATTAATATATTAATGGCAAGAGTCCAGCACCAGGGGGAAGGCAAGTGGGGTGGGGGAGACCCGGGAGAGCTCCTTATGGGGGGCACTTGCCCACCTTTGGTGCACCCCATATTAGAGCACATACTTTTCCCTGACGTGGAAGTGTGGTACCAGTCTTGTAGCCCCTTAAAGTCTTAACACGTTTATTAATACAAGGTAGTCCATTAAAGGTTATGCCGTTATAAATGTGTCAGACCCTCCAAGTGTCCGTTTTCCAGGGACAGTCCTGGATTTTCCCAGACAATCCCGTCGCGGTTTCTGATTGTCCCGCTTTTCCTTAGGATGTCCCTATTTTCATTGCAAAAATGTTGGAGGGTATGGAGTTATCCAGCCCCAAGCCATCTGAAGGCAAGTTAAGTTTTTTAAATGTTTAAAGTTTTATTCTATTTTTAGATGTTGGAAGCCGCCTAGAGTGACTGGGGCAACCCAGTCAGATGGGTAGGGTATAACAGTAAAATTATTATTATGGAATAGGATGTCCCTATTTTCATCGGAGAAATGTTGGACGGCATGACGTTAGCCTTAAAGGTGCCACAAGACTTTTTTAAAAAAAAACTCTTGTCTTTACGGCCACAACTTTGGAAATCAGAGGAAAGCTATAGCTGATCTCTTCTTCCACCGCGAGAGGGTGCGAGATTCTAAACCCCAAATCTCTGGCGAGCAATCAGCAAGGATTCCCCACCCCCACCCCCACCTCCGGAAAAAAAAAAAACTTTTTCGTACGTCTCTGGCAAAAAAAAAAAAAAGGGCATTTGCCCTGTTGCCTTTTGGGTTAGCCAAGGTGATGAAATGTTGGACTCCAACTCCCGTCAGCCTCAGCAAGCCAGGCCCAACTGTCAAGGGGTTGATGGGAAGTGTAGTTCATCAATGAAACCAACTTGCCGGCCACCTCGCCCGGAAAAGAACTTGCGCAAAAGGCGCGTGGCTGGGTGGGGGAGGGCTGGTCACGTGCTCCATGGACTTATAATTCCGGTTCCGGCCACCCTCGCGCTCCTTTCTTACGGAGGTCTGCGGGGTTTCGCGTGGTCTGCAGAACAGGTAAGCAGTTGGAGGGCGAGGGGGGAGGGGAGGCGGCGGTTTGGGCTGCCTGGACGAAAGTGCGGGGGGGGGGTCGGCTTGGGGTGCTCGCGCCGACTAGCCTGGCTGCGTTTCCTCCCTCTTCCTCGGCACGTACCTTGAACTCAGCTAGGCCAGGACTCGTGGCGGGTAGAGCGCGCGGGGAGCTTCCCGCCTTCAACTGGAGGCCGAGGCGGCGGCGGGTGGGGGAACCGTTGTGGGTCTGGATGCCTTTTTTCGAGGATCCCGCGCCAGATAACTGGTCGGGGCTGGGCACCTTTGCCCACTTCTGGAATGCAATTTATAGCCGTCTGGCAGAACTAGAGAATGAGTGGTTGTTTTGGGAAGCCTGGTTAGGCACTCTCTTCTTTGGAGCCTCCAGACCACTCTTCTATTTCCGCCCCCCCCCCGACCTAACCAGTGGAAGGAGATGAAGGTAAAGTGTCTATTCCATTAGCAGATGGACCCTACTGCATTAATCTAAAAGCAGTTTTTGTCATAACGTGCTATTGCCATGTTATCTATATTCCTCGTGTAGTAACTTGAAAAATAGAGGATTTTTAATACACGTCATGCCAGAGCTTGCCCAAATATGTTGTTGTTGTGACACAGTGTGTAGGTGTTTCACAGCTCCCCCTGGGGCTGGAAAGGGAGCGGGCAGCCTGCTGAGTAGCTGCTGCCAGGCTGCACAGGAGCCTCCCCACCCTGCCTGCCTGCCTGCCTGCCTGCTTTCCTCTCCTCTTTGGTCGAGGCTGCTTGTCAGGAGCCCTCAGGTGCCCGGATCTGATGATCCATGCTTTCCAAGGAGCCATTGGCGTCTCATTCGCTTGCCCCGCCCCACCATGTGCTGCCTGCCTGCCTGGGCTGGGTGCTAGCCCTCCCTCTTCCCTTGCAGCCCTCCTGCCTCTGGGCCAGTGCAGCGCCAGGCCAGCATGAGGCCCTGGCCCAGGATGGAAGAAGTCTCCTAAGTGCCCTGCAGTAGCCAAGACTAGTTGCCACCCACCCTCACTGGCTGCTGGATCCCACCACTTTGGCTTCGTACTTGTTGCAGAGACCACCACTACCTGCTCTGAGGGAGTTTAAGTGCTGATGCTGCTATTTTCATGTTTAATTACTTAAATTGCAGTTGACTTACTCCCTAAAATGGATAGGTTTCTAATTAAGAAACGTTGGTGAAGATGGCGTTTACAATGAACAGAATATAGCAGTTGTAGAGGAAACTATACAAGAGTCAACTGTTGAACAGTCTGTTTTAGTATGTAAGAAGTGTAAAGGAAAAAATTCCAAGCCTCATTTATACAGTAAAGATTACAGTATATGAAACGGGGGTTCATTTTCTGGTAATGAAAACAATCCTTTTCCCCAGTGTCGTTTGTAGGGATATACTTACAAATGGAAGTATGGTACCAAACAAGTTGAAGTCATTTTACCTCAAAACACAGTCATTTGTCAGAAAAAGCAGTAGAATACTTTATTGAGATTTCAAAACCTATAAAGAAGCCGTCTGCATCACTCATAAGGAGAATGCAGACGTTAGAGAAAGCTCAAAAGGCAAGTTACTTGGTAGCTCAAATGATTACCAAAAACAAGGAACCACACACTATTGCAGAAACCACCATAAAGGAATCTTGCTGTGCTATTGTTTGAACAATGTTTGGGCCAGAATTTGAAAAAGAAGTTAATAAAATCCCTTTGGCAGATAACATGATTGGAAGATGTATTCAAGACATACCTGATAACATTAAGCTGCAAATGAAGGATATTTTTCAAAACAATAATATGATCTTTACATCGCAATTAGACAAATCAACAGATGTCAGTAGCACAATTATTTATTTTTATACGTTTCATCCATACTGACAGAATTATTGAGCAATTCTTCTGCTGCCTAGAACTCCCAATAAGAACTAGAGGTGAATATATATTTAAAACTTTAGATTGCTTCATGAAGGAAAGTAATTTGCAGTGGTTAAATTGTGTAGGAATATGTACAGATGGCACACTCTCAATGGTTGGTTCAACACAGGGTTTTATAGCTTTAGCAAAGAAAGAATAAAAATATATTGTTGCTTTTTACATCACGAAGCACTAGTTGCACACTACTGGAAATGAATTAAGAAAAGTTATGGACAAAGTGGTTCAAATGGTCATTTACATTAAAAGTAGACATCTTGAATCAAGATTATTTGCTCATATTTGTGAAGAAATGGGGGCAGGTTTTCAAAAGCTTCTACTACACACAGACATTTGTTGGCTGTCAGGAGGTCAAGTGCTTTGTCTTGTATACGAATTGAGGGAAATGATGCTTAAACTTTTTGAGGAAAATCAGCAAAAGGAATTCTGTGATCTCATTCAAAACAACTTTGGTGTGCAAAATTGGCATATCTTGCTGACATATTTGAACATTTGAATAAAATGAATACCAGTATGCAAGAAAAAGGAGAAAATATATTAACAGTGGTAGATACAATTTGTTCTATGAGAGACAAAATAGCAATTTGGAAAAGGAAAGGGAAAGAAGGAAATTATGAAATGTTTCCCAAAACTTCTGAGTGCAAGCTAAAATGTGATATCAGCTCACTAATTGCTGACCATTTAACATTGCTCAGAGAGAAAGTTCATCATTACTTCCCAAGTGTTGAAATCCACGACTATGATTAGATCAGAATTCCATTTCTTTAAACTGCAAGGAGAAACTTTTCACTTATTGAAGAAGAATTAGCTAAAATTATTGAAATCTGTTAATGATGTATGAGAAGGTGACTTGCACAGTTTTTGCATTCATGTTTCAAAAATTCATCCAAATAGGTAAAAAAGTGTTAAATATTCTTCTGCAATTTTTTACTATGTACATTTGTAAAGTATCCTTTTCAACAATGACAAACTTTAAGACACTGAAACGTGGAATTTTAAAAATGTATGATGATGAAATGTGAGTGTCTATCTAATATTCCACCAAATATTCAAAACTATGTTCATCCTACTAATCTCATACATCTCATTAAAATGGTAAGTAGTTACTGGTTTTATTCAGTTTTAAAAATTTTTTCACATATTTACATGTTGTTACACATAAATGACAACAATCTTGGAAATGTATGTTGTTATCTTACAAATCATATATTTTTAAAAATACAAATGAAACGTTTTCATGAGATGTTGTGTCCCCACAACAATTTATGTATGTATCCGAATCTCTTAGAAGGGGTTAGTTTAACCTCTGGTTTGCTAGTAAAACTGAATTACTGTGTCGTGCTATGATGCATGTCTAAAAATTGTGCCACCAACATGAAAAGTTTGGAAAACTCTGCATTATACACAAATGCACAAGTAGTGTGTGTGCATGCAGCTGATATCTATATATATTTGAAAGTGGAGGTACATTAACTATGGCATTGTGAGGCCCTCTTTTCCTTTGTATAATTTTTCTGGAATTGACCTATATTTTAATTAGTTGGTCTGTTGAAAATACAATGGGGAAAATGTACTTCTAGTATTGATTATTTTGAGTTATTTCCAGGCTGCCAAGTTGTTTGAATGATGATGAATTAGACAGCTGAAGATCATTACTAGAGCTGATGTCTTCATAAATCAGTAGCATCAGCTGAATGTCCAAGCTATAATGATAAATTGCCTCTTTGTCAGTGGGGAAATTGGTTAGAGAGTTGTCTTATGGCCCTGACCCATGACCTCTTCACTGTGTAGCAATCTATTTTTGGCTTGATGGTACTAGGAAATACCATATACTCAGCTTTCAGATTGAACTGAGCCTGTAGGGAATATGTTGTGCTTGTTCACATAGTTGGAGTCCCAAAGCAAAGTTCACTTTAATCCTGAAATTTTAGTTCATTTTTATACTTGCCAGGTAACATAAACTAAAAAACAAACAAAACAAAACTCTTTGGAAACATGGTGTTTCTATAAAATCTTTTAACTTTGCAAGGAGACACCACCCCATAATGATTTTTGGAACTGGGATCTAATGGCCTTCGCAGTTCCTCTCACGATTTTCTACCAATGGAATCTACTGTTATGTTTACGCCCAGTAGCTTCAGAGTAATTTGTCTGGGATTCCATTGTTGTTTCAACCAACAAGGTATAACAACATGAACCCTTAAGAATACTGCATATATGAGCTTTCTTTGTAATGAAAGCACACAAAACTGAGAAAATATATTAACAATTTAAAGCAACTTACTTTAGCATCTACGGATTGGGTGAACTTAGGCATAGCTACCCTTTCCTAGAGCAACTCAATTCCAAGCTTAAGAATGAGTACTGGTAACTTTCAGGGGACCAGCAAACCAACATTTGGTACAGGTAGATTCCTATATTAGTACCATGTGCTCTTCTCTGCTCTTTAATTAATGAGAGGAAATGGATAGATGAATTGCCTTGCAGTTTGTGTTCATGAATGGCAGTAGCCACATCACAGCCAATGTATGTCTGAAAGGTTGAGTAGACTTTGGCAAAATGCTTTGTATGGGAAGTAGCAATATGCTTTGAAGGCAACAGCTGTTGAGGATAACAGACATATTGGCTTGGATCCAGATTTTGCTTCTGCCATTGGGAGTATCCACCTAGTGGAGTTTGCATTAATAGGATGTGGTGGAGACAGACAACCTTTGCTAATCCCCGTTACTCCTTCTAAAAATCTACTTTGGAAGATTGGGGGACCCTCCAAAACAGTCTGGGAGGGAGAGAAGTTTGTGGAAAGGAGTAGGGAAATGTGCAAAAGTTGCTCCTGCCTGCCAGTGTGATCCCTGTACTGGATCAAAAGCATTCCATGGATGAAAGGAGCATAGCTGTCAACCTTCACTTTTTTTTTGCAGGAAATTCCCTTATTCCAGCGCCATTTCCCGCTGCTATCCTGGATTGTTAGATATCACGTAATTTCCCAGATTTCAAAGGAAGCAGCTCCTCTCTCCCCCTGCTGGCCAGGGAGGCTCCTCAGCTGCGTTGCTCAGCTGTGTTGCTCACCAATAAGGAGTCTGAGAACGACTGGGGGGCGGAGCTTGCATGCCTTGTGCCGATAAAATCGGCTGCATTGCCTGGGGACTCGCCTTTGCTTCAGCGCTTCCCAGTGGTGTGGTTTCCTTGCTGCTGTATCCCTTTGCTGGGTCGCTGCGCTGTGGGAACCACCGCTTGAGGCTTCGTTTGGCTGCTGGCTGGGCTTTCTACCTTTGGGCCTTTGGCTTGGAGGGGCTCGGAACGTACCTGTGCTCGAAGTTGGATGGATACATCGATGGCGCACTCACTCTTGCCGGGGATAAGGTCTGTCTGGAGCGGGGGCACATGGGGAAAAGAGAAGGAGCGGCTGGTTGAGTACAGTGGCGGGTGGCGATCTCATGGGAGGGGGGGCTTTTGGATTTGTTTTGGAGGCACCTTTGATTGACTGCTGTGGGGAAAAGGAAAGGAGCTAGTTGACTAAAATGGCGGGCGGAGATCTCATGGCGAGGGGGGGAGGCTGTCACTGCCGGGTGGGTGGGTGGCTAGTTAATGCAAGCTGAGGGGGGTTTTGAACGCTGGATGCCATTTTGTTGCACGTGCTGCTGCAAAGCCAGGCCAGGGAGCCATCTTAAGTTGAGGCTGCATAGGCCTTGTGGAGCATGTGATTCAGATTCTATTCAGTTGAACCTCTGGTTACAAAGTTGACATTTTTTCAGCAATGCCCCCCCAGTGAGTCTTCTTTTGTTCACTTCTTTTTATTTTGAGGCAGTGCACACCTATGTTTCTGGAACTGCAAACCTTTCCAGTCATGTGTTACTCCAGTCAATTCCACATATGAATGTGGAGGAGGTAGGATTGCTACAGGAGAGCAATCACTTTGCAAATTGCATGTGTGGCTACTCTGATGTGTTGCTTTTCTTCTTTTTCAAACAAAGAAAGATGGATGGAGGTGGAGGAGAAGACATTCCTTCGAAAAAAGCAAAGAGGCTGTGCAAGTATCGTGAGAAATGGGAAAAGGAATTTAGCTTCTTGAAGAAGAGCAGAGTGGGGCATGGTCATGCTTTCTGCACAATTTGCAGTTGCAGTTTTAGTGTCTCCCATGGGGGAAGGACCGATGTCACTCAGCATAAAAAATCGGCCAAGCACAAGCGCGGGCTAGAGGCACAGAAACATGCCCCGACGATGTCCACATTTGTGACTAGGAATACCACAGAGGCTGACCAGGTCAGAAATGCAGAGGTTAAAATGGCCATGCTGTGTGCCAAACACAACATTTCTTTCACCTTCTGCGACGACTTCAAAAAGTGTGTAGCTGACATGTTCCCGGACTCTGCCATTGCACGAAAATATTCTGCGGGGAAAACCAAAACTACGCAAATCATAAAAGGTAAGTTGATTCAAATTACGAAAACAGTGGTACCTCGGGTTAAGAACTGAGGTACCACTGTAATATTGTTGGCTTAGGAGTCCTAAGAGGGCGAAGTCTGGATCTTGGTTGCACCTTACAGCAGTTTTACCTACAAAAAGACTTGCTCTCCACTTCATACTGCTGCCTTAGGCTGTAGCATCTCATGAAAATTCAAGATCTCAAGTGTGAGTGATAAATTTGTGGGGTAAGTTTAGTCATGTGTTCTGTTATCGGACAACAGTTGATTCAAGGTACAGTGGTACCTCAGGTTACATACGCTTCAGGTTACAGACTCCGCTAACCCAGAAATAGTGCTTCAGGTTAATAACTTTGCTTCAGGATGAGAACAGAAATCGGGCTCCGGTGGCGTGGCAGCAGGAGGCCCCATTAGCTAAAATGGTGCTTCAGGTTAAGAACAGTTTCAGGTTAAGTATGGACCTCTGGAACGAATCAAGTACTTAGCCTGAGGTACCACAGTACACCTAAAAAGTTATCCCTGTTAACCTCAATAGCCTCAAATCCCTACAGATTGGGACAGAGCTAGTACTAGTTTCTAACTTTTGTGTGCTTGCATGCAGCTATGGAAATTTGGAACAACAAATACAGGGTCAAGGTTGTAAACAGTCCATAAGCTCCTTGCATCTGTGCTGATTGTGACCTAAAATATTTCTAAAACACCCAACCATGATTATGCATTTGGTATAATGTACCATTTCCATGGGCAAGAATCCCCCCCCCCCCCGCGTGCTTCACAAATTCAAGGATCTGTGAAAATTACTTTTCAATGATAAAATTATTCTTTTGCAGGGGACGACTAGCATGATGACTTGTTGCGTAACCTCCAGGTTCCGGAATCTTTGGGTTACGGCTGCAGCAAACCCAGAAGCAGTCCTCCAGTTACGGAATTTTCGGAATACGGCCGGGCCTCTGGAACGGACCCCGTTTGTATATATTTGAGATAAAAGACAACTTTTGTACAAGCCAAACAATTAGTTACATAGTTGACATTTTTAAAATAGTATTTTCAGCTGGTTATCTATAAATGTCTTATTATTCTGTTAGTTTAGGTCTGTCAAGATGCCCTGTTGACCCCTAAAGTATGGATAATGGTAAGTGTTACTCTTTAAAATTTTAACTAAGTGCTTTAGTAAAACTAGTTTTTAATAGACCCATATTTTAAGTTTAAATTTACTTGTACAATATTCCTTTTCAGTAAACATTGTTGGGAGGTTGATGACACTTCATACAACCTCAGATTGTTATGTATATGACTTTTCTTGTTCCCTGCTTTTGAAAAAAAAAAAATTGGAGGGTTCATTCTGCAAGCAATTACAAAGCCATGGAAATAGTTTAGTTTAGGAAGTTATGTTTTCCATTGTATAGATATTAAAAATTGCATTGCTGGCACAGTGATGATTTCCTTTTGCCGTTTACCCATCTGAATTTATACTGATGTGTATTTCCTAATTCTGAGATGCCAGTAAAGCTTTAAATGGCCCAAGTAACATAATTACTTAGAACATTATAAAGTTATGTCAATTGTTTTTATTGCAGTGGATGTTTTCATTGTGTGCCTTCCTGAATTCGGATGTATTCAGAAATGAGACCAGATTGTCAAATCGTTTTCAACCATGAAAGTGCTGCTTGCAAGTTTGAGGTAGTTGTTCACTAAACCTGTAATCCATGTATAAGAAACCAAACTTGAGTGTTTTGCAAATGTTATATGAAAAAGAAATTTTATTTCATTGTAATAAGAAATTTTTGAGATGAAGCTAAGAAGATTAAATTATGAAAGGGAGCCATTCTGTCTGAATACTGAAGGCATAAGAGCAGCTCTGCTGGATCAGGCCAAAGGCCCATCAAATTCAACATTCTTTTCCTGCTAGATGCAGTTGACAGTAATGCTTGAAATTCAGTAACTTTTGAAATTTAGAAAACTGATGTTCATTCAGTCCTTAAACCACAAATATTTTATATTTGATGTTCTAAGGTATGCCTTATATGCAACCATCTTTCCCCCCCTAATTGAGAACAAAGTGTTAGGGCTCATCCATGCTGCTGCTTGTTCCTTGACTACAAAGCATGGACCCAAGAGATTTTCCATTTGCCCCACCACTTTCCCCAGAAAACCTGATTGATGTTTGCTCCGATTCAGTGGTATAGAGTGGAAAGCAATGTGACAAGTGGAAGTGTGAACAAGTCTACACCCGTGGGACATACCCAAAGAAAGTAACCATAACATTGTTATTCATGATATTGAAAACCCTTTCATTGTTTTATTATGTTCTTAATGTTGTTTTTAATGCCATAACCTGCCCTGGAACCTTAGTGAAGAGTGGGTAATAAATAGAAAAAATATTAATAATAGTAATAATAATATATTTAAGAGACTATTTTCCCACATAGTCTATATAGCAATAGTGAGTTGAACTACACTCCATTTAAGACATTCATAGTAAAAGCTGCTCTTATTCTTTCATGAAACTTGGGAGGCTATAACAGGAACCAAGGTCATACATCCCTTTTCACAAAATGGAAAATGTTTTCTTCCTCTGTTCCTCCCCGCCCTGAGAAATGCAAGACTAGAAAGGAAAAGCAATGTCTGAAATAGTACAATTCTGTGACCAAGCATTGCTTCCTCCATATTTCCAGTGTTATAATGTGACAATGAGAAAATCAGTTTTGCTGACTCTCAAAATGTATGTAAGACAAACATTAAGAACTACATGAATTGATCTTATAACTATTTACACATTCAAGTTTATTTTTAAAAATAGACCTCATTTTGCAGATATACTAATCTTCGCTAATAAGAACATCTGTTGCAGGTCCATATGTAGCAACAAATTGTTTCAACTGTTGATGGCACTGCATCAAGTAAATATCCCTTTGATTCAGAGAGTTTTCACTATTGAGTTCAAATGGAAACACAGCATTTGGGGCCACGCAAAACACAGAAGCACCTGGGAAAATAAAAGTAGAGGAATAAATTTGTATAATTTATTTTAAATAGAAAATGATATAATTGAAAATGTGATTTACATCAATCAAAATTTCACATCGAAATATCCAGTGATAGCCATCCATGTAGGTAACAGGTTTCTGAACACAGTAAGTATGGGCAGAATGTTTCTCCATCTATAAGTACTTTCAGATGTTAATATTTTTTATATGCAAAAATATAGTTGGTTCTTAGAATTGGCCTCATTCAATCTTTCTCTGTCACTGTACTAATAAATATATTTCTGGTTTTAAAGGTGGCCTGTCATTTTTTAAATGCTCTTTTTAAGGTTGCTGTTTCCAAGGGAGCTAATATGAGTGCATGAAGACACACCCAATTCAAATCCCAGTTCAACTTATCAACCAAAGCTGTTAGTCTCATATCCTGGCTGCATATCCAATTGAAATGGGTCCACATGATCAGTATCCTACAGGAGTACCTGGAGTTGTGAGTCTGAATAGCAGTAATTGAAATTTATCGCACAAAACCAGACTAGATGATGCACTGGACACTTCTCTGAATTCACTCATTACAGTGGCATCTAGGTCAAGATGGACGCAATATATTTTGTGCAAGAAAGAGGAGCTCTATAGGAACCAAGTGCAGGAACGTCAAGTGTCTTGTTTCTGACAGTGCCCTTCAGTGCGGACTCTTCAATAGATGGTAATGTCAACACAAAAGGAAGGGAAGAGAAATCTCATCCATGGAAATGAGACCTGGGGTGGACAAGCAGAACCTTGAGAGGTAACCAGACGTTTGGCGCTCTGCTTTTCAGCCCAAGCATAAAAGCATCCTGCGTTTAAGGATTCTACGTGGCTATTTTAATAGCCCTCATTAAGAAAGGTTCAGTTAAAAGGTTTATACCGTATTTTAAAGTGAGAGATGATTCAAATAGTAATACAGCAATCAAAACATCTTCTTCAAGTACTTCTGTTCTTAAACTCAGCTTAGCATGTGCTTTAGACAGTGAAATCCTACAGCACAAACATAAATTTAATAATTATAAATCAGTTGTACAAAATTTTAATAACTGAAAGTCTCTGTTGCCAGAGATGTTGTATGAATCTTTACACACACAGAAATGTAGCTGCTACAGACATGTATGGGGAGAAATGGGACTTGCGTATTTTTTATATAATTCAGGTCAATTACTAGTACAAATAGAGGTGTGGTTTTAGGCTGATGGAGCCATAGTGGTTAAAATAGCTATAGTGCGCAAGGCAAATACCCTCTACTGTGCACGCCCAATTGTTAATTAATGTATAATGTATACATAGATCTTTATGTATTAGTGATAATAGAGAGGTGGGCAACTCTATTAGATTACTATTTGTGAGGTTTGGAAGGAGCTTATGACTTCTCTTGAAAAACTGGCTATGAGAGTCAAGTTTAAACTGATACATCATATTCAGAAATGTAACAAAACGGAAAGTTATATAAAATGGCTTTTGAGCTCTTAAACTTGATTTTTTTTAAAAAAAATCTAGGATTAGTGCTGCTTGAAGTTACACATTTGTTCACATGTAATTTTTACAGATAAGCTATTGCAATTTAAGAAACAGGAACTGAACAATCCCATGTCTAAAACTTACATAGCTAAGGGGAAATGTACAGTGGTGCCTCGCAAGACGAAATTAATCCGTTCCGCGATTCTCTTCGTCTAGCGGTTTTTTCGTCTTGCGAAGCAAGCCCATTGACGGCTTAGCGGATTAGCGCTATTAGCGGTCTAGCGGCTTTTAGCGATCAGCTGAGAGGCGGCTTATCAGCGGAACAGCTGATAAGCGGCTTAGGAAAGGGGGGGGAGCGAAAAAAACCCACGGGAACTCGCAAGATTTTTTCGTCTTGCGAAGCAACCCCATAGAGAAATTGGTTTAGCGAAGCGCCTCCAAAACGGAAAACCCTTTCGTCTAGCGGGTTTTCCGTCTTGCGGGGCACCACTGTATTAGGAACATGGTGATGGTGGAATGACTGATCCTATTTTCTTTCCCAGCTTTGGGAAGACAAAGAGATATTTTGGCTTATAGCCATCAGATTTGGGTTTGTCATAGTTGCTTATGCAGAATTATTACACAGGTTAAATACAAATTTTGAAGAACACATACTTGACATGTAAATGAAAACCTACAAGATATTCAGTGCAGTTGCTGAGAGATTTGATCCATGAACAGGATGTGTTCTGATCCTGCGACTTGCTAAGTAGTAACCGTGAATCAGCCTTTCTGCTTCTGAACAGAGTTCCACTTGCAAATTTTTGGAGAAAGCAAGGAACTAAAATGACATAAATTATTTCCTTGGTTTATGAATTCTGGGGAAAAATCACTAGATTTACCAGTGATCTTTAAATTTCATGTGTATCATTTTAAAAAGTATTTTCCAAGACACAATTTTCATTAAAATATTAATAATTTGTCAATTCATTATTCTTGACATATTTTCACATTACAAATAACATGGATTATATGAGTGGTTGC
This sequence comes from Podarcis erhardii, assembly GCF_964252035.2. Classification (NCBI taxonomy): domain Eukaryota; kingdom Metazoa; phylum Chordata; class Lepidosauria; order Squamata; family Lacertidae; genus Podarcis; species Podarcis erhardii. The sequence continues at coordinate 35,324,678 of NC_138499.1, forward strand.
ATAAATACAAACAACCTGTTTCCTAAGTGCTTAAGACAGTTTACACCAATCACCATGGAAGTTAAGATACTCATGATTTAGCACGGTTGGTACACCGTTCTGCAGTCAAGTAAGAGTTGGGTCAAACACCTTCCTTGCTTCTTTTCACTTGTATTTTGAAGTCTGTTGGATTTCACAGCTTTACTAAAGATGTAGATTTAGTGTAAGAAAAGTTCTCATTCCTATTCTGAATATTGGACATTGAAATTGTCTGAATTTGATAAAGTGCAGAAGAGTCATTTAGCAAATATGTCTAGACACGTAACATATATTTTGTAAGTTGGTTGCTTGTACAATTGAAGTTAAAGTAGCAGAGGAACAAAAGGGATCCTGATTATTCAAATGCACATAATCTGAAATATGATTGATAGAACAGCAGCTTATCAAACCGCCCCTCTTGTTTGGTTCAGTTCATAATGTCTAGTTACCTCCTCATAATCTTGTGTTCCAAACTGTTTGGAGATAGCATAGACTGCATCTTCTGGATTGATGGCCTTTTTTAAAAGGAGATTCACAACAGGAAGAACTGGATTGGAAAATGCTGATTCATTGCAGTGTATCAGAAGCCAAAAAGCATCTATAATGTTAGCTGAAATAAAGCTTAAATCCTAGACAAAAGCAATATTTATATTTCAGAACAGAACTTCATGTGGTTTCCAGACAAAACCAGCAAGTGAATTATTTGGGACTGAGGGTATCTAGAAAAATGTAAAATTCAGTGGTTTTTCTGAGAAACGCATTTTGGAACATTTCATTTAGCACTCCTGGTCTATTTAACGCATGCATGCACTATAGTCCTAGTTTTAATATTGTAGAAGCTACCTCAATTCACTGATGAAAATAGATTGCATGACTGGGAGAAATCACTTTCTAGAAAGTGGCTGCAAATTTGGTATATCAATGTCACTCTAAAAGCTATTAGGTATTTTTAATTAATGTCATTGTGCAATTCTAGCAAAGAAACATTACTTACCATTTGGCCTATTAGAGTATTGTCTCCTTGGATATGCTTTTTGCAAGAAGCATCCACATCAATAAATGACCAAAAACTGGTTTGAATTGGAAAGGTAACCTGCTGATCAGTTTCTTCTCCATATTTCTTTCCAGGGATGAATATAGTAGTTGTTCTTCCTTCAAGTACTTGTAAAGTCAGACAATAAAGACTACTTAAAATCTGATGATTTTTTTAAATTTCACTATAAATAGGTCTTTGAAGAATGAAAACAACATAGTGCCATTGTCTTAAAGAAGATAGCTCACGTGCTATATATTCAAATTACAGAAATGCACTGGAAGTGCTGCATATCAAAATGTAGCAGAGAACAGGTTGATATACTGCTCCCTATTTTGAAGGACATAGAAATTGGTGAATAATATACTAATTTCTATCTTGGAAGGTAGTGGTGATACCCAATCTTTTCCTCTGTATCCACCACATATGCTCTCCCCCACATCTGCTCCAGGGACCTCCAGATATGACAACAGTAGGTTTGGTGGACATGTGGAAGCTGCCAGGAGTGGAAGGGACCTTCTCATTGCACAAGCAGAAGTCCTTTCCGCTAGCTACAGGCACAGTTGAATGTCACCTTAGTTATTTTTTAATGATTAAAAGAATTATTCTTTATCAATACATTGCCCTGCTAGCAGACAAACAATATCCCAGTGTTTTGCTCTTTCTCATATGAAAACTACTACAGGTTGCATTTGATCAAGGCAAGTAAAGTGCTTCTGCAAGAATTGTCATTTGCCAGCCCATGTGACTAAACATAGTGGGTTTACACACGCATACAAAATGTGATATCTTCTGAGGTGTAGAAAGCTGTTGCAGTTCTGATTTCTTACTGTGGAAAAAATAATGTGATGGACAGAAACCTGGCATAAGGGAGCTTTTAAGTCAAAGTGTATTTGGACATTTGAATAACTGAAGTAAGGTATGCCAGACTTTAGGTACTGCATTATACAAAACTTTCAGTTGGTTTACCTGACTGCAACTGTTCAAGCTTATCCTTCCTATGTGAAGATAATTCTCCAATGAAGCATACTCCCCCTTTGGCCAGCAAAGCACTATTAGCCTGAATGCTTGCAGTTGCAGTTCCATGCTTATCTTTGGACACAGTAGGAAAAACGTCACCAGATGGAATATGCCGTATGCCCCGTGGAACAAGACTAATGCTGTAATTCATAACTCTAGGTGATGGGGAAAGTAGATATCTTAGTTATGGATGTGTAATACACTTGGAAAAGAAATCAAGTGTTTTAAAAATTAATTTTAGTTTACATGGCATTGCAGTTCAGTAGAATAATTCTATCCTTGGAATAAAAAAGCATATGCATTGTTTTACCTCACATATTTTCCTTTAAAAGCAAAATAAGAAATTGGAACAACTGCAGTAACAACATCGTTCTTTGCACAAAGCTAAATAAAGGGTATACACATAAAGGGGAAAGAATCTGCTTATTAAAGAAAAGAGCACTTAGTTACCTCTCTAATATTAGCGAATCATTCGTCAATACCAAAATATCCAGGTAATCTGTTAAGTCATTTCTGTCACTTGTCTGTACTAGACTTAACAATATAGCTAGTTTGAGAGTGTTGTTAATGCCTGGTGGAAGTACTTGTGAAGCAAAACTATTGGCCAGAAGAGCTGTAAATCTCCAACACGACTTTGAAGTCAAAGAAAGCAGATACTTAAATTTTTCACTGATCTGGGAAGGGCCTAATACAAAAACACCAAAGCCAAATGAATCTATATGAACAACATATCTTACAATTTTTACAAATATATTCAGTTTCACATCTTCCATTTCTAATTACCAAACTAGAAAAACAGTTTTAAAAACACCCACCTTAAGCTCAATCTTATGCATGTAGATTCACGTGGTTCCCAGCTAAGTGTTCACAGGATTGCTTCTCAGGTTTACAGGTGTGAACACTTTAAAATTAGTTTCATTTTGTTAAATGAAAGTAGGCTATTCCTTCAACGGCCCCTGTTACTTGGGGCATTCTCTACGGTGTCTAATTATGTGGTCTCCCAATTCTGCAGTGCTTTGCTCAGGCTGTCAGTTGAGAATCCTACCTTGTATCCTCAGGGGAGATCCAAAAGAATATATCCATACCCAATTTCAATATGTATGGACTTGGTTCACAGTGAGTTAGCCCTCATGATATCTAAATGACATTAAGTACAAACTATTGTTTGTACAGTTACAGATAGGTAGCCGTGTTGGTCTGCCATAGTCAAAACAAAATACACAAAACAAAATAAAAAAATTCCTTCCAGTAGCACCTTAAAGATACGTATCTGAAGAAGTGTGCATGCACACGAAAGCTCATACCTAGAACTAACTTAGTTGGTCTTTAAGGTGCTACTGGAAGGAATTTTTTTATTTTGTTTTGACTATTGTTTGTACATTTACAGTGGTACCTTGGGTTACAGACACGCCGAAACCCGGAAGTACCGGAACAGGTTATTTCCAGGTTTCAGCGCATGTGCAGAAGTGCTAAATCGCGCTATGCGCAGAAACACCAAATCGCGTCACGTGCATGTGCAGACGCAGTGCTGCGGGTTGCGAACATGCCTCCCGCACGAATCACATTCGCAACCCGAGGTTCCACTGTATATAGTTTTATGTGGTGCCTTTCTACAAACAACACTCAAGGCATTTTACAATGTGTTGGTATCCAACCAAGTCATACTCTGAGCAGCCAACTGAAAACAATGGACTTAACCTAGACATATCTAAGGGCTTGTCCACATTTTTGCTTATCCTGTGTCAAGAAAGCCTGGATCAGAGTGGTTTTTCCCTTGACCCATGCTTTCGAGGCACAGAACTGAGCAGTTTTCATCTTGCCTTACTCCTTTCACAGGGAAAACCTGTTCTTCAGTGCTCAATCAGATCAAACATTAATCAAGAGAAAACCCAAATTGCTGTTTGCTCCAGTTGAGCACTAAAGAGTAGTTTACTCCAGGGGTGGGGGCAGGGGAGAGAAGCAGAAATGTGGCTAAGCCCTAACTTGTATGACTAAATTCAGATACCACAGAATAAGCACATAACTACAGTTGAAAAGCCCACAAAGAAACCCAATGAACAAAATCTGCATAAGACGCCAGTACTATTAGTGCAATGTGTAAATGTAGGAGAGTGCATAATTGATAGTAAAAGGCAATGTAGGTTTTATAAACACATTTAAAAGTAATTTCAGTCTCAAATGTGAAGTCGTTTAAATGCCGCTGGATCACAAATTAATAGGTAGAGGGCACTCTCTGACTACAATTACTTAATTCTTATCCAACTGAAATAGCAGACGGAGTGCCCTCTAAAACACAATGTGAATTGTGTGATCTGTATTTATTCAAACCAGCTTTCACAGCTTATTCATATTTGAGAGGGAGAGAGGAGGAAGCAATTTCAATCATACAGAAAGTGAAGTCCCAAAAAGTTTGCTATACATAGACACACACACAAACACAAAAATCTCCACTTGTTCAATCAGGAACTGAATGCACACCCACTTCAACTATCCCCTTGTCTTACCTGTGAGATTACAGAGATGTATACTGTTGGCTTCCAGGCAAAGTGTGATTTGTATACAGCTTGGCATACAGACTGGAATTCCTATAACTTTATACCTGTTTCCTATTTCCATTTTATTAGATAGTTCATCTATAAATTAGCAAATAAACATGTAGGGATGTATGTATCTGCTTAAGACATACCCTGCCTTTATTCACAAAAGCTAGGTAGTTAACAAGAAAAAAAATCACAATTTTAAATGTTACAGTTACTAAGACTGCAATGCTATATGCTCTTACCTGGGAGTAAGGGCCATTGAACTAAAGTTCAGGTAAGCATGCACTGTAAAGGAGCTGCAGGAAGCAACACAACATGGAAGCAATAAAAACTTAAAAAACCAGGGACAGTTGAAAACTGGCTTAAATAAAACAGCCATTTGTTAACCAAATGGCTTGCTGAAGACGAAAGTTTTCCCTAACTTGCAAAAAGTCACACATAGGATTGCTCTGCCCAGCTCACTGCTTTATGTGGTTTGGTCTATAAAAGGCTAGATTACCTTTATGAGGATAGAAATAAGAGTTACCTCTAGGAATGATCCATTCCCACCATCTTCCTTCTGCATTTATAAGATTGAACACAAAGCTGCATTCATGTGACCAAATCCATCTACTTTTTAAATATTTTTTTCTTTTTTAAGTTTTTATTGAAATATTTTCCATAAGTAACAAAAGTACATTCAGTGTCTGTTTTTAAATTGTAGCATCCTTCATACAAATCAAATACAATCAGTTTGATACTTTTTTGTTGTAGACAATGTGGGGTTGAGAGAGGGGAGAATGTAGAGAAAAAGAAATTTAGGAGAGGGGGAAGGTGAAGGACACATTAAACTTTCATTTTTGCATATATGAGTGTAGCTTTTTGTCAGTGTCACTTGGATAGGTGTCTTATTATTGTTGGCAGAATAAGAGGTTAGAGGGCCCAAGGTATGGTTGGTTGCAGTTGATTGGTAGTGTTTTGGGGGGGCATTGTTAGGTTACATTAGCCATATTGATTCATATGTTGTCAGGGGCAGGGGATCAGTCATTGTCTTGTTTTGTGTATGTGATGAAGGGGAGCACACTTGGGTAAAGGCATCCTTTGTTTGTCCCATGGTCATTTCAGTTGATAAGTTTTTCTCGTAGGGCAGTTTCCCATACTGTCTGGTTATGAGACTCCTAGCTGCTGAGAGTAAGTGGTTTATAAGTTTTTTGTCATGTGAATGTGCATTATTGTCTTGGAAGAAATTTAGTAGGACAAATTTTGGAGTTGCTTCTATTACCAGTTCTGTTAATTTGCAAATTTCTTGTAAGACTGTTATCCCTACTACATGTGGAGGTGTGTGGCAGTGGCAGTGGATCCTCTCCAGCACTTAGGTGAAATTCCTGGGTGTATCATCACCAGCTTATGTGGTATTAGGTACCACCTGTAGATAAGTTTCAGGATGAGTTCCCTTCTCTTGCCTGAGAGGGACTTAAAAGGTGGTTTAGTCCACAGCTTCGACCATTGGGTTGGGTTTATTTCATATCCTATGTCATGTTCCCATTCAGCTTTGATTGTGGTAAGGGGACTTGTGGTGTTTTGGAGTAGTGTTTTATATATTGCCAGTACTGTCCCTTTGCTACTTTTTCCATAATTGACCTATTTCAGCCTTGTGGTTCACCCACTTTTAACTTTGTTATTAGTGGTTCAACATGCAGTCAACTGTGTTCAGAAGGCTTTTAAAAAAGACTTCAGGCAAACTTTTAAAGGAAGAAAAACCACACTTTCAGGGCATTTCATATAAAGCAGATGTTGTTCAAGTTATTTCAAATAGATGTGTGCAGGAGAAAAATCTCAGTAGAATGTCTCAAAAGGACAGAAACAAACCATTTAAAAACAACAAAAACCGAAGCACACAAATAGGCTCCTATTTTAAAATCTGTGAAGATGAATTATTTAAACCAGAAATGGCAGAGATCTCAAGAGAATAAGGGAAGTAGCTAGATTAAGGAAGGATGTTACAAAACCTAGTTACTTACAGAAAAGCTTTATCATATGAACTGAAAGGAGGAAGTCAAATTCCAAGGACAAGATAAGATTGTGTTTATTTTTTAAAAAGAGCCTCTACATTTTATTTTCACATACTCCCCTTTCCTAATATATGAGCTTCTCTACATATACATTCACATTTGATTGATAGGCATATATATTCAGAAAGTGAAAGATTTATTCCATCCAAATGCTATTTTGTATAACACATGCTAGACTAACAGAATGCTTCCACACTTATCAGCCTAATAATAAAAAATTACATTAAACACAAAACTTACCTCTTAGAAAAACTGTGAAAGATTGAAATCTGAAAGGGGTTTTACTGCTGGAAAATCCTTGAAAAGCACTAATTGCTTTAGCATCAACTATTTCAATAACCTGCTTATCTTTAAAAAAGAAAAACATAAGATTACATTTTAAAAAATTAATCAGAAGTCCATCTCAAGCCAATTGCCCAACTGGGATTAGTATTATTAAAGAAAAAGCATTCTAAATCATCCCAACAGTCAGAACTATATCCACTCAAATACTTTAGTACTACTCTTCCTAAGCTTTATAACCTTCTATTGACAAAACGGTCAAAAAAGTGAAGTTATAAAGTGATCTGAATCACATAAAATGTTAAACCAAACCATGACTTAGCGCAAACACTAGCACGTGTGGGGTCCCAGAGAGGAGACTGCAGCTGTTTTGCTCCTTCTCTGCGTGTGCTGTGGTGCTGTTGAGAGCTATGTCATGAGATGGCTTAGTGTGTCATCCAAACCCAGGCTCATGTTTTGTTTACTCAAGACAAAACACAAGCAGCAAGCCATACAACAAACCTTGCTACAGCTCATGGTTTGTCTTGAGCAAGACAAATACCAAACCTGCATTCAGGCTTGGGATGGATGGATCAAGCTACCGTATGGTTCCAAATACAACCAGCATCTTTTTCCAAATTCGGGCCATTAAAGTTTGGCTTATATTCATGAACTTACAGGGCCCCCCCCAAAGCAGTGCGGGCAACGGTGTGCAGCCCACCCGCAACTCCCAAACCTCCCCTGGCATTGGCTTGGGAAGGTAGTGCCAGGAGGTGGTAGTGCCAGGAGGTGGGCATGCAGTGCGCTCAAAACCGGGCGCCGGCGCCAGCTTGGGGAATGGAGTGCCGAGCGCTGGCTACCCATCATCCCCTGTTCAGGGTAGTAGTGCTGGGAGGCGGGCCGCACCCACAATTAAGCCTTGAATTTTAAAGGTGCGGCTTATTTGTGGGTGTGGCTTCTATTTGGACCAATACGGTACTTTTGTCTTGTGCTGGTTTCATGTTAACAAAACGGACAATTTTGTCCAGTTCATGGGGCAATTTCTTTACGAAAATCCTTTAAAAAAACCCAGTTTTACAAACAAAAAGTACAAGGTAGTACAAAGGCACCTTTCTTCTCGGACCCATTATAGTTGCTTAAACTAGCTAATACCTCCTTTGTGTTGACACAACTGACATTTTAAAAATTGTTTATATGATGGTATTTCTTAACGTATGTAGTCCCTTCCTGAATTGTACAGAGTTTAAAAGGACAGTCCCCACAGACATATGGGGGTAGCCATCTTTTCCCCTTCCCTTTTAGCATTTTGTCTTTAAATTGTAAGCTCGTGAAAGTCTGATGAAAGAAATTATCGTATGGAAACATGTATTACTGGGACACTGAAACCTCAGGAAACTTTGTGAATTCAAAAATAAGCCTACTAATTAGATTTTCTTCCACACACTATAAAATGCTAAGACACTGGGTTAAATCTGTATTTCAGACACATTCAGACTTAGGAAGTGGGGAGTCTATCAGAGTCCCAATGCAACCATGGGGCATACATTATAAGCTTCACTCAATGTAGGGATGACTTTGAACTCCCTCCTCCATGCTTTTTCCTTCTCTTGTTGCCCAATACACCTCACCATAAAAATATAGCTCTTGAAATGGTATAATTTAGGGCTAATAACTACTATATAATGTTTACCACCAAGTACTCTGTATTTCATATCTTCCCGCAGTGGTGAAGTACACAAAGTGCACACAAGATTGTTTCTCACTGTTGCAGATTCTGTCGCTCCAGGAGTATGTACTCTTATATACTGAAATCCTAGGGGAAGTGTATAAAAGACCATTTAAAGTTCTAAACATTCACAAAGTGCTATATATTGGTTTATAATGGTTTCCAATTTAATTTAATTAATCTTCACCAAATGATCTCTGATAATATACCTACTTGAAAATAATATTGACATCCCGTTCATTCATTTGGGGCAAATGCCAAAAAAGTTGGCATCCCCTTTTAGAGTTGTTTGAATGGCACACTGCTTTGCCATCTTAATACAGAGTCCCCAGTTGACTATAAGGTATGATAGTCAGATTCAGTTAAGACCTGCCATGCTAGCAGAAATCATTGTAATGGCTCCTGCTGAGCCTCCCCTCGAGCCTCCCCTCCCCTCCCCCACATCTCCACCAAATCCAGTGTAGAGGGTCAGAAGAACTCCCAGAACAGTATGCAGGGAGAGGAGAGGATGGAACGTTCTGTCCATGGAGAAGGAGATGTCTGAATCCCACCCGTTGTCCACCAGCAAACAGAAATATTTGCATGATAGACAACAGAAGTAGAGTATAATCTTTTAATTTTTGGAATATATGATGGAGAACAATCCACTGAACACTACTGCTGAGTGGTATGGTCAATAGCAAATGATGTAGCCAGTGTAGTGCGGGGCACACAGATGCATCTAAACACAACAAACAGGCATAAAAGTTATGAACACAGAGATCAATTATCTTCTCTGCGTTCTCCTCCTAGTCCCTTCTACAGCCAATGATCTGCTTGATAGTAGGAAAATCAGTTTGTGAAACGATGTTCATGTGTATCCAGTATGAGAAATCACAGGTCTATAAAGCTCTCACAAATATGTCAGCAACGTGCAGTGTATTAGATTTTATATACAATGTCTTATAAAAGCTTATATATTTTTTAAAAGCTGGATTTACTTGTGTAAGTCAGTAAGTTATAATAGAATTCAAGATTCCAGGTTGTTGTACCTTCAGAAAATGGACAGTTTTCATCACAACAAACAAATCTTGCTTCTTGTGTGTATTTTGTTACAGTGGACATTGCAACAACTATTCCCTCTGCCATATAAAATCTCTGAGAAGTATAATCAAATGGAAATTTGCAAAGACTGAAAATATAACTGGGCAGGGAAGGTAAATGTGTTAGTTTCAGCACTATGCTCATCTGAAAAAAAGAGACACAGAAATACCATGATGATGATGCCAGTTATAAATAACAGATACTACAGTGGTACCTCAGGTTACATATGCTTCAGGTTACAGACTCCGCTAACCCAGAAATAGTGCTTCAGGTTAAGAACTTTGCTTCAGGATGAGAACAGAAACCATGCTCTGGCGGCGCGGTGGCAGCAGGAGGCCCCATTAGCTAAAGTGGTGCTTCCGGTTAAGAAGAGTTTCAGGTTAAGAACAGACCTCTGGAACGAATTAAGTACTTAACCAGAGGTACCACTGTACAATGGAATCCTATGCATGCCAACTCAGAAGTCAACAGGGCTTACTTCCAAGGAAGCTTACTATAATTAAGATATGCCTTGAACGCATTTCAGAAGAAATATTGCAACAAACTAAAAGGTCAGTGAAGCTATATTGTTTTATAAATACAACTAATTTCTTTAAAAAGTGAAATACGAAAAGCAGAGTTCAAACCTACCTGAGCTTCAGTCTGTAGCTGCTGAATTAGTGACAGTGTTTTAACTGCTGTAAAACACACCTATAATTCAAAACCCAATTCATTTCATAAGGCAACTGCAGTTTAAAAGAGTGATTAACAAATTTCACCAAAATATATGAGATTCCTTACAGACTGAAAAATCTGAGTGGCCTTCACAGGTTTATGCAAAATGTAATTTCCAAGGGTAGCATCCAACTCAATAATATCAGATGGATTTATCAATATAGGAAACCGGAAAATGGCATAACTTTGCTTTGAATCTGTAAGAGTAGAAAGTAAAAACCATCAACATTGCCCATATACTGATTTAAACTATAATTTGAAAAATTGCTAAATACTACCATTGTATAATTTGCAGGCATTCACAAATTTCTGAAGGCCACCACTCCTGTCAAGATAAATCAATGCAACTTCCTTCATTCTGAGAAGATCTGGCTTCATTTTCTCTGAATGGTTTTGTTTCAGTACTAAACCCTTAGATCACAGGTACACACTACAGGGAAGAATTTGATGTCAGTAAGGTCAAGAAAATGGAACATGCAGTAAGAATTTTGCAGTGACGAGTTACCATTAGCACTTACAGAAAATGAATTATCTGATACAGAGGTTGATGCCATGGTACCTGCATAGGCCTTGATTGGTATCCCTGGGCAGGCCCCCACCCCAACTCTGAGCTTTCTTCTTTCTTTCTTTTAAAGAAACTTATGAAGCAAATTGTGCAGGTACCCTTCCAAGTGTTTACTTCAAAATGAGTGCAGTGTATACTGTCCTCACAATGTATATGTCCACACAGAGATACGTCTCCTTGTGTTTAATGGAGCTTACTCCCAGGTAAGTGGGAACAAGATGGCAGCCTAGGCTTTGGTTGGGGTTGGCATTAGGGGAAAAGAGGGTTCTTGTGCCTTTTAACGGCTGTAAGACAAGCAGAAATACAACAGGTTAATCATTTTCTATTAGAGAAATACAATTATGGGAAAAGCTTTATCATAACGACTCTCTTTAATTTCTTTGTTATGTAATGCTCGCCATAACAGCTATTGTTGCACTATGCTATGCTCCCATGGCAGTCATTTTGTGATTGATGCTCATAGCACTTAACATTCAAAATGCACCCACTGGTCCAAAAAGTTTGGCGATCCTTGATATAATGCAAAGCCTTGCTTAATTTATTCAGATACTGGAGAAAGATCCGAGTACTGGAATATGCTTTAGATTACAAGCCAAAGCATTAGTCTTGTGGATGTGTACTTAGCAATATGGGTAGAATCTTTATTACTTGTGATTTTTTTAAAGGACAAGCAAAATATATTCACTATGTTCTGGTCTTAAATAATTTATAATAAATTATTGCAGTATAAATCTTATAAAAGGAAACATCTTGCTGTATCAGTTTTGTCAAGAATTTAAATCCTAACATATTTCAGTTGGACTTCTATGTAATTAAGAGGAAATTAGATAATGCATAAGGAGTTTGGGTTGGGCATCTGATGATCTTAACTGTAAAAACTGCACGTTAGAAATATTCTACATGGCTTTTAGCTTTTCCAGTACTCTGATTTCTCTGCAGTCCCAACAGTGAGCACTACATCTACACTTATTTGTACTGGGGGTTAGGAAACTCCTGTTCCATCCAGTGGGAGCTTCCCTCTCACCAATGAAAACAGTCATGGGGGGGATGGGAATCCAGATTAAGACTGCAATGGGGGATAAAATACACTTACTCCCCACAAGTGTCCCAATCGGAGACACTCTCACACACACAATTCATTTTTTAAAAGACATTCAGTATGAATAGAGTTGCATTTAATTTGGCCACCCAAAGTCAGTGTACTGTAGTGGTTAAAGTGTCAGACTGGATGCTGGGAGACCACAGTTCAAATCCCCATTTGGTCATGAAGCACAAGGAACACTATTCAAAGAACTATGCTCGGTATAAAGTCAAAAATACCCATTCAAATAGTCCCAGTTGTATGTTCTGTCTGGAACAGTAGCATAATCTGCCCACCAGAGAGCTCTGGATATAACCCTATGCCACCAACTGGGCAGTTGCTGAACAATTTTGAAATGAGGGGGGCTCAGCAAGAAACAGAACCAAAGATATCAGTGTCACACCTATGTATATGTGCCTCACATTCAGATAGGGTGAAATAATTTAAATGGTGATTTAAATTTAAGCTCTTAAGTGTCATTTTCCATCATGGATATAATATGATAGGGATTTCAATATGAAAAACAAAGAGTAATAGTGGAGCAAACACATATTCTAACGTAAAAAACCCCCCAAAAAGCTCAACAATTTTGGTTTCTTCCTCAAAACCCTTCCATTTCTGCACTGATGTCGCAATGGCCCACCTCACTACATTGTCACCCTTTACTGCTATTATTAATGTACAGTAGCTCTGTCTCTTCTCCAGGCATGCCAAAACCAATGTGTTACAGTTCTCTTGCAATGGTGCATTTAAAAAATCCAACTAAGTTGTTTGTGTGAAAAGAATCCAACAACACACTTGAACTTAGCCTCACACAAGCCATTGCATGCAGTTGTACAATTTCCCTGTCTTGTTTTTCTTCAAATCAAAAGCATCCTTGGAGGTGGCTGTATGTTTAAGTTGAAGACTAGCACAACAGCAAAAGGAGGAGCTGTTTAACCTTATGGGTTCTCCCCCACAAGCTGATTTTCAGCCTACAAGCAGGAGGATATAAGTTGCTCTATGTATTTAATTTAATGTTTAGGGAAGTTTTTAATGACTGATGTTTTAATGTATTTTTAACCTTCTGTTGGAAGCCGCCCAGAGTGGCTGGGGAAACCCAGCCAGATGGGTGGGCTAGAAATTTATTATTATTATTATTATTATTATTATTATTATTATTATTATTGAAAAGTGGTCAAGATCCTATCGCACATCATGTGCAGATTTGTGGCAAAAGAGTTATCTGTACCCACCCGTAGTTATGTGTGACTGAAAGATGACAGTAAACCGATTAAGTGGGATTCTAGAGCCCCTGTCATAGAGATGGCACTCCAAAGGACAAAAGTGGGAAAGTGTCTAGCCACCCCACCCCAAAAAACCTACTTTTCTCCCTACCTCCCCTAAGAGCAATGCTGGCAATAGCAGGCCCTGAGCAAATGAACAAGCTTTCTGTATTTTCATCAACAATTTATGCCTATTACAGAACTTTTCCCCTCAGACTTGTCCTCCCTCATATTCTTTCTAGTACTGCCATTGCTTCCTCATTAGCCTTTCACTCAGAGAAATAAAACCACCGAACCTCCATCCCTCTTTCTGTTCCTTGCGTCTCTCTGAAGGGGAGCTGATCCAGGCACAGAGAAGGAGCCAGACTTCAAACTTCCCTCCATATGAATACTCCTCAGAAAGAAACAATGGTCAACATCCACTTCAGGTGGACGCTGTCTGTTGCTTGGCAATCCTACTGCCAAATCTTACATTTTCAAGTTTCTGTTCCACAACTCTGCTGTCAGCAGAGATATTCTCAACTCTGATAGAATAAAAAGCATCACAGGCACAAAATTTACCTCAGATTACTTTAATTCAAGGGACGTACATTTCCCCTCAATTACTTACTATCTCACCAAAACTGCAATCCTAAGCAAATCTTACAAGGGAGCAAGTCCTACTGAACTCTCTGGATCCTACTTCAGAGGGAACCTATTTTGATTTAGGCTTGTTAGTTTAAGTAATCTTTGAAAAAATTGTAGCAATATCAACCAAGTGCATTTCAGCGGTCTTCATCAGTGGTCTAGGGTATTTATAAAAATGAAACAATTTTGCAGAAATAAAAATCCCAGGTTAACACTTCTAAAGCAATAATATTTCAAAAAGAATAAACTCATACTCAGTGATAGGGTTTGATTTCTAATATTACTTACAAAACACTCCACTTCAATCCTGTACATAATGAAGCACTGAAGTGCAGTGCCAATCTTATTTCAGTGGTTATATATTAGAAGCTAAAGCTTGTCAGTGACTCTGATTTTTTGTTATTGAAATGTGGTTGATTTTCCTTTCAGAAGTGCTGAGGCTGAAATGCGCATTTTGATTTTGCGGAACTGTTGAGTTTTAAATAACACACTAGGCCACTGATGAAAGCTCTGCTGAAACACGTTTAAGTAAGACAGTGGTTCTCAAACTTTTTTCTCTGGGCCATACTTTCAGAATACAGTGGTGCCCCGCAAGACGAATGCCTCGCAAGACGAAAAACTCGCAAGACGAAAGAGTTTTCCGTTTTTTGAGGTGCTTCGCAAGACGAATTTCCCTATGGGCTTGCTTCGCAAGACGAAAACGTCTTGCGAGTTCTTGCGAGTTTTTTTCCTTTTTCTTAAAGCCGCTAAGCTGCTAAGCCGTTAATAGCCGCTAAGCCGCTAATAGCCGTGCTTCGCAAGACGAAAAAACCGCAAGACGAAGAGACACGCGGAACGGATTAATTTCGTCTTGCGAGGCACCACTGTACAAATTTGCTCATGCCACACACATTGGAAAACAAAACAGCAGTGCTTGATTTATAACACAGAACATGACTACTTTATTTCTTTGAATGTCCTTGAATCTTCCCGCTACACATGCCCTCCTCTCCTGCCACACTCTTTGAGAAACCCTGACCTAAGGAGTTGGTAGCAGTGTGTGTATATGTATGCATGTATATGTATAGTGATAGTATCCAATTGTTAATAAACAAAACTGTATTTTCTTTCATTTTCAAAGCATTTACACATTTTCAAAGCATGAAAAAAAGGAAATATCTGCCTCCCTCCCCTTTGTTGGCATATGTTTGTGAATGAAAGATATATAAATAGACGAGGATATATTTATTCTGGATTAATTAGACCTCTGTATTAAAGTACTTGTATAAAAAGGAGTGACCAAACTAAGAGGCCTACATCTAAACGTGATTATTCTGAAGTAAGTGCCAGATAATTTCGTGGGTGCTTGCTACCTAGCGATAGCCAATGGGAGTGTTGCCATGAGGGTATCCTCTCTTGGATTAGATTGAGGTAAGAGAAGCATTTCTTTCAGTTGCTGGGGGCCAGATTGTAATTTCCTTTTGCAGCTAGAGTTGGGATCCCAGTAAAAGATGCACCAATCTAGTACAAAAGGGGGTCTTTTAGCTGGACACCGGTTGTGTTTGTTTGTCTGGAGCTTCTGCTAAGTGTAGTTTAATTCTGTTGGTTTTTACCTTTTCCTCTTTTGTTCCTAGTTTGTGCTAGGTATCTTCCTAAGCTTAGTCTCTCAATATGAACTTTCCTTCTAGAAAGGTTAGATATTTACTTTACTTTTAAAGCAAAGCTCAGAGTCTGGCCCCCCTTGCTGGCATGGGCCCTGGCAACCTGATTGTGCCATTATAATCTGACCAAGGGTACTCAGTTGCAGTCTGTTTGCATTGGCTTGATACTGCAAGATCTCTTAGTGCCCAGATTTTGTTCTGTTTTGTTTGGGTTTGTTGCTCCCTCCCACTCTATTTTCTTTTCATGATTCAAGACTTTAGTATAAAAATCCAAATCATGGCCACAGTGGAAACAAGACATGTGGACTATTTTCTTCAAGTTGCAAATTTCATATTTAATTAATTCCTTTGAGGTTTCTGTTTTCCCCAGCCACAATAACAAAGTTCCACACTGGATTTAGGAAAGTTGGGCAAGTAAAAAAATGTGTCTATTGTGGCCAGTCAGTCTTTTTAAAAATGGACTGTGTTAGCTTTTTTTTAATCCAAGCATGAACTAATCAAAGTATAGATCTCATGAAAGTGAATTTTAATACAATCAAATTGAAATATATTAGTTTTCTAAACACAAGAACAAAATTTCCCTTCTACAAATGCAGTCATTTTTTTCCTTATATATTTCTTTGGAAAAAGCCATTTATCTTCTACAAGAAGAGGAAAAAGGTTATAGTCATTATGAGAAGCATTGTTATAAAATAAAAAAAATACTTAAGGCTAATTTGTTCCACCTTTAGAGCACATTTCTAGGTTTTACTAATGGAATGTATCAAATTACTTGAGTAAAGTGGTAATGGTTGCAACTCAGGGCCCAGTATAACTAAAGGTGGAACAGTTTGGCCTTAAGATGGGCAATATTGTACAGATTCTTGCTTGGAGTTAAGAAGAAGTGATACTAATAAATCACCTTGGCTTAAAGAACAAGCAAATTGTGCAGAGTATGCTTATCTTCTTTAAAAAACAGTGCTATACAAAAATATTTGCATAGTAACATTTCAAGCACAAAGTCACTAGAGAGCTTACAAAGGCCTTTAAATGAGAAAGTGTGCTGCTTTGAAAGACAGACAATTTGGAGCTATCAATGTAAACTTGGGGGGGGGGGGAACAGTCAGTGTCCTTTCTTACAGAAATGTCTTTTCTTACAGCTAACTAAAGTATTGGTTCAAAAAGTATTTTTGTACAGCAGGTGTAACAGTCGTAAGGAATAATCCAAAATGCCCAGGTTCCTCATATTACAGCAGAAAAAGTTTGTTCAACATTTCAAACGAGGCACTAGTTTCACATATTTTTGAATCCGTTCACAATCAAAATGTTCCAGTCCATCTAAAGATGACTTGCAAGTATTTCTCAGCATCCAGAAATCTTAGTGAAATGAGTCCTCAGAAGGTGGTGCATAAGAAAATCCAATGAATGCATCGTCTGCTTCCAGCACACTGGCATTTACAATATTACAGTCAGAAGAAATGCAAACTGAACAGGGTACCATTTCTTCTGTAAATGCTGTGTCAAAGTTTCTGATGTCATCTGGACCAGACTAGGAAATAAAACATACAAATTGTTGTAAGAAAAAGGTATGGTTTCTACCTCTTGTGTGTCATATTTCAGTTCAAACTGGGAAGGTCTATTAATTTATCAACAAACAATTTATCAGCAAAATAATCAATGGTGCAATCTTACCAGGGAGAGTGTCCCAGAATCCATAGTATATTGTGGACCTCCCTCTCTATGGGTGGAAGTAATGGAGGGAACCAAAAATAAAAATAGTTGTCCATACCTTCTGCCCTGGCCAGGACAAGCGGGCAGGGCTTAGGAAATAGCAGTAGCTCCACCACAGATCTTTACACCCTGATAGGATTGCTTTGCTAGTGTTAGTATATCTCATCATTATGATTACTTTAAAGCTCTGCTTGAAACTTTTTTTAAAAAATGTCCTTTTTGCATATTTCCCTTTTTAAAGTTATTTGATACCATGATAGATTTTTTTCATGCCTTCCTTCCAACTAAGCATTTGAATTTGATTACAATTATTGCTGCTGTTTTTTATAGCTAACCGTAATTACTTCTTGAATGAGTTCTTATATTCCAGTTTACTGAAGTATGAACTATTGTACCTACCACATTAGGATTAAATGGCGGTGGGATCTTTTTTTGTTCGAGGTCAGTCCAGCTGAGAGATTCAAAGAAGGGATGCCTCTGAATTTCAAGCTGAAATACAACGTACAATTGCATGATACATATACACTTGTCTTATACTGATCAGAAAGCAGTCTTTTGCCTTTGTCAAGTACTTTGCTGATTTTTATAAAAAGGGAACAGAAAAGATACCAAAGATAGAGGAATATCTCTAAAAGAGTAATTTACCAAAAATAAAAACAGGTAAGTTAGCAGTATTAAATGAAGAAATAACAGGGCAAGAAGTCTTAAATGCAGTAGGTCAAGCAAAAGTTGATAAATCGCCTGGACTGGATGGGCTATCAGCTAAGTATTACAAGAAACTGAGTGAACAGTTTGTGAACCCTCTAAATGATCTGATGAGTGAAATTCTAAAAATAGGGAAGGTTCCAGAGACATGGAAAGAAGCATATATAACACTAATTCCAAAACAAGAGTCAGTTAAAAATTATAGACCTATTTCTCTATTAAACAATGATTACAAGCTGTTTGCGTACATCTTAGCAACCAGATTTAAAAAGGCTTTAGAGGAATATATTCATAGAGACCAAGCAGGGTTTCTACCAGGTAAACAAATGAAAGATAATATAAGAAATATTTTGAATATAATAGAATACCTGGAAGTTAGAAATGAAAAACAAGCGGCCCTAATGTTTATAGACACAGAGAAAGCCTTTGATAATATCTCTTGGGACTTTATGGAAAAAGTCCCAGAAGAGATGGAATTTGAAGAAAATATATGAGGGGAGTCCAAGCTATTTACTCAGAACAAAGAGCAAAACTAATTTATGTATGCTGCAACAGAAGCAAGAATCTTGATTGCACAATATTGTAAGACAAAAGAAATACCATCAAAGGAATAATGGCAAGAAAAGCTAATGAAGTATGCAGAATTGGCTAAGCTAACAGACAAACTACAAGAGGACAAAAAGGACTTCAAAGGAGTCTGGGAACTATTTACAGTTTATTTGCAGAAACAACAGAATGGACTGGATTCACTGGCAGGATTTGAATAAACTTTTACAACTTCATTTGAGTAACAGATATTTTAGAGAAATGATAAGGGATTTTATTTTTGTGTAGGAAAAGCAGGGTACGATAAATAAAACTAAATAACTCAGCGTGGGGGGGGGGGTTGAGGTAAGTCCAGAGGAGGGGAGGGAGAATAATTGTAAATAACATGATTAATGAGATTTGTATCATTAATTGTTATAAAATTCAATAAATAATTTTTTTTTAAAAAAGCAGTCTTTTGCTGCCAACAAATTAGACCTCTGTAATATGCTAGAATAATATATTTCACAAGGCAAATATCCTACAGGAGCATAACTACTTGGGTGTTACATATGTTTTCAGTTTGTGCTGAGCCAGCCAAGCTAAAGAAATAGTCCTAATTGGAAAATGCTTTTTGTTTACTTAAAGCAACTGCAGTAGCCAGACTCAGATTATTTAAATGGTTCCTATCAATAAATTTCCACACCTTTTAGGATTGCCTTGGCAACTGATAATTTTCAAAGGAAAGTCAATATTTATAATTCTAAACTGATGTTATAGCTCTAAGCTTGACATTGCCTATTGATTGATTGATTTGTTTCTTCAGATACATTACGTACAAAATCTTCTCTAGCTCCAAGTCTGTTTTGTCTCTCCTTCTCCAAAAGTTCTTCCAGAATAGACCAAGCCGTAAGACTGATGCCTGGCCTTAAATGTAGGGGTTTGTGGAGAATATTTTCATACATTTCAGCAACATCACGGCAGTAAAAGGGTGGCTGGAGAGGGCAAGGAAAACACACAATTAGGATGCTAAACTAAAAATCACTAGGCTTATTCAAGAAATGTCGATAAATGAATAATTTTGAATGTTCACTCATGCTAGATTGGACAGAGTTCACTTCAGAGATCACAAGGCAGAATAGTCAAGAACATCTGTTTAATCTGTGTAGCAAGTTCATGTCATATAAAGGCAAGAAAGGGGCTTTTTTGACCACCACTTTGGACCACTTGTCTCTTGGATACTCATAAAGTAGCTTATGAAGCACTATCAGCCCTTCTTAATAGCTGATTTAAGAATTTTGCTGAAAACTGTTATACACCAGAACAATATAAATAGCAACTATATACAAAAATTGCTTGTAGTGCAAGCAATTGTGTGGCCTTTTGTGAGGTCAGTAAAGCATTTTATAATAAAGAGAGAAGAGGAAGAGTAACCCTCCCCAGCATTCTCCTAAATGCAGGAAAAACATGCTCTTCAGCATAAGTATTACAAGCCTGTAATAGATACATTTTACTCTAGTATCAAGGAGAAATACAAGAGCAAATGAGAACATGTTGTTTATGTCCTGGACATTGACACTGGCAGCCTTTTCTAGCTAATTCCATTCTATTTAGCAATGAATAGCATCATTGCCACTTCAGTTGTCTGTTCCATCTGTGCTGGGTGACATAATCTGTTTCCAGTAGAAAGTCAGGAAATTAACAACATAAAACCAAAAGCAGCACTAGACAATGCAACAAGATCTGCTAAGTATTTATCAAATTTTATTAGGCAGTCAAACCCAACAAAACCAAGTAACCTGTTCATAAATATGAATCTGGAATGTGTAAGATGTGTTCTTAATATTGTGAATGATAGGAACAGTTCTGTGAAATCAGAGCATTGGTGCCTCTGATCCAACATCCCATTTCCAGCAGTGAAACGCCACAATAGGACAGGAAGACAAAGATTCTCCTCTGTTTCCCCACAACAACCGCTTTGCAGAGACATCTGGAAGTACTGCTTTAAATATGATGCGTGAAAAACATGAAAATACTTACCAGACCATATAGCATTTCATACAAAACAGCACCAAGGCACCACCAGTCCACTGTGTTGTCATAGGGTTGCTTTCTGATCACCTCTGGGGCCAGGTACTATAGAGGAAAAGAAGTTTGACTACTTACTCAGAGAGACAGCTCCTCTTGCCAAATGAAATATTGCATGAGAGAGTATTGTTACTCTGATGAAGGCAGCTCAAAAATGTCTTGATTATAATCTAGTAATATTAGAAATCACTAATAACATTTCTGTGCACTCATTGCCTTTGCTGTTCTGTTCTAACGAAAAGATTCTGTAAGCTCTCTAGAAAGCTTGGTCCACTGTTAAAGAATCCTTAGAGTCAGGTCTGTGCAGAGATTGTCTGAGACCCAGAATGGGAGTCTTGTTAGAATAAAGTTATAAACACAAACAAAAAGGCAGCCAGTGCCTGGCTGGACCATCCGGCCAACTTAGCCTTCTAAGGCACAGGGTATGTGTACCTGGCTGTCCCCAGTCTGCATGGGCCTGATTATAGTTAACTGTAACTTTGAGAAATAGTGTCCAAATGTACTTCCCCCCTTCTTCCCTTTGTGTTGCATCTTTTAGGTTGTCAGCCTGAGGGAAGAGACCCTCCTTTTTAAAAAAATGATCTGAAAGCCTTTTTGGCTGAAGAGTGGGGTACCAATGCATTAAATAAATAATAAAATAGCATTCCCCCCCAATGTTTAGACTGTGTTCATTTTCTTACAATGTATACTTAAAATATTGTTTCCAAGTCTGTCACTACAAAGCCCATATATGCACTAACATTTTCCCCACTAAGAAAACATAGCAGCTGAAATGATTTTGCCCTTGTGACAAAGCCTATGAGTTTGCTTTTCAGTAAAAAGAGCACCAGCACAGAGTAGCATGTAGCTTGTCTCTTACATTGGTACAGACCCACTGATTCATAGAATCATAGAATCATAGAGTTGGAAGAGACCACAAGGGCCATCGAGTCCAACCCCCTGCCAAGCAGGAAACAAACACTTCCTCCCCACCACAGCAAGGTTTTGCAAAATTCACTGCAAAATATTTTCTTAAATCATGCAAAGAAATTTACATACCTCTGGGGTACCACAAAATGTTGCTGTAGTTTCTGAAGTAGCAATTCCTTCTTTACAAAGCCCAAAATCTGTTAAAACAACATGCCCCTGCATTGAAAACAAACATTTCACTGTAAAATAATGCAGGGTGTTAGGGATCATATTAAAAATAACACCTGGGGCAACAGGAAAATATATTTAATGCCTACCAGTGAATCTAGAAGGATATTCTCTGGCTTCAAATCCCTGGTCACACACAAAAAAAGAAACAGATAGTTCAGAATAGGATTGTAAGTAGCACGTTTAGCAAATAATACCCACTGTCTTACATAAGCTTTTAAAAAGAAAACAGGCCTCTGTGGAAACCATGCTTTGTGAGCATGAGAAACAAATGCACATACAATAATACAAAATGCTGGCATTCAGCTTTGTGGTCATTTAGACTACAACTAAATGTTGTAAATTATTACCTGTAATTATTATAAATTATTACCTGTATACAATGTTTATGGAGTGTAGGTAACCCAATGCACTGGCTATTTCAGCAGCATAAAACCTGGCTCTGTGTTCAGGAAAGGAACGCTCTTTTTGCAGATGAAAGAAGAGCTGCAAATATGCAGAGTGCAAGTTAAAAGAATGCAGCATTAAAAACAAAATAGATGGTGTCATTCTTAATGATAGATTAGCAGAACTGGCGATTTCCCTATGAACAACTATCAAAACAGTGAAAATAGATTCTCTATGTGAATAATCATTCACATCCTTCACATCCTTCCTTTAATCATTTCCTTATTTTGTCACATCTGTAGGCCCAGCATACTTGGGCCACAGCTGGTAAATGAGGTAGATTTATGTTTAGATGTGGGACTAATATAAACTGCTACTGTGATGGTGTAAGCTGGTTGTTCCATATGCTGAGAATCAACACCATATTTCCAGCAGACTTGCTACAGAATCTAAGTGATGCAACAATATAACCATCTTGAATTAAGTTGACTCAGTTCATTATTGCAGCTTCTAAGTGAGTCTAAACTAGCAGTTCTGTCGATTTCAATGGGCACCACATTGCCACAATACAAAGACCCAAAAATATACCTACCTCCCCTCCATTAACAAAATCCAGAACAAAGTAAAGCTTCTCTGTAGTTTGGAATGAATATTGCAATCCAACTAAAAATGGATGCTTCACATTTTTCAACAGCACATTACGTTCAGCCATAATATGTTTTTGCTGCAAGGAAGTGAAAGGTCAATAAGTAAATAGGAACAATTTGGTAAATGGGAGGGAAAAATTAAATATCTATTTCCTTTCACCTCTTTCCTGTTGAGAATAATCTTTTTCTGCAGCACTTTAACGGCATAGAACTTCCCATCCAGTTTTCGTTTTGCAAGAAGAACCTGAAGAAGAATTTGCACATAGTGTGAAAGTCTGTTCTTGCACTAAAGTGTTAAAAGTAAAGGAACACCACTAAATTTCAACTTCTTAGCTTTTCACAAATACACAGAGGATGCAGCCTTTATTAAGACTATCTGTCCCTGTAATAATAATATTAACAACAACAACAATAATAATAATTTATATCCCGCCCTCCCTAGCCAAAGCTGAGCTCAGAGCAGCTAACAACAGTAAAAATAACACAGTTTACATAAAATCACAATCAATTAATTGAAATACATTCTAAAATCAATTCATTCTAAAATGTAGACCACTATTGCTACTCTTTCAGGCGGCAGCCACCCAGGACCTAAGGCAGAGGTTTCTCTCATCACCTGCCAGCTATTCCTTTTTCCACTGGAGATGTAAAGGATTGAACATATAACTCCCTGTACGCAATACATGTGCTATAATCCCTCACCTCATGCCATCAGCAAAAGTGGATTTCTCCACAAAAGAAGCTCAGGTGGAAAAGTATGACAGAAGAATACGTAAAACAATTAAAATTAGGCCTACCTTGCCAAAGCTGCCCTTCCCAATAACTCTCAGGAAGTCAAAGTCTGTTGGTTTAGCACTGGAAGGGATTGAGGAAAAAGAGGGTTACTTAAAGTAGTCAAGATGGTAAGACAGTAAAGGTACCCCTGCCCGTACGGGCCAGTCGTGTCCAACTCTAGGGTTGTGCGCCCATCTCACTTAAGAGGCCGGGGACCAGCGCTGTCCGGAGACACTTCCGGGTCACGTGGCCAGCGTGACGAAGCTGCTCTGGCGAGCCAGCACCAGCACAGCACACGGAAACGCCGTTTACCTTCCCGCTATAAAGTGATACCTATTTATCTACTTGCACTTAGGGGTGCTTTCAAACTGCTAGGTGGGCAGGAGCTGGGACCGAAAGACAGGAGCTCACCCCGCCACAGGGATTCGAACCGCCAACCATGCAATCGGCAAGCCCTAGGCGCTGAGGTTTTACCCACAGCACCACCCGCGTCCCTTCTGGTAAGACAGTAGCCATGGTTTTATTTAGCAGTCCAATGACAGACATGGCACACATTCCAGCGATCATTATTTATCTTCCAAGTGACCATCCCTTCTATATTATCTGTACTCTCTCCACAATTCCCATTTAGCCATCAGGCATCTACTCCTTTGCAGCCTCTCTGAGCAACAACCAATCCACATAGCATTTCCTGCTTTATTCATCACTGTCCCCCACATTTGTTTTTGCTTGCTTGTTTTTGCTCAACATTTGTTTCACCAGATTCCCAGAACTTTGTCATTCCCCCTTTGGTTTGCACTAAGCTCACAAGAAATATTATCTTGGTACTGATTTGAGAAGGAGGAACTTATTCTAAAGCTGTTCAAAAGGGCAAATACATGCATGGAGTTGCTCAAAAGGGCAAATACATGCATGGATTTATTTCATGGTTAATAAATTCAGTCTAACGTTTGGTTTATATTTAACTAAAAACCTACTGAGGGTTTCCAGATGGCCCCAGGTTGATATTCTGTGAGGTAGAGTTTAGCTGTTGAAAGAAAGAGGATACAAAAGAATAATAAGAGTCACATCAAGGTTTTAATTATTTTTATTTGCTAGAACATTTATTCCTACATTCTCAAGAGCAGACCTATCAATCTCAATAGATCTACCCTAACTAAGTATGACTAATGATTCTATAAGATCAGACAACACTTTGTACACCTAGCACTGAATAATAGATGAACAAAGTATGTATACAAGGCTTTAAAGTAAGTAGTGAGAGATCTGGCCTTGAGTATTTCCTTAGAACTAGGATAATCTCAGAGCAGTTTTGATGATAAGCAAGCAGCATCTGCTGTTGTTATGTTTACTATTTTAACATCCTAGATGTGCTTGTAACTTGTTATATTTATAACCAATATTATAAATATAATAGTCATAAACTTTACTGGAACACAGGATGCATGGCAATAAAATAGGCAGAAGAATAGAAAGTAGTCTAAGATTCAAATAGTGGAATTACCGTTTATGAAATAGTATGTGGACTTAGAATTCTAATTACAGATGAGGATATACAAGCAGTGCCTTACTTTCCATTGCACTGTACAACAAATCCACACTTTCTAGGAAGGAACCCAGAGGTTTTAATTACCTTTTGACTGTTCCTTTCATCTTCATCTTCAGATGGATCATAATGGTGCTTTGGATTGTTCATCTGAAGAAATGCTTGGACATCTGGGCTAAAAAAAAGGGTGGAGGTTAAATCCATCCATTATAAATAATAGTACATTTATACTTTTACAATGTGAACAGAGGAAGCTTCTCTATTTCACTACTTTCAGAAAGAAACATTACCAAATTTCTATTTTATCTGCACACAAGCAGAAATAAAACAGGAGCAGAAACTATAATGACTACGTAAAATGGAAACTGAATCAAATCAGGGAGTGAATCTACCTGCATTATTCCCTATTTTTATTCAATTTCCATGTTATAATTTCAGGAAGTTGCCAAACTTGCCTCAGCTGGCTTATGTCCTACCATGGAATAGGTACTGCTCTGTATTCGTACAATTCAGGCATAGGCAAACTCGGCCCTCCAGATGTTTTGGGACTATAACTCCCATCATCCCTAGCTAATAGGACCAGTGGTCAGGGATGATAGGCATTGTAGTCCCAAAACATCTGGAGGGCCGAGTTTGCCTATGCCTGGTACAATTGTTATATCCCTTGTGGATGGGTATAATAACAATGCCTCCCCCTTTAATCAGGGAACATAAGGAGGTACATTTGGAAAGAGGCACTGCTGGAGAGATACAGGCCTTTGACCTTGAAGGTTTTAAAGGCTGCTGTCAGCACCTTCAGTCACCTTCAGTTGGACCTGGAAACTAAAAGAAGCCCACATGGCTGAGCCAGAACTGGAACAACGTGACCCATATTTCTCAAGAGAAGCTCAGCATGCTGCAGTAGCTGAGGCTTCCGAACAGTCTCCAAAAGGCAGCTCAGTGTAGAGCACTGTGCAATAGCCAATTCAAGAGTGCATCAAGTCTAAATGGCCCAGGGAGGATTACAAATCAGGGAACAAGAGTGGGTGTTTCAAATCTTTAAAGCATGTTGTCCACATCCTTGGACAACAGGAGTTTAAAATACCTATCAGGAGTGGAGCATCAGATAATTCAGATACTGCTCTCAGACTTCACGAAATTTGTGTGGGTGGATGCAAGAGATTTTATCTGATAAAATGTTTAAGAGATAGATTTATTTTAACATGAAAGCTCAATTGACAACATTTGGGCTTTTTAATCACCTTAGCACAGAATTAAAATGGAGCTTTAAACTTCACCCAAGTTTTCTTCCCATCTCTCCAGCAGCCTCATATAATAGAGCTCTGGATTAAAACCAGGAACACGCCCAAGACCACTGTCTGATAAGGTAATGTCTAAATTCAATTGCATCATGAGCCAGACCACATTTGTCAATTTCATTAAGCCACCAGGCTGGTGACAGGAAGGCTGGAATCAACAGGCAAATTCCTCAGAAAGTTCTGGAATCAGTCTCTGAAGATGGACCAGTCAGAGAAGCTCAAATTTTGTACCCTCATTAATCTTATTGAAGCACTTCAAGAACATCTAACTCTGCATAGAGACATGTGTCTAAGAAAAACAGTATGTCTGGGCTTCTTTTCAGATTCTTTAAGGTGCTAACATGTTTTGCCAACTAGTGAAACTGCACAGTCTAGAAACCTCTGTTTCTTCTATTTAGATAAAGTGTAAATTCAAAATATTCTTGAGGCTTGAATGATGATCATCAAAGGCATGCACAATATTTAATTATAATTTTATATTTATGAAATTAACAGCTTTGAGAACTTTCCTTTGGGATGGAAAGGTAGGATTTTTAAAAATCTCATAATAAGTCTTATTTAGGGAAGTCAATGACAGATGAACATTAGACCTTCCTTCCTGGAGCAAACTAGTCCATCTAGTTGAGCATTCTGTCTAATCACGGTCAGCCAGATGCCCCTGAAATACTTTCAAGGACGACCTCGTGGTGATTAGCCTTTCCTTTTTGCATGTGTAGCATCTGGTAGTCACAGGTGCATTTTTTTAAAAAAATCTGCTTATAGTGGAGCACTTAGAAGCAATTTGTAAATAGCTTCCTTATACGTTTGATAACATACCCTTATTTCTAGGAAAATATATGTGTGTGTTAACTTACTGATTGCAAAGTTCTGGCTGTCGTACTAAATTCTGAATGAATTCATTCAACCCTGCTCTTCTCTGCTTAATGAAATCTGAAAGAAAATTAGGAAGGACCATGTTAATCAGTTCCATAATGTAAAGAGACAAAGGCCCACATGCTCCTGTTATCCTGACTGTATCCTCTAAGGGTCAATGGGTTGGTGAAACTGACTAGACCAGACTGCAAGAAACTTCTGGTCTTCAGACAAATAAGAGGTCTTACAAAAAAAATAAGAGATACACAAATACATGTGAATACGCACCAATCCTTTCAAACAACAGTTTTAGTTCCACAAATGTTTCAGACAATTAAAATGGAGGAGAGAAGGCTTGGGCCAATGACATGTTGGGAAAGCCTCATGGTCGTCATGGCAGCCATGAAGTCCTGCGCTGCCGATTGCCTCTGCATGGATGTTGAAGTCCCCCGAAACCAGCAGTCCTGGAATCCTCAAGACCAGCTCTTTCAGCAAAGGCAAGGACACTGCTGGGCAATGTGGCAGGAGGTGAACCAGTGGATTCTCTAATCTGTCCTGATTGTCCAATGCTGGGAACACACACTCTAGATCCTCCCCCCCCCCACAACTGGACAGAGGGCCTGGAGAGAGAGGGAAAAAAAATTCTAGGGACCACAGCAACTCCCCAACTCTCAAGTCTACCCAGATACTACACTGGGTGGGCACAGCTGGGTGATGCCAACTGTACCCTGTTCACCCACCCAAGTCTTAGTGATATAGAACAGATTGGCCTGCTCATCCACAATCAGATCACGGATGAGGGAGGTCTTATTCAGAGTTGACCTGGCATTCAGCAGCAGCAGTCTCAAAGGCTGACTTATATGACAACTGCAATTCCCCAGTTGGAGGAGGGTCTGGCACTCAGCACAATCGCTAAGTGCCTGTGCTGTGTGCCCCTTACTTGGCCTGCTCCACCTCCCACAACATACTTCTCCTTACCCTGTAGATACTTGCTTGATTACCCATTTATTATCCTATCATCCAATCTTTACAAAATTTAACAAAGAAAGAAATCTGGTGCAACATGTATGGATATAATATATGCAGTAGAAAGGACATGTTGAATGAATCAAGGTTGACAGCTGAGTTTGAGAAGATATAACAGAAACTTTATTTGCGTTTAAGTAAGCATAAATTGGTCTGGTTGTTTACAGAATTGCTAGAATGGAAAGTAATTTACATCCCTTATATTTTATTAGCATTATACATTCCACAATGGACCAGAATATACCACTTACAATATAACAAATGAACGGCAGTGATGTGCATGAAACCTGCTGCATTAAGCACTATCAGAGTTTTTTAAATAAAAACAACAACAGCCCCTGATCCTTAATGCGCTTGAGCTGGCAGAATTCCACTGATTAACAAAGTCTTGATTTCAACCTGTTTCAAAAGTCTTAAGCTATAAATAGAATGAAGTCAGCACTGAACCAAGATTTTCAAGGGATCTAATCACAGATTTGTGCAGAGAGACTAAAAGGTCAAACCAGCCCTTTGCTTGGTAAGGGTTTGTGCCACATGTCAGTCCACATAGAATCAACATAAAATGTGCCCCAAGAGGAGGGCGATAAACAAACACTATGCACTACAAGTATGTGGTACCTGCAGATCAGATGGCTCAAAAGCTAAGAACTCTTAATACCCAGTCATACTGTATTACTATTAAAAATAACTTTAAACAGACACTATGTTAGAGTTTATTGGCATTATAAACACAAATAGCATTTCTTTCTTTGCAGCAGAACTTTAGAATATAGACATGCCAGGAAAAACATAACACCTTCATCCACAAGCCATACAATGATGCAACTAATCCTGCATGCCAAAAATACCTCGTTCCGCTCTCCCCCAAGCCCCAGAACTCTAGCCCGATCCTGTGCTGAGTGAAAAGCTGCTTTTAATTCTCAGGGGAGTTTCAAAAGGGCGGTAGGGGAGGTCACATCTAAAAGACCTGTCAAGATTGTGCTTGCTATCTCGCTTACATACCATCTGTATGTGGACGTTCAGGAGATGCAGCCCATAATGCCATACATTCACCATCGCCTTCATAAAATCCAAATGTCGCATGTGCAATGTTGTACTTGTAGCTTGGGGATTTTTAAACCCCTGTGGTCCTCCCATTATTTACCCATCCCTTTTCTTGCAAGTGTATTTTCAGGTCTACAAGCAGATGTATGACGTTGATTGCAAGGTAAATCAGCTTAATGTTTTCCTCTACTGTACAGACAAATGTTTCCAAGGGAAAAAAATCAGACACTGCACTCTGGCAATCAGCTACTCTGAATTAATACTCTGTGGATTTTGAAAGACGGAGAACATACATTCACCAATCAATACACACCAGTTACACCGTGTGAAAATTACTGGCAAGTTGTAGTTAAGAGGCAAGGATTTCCCGTAAAGGCAAAAAGCAACCAAAAAAAGTCCACTGACTTTTGGCCTATGGTATCTAACTCCAACCATTTAGTAGGCTTTAAAAATAGCCTCTGCAGACACTGTTTTTAAAAAGAGCAATAAAAGAAGAAAAGAACTTATGTGACTTACCTGGATCAAAATTGTCTCCAAATATTCTTTTAGCAGGAATCTTCAAGTTCATAGTGGGAAATTGTTTCCTTAGCTGAAATACACAAAACACACAGGTAGTTTAACTTTGGAGTATAGATACCTTCCAGACACAGTTGTATTGGCAGAGGGTCATTCCTTGATTCAATTTTAGCACGACTCCCTTTACTTACTGTATTATACAGTTTATCAAACTCAGTGTATCGCCTGAAGACGAACCATTCATTATTGCCAACTGAGACCAAAACTTTGTAAACCTGTAGGGATACAAAAGTAAAATTAGTGAGAAATGCAAAAATAACACAGTTGTGAGTTAATGAACCTGTGTACGTTTGTTGCTCGTTTACCTATTAAATCTTTGAGCCTGAATTTTATACATAATTACAGGATGAGACTGAAAGCACACTGCATTCTCCAACACAGGGCTGCTGAACACATTAGGATTTTTCAACATGAAGATACCAAGAGCGTCAGTGCAGAACACCCAAAACAGAGGCTCCAAGTAAATGCCACAGCAATAAGAGCTTATTGTTAAAATTGAATATATAGAACAGCATGTTTCAGCATTGCTATCTCCTGTTACGTATCTTGGATCCCTGGACCCGTGAGAAAAACATGACTTATGGAATGGGATTTTCCTTTCTCCTTCTTCCCACGATGCTCATCAAAGAGTCAGTCTTGAATGCTGCGGAATCATTAGAGAGGTGTGGAGGCTGCAGAAGGGTGGGAGAGTCAGCAAAGGTTTTGGCCTCTCTTGTACCAATGGATATGCCTTTTCACTTGTGCTAGATACTTTTTGATCTACGCCAGTAAAAACAGACTTTTACAATATTTCCAGGGCCTAACATCCAGGGAAACAAAATGTTTCTAGGGGTAGCTTTTAAATGGAAGTGAAAAGTTGCAGATATAAACTATAGAGTTGTGTTAGATTTATCCTGAAAAGGTTGAAAATGTACAGTAGTTAAGCAATTGCTTAAAAAGAATGTAGTGCAAGAACAGTAACCTTCCATAATAACTGAACTGTGCATGATTAGAGAACATATTCTCTAGAAATTAGAACAGCCACTATTTATAGTGGGCAGGACTAGATGCTGCAAAGCTGTACATGTTATATTAAATGTATGGTTTGCAAATTTACAACAGAGACTCTTGATTCAAAGGAAACATTAATTTGCACATAGCTTTGCTAGGTACATTTTAAAAGGCAAATTCTACTTTGCATAACAAAAAACCATGGTAAATGGAATAGTACTATTACTGCTACTACCATTAACCCAGTGGTATTTAACACTAGACAATATACAATAGATTCACTGTTTGGATTACTCAAACTGCTGAAAAAGAAGGATGGGAGAAAATTGGATTTTTTAAAACACAAATGATGGAAATGTTTACAGATTAAGAAACTCTGGATAAGCATTTCTGGATGTGAACTTGAACTGCATTATGAAGTAATCAGGTTAAGATGTATGATCAATAGTACAGATTAAGAACTGGAGTAGCTGGTAATATGTTATTAATGGCATATTGATTGCTGCCAAGTGGAAACTCCCAACCATTCCAAGTATAATGAAGTAGCTTAACAAGGTTTGTCACACAAAGCTAAACTAGAAAGAGTTTGATGTATAGTATGTGCAGTTATAAAAATCATTTTTGTTGTTGCACACCATCTATTTGCTAGGAACTGTCAGGCTTTCTCAACTTTTGGTCCCCAGATGTTTTTGGCCTACAACTCCGATCATCTCTGACCAGTGGTCCTGTGAGCTAGGTATCATGGGAGTTGTAGGCCAAAAACATCTGAGGACACAAGGTTGAGAAAGGCTGGTCTACACCATCATAATTTAAGTTTTTATATTAGTTGCCACATAATGATCATACAGAAAAGTAAAAATATAAATATGCAAATGAGAAAAATAGGTTGAGTGTTGATTATTTGGGTTTTTGTTTTTAGTAGAAACTAACACATAATCATGGGATGCGGGTGGCGCTGTGGGTAAAACCTCAGCGCCTAGGACTTGCCGATCGTCAGGTCGGCGGTTCGAATCCCCGCGGCGGGGTGCGCTCCCGTTGCTCGGTCCCAGCGCCTGCCAACCTAGCAGTTTGAAAGCACCCCTAAGTGCAAGTAGATAAATAGGTACCGCTTACTAGCGGGAAGGTAAACTGTGTTTCCATGTGCTGCGCTGGCTCGCCAGATGCAGCTTGTCACGCTGGCCACGTGACCCGGAAGTGTCTGCGGACAGCGCTGGCCCCCGGCCCCTTAAGTGAGATGGGCGCACAACCCTAGAGTCGGGCACGACTGGCCCGTACGGGCAGGGGTACCTTTACCTTTACCTAACACATAATCAAGTTTCAGGAAGTGCAGCTCATTAATTCCACAGCAGAACCAGCATACCTTCTGGTTCTCAAAGAATTATGAAAAAGCAAACAAACTATTAATCCTGAGTTTGCACTTACTGTGGAATTCAATAAACCAATTTAGAAGGCCATAATGTATGTTATGTTAACTCAGATCTCCCAATGGATTTATTTACCTCCTCACTTTAATATGGCCACAGGAGCTCTAGTTTTTGTTTGTTTGTTTTTAAATTCATTGTGTGCTTTTGGTTTGTAGTTGATGTTTTTAAGAACATTTTCAAATACAAATATTATAACTCAACAATTAACAAAATATCCTTTCTTGTTTGCATGCTGTAAGTAAATGTAAATAATGTTTTTGTCCTCATTTCTTTACCTACTATCAAGAAGACATTCACTCTTAATTGGTCAATCCATATAACACTATATCCCTTAATCCACATGAAGCAGAGTACTCACAGTTCATTTCCAAAATAAAAATATAGTTTAGCCTTTCCAACCTTCTATCTATTTATGTTATAAATGGGAAACACTTTTCCTTCAGCGGTCTTGAAGGAGACATCTTGACCCTAATCCTTTTCAGTTTTCCCCAAATTAATTACCCCTCAATGGGACGCGGGTGGCGCTGTGGTCTAAACCACAGAGCCTAGGGTTTGCCAATCAGAAGGTTGGCAGTTCGAATCTCCGCAACGGGGTGAACTCCTGTTGCTCTGTCCCAGCTCCTGCCAGCCTAGTAGTTCGAAAGCACGTCAAAGTGCATATAGATA
The DNA here is from genome assembly GCF_964252035.2 of Podarcis erhardii. Taxonomy (NCBI): domain Eukaryota; kingdom Metazoa; phylum Chordata; class Lepidosauria; order Squamata; family Lacertidae; genus Podarcis; species Podarcis erhardii. Next base: position 35,357,697 of record NC_138499.1, read on the forward strand.
AATAGGTACCGCTCCAGCGGGAAGGTAAACAGCATTTCTGTGCGCTGCTCTGGTTCGCCAGAAGCAGCATAGTCATTCTGGCCACATGACCCAGAAGCTGTCTGCAGACAAATGCAAACTCCCTCGGCCAGTAAAGCGAGATGAGCGCCGCAACCCCAGCGTTGTCTACGACTGGACTTAACTGTCAGGGGTCCCTTTACCTTTACCTTTAATTACCCCTCCAGGCAGCAAAACAACCTGCAGTGGGGGAAAAGGGGATACCCGTCATGCTTTGTTTCTTTCTACTGGATTCTAAAAGCAGCTTGTGGGAGGGGTTAATTAGGAATGGTGTAGGACGAAAGTATTAAATATCTCCTCTTTCACTGCTCCACAAGATTTTCCTTTTTACACCTATTACAATCCTGACGCTTCCTGTTAGGCCCGTTTTGATCTAACAAGGTCCATTTTTAAGTTCCATTTTGATCTAACAGGACTTCTGCTTTTGCTACATCAAGGAACAGTATTTTCCTTCGGAGGTAAGGAGAGACGGCTACAATATATTTGCATTATATTGATGGAGGGGGTGCCAGAGAGGGTAGGAAAAGTGTTATGATGGTCAACATCATTCAGCTGCAGAGGAAACTGCTCAGCAAAACAAAATGAGACCATGTTTTTGAAAGAATTACTAGGTTGTCGTTGTTACAATCCAGCAGATTTCCAAAAGCTACTGAAGAAGAATACTATTAAAATATTGTTTAGTCCAATAGCAAAATACAGAAGGTTGTCCAATGCCAAAATTACACACAGAATAAAAATACAAATCACATCCAGAGAAGCTACCGGGATGGGGTGGGGAGAAAGAACAGGAAACAATGAAAGGGAAACAGAAGCAAAAGGCACCAAGACTAACAAAGAGGGGAAATAGTGTAATTTAATGTGTTTGTATTCAATGGGGTTTTTTTTAAATAAATAAAAAGATCCACTGTCTATGCTGTTGCTTTCTGCTTTTTATAATGCTGATCAGCAACTTACATAAATTTGATCTGCTATGCAGTTCAGATGTTTAAAAGCCTTTAACAACATAACTGTTACAATATCCTTATGCTGCACATTTTTATGTGTACTAAATTCTACAGTATGCATAAAATCAGAGTTAACACATTAACCTTCACACCCAAATTTGCATATATGCTAATAGGCATGATTTGGAAACAACACTAAACATGTTTTGTTTTAGGTGATCAATCAACATCAGCCTTGCTTCTTGTTATATCTGAACTGAAAATCCTAGTTAATCTGAACGATGGTTTATTGAAACAAGCCAGAATAATAAACGATGCTTTGATTCTGGCTTGTTTAAATAAACTACTGTTTAAACCAGGCATAGGCAAACTCAGCCCTCCAGATGTTTTGAGACTACAATTCCCATCACCCCTGACTACTGGTACTGTTAGCTAGGGATGATAGGAGTTGTAGTCCCAAAACATCTGGAGGGCTGAGTTTGCCTATGCCTGGTTTAAGCTAACCACAGTATTTGGTTGTGTAAACAGGGAGCACATACTTCTAATCTCTTCCTCATGCAGGAAGGGAGGGCAAACCATGTCAGCCTAAGGCTAGCTCACATAGTGCTAAATAATGGTTTAACATTACATCCAAACCACACCATTAATTGAATATGAAATGGAGAACAAGAATAAGTCCCCATTGACTGAGAAAAGTGCTTTATGTTCACATACTTACAGTAAATCTTTTTTTCTTCACTCTGTGTTCATCAGAGCTGGGGATGCTAACACTTGGGCAGCTTTCCTTGACATCCATTATATGTTGTCTTTAGGCAAAAATTCAAGACCACCACACCAGGTATAGCAAAATGTAGAAAATGTCAGCAGTATTGATCTAAAACATGCAGCCTCTCTTGTGTAAATTTAAATTCCATCATGCAAACCTTAAATAAAACGAAACAAAAAGTTCAGCAGGTGACTGGTTTGAATCATGGCTGCAAACTGAATTTTAATGATTTTCTAAATAAAGGTTATCTTTCCATGTTTGTATAAAGTGAAGATGATACAAGTGAGATGTCCTGGGGACTGGAGGGAAGTCAAGTGTTAAGAATAATAGCAGCATGGCTATAGTAAGGCTTGGTGGTTGTATATGCAGACATAAAAATGTACCAGTTGTGTTAGGTTCTTTTAACTCCAAAATATCACCATCACTAAAACATGGTTGGTAAATAACAAAATACTACTGTAACTTATTTATGTAACATATATGATATATTCATAGAGCTTTTCATGCATTTTCTTATTAATCCTTACAAGAGGAATATAACATAGATTAGTATTATTATTACATTACAGGTAGGGGCACAGAAATAAAGGTTTGCCTAAATCCACGTGGTTAGTCTGTGGCCAAGATGAGATAGGAACTTCCTTGCTGAAACTTGCAGGCAGGCATTTGTTTGTTTATGTATGCTTGTTTACTCCAAATTAAATCCCTACCTGTGATGGGAATTGGTAAGAGGATACATTAATTATATTTACTCCTCTAGAGACCCATGTGTGTGGGTTAACAAACAAAAGAAAAAGTGGCTGGTGGTGCCTATTTTTAAAACCATGGGGCTAGCACACAGAGAGCCCCAGTAGCAGAGTATTGTTCAACAGATTAATGAAGCAGAGGAATAGGCTATTAAACATTTAAATATATTCAGCTGCAAGAAGCAGCTGACTCCCCTACCCTCATGCACTGAAACAGACCACACTTTGAAGTAAGTTTAAATATGCTTTACTTACTTAATTGTGGTCACAGTCATGCATTTTCCTTTATGCAACAGCAGTAAGATAATGCAGGTAAAATACTTCGTTGAAACACAGCTAGGGTTGACTGCTAAAATCTCCCACAACCTACTCATATAATACTTCATTGGCCCTTATGGGAAGAAGGGCAGGATATAAATTCAATAAATTTGTACATGTGTACAAAAGGTGGTGTCAACACATTAAGGCAGGGAGTGCAATTCTGCTCCTCTTCTCTGCATTTTGACAGTGTGCAAATGACTCTTATCTCCAGTGAGTTGCTCTAGAGGCAGCAGTTTGAGGTTCTTGCTTTGGTGCTCTGACCATTTTGCTTAATTTATCCCCAATAAATTTCTCTTTCTTTCTTTCTTTCTTTCTTTCTTTCTTTCTTTCTTAAATAGCCTTATATAATTGTAATAGAAAGGTAATTCTGAAGAACAAGAATATTCCTATCACCATCCAAAAGTGGTGGTTCAGTACCTAAAATGTGTTTTGTTATTAATCTAAAGTGGGTGAATTATCTGTTTAACTTGTGCTACTATAACAGGAAGCTTATTAAGACCTACTCTGTACACTAAGGCATTTAAAGAAGTATGACCAAATAGAGCAAGACAGTGCTATACTAGGTCAAATTTAAATGATTATATGCGGGCATCTAGAGCAACAACACAGATACAAAAATATGCAGAAAACTGTGTTGCTCCATCAGGAAAATAAAAAACAGTCAGACAACCACAATCACAAAATAATGTTACATCAGGGCAAACTAAAATAATGGTTCTTTCAAAGTTTAACAGAATTGTTCTCCAGGCTTTATCTTAAAAAGTTGAGGAATGTAAACAGATGTTGGTAGAAGCTCCATCTGCAACATTTAAGAAAATGATTGAAGAAGTTATAGGGCAAGTTGTGTCTAGGACTAAAGATCCCAGATTTCAACAAGGCAAACTGGAGCAAAGTATCAATGGCTACCTCTCTCTTTCAAAAGCCAGTAGTTATTGCAATATTTCTCTAGCATTAAAAAAAAGCACTTATGGTCCCTTGTTAGGCACACAGAACATGATTGTTATTATATTAGTAAAGCTGATACCGTTTCAAGTTGTCAACATATAATACCCAGTCTAAATAATATACACCTACAATAGTTCCCATCTTAAAATAGAAGTCTATGTTTCAATTGTATGTGCTCTCCCATTTTTCCATAAAGCCACTGTGATGTAATTCTCCTGTTAGGGAGACACCCATGTTTGTGTTGGCTGAAATGACAAAGCACTTCAAAATTCAGTTATGAGGCTTGTTTTAAACATCCTACTAAAATATAGATTGAGATGAGCCAATTTAGTTTTGTGCTCAGAATTATGTTGCTTCTGAGAAATTCGAGGTTATAAAATAGGTTTGTTTGGATTTAGCAGGCACTGACAGAAAGCAATACATTATCAAGAGCAATGAAAGAATATTTTCTATTGATCTACACTGGCTTACTCGAAAATTGAGAGCATGATCAAGGCAAATGTAAATCAATCAAATGTAGACCAGTCTCCCTAATTTAAGAGTTAAAACATGTGATTAAATTGCTTGTATTAAAACACACACACAATGGGAAATTGCATAAATACAGCTAGATTGTGTCCTATTTTTCTGTCAGAATTATTTTGTGCAACTAAGCTAACTCATATTTGCTTACGTACTGCCATTCTCCCCCCCTCCTCGCCCTAATTTTATGTGCTCTCCATCTTGGCCTTGCTATGGACTACGGTTGGTCACCTGTTTGCGGGGGCCAGGTAGGAATTTTCCCACTTGGCAAATTGGCACCAGCCATGTGGTTTTCGCCTGCCTTGTAGCAATTGTCACAACTTTGTAAGGTTTGGCGGTTAGGCATTTGTAAACATGGTTTGTGGGAGGGGAGGTTGTGGCCTTCAGCTGCCCCTCTTCTTTAAGGGTATTCCATTAAAGGCATCCAGGGGTGTGGTTCCCGTCCAAAGCCCGGGTATGGGCTAGAGCCATGCCACGACTCCATCGGGAACCCGGGGGGGGGGGGGCTCACAATTTATGTACATCAATAGGGCTCCCCCTACCAGTGGTTGACCCATATGAGACTACCTGCATGACGGGCAGGAGAGAGATATAGTCGGTTCAGTTCCAATGCCTAAGCCAAAACCTCTCACATCTGTAACCAACAAAGTTGTGTTAATGAGATAAAATAGGCCACAAAACACTGGTGTCTGTGTTTCATTAGCTAAGGAACAGGGGGGGGGGGGCTCGGGCCCTCGCCATGCAACAAGCAACTCACCAGCTCTCAGCTACAGTTCCTAACTGCAACCTACACCCAAAGCTGTTTGTTAGGACAAATAAGAATGTAAATAGCACCTTTAACACCTATAAAAATAATCAGCAACAATCACTTGACTTTTGTTCCCTTTATGAAGTATTTAAGACCAAGGTTCCCACTCAGAGGATAACTCTCAGTCATTTAGAGATAAGAGAGGCCATTCTAAAGATTACAGAGTTTCTTGTGGAATATGGAGAACAAAACAAAGTAATCAAGCTCAATTCATGAGATAATCTGGAAATGATGGAAATCCATTAATAGTTGCTACTAGCTCTGAAAACAGGAAATAAGAACAGATGTATAAAGTATTGTAAACCACCTAGCATCCTGGCTTCAGCTGTTGTTTCTAGCTATCTTTTCTGCTTAAGAACATCCTTCTTTCAATTAACAGTCAGATCTTATTAATTCAGCCAAGGTTTTATTACACAAACAATCCAATAGTATTTTAAAATGCAAATATACTATGCATATTAATGTTTTCATCAAGAAATGAAGTGGAGTTCATACATAGAGCAGGAGGCTGAATTATCAGAGAAGTTTGCTAAGTATCCCTGCCCGCCCGCCGAAGTGGACATTGCAGCAACATATACGTAATTAGAGAAATAGTTAGTACAGAGAGCCCATGTGGTAATACTGGTTTGAATGTTGGGCTAGGACTTGGGAGACTAGTGTTCAAATTCCTATTCAGCCATGACCTTGGGCCAGTCACTGTCTCTCAGCCTAACCTATCACACAAGGCTGTGGTGAGAATAAAATGGGAAGGGGGAAAACCATGTATGCCACCACCTTGAGCTCCTTGGAGTAAAGGTGAGAAATCTAATACATAAATGAACTAACAGAGAGGTACACTGACAAGACCTCTCTTTCCAGCAGATATTGATTTGTGTGGGTATCATGTCCAACCCTTAGCCAAGCAGGAGAACTTCTTGCCTATTTGTCTTGATACACTTCTTTGACCATAACAAGAATGTAGGTTTTGACCTTGTTGGGGTTGGGATTTTTCTGAGCTCTTGTCATGGTGGTCCCATCACTAGGGATTTAACAACGAGAATAACGTCATTAAATGGAATCTGTACACACCAAATGTCAACGTGGACCCTGCTCAGACAGCTTATTGCCTTTGTTTCCAACGAGTTGCTAAACCCAGCAAACAACTCAAAAGTCAAAAGAATAAAGTGCCTCCAACTCAGAGAAGATTAAAGAAGAACAAGTACATGTTGTACCTGAACGACTCTAGGGCATGAATTCCAGGAATTAGCATTAAGTAACAGGCTTTTCTTAGTCCAGGAATGTAATGTAATTCAAGGCTAGTGAGACAGGGGGAAATCTGCAGTGAATACTTGCTGATTTAGAAGGGAACTTCCTTGCAAAAGCGTGGTCTGTACAGACCAATGTTGCTCCCACATGTCATCTTGATTTGGTCCCATCTGTAAAAATCATAGCATAACTGTGGCATGAATGACTTTCATAAAGCTTCTGCTAGAATCTCAAGGAGCATAGCAGTCTTGCAACTCTCCCCCTACCACATCAATAGTTTATATCAGGGGTGTCCAACAATCTACTGCTGGTAGATCACGGGGTGTCCATGGTAGATCACTGGACCCACCCCCCAAAAGCACAACAACTTTGGTAAATCACTGCCAGTTTTAATAGTAGGAGTAGATCTCAGTCTCTTAAAAGTTGGATATGCCTGGTTTATATGAAGGTTTTTCCATTATGTTTATTTCAACACAGGAGAAAAAGGTAATATGGAAAGTTTGGATTGTGCTTTACAACAAAGCACAACTGTTAACAAAAATAAACTGTAAGCAAAGTGAGATTATTTGCAGGGATCCCTTACCTTTCAGTCTCTTGGGAGCAAGGTACAAATCCAGCAATGGGTAACGTCAGAGATGAAGAGCTTGCAAACCACAGCTTTGCAAAGATCAATTCTGGCTGCAGGACAGACCTACACACAGCAAAGATATTAAGTTAAAAGAGACTAACCAACCAATATTACTTATTAGCTCTTTAATCAACTTTTGTCCATATTTAGTATAGCCCTATTGAAAATTTGGTAAATTGGTTATTAATTTTGATAGCACCTTCAATGAACCAAGCACAGCCAAGTTCAGACTATTACTAGTTCTTAAAGAAGCCTATTCTTAAATACAGTGGTAACTCGGGTTAAGTACTTAATTTGTTCTGGAGGTCCGTTCTTAACCTGAAACTGTTCTTAACCTGAAGCACCACTTTAGCTAATGGGCCTCCTGCTGCCACCGCGCCACCAGAGCACAATTTCTGTTCTCATCCTGAAGCACTATTTCTGGGTTAGTAGAGTCTGTAACCTGAAGCGTATGTAACCTGAAGCATATGTAACCTGAGGTACCACCGTACCTTATCTCTGTTGGAATAAGCAACAGTCTTTAATTAATACTCATTGTACTGAGAGAAAAGGTCACCAAAAGGTTAATGATTCTATGCCCAGGAAGTTAAGTGTCCTTCTTGAGTTGTGAATTTAGTTTCTCTTTCGCCTTTACTCCTTGCTTATGCAGTAACCAGTAAAAGCTGATTACAGTGGTACCTCGGGTTACATACGCTTCAGGAAACCCAAAAATAGTACCTCAGGTTAAGAACTTTGCTTCAGGACAGAACAGAGAACAGAAATTGTGCTCCGGCGGCATGGCAGCAGCAGGAGGCCCCATTAGCTAAAGTGGTGCTTCAGGTTAAGAACAGTTTCAGGTTAAGAACGGACCTCCGGAATGAATAAAGTACTTAACCTGAGGTACCACTGTATAGGTTTATAGTTTATGCTTACAGCTGCACCTGCCTTCCTTGTGGTGAGTGAAAAACCTACTCTGCAACAACTATGTTTTTGTGTTCAATTAAAAGGCCTGAAATATCAAATCTGCGGGCTGGGGACAGGGAAACCTTCAGAGCGTTTATAACCAAAGTAATTTATAGTCAAAGAAAATCTATTTGGAATTTTGAAACGAATAAGGGTTAACTGCTAGGCACAGCAGCTCTTCAAAATTCATAGTCACATTAAGGCTATGTGCCCTGCTAGTTTTAAAGCACCTGACTGCATGAATAATACAGCAGTGGCTGAGCTGTGACACTTCTAGTGACTGAATGTAGTTCAAAGGTCTCAAAACAGCAAACAGACTGTCTTGTAAAACAGACTGTGCAAGTTCCAAAACCACAGAAATTACTGGCGGGAACCACAACATGCTGTCAACTTGTCCTGGAGATAAATGGGTGGGAATTTATCAGGCTACATTTGCAGTCTTCAGATACCAGCTTGTCTAATTGTTACTCGCCACACAGATTTGCAAACAAAGCAAGATTTTTTTCCAGTAAATGGAAGGGAGAACTGAAAACATCACCCCACTTCAAAAACCAGGAACTGAAACAATAAAGGGATGAATACACAACTGTGAAGGAAACTCACTGGATTTTTCAATTGTGTCAGTTTAACCTGATCATCAGCCCCATATTTCTAAAACTGAAAGTTTCAGTTTTCCTTGACCATGTGTGGATGCAGGCCAGTTTCCTGTGTGCATTAAAGTCCATCATCCAGCAGCAGACACATCAAAATCCCCACCCACCTCTTGCGAGCCAGCTGCTTGTCACTGTTGTTTGTGTATGTGCTCATCTTCCTACAGGAAGACTTGTCTCACACGTGTACTCAAACCAGGGATTAGCCAGTTACATAGCAGGAAAGGCTATGGCATCACCATTTCAACACAGGGGAACTTTACAGTTGCATGCTATTGTATGATTACTTAGTATAAACCTGTCCTGCCTTGCTATTGCTTCCCCCTGCACCTTTCGTTCTCCCTATGATGATTCTGCTGCCTAATGCAAATATTCCTCTTTGATTGAGACGCTAATCATTAAAGAGAGACCAGGAGTGTGTGCTTGTGTGTGTGAGAGAGTTTCTTGAGGCCTCTTTATTTTAAGAGTACATGTACTTAACATGATTTGCACTTGAACAAATGGTTATTTTCTGCAACCAGGAACGTTAATGGCCCTCCTGGGGAAAAAACATCACAGGAACCATGTAGTATAGGAAGCTTGTCTTGTTATGTGTTTGGGGTACTTTACAAGCTTTCCCACTTTTAAATTTAATTAATGCCTTGTTAAACTCATATAAACTTAAATAAATTCAATTTTAACTGGACCTTGGATTTATTGGCCCACCCATGCTTGCTCTATCTAATATGCTACTAGGAAGTTCGCTCTGCCTAATTAGTGGATTCCTCTAATAAAAGGATTTTAATTAAGCAGTCTAATGGTCTGACTAATTAGACAGTAGCAGCTATTTGACAGTGGGGCTCAAAGGCTACTCAGAAAGTACCTGGATAGGTTAAGGAATAAACCTACACTGTTCACTAAAGTGGTCTACTGGGGTAGGGAAAGGAAAATCAGAGTTACAGTAAATCCCAAAAGTAGACACCAATATTCCTCAAGCAGGACAAAGTGCACATTTTGTTAGTGGCAAGATCACAAATTGAATCAAAATAGCTACAAAGTGGAATGAGGAGAATCGTACACTAGCAGAAAGGAGTCTACACATTGCCTGAAAGTGTCCTACGTTTCTTTTGACGACCTTTTCTGGCTCACAGAGCAAAATAAATTATCTTCAAGGTCTAAATTATGCAAATAGCTAGTACATTCTGTTGCAGAGATAAGGACTGCCGAGTTCGAGGTCAGATAAAGAAGAAAGTGTCCTTGAGCATATGCAGAGCAACGTGCCACCACCGGCAAGTTGTAGGACTCTAACTATCATCATCCATCTCCATTGGCCATGCTGTCTGGGGCTGATGGGAGCTGAAGTAAAGCGACATCTGGAGGGCACCAGGTTCACTACCCCTGCTCTACTGACATCCAAGTGTTGGTGCTGACCTTTAAAGCCCTAAACCGTCTGGGCCAAGTATACCTGAAGGAGTGTCTCCACCCCAGACAGTGTCTCACTTAGCCCAGACACTGAGGTCCTCCTCCGAGGGTCTTCTGCTGGTTCCCTCACTGCGAGAAGTGAAGTTACAGGGAACTAGGCAGAGGGCCTTCTTGGTAGTGGCGCCCTCACTGTAGAACGCCTTCCCTTCAGATGACAAAGAACTATACAACTTTTAGAAGACATCTGAAGGCAACCCTGTTTTAGGAAGTCTTTTAAGTTTGATGCTTTATTATGTTTTATATATTCTGTAAGCCACCCATAGGGAAACCCAGCCAGATGGGTGGGGTATAAATAATAAATAATAATAATAATAATAATTACTATTATTATTAACCTACTGTTCATACTGTCCTCCCTTTGCCATGTCTAGTGGGAAATAAAGGCAAACAAACTGGGTACAACTGTTCCACAAACTTATATCAGTTTTCTATCCGTTTAACTCTTGGGGCTTCTCCCTAGAAGTCTTATAAATGTTTATTCATGGTGAGGGTGATAAGAACCCTCAAGTCTCTTTACTGCCAATCAGCCAACACAAAAAACCTGTTCATGGGAGTGACAAGCAGTGTAAATTAGGTCCCTCATAGCTCCTCTTCTTAAACTGCAGGTCTTTTCAACCAAAGGAAACTAAGTTGTTATATGGCTTTATGGACTCTTGTTTCAATGCTTCACCCCCATCCTAGGTTGGCCCCAGTGTACTGCTAGGACGAAGCCATGAATATTACCAAAGAACTACAGTTCCCAGGATTGGGAATGACAATTAAAGCTGGTAGTGTAGATAATCAACCTTCCTCCTCACACTAGATAGCTTCATTTCCTTTTACAGTGAGAGCTAAATTGAAAATTACATGGGGAACATGTGAGCCACTCTTCCAACTTTTTGTGTTAAATGAAAAGCAATACCAAATGCTGTGATGAGAGCACAGGAATGGCAGGTGGGCAAGGGCTTGGAATCAGGGCTCGGAACCCGTGGCCCTAAAGAGGTTGTTGGACTCCACCTCCGTTCATCTGTGACTTCTGCTGTCTGAGACTGATGGCATTTGGGACTTCAAAAACATCTGGAGACCAGGCCTTCCCCATCCCTAGCTAAAATCTTTCCCTTCTAGCCACTGGTCTGCTAAATATTCCCACTGGTATCTTTTCTTCCAGAAGGGGCAAAATAATGACAGGCCACTCTTGGAGGATGATCTGTCCCCACAAGACTTTTCTAAGGTTCTCAAGGCATGATGACTGGCTATGGCATGAACACAAGCGCATGTCTCCAAACTCACATTATTTGCAAACCTCTGAAATGTATGCCAATAGGACTTACATACATAGAATCATGTTTGAAAGTGTCACTGTATGGTTGAGGCAGAATTTTGGTCATCTTAATCCTCATGAAGATAGCATGAGATCAGAATTAACGGATTCCAGCACAGCTGGGAAAGCATTCCAGGAGGGGTGGTGCACAGCCAAAGGCATTTTAGAAAAATGTCTAAGCAAATAAATAGGAGTTTATAGAGCGGTATGAATGTGAACTACTTCATATCCCATATCCAGTAGGTATTGGTGACATTTGTATAAATAAATTCCAATAATGGTTGCAACAACAGTATGTTTAGGTGGGTGGGAGGGAGAACGTTTGTGCATGGGGAGGGTAGCACTGCATTTCCCAGATCCAAACACGAAGTCTCCAAGTGGAGGGAAAATGAGATATTCCTGCAAGAGAGGCTAGAAAGAAGATGTCAGATGTGCACAGCAGATTACTACCAGATGTGCATTTGCTGCACAAAAACGGCTTCTGTGAGAAGACCCTCGTTTGGAATGCCCAGCCGAGAGACAAGAATATGACAAATAGTGCGAGATAGTATGTGACATCTCTGCCAGAAAGAACACTCAGCTGCCAGTTTTGCCCTTGGACTGCAGACACAAAGGGATAGGAAGTATACTCTGAATCTTTTCCATCAGGCAGAAGACTAAAGGCTGCTGGGTTGTCTGAGGTTTGTGTATGTATGCACATATAGCATTATTATTTATTGCTTGAAAGCTGGCTTGAGAACCATTTAATTGAAGGGCAGCTTATAACTTTTCAAAACAAACAAGAAAGTAAAGAGAAAATCTAGATAGCAAAAATAAGTGGAATTTTATTTATACATACATACATACATACATACATACATACATACCCAGCCCATCTGGCTGGGTTTCCCCAGCCACTTTGGGCAGCTCCCAAAAGAATATTAAAAACCGGATAAAACATCAAATATTAAAAACTTTCCTAAAAAAGGTTGCCTTCAGATGTTTTCTAAAAGTCAGATGGTTGTTTATTTCCTTGACATCTGATGGGAGGGCGTTCCACAGGGTAGTTGCCACTACTGAGAAGGCCCTCTGCCTGGTTCCCTGTAGCTTCACTTCTCGCAGGGAGGGAACTGCCAGAAGGCCCTCGGAGCTGGACCTCAGTGTCCCGGCTGAACAATGGGGGTGGAGACGCTCCTTCAGGCAAGAAATTGAGGACAGTGCTCTCCTCTTAGTCCATCTAGTTAAGTCAACTAGAAATTTAACAAGTTAATATATTAGTTGGAATTCCCATGTTTCCACTTGTGGTTTTCTGAAAGCCACTAAAAAACAATGTGGGCAATTCACAGGGGTCTTTGTCACGCGACTCCATGCAGTTCTTCCTTCCACTCTTTACAAGGAGTAGCACATTTCAGTGGATTGAATCACAACAGATTGAATCACAAGTAACCACGATAATGCTGCATGTCTGAATTATTTAACATCAGGTTTTCTAAATGTAGCTTCACTGAAGACTGGTTAAAAAAAAAAATCAGTGTCACAAACTGCACAGATCCAGCCCTGGACATCTGTTAGGGATTACTACAGAAGAAAAAGTTAATTGAATAATACAAAACACTATACTGAACAGGGATGTCTATCCACAAAGAGTGAGGAATGAGTATGAGTTAATTTGTTCGCATATGCATACCCATCATAGAAGGCCAGAAGCTGCCTTATGCCAGGTCAGATTATTTGTTTGTCTAGCCTACTATCACTCTGGGTCACAGCAGCTCTTTCAGATCAAAATGATCAAGGGTCTGGAGCAAAAGGTGGTGCATTCCTGCTAGAATAATATTTTCTAAGGAATGCTAAAAGCTTTCTCATTACATTATGTACAAAAGTAAATATACTGACTTTTTATGTTCTCCTAAACAATGCTGTTCTGAGTTCTGAATGGGAATAGGAAAAATTCACCCTTGAACTAACTACCACCAAGGAAAATGCAAACACATTGCTCTTGTTTAAAAATTTTAAAGGCTCTGCTTTCACAAAATCAGCATTTTGGATTTCCCAAAACGAAACAACACCCTTTGAAGTGGAGTCAACAGAAGCTTATCAGTGTCCACATTGCAGAGGCATCAGTTTATAAAATCCTGTTTTTGAGGCATATCTGCCAGCATTCTTACCAACGTTACACCAAGTTTTAATTCAATGAATCACCAGAAGTGTTTTTTAAAAACAAAACTTCAAAGAGAAACGGGCAGGCATGATTAATTATAAAACAGCAATCAAAACACTGAACTAGCAGCTCTCAAACACAAGCTGTGAATTAAGTAAATTTGGGAGGTTCTCTCACTGCAACTTACGAACTGTGCATTTTTAAATTATGCTTTCTTATTTTTGAACAGATGTTGCAAGCCTCATCTCCACTATCTAGAAAGCTTGCTTTTGTCAAGGTAAAATTAAAAAAGCATTAGAAGAAACTTTTGATGCCCCATGAATACAATTTACTGTTACTGTATAGTTAAAAAAAAAATGGTTTAGTTTAACCCGGATAGACCAAATTTAGTGAGAACTGTTGAATGAAGCACCTCTTTTCACTAGGAAGATTCACAAGCCTAGCACTGAAAAGTTGGCAAGGAGGGCACCAGGTCAAGACTTTCCTCTTCTCCCAGGTATCTGATTGCGCTGATCTTTCTTTTTTTATAGTCATGGGGCTGTTTGTTGGCTTTGTTGTGTTTATGGTGAGCATGCTGAGGTTGTGGGATTTTAATTGTCTTTGTATTAAGTGGATACATGGATATTTTAGTCATTGTTCCTTGTTGTTTTTTCTTTGATATATTATACTGTATTTGTTTATACCGCATTTCTGCTTCAAGTTGCCTTGAGGCTTCTTGGCATAAGGCAGTGAAGACAGAACAACAAACAACCCTTTAAAGATGACACAGTCGCTGTGCTAAGTGCTTTCCCCATGGGCCCACCTGTACCATCTAAAGGCTGTCAGCCACATGGATGAAGCACGTTGTGGGGGTATTTTTCTGTGGTATCTTCTCCCCACTGGAAGGAACCCTACAATCAAGCCCATGATGTGGTTAGAAGCTTTTAAATACAAGAGAAGCACCACAGGGCAGCGGTGGAGGAATCCGCTTGGGCAGTGCCCCCAGCAGCAGGGAAAGCCACCCATAGGGGCATGGCACACTACAGGGCCTCCGGAGTCTGCCTGCCTTCTCCCACTCAGCTGTCCTACAGCTGGGGGGGGGGAGGCAGCGGGCGGACCATTTGGATAGTGAAGAGCCTGCATGCTCCCAAGCCACCACATCTCTCCCAGGAGAGACGCATGGCTCATGCACACTGGAGGGCCTGCAGTGAGTGCCGCCGGCCTTTTGTCCCCCCTCAGTGGTGACACCCAGGTCGGACCACACCAACCGCACTCCCTTCCTCCGCCTCTGCCATAGGGTTGTTGATGTTTCTCATTTTTCCAGACCTAAAGGTATCTGCAGCAATTTGTCAGCATTTTAGTCAGCTTATTTCTCCTGACAAACACATTTTTGTCTGCTGTTTTAAATAATGCACACATTGTTACTAGCAATTCTTCCTAATATAATGCATTCTGTATGTTATTTTTACTATTGTATACATTTTTATGCACAGTCCCCCTAATGTAAACATTTTTGTAAACATCGGTTGGAGAGCTGCATTGCACAATTTGGATAAGTGCAAATTTTGAAGGTGCTTCAGTTCTCATAATGTTTTAGAAACTACAAATTTGAAAGATCTAGGTTTCAATGCAAACTGAATCAAATTTCTCCTCCATCCCTAATTCTAATCTCCCCTCCCTTTTATGCGCAGGAAGAGATTGAATTAATTGCATTGCAACGCAAATCTTTTACTGGGTCACCCAAGCACATATTACATTGCTACAAACATGCAGAATCCAACATTAATAAGATATATTCTAACCTAGCAACGATAAATGCAGTTTCTTTTCAGACTGCTGAATGCTAAGAAAACAGCTTTCCCCACAGCTTTTTTGTAAATATCATAATCAGTGTTTCCTTTTTACTCTAAGAATGGTATTTGGAAGAGGGGGTAACTATCCTGATGCTTTTGATGTGCCACTACATTTGCCAAGGTTGATAAGCAGCGATGAGAGCAAGCTGCACGGCAGCCTCTTTTGCTAGTTATGCAACTGCCCTGTTTTAGGTACTGCAATATTTATGAAAGCCCCCAGTACATTTTTTTATGCTGTTGTCTGAAGCGCAATGCATTGCTTCTGCATCTCTCCATTGAAAAAATCAAACCATCTCCATAACTCAAAATATAATTTGGGTGCCGTCTGCAGTACATATGACAAAAGCAATAAATTAGTAAAGTGGGGAAATGTCAACATAAGTATGGTGACAGGCAACGAAACAAAAATCTGAAAAATTGCACTGACACAGCAATTACCAACACTTGAAGCTTTTCTTCAGGAGAAAATGTGCTTGACATTTACAGCAGTTTGGCCAGAAATGAAAAATGAAACTTAAGGACCAAGTGTATGCTAGAGACTGGGAGCAGGATCCAACCCAGACAAGCAGCTCACTGTTCCCTGCTTCCTACCTATTGTTAGACCTTGTGACAATTTAAAGGAAAGCACTTTTCACAGAAGAAAACTGGAAAATATGATTGCAATTCTAAGCATGCTTACTTGAACAGAGTGTTAAAATAAACATGGATTTTCCCCCCAGAAAGAATTGGCCCCTAGAAGCGGCTTCCTCTGGCACCAAAATCTCTCCTGAGGTTCAGGGGGTCTTAGCTAGGACGGGACTACTTTGGGTTACAGAAGAGACTGATGGCAGCTTTAAATGCTTCCCTGATGGGGTTGATTTTTTTTAACGTTCTGCATTTAGAGAACTAACATATCAGGTATAAAGGGTTCTAGCCAAGCTCCCTTACTTTTACAAGTTGGGAAAGTGGGAAGGCGAAGGGAAAGGAGGAGTTATGCTTTCAAATGTTTTCTCGCTTCAGTTTGAGTCTTTTAGTTATCAGCCGTATTTCTGGCACAATTAAGCAGAGGAATGTGAGCACTGTTGCAGAAAACAGCAGCACGCAGCACCAAACAGTTGGCAATAGGATCAATCCTGTTTTTAGAGAAGAATGGATGGTTCGGTGAAGCCATCTGTGCTCTCCCATCTGAACAGACAATTGGCACAATTGCCAGGAGCCTGCTTGGGACTTCACATGAATATTGCTGGTTTCTCAATCAAGTTTTTTTTCTTCCACTCAGGAAAACATGCATACACCACCTGTTTGCAGTTCCTTATCCATCTAGGAACACGTGCAGAATTTTAGCTTCCCAACGTTTATCACCCTAACTAAAGTGAAGCGGAAAAATGAAGCAGTTGAATGCTAACTTAGAATGCCAGTTTAAAACAGTCTCTCATCACAATTACATACCACCACCACCCCACATGCACAAACACTGTGCATATCATAGTACCTAATAATGTACTGCTAAATCAGTAGGCATTATCCCGAGCATAAAACACTTAATTTCTCTGATGCATTCCCTCTCTTTGGTATTCAGTTTCTAAACCACGTTCTTGAAATTATATTAATGAATTCAGCTTAGCAGAGAGCACTGTGAGGTCTGTGACTAATACATTCACCTGTGAGAAGACTGGTTACATTTGTCAAAGATGACATCGTAAACTTAACTTTGCAACATTTAACTCTGGTTGAAAATCTTAGCTGTTATCAAAGTTTGATCAAATTTGCTAATACAATGGAACCTCGGTTTTCAAACTCCTCCGTTGATGAATGTTTCGGAACTCAAACGCCATAAACCCAGAAGTAAATGCTTCTGTTTTCAAACACACCTCGGAAGTCGAACTTCCAAAGTGGCTTCCTTATTGAGTTTATTCGTATTAATTTTTCCATTTTGAGGCTTCTATATTGAGTTTTCGGTTTTCGAATGTTTCGGAACTCGAACAGTTTTCTGGAACGAATTACGTTCAGAAACCGAACATACACAAAATAATAAATATATTTCTCATTCCTGTTTCTCACTAAACAATGTGCATATGTAAGAAGAATCACTCTAGGGTAGGAAATTGATTGAGTAAACTAAAACCACATGGTCTTATGTGCTAGAAGATGCAGTATTATAACACTGCATAATGTTTCTGTATTTCTAAAGGAAGCACCATTGCTCCAAGTTACTTGACATGCATATTCCAGCACTTAGGAAATTATATTGGGCAGCCTTCCCTTAGGTGGTGTCGTCCAGATGTTTTGGACTACAACTCCATTCAGCACAGTTGTGCTGGCTGAGGCCACTGGAAGCTGCACTGCAAAAAGATCTGGAGAATGCCTGCTAAGTGAAGGCTGATCTTGTGAAATCACTTTGATGCGTCTGGGTCTCCCTGTTCTTTCGCCCGAAAAGGCGTAGATACTGAGGTCCCTTTCCGACGCCGCTGGATATATTTCGGCTCAGGGTCTTTTAGGGGTCGCGTAGCCCCAGAAATCCCTCCAACAATCGCTCCTACACGGAGCACCCACGGAGCACGTCCATTGCGGGGAGAGGTAAAATCAGAAGTCTCCTGTGAAATCACTTTGATAGGAGTGAAACTATTGATTAATTCAGCTGCCAGCAATCAGCCAGGCTTTAGGGCTACACTGCTGTAAAGACATCATCTAACAGGCACAGAGTGCTCCTCAATTTCAAAGCTGTCCCCTCAATGCAAGCAAGGAAGCAGCTCAGTTTACACAAGGGAAAGCAAACTGACTTGCCTCTTCTACTAAATGGGGTGCATATATTTTAGTTTTTAATGTTTCTAAAAACTCATGATCTTTTCACGTAAAACTATAAGCTGTGTGTCTTTTCATTTGTTTTGCATTTCTGCAGCCATATTGGGAATATGAATTTACAGTTGTCGTTTTTTAAATGGCTGCCTTTCTTCTGTCCCACAGTGGCCATGCTCCAGCATATGCTGAAAAATGAGAGGAGTACAAATACACTTTTAAGGTGAAGGCAGAAAGAACATCTGAGAAGAACATGCGAAGCTGTCCCCACTCCCCAAGGACTTAGCCCTGGAGGTAGAATAGGATTTAAAAATGGCAAGGGTGCTCCCAAATCAGACCCATTGCTCTAAAAATATTATGTCTCTCTTCAGCTCTGGTGTCATGTGTGACCAGACCTTCACTCCTGCTTGTTAACACAATGCCTAAATTAGAAATTTAAGTAAGTGCTAATGCTTTCTTCTTTGCAGCTGAAACAGAGGAATTAAAGACAAGACTTAAATTACAAGACAAGTTCCAAATATTACAATGGCTGGGTCTCTAATCAGAGCAGTAGCACTCAGGCACATTCATGAGCTGTAAAGATGGGTTTCAGATTCCCACATTCAAGTGTTTCTTGTGCTCCAAGCTCCATACACTGAGTAAAGTTTTGAAAAGGGATGCCGGCTGTACTCATGAAAGCTCCTCCCTGTGAGCAGGAATGCTGCTCTCCCTTGAGACCTTCACTCAATGCACAGAGGTTGGGCCCAATGTTGGAGATGGCACCACTGGTCCAACACCTGAAGGCTACAGGTTCCCTACTCCCTGCCATAAAGAGACTAAAATAAATTGTAAAATATACATAAAAGGCAAGAAAGAAATAGGGAAAATTAATAAATTTTAGGGACTGAAGTGACAAGCAAAACAAGTACTATATGATGCAAGGTATTAAATGCACGATCTTCTACAAAATTCAGAATTGTGTGCCCGCAATACAAAGAGAATTCTGCTCTTTATAAAACAGAAATAGACCTCATGTAAGCACTTATATAATACTTTCAAAATACTCCCCACTCCACCCCATAAATACCACATGTGCTTCTGCTGCAGTCAAGCACCATTTGCCTGGAGATAGTAATTTTACCATAAAGATTACTATATAATTACTATGTGTCAATGACAAGACACTGCTAGATTTAAAACTGAGATGGTGCATCGTGGAACACTAACACAATCATTTCACGTAGGCATTGTAAAAAGCCAAAATTTGTTTGGTAGGCCATCTTGTGGCTACAACTCCAGTGCAGAGAGGTACTTATCTCTGCCTAAAGCAGGGGTAGCTAACTCCCAATTTTGGGGGGGGGGTGATAGTCTTGATACAGCAACCTAACCAATCTATTATGACCTCCTCAACACCCCACCAATTATGGCAGGTACAGTGAAAAAATAAACTGAAGTAGCCTCAAAGCTTGGTGTCATAGGGATCTGGGAAGTTTACAGTTAAATTGCAGAAAATGCCTGAAACGTTAAAGTTTGACTAATGCAGCTACTCCTCTAGAAACTGAGACTTCTAAGTTTCAAAAGCCTATTTGCCAGAAAGCACAGAGAGTATGGGTGGTTTTTCTAAAAAGAAAATATTAAGTTAAAAGCCCCATTGGGTGGGGTACTCAGAGTTAGTCATGTAATTTGAGTTTAGATCGTGACTTATTAATGTATCAAATAGCAAATATTACATCAACACACATTTTAAACTGCTTCTAATGATACAAGGTGCAGTCATGCTACTATCACTCTTAGAAGCAACTCACGTGTGCTCAAGACTAGTGTGCTGAAATAAGATAAAAGTGGGACAAAGTGTTCCTGTTCATTAAAGGGCTCTGAAATCACCTCTGTTTCATCTCAGGAGAAGTGACTGATATATTTACAGAGTTATCTGTAACACACAGAGATGGGGTAGTGTGAACTTATGAAACATCAGTTGTGGAAAATGTAAACCAACTCTCATGATCACTTTAAAACAAACAGTAGACTTCAGGCATGAAAAATAATTTGGGTAACTCTAGGGACCATATGATGGACAAATAAAAGAAGGAAAATGGGAGGGGGAGAACTTGGTAGATCCAAAACAATGAGTAGTGAGAGAGAGAATTTAGTTCCTGAAGAAATCTCTCTTTCTTTATTTCCTGTGTGAGGGACATTTCATCATAACTTACCAAGAATAAAATGAAACGAACAAAAAACTTCACACCCTTACTTCTTATTTTTTTATTAAAAAAAACGCATTTCTAGTCTACAAAGAGAATAAACTGAGGACCTACAATCTGGCACCTAATTATCTCGCATATAATATTCTCTTATAAAAAGACAGAAGCTTACAGCTACTGTAGCAGAGAAGATTCCAAACTGTAGTCAAGTCTGGATATGCTCAGACTTGAACTTGAAAAATTAAGTTGAACCAAAAAGAATGCAAAAGTAAGTAGGAAATCTTGCAACCTATTGAGTTTATGATAGTAACAAAATGGTTCTCTCTTTAATGCTCAGCTGTGTACTAGAAATTCTAAATAAAAAGGAATCTGGGGGGGGATGATAATTAGGTTTAGATCATTTTTTAAAGATATATAGCTTTCCAAAAAGATCAGAAACTTTAAAGGTTTGCTTATTTGCTTTAGACAGTTATAAAAGGATACTGAAAGTTCATTCTCATGACCATATTGATATGATGGTGATGTTGCAAAGGCACAGCTAACTGGCCTTTGGCCATGGTAATTAGCCATTTGTTTGCTTCAACATGGCAAGATCTCAGCTCCCTACACCTCCTGGTTGAATCCATCTTCTAAAAACTGTTGTCAAAAAAACAGTTACTCCACTAAAAATAAACCCTCAATGCCCCAAATGCCATTACATTAGGAGGCTGAACTTTGTGTTAAAGTAATTATGAATTATGCAGATGGTGGTCAAATACGCTTCTGTGGAGGCATGCTACATCTTAGTAGGATTTTCCATTATCTTGGTATCACAGATAGCTCTTTACTCCCCAAATCCACTCTGAATATCGCTTCACAAGTAAAATATGAGAATGCTTGAAATTTATGCCAGCCCTGTAGGGCAACCACTGAAATTCCACAAGCATCTCCAAATAGGTTTGCATTGCCAAGAAATGCCATCAGAGTCAAAACAAGGTGATAAGGAAATCTTACTCCAGAATATAACAAATGAGGCCTTTACAATAAATGAAGTCAAGCTGTACTTGAATACCTCCGGATAGATCTAATCAGACCTCCTTTGCACTAAGGAGTGACTATTCATCACTTTGAGACAGTGTCAGCCCCAATGAGCTGAGAATCTAGCAACCCATTCAACTTCTTTAGTCTACTGTTGCAAGTTCCTATCCATTTTAAATTTTCAACTCATGCTATGAGATGAGGGGGAAAACTTCCTCAGCTTCCTACTGTTCCCAATTTATAAGGTTGGCCTAGCAAACCTAGTATATCCAACCCGTCTTTAATATTTAAGAAGTCAAAATTCACACGCAGATTAGGAACAGAAGACAGATAATTTAAAGGCTCACTCCAAAATCAGTATTATTAATGTAGGGCCAAACTAGATGCCCATACATTTATAAGGGAGAAAGCTCCATACAATATATACTGAAATCCAGAATTCAGGTGATTCAAAATGCAAGTCAGGCTGTTGGATCATGTTTTAATCCTATTTGCTATCCTTGAAGTTAACTTGTCCATGTTGTATCTGACATACTTGCAACTCTGACAGCCATATAAATAGTGGAACTAAGGGGCAGAGATGGGGCAGGCCGCATCACTGCTCCCTGATCCTAACTCCTCATTGGCCTTGAATGCTTTTGCCTGGTTTAAATGTGCCCTTGAACTCTGTCATGAATTTTTGTGTAGAAAGAAACCTACTGTACCAACATAAAATGAACATTTGTTGCTCTGCCTGCTTTTGCTTCTGGCCCAATCCACCACTGGCATGTGGCCCCCAAAAGGTTGCCTAGAAAGGAATGTGGTTCCCAGGCTGGAAAAAAATTCCCCACCCCCGGTGCAAAGCATAGGCTACTTCCATTCCCACTTTATAGATGAACAGAACAAACAGGTGTTTTAACACAGTTTCTCCATGTCTAGTTTGGCTCTCACCTAAATAGATGGCTGCATAACTCACTCCCTTGCCTCAATGTTGTTATACCAATACACACACATGCAGAAACTGGACACTCAACATACCTGCTTCTCACTTTTGCAGCCATAGTTGTGCAAGAATGCAATTGTCTGTGATTGATCAACTTGCACAGCCTAGGAGACTGTCAATTTCTGTTATAAGCTCGAATAGTTTTAGCCCAAATTTAGTTTTAACTTTCAAGTTTGTTTTTCAGTATCTACCAGGAGAACAGTGGATTTGCAAACAAGATTAAAAAGAGTTGCTTACCAGGGTTTGACTTGGGGATGAGCAGCTTTCCAGCACTCTACAAGTACAAGGGCACCACTGTTTTCATCCAAATGTAAAATAATTCTGGGATTCATAGCCATGCCAGCCTAAACTTTGCTCTGAAGAAAGTCTTTGTTTTCAAATAACATCAGTGTTTGGCAGCAGATGAGTGCATGAAGAATCCTATTCATCTGCTATGTAACGTACTAACAACCCTTCTTTTAAAAATGGAGGCACAATTCCTCCCTTCCCCTTTATACACACTCCGGTTCCAGTGCAATGCAGAATATTATTACGGATTAAAAATGCTTTCCTGACAACTCAGTAAATTACAGAAAAATGTCTATGTCCTATTGCTCTTTTCTCTCTACAGCTATGTTAGTGCTTTGTAAATCCCCTCGGTAAAATCCATATGTAGAGTAGATCCACTGAAATCAATTGACCTAAGTATCTGAAACCCACTGATTTCAATTAGTCTAATAATAATAAATAATATTTTTTATAATTTGTACCCTACCCATCTGACTGGGTTGCCCCAGCCACTATGGGACACTTCCAACAAATATAAAAGCATAAAACATCAAACATTAACAACTCCCCTATACAGGGCTGCCTTCAGATGTCTATTTTAAGTATGACTAATGTTGGATATCACCCATTGTAAGCTACTTAAGTATTTACTTACACTCCTGTCTAGAGCCCACTTACCTGAAAGCCATCTCCTGTCTTCACTAACTAAAATTACAATGAAGGAGGTTGTGGACAGAGGCAGTAAGACATCAACTGCCTCTTCCACAAGAAATTTGTCGGGGTTCAAACAGAAAAAAGAAGAAGTAGAGGAGCAACAATTTTTACATAATTAAAAATAGCACTGTAGATTAATCAGATTCAGTTTTCAGCTGGCAGCAGCAAATACGTCCTCTGGGCAAATGATTTACTGTGTATATCTTAATGTTCCACATTCCTTCCCCCTGGAAAATTGGATAACATTTAGATACTTAGATATAATCCACAATAGCTTATAGGTTGCTTTTAAAAACCAAATGCGCCGGCGTAGTAGCAAGCTTCCAGCAGCAGGAAGCTTTTATAGTCATTGCAACCTGTGTCACTGCATACCTAGTTGACAAGCTGCCTGTTTATTTCAATAAAACTTCAGAACCATCAGGGTACATCTCACCTCAGTGAGGAAAACATGCTTCTTTTGCCAGGCTTTGGGAAGTGAAGAGGTGTAGTATTTCTGAGGGCAGCTTTTTATCATACCCTCTGCTGTTTTATGTTATTTCAGGGCTCATCCACACTTGCACTTGTTCTAGGCATGGGTCTGAGAGGTCTTTGTTTTGTCCTGAGGGTTGACCTTTGTTCTGATTCAGTGGTAAACAGCAGGTTTTCCTAGAGAAAGCAGTAGGAGAAAAGAAAAACCTCTCAGACCCATGCCTAGAAATCATAGAACAAGCAGAAGTGTGGATGAGTCCTTAGTTTACGCTGTTTCTATTTTGTGCTGAAGTTTTAATCATTTTTAAGACTCTGCATTGATGTGTTTTGATATGTTGTGCACCACCTGGTGTAGTATAGTGAAGGGCAGTATAGCGACACCTACATAAATACTCACTCTCCTTTACACACACAAACTCACCACAATTCATTTGCAACCCAACCCAAAGAGCAACAGGATTTGAAGTTGGCATGCATGCACTGACACATTTTTAACTGCTTCCTCGATCCTTTTAGTTGCCACATCTTTGCTATGTAGGCACCAAGGAAAGGGTGTGATACATCTTAAGTTTCTGGAGGGAGCTTAAACACACACAAGACGTTGAAAAGGACTTCCTACCCACTTTGGCATGCATCCTTCTACTGTCAGCCCATTTCTCTACTCCAGCAGGCCCTGCTCATTTGGCGATTCAGATGCAGCTCCCAACCAGAAATCCAAACTTTTATCCAACCTTTCCCATAATTTCTACATGCTAGACTCATTATCCTCTTCACTGCTTTTTGTCTGCAGAGTCCATATGGGCCCTGGAGGAGCCATTGCAGGTGGGGCTGCATTAACCATTGCCCCAGAGTTTCAGCCAAAAAAGCAAGGGCCTGTATTGTATTTACTGCTGGACGAGAGAACAGTGTCCAGGGGTAACACAGGATGCCATTCCATTGACATGTGAGGCAGGAAGTGAGAAGAGCTGTGCCCATAAGGCTCCTCCTATTCCCCAAGCAGCCACTACAGACCCCTGGTGTTTAAAAATGCTAAGGTGTGTAATCAAAATCATAGGTCTTGAAAAGAATGCCTTAAAACCCCAAGTGTTAAACTGACATATTTAAGGGCGTGGAGGAAGCAGGCTTCCAGGTTTGAGGCAGCTGCACAGCCCACTCAGTCAATTGTAAGGGCTGGAATTATATTTTCCCTTCATGAACAGTTGCTTCCTGTGCAGCCGCAATAAAAGTCCAAGACTAAAGCAACCCTAATTCGGAACCAGGTCTGCTTAAAGCCACAGCAGATTTCATTCAAAAGATGAATTGCTAGAACAATAAGAAAACCTTGCCTCTCAGAGCAGTTTCATACAATGGCCCACCTGCTTTGCTTATTGCACAGTAAACAGTAAGGGAGAGCAAGCAGCTAACATGCCAAAACTTGAAGACAGTGAAGAGGACACAGAGATTTTACCTCAAACACCAAATATTTTCATTGTCTTCCTCTACAAATCAGTTCAGTTCAGTGTTATAGTAAAATCACAAAGCTGAAGGATTAGACAGGGTTCATGAACAGCACCCACTGCTCCCAGCCCAGTACAGGGACCCAGTTCACATGCAACCTGCAAAACCATGAGTTTGTGTGAATGACCATGATTTGGTTTACTGTTACATCCAAAACCTTGTTCATGGTTTGTGTCACTCTACACACTCCAGGGCCTTTACTCCTTGTGGTTCATCTCAGGGAGACAAGCCACAACTCTAGGTTTGGATGTAATGCTAAGTCAAACCATCGCTTTGCCCTGGGTGCATACATACATACATACATACATACATAGTTCTATTTGTATGCCGCCTTTCCACAGCAAACCATGTTGAAGGGGGCTTACAACATGCAAAATGCAACATAACAAAAGTAGTCATAAACAATAAATATAACATTTTTAAAATACACAGCCAAACTAAACAATTTACACATAAATCACAACTAAATCTAAACTATAGATACTAGAAAGAAACAACAGCAACAACCTGCCACCACCAAAAAACCCCAACAACACCGAGGCATAGCAGCAGTAGCACCGGGCTCTGTGAGTCCACCAAATATTTGCTCATTTGTGCAGAGCCTCCGTTTGACTTAGCTTACATGTTAACTGAGCATTATGTTCTCAGCTTAACACCTGATTTTGTGATGTGTGAAGACTAAAGTCTTCACCGAAATACCGCAGGAGACCCTGCTAGATAGAAATAGCCATCTGAAATCACTGAACTGAAAAACAGGATCCTCTGCCTAGAATTACTAGGTACAATTAACATGAACCAAGTAGCCTGTATTCTTCTGTAACACCACTTTCATTGGAGCACAGCAGGTCTTTACCCCTCACTGACCACTTGGAGACTGAACTTTTATGCACCACTTGTTTCATCTCAGTATCATATACCAAATATTTTAAATGAATTTAAAGAAATATAAAAAAAAAAGTAAGGGCTTTATTATTTATTTTTTAAAATGTCTTTTTAAAATTTCTTTAATCTATCATAGTAGATTGTGATGATTAGCTCAGTTTTCTTTTAAATTTTGTGCACAAGAACCATTTCATGTAACCCAAGGCAAACCCTTGGCAGCGCCATACAGTAATGTTGCCATACGCCATTTCTCCTCAGGCAACAAGTCTCACTCATGTTATATATACAGTTATTGAAAGAAAATCTGCACGGTTTCAGGGCTAGCCTGATCATACAATTAAATATAGCAGTTACAAAGCCAAAGGGGGGGCGGGCTGCCATGGAAACCACATCCCTTACAACATTTATTTATTAGCATTTACATCCCACCTTTTCCTTCACAGAGCTCAAGGTTCTCCTTCTCATTTACTCCCCACAACATCCCTGTCAGGTAGGTTAGGCTGAGAGGCAGTGACAGGCCCAAAGTCACTCAGGGAGCTTCATGGCTGAGTGGAGCTTTGAACCCTGGTCTCTGAAGTGCTAGTTCAATACTCTTAACCAGGACACATTCTACTCATGTAAAAACATGTCCACGGGCCGGACTGAGAAGGCGATTGGGCTGCATCTGGCCCCCAGGCCTTAGGTTGCCTACCCGTGCTCTTAACCACCACACCACACTGGCTCCTGAATTGCAGAAGATGCCATTTCCATCATGTGTATTCACATGCAGCCTTTTTATCTTACAGTCCTCTACTTGATTTAAAGGAGCCTGGGGCATGCCGCTTAAATTGTGCGGTTCAGGCACATGTGGAAGGAAAACTCTTTGGCTGGGTATCCGGGTGCCAGCTAAAGCAGAAGTGTCGCCCTGACTGCATGCAACAGAGCAAGTTGACAATTTCCCCTGGCACTGCAGGAATTTTTATTTACCTCTTTTTCAAGTTCTGACACCTCTGTGTTTTCAGCTCTGTTTCTGTTCCCAGAAATGTAAAAAAAAATAAAAATTAAAAAACAGAAAAATTTTATATTCCTGATCAGACATATTTACAACAAGTTGAGGAAGATGGTGGGAAACCAGAGCTCTCAGACTTCCCTCCGGTCAGAATCTATCCCAACACCTCCACCTACTGTATAGTCTTCTTAGTAAAAAAAAAAAAATGTAACACTTCCCAGTAAATCACTCTTTCCTTCGGAGGATGTTACAAAGAGGTAAATGCTGTGTTTACTCCTAGAGAGCAGAAAGATTACCTCATTCTCCAAGAACTGGCTAGAGATAATTTACCATAGGTAAACAATAATCTAACGGGGATAAGTTTGCTCTCCTTGCACAGCTCAGTCTTAGACAGAGTTATATCCATACCTTAAGCCATTTGTGCCTAGGTGCCCCTATGCAAAGGCTGGACTGCCTGAGTATTGGGGGCAGTGGAAGGGGTGTGAGAAAGGTAGAGGGAGAGAGAGATGACATATACTAGACAAATAAATTCGGAAGTAGTCTTCAAGAGACAACTCCTTGCATGAGACAAACAGCAATGTGGAAATAGTGTGGGAGTGAAGGGAAACATGGCAGCAACATATCAAAGTTCAAGGCCATTGCATCACCTCTGAAATACCCAAACAGGTTGAATGGCTATTTCAGCATGGATACTGTACTAGTGGATTTTTTGCAATCACATGAGGTTGGACTAGACAACCTCTGAGATGCCTTCTGACTCCAGAATTTTATTTTTTTTAATGTTACACTGACTGAGAGGGCTTGGAGCACATAATCCTGAACACTTACATCAGCCGTGGGGAAATATTGGCAAACTCCCAGTTCCCATCATTCCCAGCCAGCATGTCCGAAAGGTTGATGGGAGCTGTGGTCCACCAATATCTGGCAGCTCACAGGTTTCCCACCGCTGACTTATATGCTGACTCAATAAGCCAGTTACCAACTGGAACTCTTCATGTGCCTCAAGACTGTATGTGTAATTCAGCTTGCTCTGAACAAGGGTGGTCCTGTTGCAAAGAAACAGGAGAAAGCCTAAGCTAAGAGAAGTATTAGCAATTCCTGCCATAAATCCTCTTCACAGTAGTTAAGGAGTATTACCCCCCCCAAAAAAATAATAGATCTTGTACACATATATGCCTAGTTATTCCCCCACACCCAGAACCAAGCCATAGATTGTGCAGGTAATGCCTCTAATTTGCCCATTAATTATCCCGGGCAAGTAGCAGATTTTATCTATCAAGCCTACTCTTCCCCAATTAAATTAAGCAGCTTCGATTGCATTACCTGAGAAATAAAAGCTAAATTCCTACAACAAACACAGTTTAGCTAATCATATCATGCTTAAGAGGAAAAATGACCCTCATGGCTGTTGCAAGTCTGTAGCATGAAAATTTAAATGTCATAACCAGTGACTGCTGACTACACCTATCTTCTGTTGTCCTATTAAATAATTTATTATTATTATTATTATTATTATTATTATTATTATTATTATTATTATTATTATATAAAACAAACCCTGCCTTTTGTAGTGCAACATGCTTTTTTCCAGCCCTGTGATGATAATGAGATCACTTTTTGCACTTGAGTTAATGCTAATTCGATAAGCATTTTCCTATAAACAGACCCCTCCTGTACACCCAAGCTTTTTAACTTTATGGAATCTTCCAGGATTCTTATTCTTCAATACACTCTGACCCCGTGAGATCACTGTGGGAACCAGACCTTTTCACGTTGGCTAGACCCCTTGCCTTTCTTCCCTGTTCCCTTGCCTCTTAGCCATGTTTGCTATTTTCCCATGTTGTAGGACTTGTGAGAAAGTAAGTGCCAGTCTCATTCTAAAAGGAAGTTCCCTGCTGTGTTGATGGAGGGTTTCTAGAAACCCAGGGTGGAATCAGATCCATCCACAATAAGCCTGAGCCTAATCAGGGATAGGAAAACTTGAAACACAGATCAAAGAAAGAAAGAAATCGGGGTAGTAGCAGTAGTATACTGCCCTTCATCCACAAGTATCAGGGCAGTTCACAACATACAGGTACAGGGAGCTGTCCACTGCACCAACGGGCAACTAAGCACCTCTTAAAATCCCCACACCCAGTCACATTTGTACCCCAACAAGTCACAGTGAAAATTCAGTCAACTGTATTGAGCTTATGTTCAAGGCAAAGTGGGTTGGGATTGCCTTAGCCTTGCCTTAGCCTTGCCTTGCCTTGCCTTGCCTTGCCTTGCCTTGAACTAACCACCTTTTCTGTTCCATAGCACAGCGGAGCCATTTTTACTTACCGGTACTTTCAGCCATTTTCTGCAGATGAATATATTAACAACAACAAATTGGGGTAATTCTCCCAAGCCACGACATGCCCCAGATATGCAAAATGACATTGGTATTCAGTAGTCATGTCCACTGCAATGGCATCTTTCATGTCCACTAAACAACCCCAAAGGAATATTTCTGTGAACACGTGTAAGAAGATGCAGGTTTACAGACATGTGTATGGACACATCAGCAGATCTGGCAATATAAGCTTTAAGACCCAATCTTTTCATTTCTTTCTCATAAAGAAATATGGCTGCTGACAGAATCTCTCTTCCATTTGCCTTTTATAGGACTATTTTACTTAGTCCCTTTCGAGCTGAAATAAGTTTTTTCAGATCTAGTTGTGTTAGTTAAAAGGGGAGGGGAAGTGACAAATGTTCAGAGTGTTAGCAATCAAACAGCTCTTTTATATTCAGCTCTGTAGAAGCTCTTAAGTGGGTAAATGTTTTTGATCTGCAAGCAGAATAGGAACATAGGAAGCTCCATCTAGAAGGCCCATCTAGCTTAGTATTGTCTACACAGATTGGCAGTGGCTCTCCAGGATTTCAGACTATGGTGGTCTCATCCAGCCCTACTTGGAGATGTCAGGGAATGAACAAGAGACCTTCTAAATGAAGCACACATGCTCTACCACTGAGCAATAACTCTTCCCCAAATTTGGAGAGATTGGGATTATTCATATTTATTAAACTGATCTGTGTCAATCTGGTATTTTATTATTTTGAGTTTATTGTCTTTAGTACCGCTAGTCATCCCAGAAAGGGCAGTATTAAACAAACATCCTAGTAAATATTAAATGACATTTTTGCTGCTCCTCTTATGCCCTTTCATGATATGCACAGAAAGATGCTGGAAGATTGCACTCTGAACCATTAAAATTTACAACAATTCAAATGTAGCTCAACAAACAATTACGTATGTACAGTATTTTGCAATAAATACAGCAAGAGGCTCAGGTTTATGTCAAACAGGCCCCAATAATGATAAGTAGGAAATATTTGATTTAAATCCCTCTAGAAAAGACCAGACACACAATAACACACATACGTAACTAAGAGTCAAAGCAGAGGTGATTAGGCTGTGATCAGGGTGGAGAGTCCTATACATTCTGCATTACAATTTCTTTAAATAATTTTGAAAGAAACTTGTTTCTTAATCACTGTGGGCATACTTTGTTTTACACATCACCACCACCACTTATTTTTCAGAAAATCCAGTTGCTACGTAGAACTTTTAATAAGGGACAACAAGAAATATAAGAAGCTTCTGCATGGTTGACTACACAATGGATTTGAGAGAGAGACACCAAGGCTTTGTAAAACCTCTCAGTCCCTCAACAGACGCAAGCTGAGAAGAGCCCACTAACTGAACCAAACAGCCAGGAAATTTGAGATTAAAGTTCAGCAGTGTAATCTTATATTTACACTCAAATGGAAAGTAGGCTTCCTCTAGGATTATCTCCTCTTTCTTCATCCTGTTCATCAATTTCATAAAACAGACAAGAAAAAAAAAAGAGCCTGCACAGAAAGTCTGCCCTAAAGACGTTACTTGAGCAATCATTTACCTCTCTGGCAACTAACTGAGAGCAGAAGTATGAAAAAGTGTTTACAACACGCTTTTCAGACACTTTCCTATATTGTTCATGCCTTGTGACCAAGTTCTTCCGCATAAATTCCCACATTACATTACAAAACAGACGATGATATGAATAACAGCAGCAACAACAAAGTAATAGAAAATTAAGAGCAAAAAAAAGAGGACAGTAACGGTGCTGATGATAATACACAAAATAATACAAGATCACCAGTTAAGAGAAAAAGAGGAAAATCACCCAGTCTATGAGTGCTTGTGGGACATTTGAAAGTAAAGCAGTCTATTCAGAGTCATTCTGCGGGTAGAATAAAGGAACTCAGCATTCACCCTCTTCTGGAGTACTACTACTACTACTACTAATAATAATAATAATTTAATATCGAACATTTAAAACTTCCTGATACAGAGTAGAAACCACATGCCACAGGCCTCAACCCTGACAATCCCCAGGGCTCAAATTAAGCCCTGTGATCTTACCTTAGTTGAGTTGGATTGTTTAGGCAAGAGAAAAAGACGTTCGCTGAGCACCTCAGTACAGCACAGAAGCAAACAAGGTTTCGGATCTAAGCAGCCTCCAGTTCCGGTGGCTTTGACACCAACTGCACCACGATCCTGGGCAAGTCCACACAGAAGGAAACCCAGCTGAGTTCAAGGAGACTCCCTGCCACAAAAGCGCGCGCAGGACTGCAGCGCCAAACCTCCGGGTCCCCTTGATTCTCCAACCAGCAACGAGCGCCTGCTAACTCAATGGCCCCGTTTGCAACATGCAAAGCTCTGCGTTTAACGGCTCCCTCCCTCCAGGTCGTACCTCCTCCTGCCCAGCCCAACATCGCGCTTCCCAGCCGAGAGATATAACCAACCCTCCCTCCGTCTCCTCTCCTCGCGTCCTTTCGGAACGCTCCCTGCCCTGGCTCGTTTCCTCACTGACGTGTCAGGATCATGGAGCAGCAGGCGGAGAGAGACCCGCACCCAGACTTCCAAGCGGGAAGGAAGGCTCCCCAGTGGGGAGCCCCACCCAAGCCCAGCTCCCGGACTCCCCGCACTCGCCCCACGGAGCTTTCGTCCTCCACCACCACCTCCTCCCTGCCAGCGCCTTTCCGCTCCGCTCCTGGCGGTGCGCCGCGCAAGGAAGGGCCCGGCAAGCCCTGTCCCGAAACGCCGACCTACCTTAAGCTTGCAGCGGGTCCGAGGACGGCGGCTGCAACTTCTGCTGCTGCTGCTGCGGCTGCAACAACAGCAAGCGGAGGCGCCATGCAGCTTCTCCCGCTGCGAGACGCTCAGAATGGATGCAAGAGCCTGGCGGGGTCATCCGAGGACGGGTTTCAGCGTTTGAGGTGCATGTGACGCGGAACTGGCGGGACGCCTCGCCGCCTGGTGGGCGGTTGTGACCCCTGCAGGCCCCTGCTCGACGCAGGCAGAAATTCAACAGGTATAGCACCTGTTTGCACCTTATCACAGCCTCCCCGTGCCAGGAAAATGCTGACTGTTAAAAGGAAGCATTCTCTTGAGGCCGTTCTTTTATCTATACTGTACTGTATTTGTACTGTATTTAAAAATTACCAGCAAATAGTTACAAAGATGGGGCCCGTTTTTTCAAATACAGTGGTACCTCAGGTTACATACGCTTCAGGTTACATACGCTTCAGGTTACAGACTCCGCAAACCCAGAAATAGTGCTTCAGGTTAAGAACTTTGCTTCAGGATGAGAACAGAAATCGTGCTCTGGCGGCGCGGCGGCAGCAGGAGGCCCCATTAGCTGAAGTGGTGCTTCAGGTTAAGAACAGTTTCAGGTTAAGTACAGACATCCAGAACGAATCAAGTTCTTAACCTGAGGTACCATTGTAAAAGCACAGAAAATGCTGCTCACCTTTCAATTATTAATTTTTTTGGCAGCTTATGCCATTCTTGCTTAGACAAGCCTCCCCAGGTGCTTAGAAAGTGGAGGTAATTTTAATTTATTTTAACTTTTGGATGATTTAAAATGAATGTTTCTTAATTTTATTTTTTCCTCTTTTTGTAAGAAGGATTATTTTTTTTACAAGCAAACTGTATAAATTTTATGGAATAAATAACTATAAAGCTATTGGCAGTCGAAAGAGGGCAAGGAACACTCAAGTTAACGATAAAATTAAAAGTAGCAGATAAAAGCAGTGTCATATATTTCTGTTCATGGTTAACATGTTTTGTTTTGTTTAAAAAAAAAAGACTTGAGGGTAAAAAGGCTCACTGCCTGGCACTTAAAAGATTACAGTGTGGAAACCAGGAAGGGGCGTAGCTCAGTGGTAGAGCATCAGTGTTGTAATGAAAAGGTTGCAGGTTCAACACCTGGAATTTCCAGGTAGGGATCGGGGATGTCCCCCATCTGAAACCCTGGGCAGCTGCTGCCAGTTAGCATGCTGTCTACAATACCATAGTCTGAGTCACGACAGCTTCCTACAGACAGGATGCTGCCATCGAAAAGCTCCTCTTCCCAATCACCATCCACCATGTTTCAGTCAGTCAGCAACCCTCTTTTCCACTCAGCTGCCACGCCCTTTGAACCCATGGAAACAAGTGGACATAAACGGGAGTGATAAAGCACCTTCCTTGTTCTGTGAAGGTGCAAGGCATGTGTATTATGTTTCCTTTCATCCACAGAATGTTTGGTAATGCCGCTTGCTTTTCACAACAGCTTGAGTTACCAGCACCTTAGTTAGTTGACTTTACCTCAAGACTTATCTTTTAAGGCCTTGTGGGGGCAGAGAATGGACTTTAAATCATAGAATAGTAGATTTGGATGGGACCTCGAGGATCATCTAGTCTAACCCCCTGCAATTCAGGAATCTCAACTAAAGCATACATGACTGATGGCCATCCAACCTCTGCTTAAAAGCCTCCAATGAAGGACTTGCTTGCTGAGATAGGCCAAAATTGAAATGCTCCGGTTTGCTGCTGAGATATATATGAGTTTTTTTGTCAGTTTTGCTGAATGAATTGGTTTAGTTACTGGTTTATGATATTTAGTGTTTTAATATGAATGCTGCAAACCTGTGAATACTGACAGCCAGTGGCGTAGCGTGGGTTGTCAGCACCCGGGGCAAGGCAAGTAATTTGCGCCCCCTAACCCTGGATTTGCGCCCCCTAACCCTATCCCTAACCCTAACCCCCAGATGTTGCGCCCGGTGCGGCTGGCCCCCCCTGCACCCCCCACGCTACGCCACTGCTGACAGCAAATTGGCAGTCTAAAAATACAGGGACAAATAAAAGCAATAGTAAGATAGGCAATTTCCAAGTTGTCTACCAGCTGCTGGGAACAATAGAAGGCTGTTGCCTTAATGCAGGCATAGGCAAACTCGGCCCTCCAGATGTTTTGGCACTACAATTCCCATCATCCCTGACCACTGGTCCTGTTAGCTAGGGATGGTGGGAGTTGTAGTCCCAAAACATCTGGAGGGCCGAGTTTGCCTATGCCTGCCTTAATGTTCTGCTTGTGAGCTTCCCAAAGGCATCTGAATGTCATTGTGCGATACCAAATCCTGGATGATTAGGAACATTGGTCTGATCCAACAAAGCTCTTCTTGTGGTCCCAAAGACTCCCAGTGTCACTGCTTACCTCTATAAATTCATGTTGCTGCAGAGCCTCTCCACAAAGACAAAGTGGGATATCTTTGCATGTACATGGAAAATACAAAGGTCTTTAAAAAAAGTAATATAAAAAACAACAACCAGTTTCAGCCTTAGTTTCCTATCAGCGAAACAGGAACATTAGGCCATAGGTGCTTTGCTGGTTTCTTCTAATTTTTCCTTGAACAAGGAGTTTGGCTTGTGGGGACAGACTGTGCATCTTTCAACAAGAAGAATCTGATGTAGAAACAACCAAAAAAACATTAGCACATATCCAATGTGCAACTGAGCCATAGATGTGGGCAATCTTATGACGATCTCTAAAGTTGTGGGAATGGATAGGGTAAGCACTGTAATGCACTTTTAAATGCTGTGGAAATTTAATTCAGGCTAGTTTCAAATAAAATGCATGTATGGGAAGCAACAATAGGGAATATTTTTAAAAACTTGTTTACTTTTAAATAATATAGATATATTTCGAAACTCACTTCAAATGCAGGGCAAGGTCTGCACGCTGCCTGGATACAAACATAAGCCTCTACGTAGGGCCTACAGGGACTGACATTTTATAATTTCTTTGACAATTCCCTTTAACTATGAAGGTTTAATTCATTTAATTAGAATCCTAGCACAATCCCTGGCAATTCAACAGCCATATCCTGTGTTCATACCGCAACCGTCTTACCACTGCTCTCCTTCATTAAGTATGGATGAGTGAACATTTAGGAAACTGCTTGCATAAAAGGAGTGTTGATAAGAGTATACAGTATATTGAAAGTGATGATTAATAATCTCAGTTAATGTAAGAAATGCATGATCAGAGGCAAAAATAATAATAATGAAATCCTGGGCTGAGAGCTGTGTTGACCTCAGTTATTGACCTCAGTTAGTTGAGCCAGAGTAGCCATAACCTCCTTAATTCTTTTACCAAGGTCACCAGACATAGTTTTGCAAGACTACTTTGCCATTTTATCTCCAAGGCTTTATGAACACATTTGCATGTATTCATCATCATCATAATAAATTTTATTTATACCCCGCCCTCCCCTGCCAGAGCTGGGCTCAGGGCGGCTAACACCAGTAAAATTACAATAAAAACATAATAGGAAAAAAACCAATTTAAAATACAGGTTAAAATGCAATTTAAAATGCAGCCTCATTTTAAAAGTAGCCCATAGATCAAAACCATAAGGGTCAGACTGAGTCCAAACCAAAGGCCAGGCAGAAAGATGTCAAGTCCCACAGGGCCCTAGTCTCTTGTGATAGAGCGTTCCACCAAGTTGGGGCCAGTGAAGGTGCAAGGTCCTGAAAAGGCCCTGGCCCTAGTTGAGACCAATCTAACCACCTTGCGACTTGGGACCTCCAAAGTGTTATCATCTGTGGACCTTAGGGTCCTCCACGGGGCATACCAGGAGAGGCAGTCCCGTAGGTACGTGGGTCCTAGGCCGCATAGGGCTTTAAAGGTCAAAACCAGCACCTTAAACCTGACCCTGTACTCCACCGGGAGCCAGTGCAGTTGGTAAAGCACTGGATGAATGTGATCCCGTGGCAAGGACCCCGTAAGGAGCCTCGGCGTGGCATTCTGCACCCGCTGGAGTTTCTGGGTCAGCTTCAAGGGCAGCCCCGTGTAGAGCGAGTTACAATAATCAATGCTAAGGGGTATGGTGGGTTGCATCTGCCATGTGCCCAGGTTTGCTTGGCTCATGCTACAGGAGTATAGAACTGGGGTTGTCAAAGAACAGCAGCTTGCTCTGATCTCTGGGAGAGTCAGAGAGCTGGGTTCCGGCTTCATTCCCCATAAACTGAGATGGATCTGGCAGGGAACTGCAAGTGTGTTGTCTCAGGGTCTTCCTTGAGCAGCCCAGGTTCCCCTCCTATCTAGGGGCTGTGATTTTGAATTGGAGTGGGGGTGGCAGCCATTATGGGATAGTTAATATGCAACTGGCCAACTCTTCAGGGCTGTTGTGCAGCAGTTGCCCAAGGGAGGGCACAGGCAGGCTCTCCTAGCTTTCCCACTTCTGTTATGAGCCCTACAGATCACAGTGGAAATGCATCCCTCCCAGTAAACATGCATCGGCTTGCACTATAAATCTGCTAACAGTTTTAAAACGCACATGACTGCGATCTGCTGGTACTTTGTGGCAGTGTCAGGGCTTAATTCCAGAATTACTGTGGCAATTGAATTCCATAATTTATTTACTCCAGTCAGGGTTAGATGTCATAGAGGACATCTGGATAAATGAGATCATACTGTGCCAGTAAAATATGAATGTTCCTCCAACAGTTCCGATAGGCATATGGCGGTGTGTTGTGAATCCTCCAGAGTTGTTTCTTGCATTTGAACACTGAGTTTAAAACAAGAACAACCAACATACCGGTAATTTATCTGAGGCAATATAATGCATGGTGTCCATTTGGTAGCAAAATACATGGGAACTTTAATTTTAGTTGTGTGTGCGTAAATATGCATCTATCTTAGCAAGAAGATTCATGTCAGATGTAAGGAAATTGGAATATGTACTAGGAATGACAAAAATTAAATAGTGGGTTATGCCACTCTGAATTAAATTTGACAGCTGAAGAATAATGAGGCTTGGGGTGCAAATGCCAGGAAGGGTCCACAGGAACTGATGCTGGCATCTTGTGTGTGTGTGTGTGTGTGTGTGTGAGAGAGAGAGAGAGAGAGAGAGAGAGAGAGAGAGGGGAGAGGAGTTATAACTTTCTACTGTTGTGGCCCAGTACCAATAGAATAAATGCTAAGCAGGGCAGATGCAGCCACTATCTTTCTTTCTCCCAGTGTCGCAGGGTGCAGTATTTGGACTTAGAGGCATTGTGGTGAAATAAAGATAGCAATTTTTTATAATAAAAAAATCTATTTATTTAAAAGCATCTATAAAACTGCTTAATATTTTAAAGAACTCTAAGGTGTACAATTTAAGGACAAGAAACAATAGTATAAAGGCATATAAAAACAAATTAAAGCAGGAAATTCAGAGAATTGAAACAAATAAAAACAGGTTCTGCCTTATGGGACAGGGAAACCCTGGGTGAAAAGGCATGTCTTTACAAGATGTCTGATGATTGCTGCTTCACTTATGGCAGAGGGAAGGTTATGCCACGGTACAGGGGCGAGAGCAGAAAATGGACAAAAAAGTCACCGCCTTGCAATATTCTGCAGGTTGATGTTCCATGGTCAGACTTTCCCCAGATGATCTAAGTGATATTACAGGTTTATACAAGAGAAGGCAGTCTTTCGGGTAACCTGGTCCAGAGTAGTTGCAACCACCCAATTCAGCACTTCTCATATTAATGCTGGACTATTAAAAAAAGTTAGAATGTAAAAAGAATTAGAAATAAAAACAATACTGCTGCTGCCACTGCTGGGTAAGCTTGTGGGAGGGGAACAGTTCCTTATCATCCTTTTATGTGATCCCAGCTGTTAGCCTGCTACCAAACTGTTCTTCCCTATATCTTGCTTCCCTGTCCACTTCTGGAGTTTGGGAGTCACCTGTAGTTGAAAAGCCAGGGACAGGAGCCTTGCTAGAAGAAAATGTGGCAACCCTAAAAGGAAGGCTTGCCAAACAGTTTTTATTGTCAGGCCCACAGCTGCTGTGTCAGGGTTTCTGAAGCAATAACCCTAATGAGAAGGGGGCTTCAGCCCATGCTGAACCTATCAGATCAGATGAACGACCCACTGGATGGGGTGGATGAGAATGTCCCTACCTTTCCCCAGTGTGCTCTTCTGTCATTTTTGTGCTACAGAGCCATCACTCTGGAGCAACCTATAGCTACACTCTAGATAAGTGTTGCACATGATTCAGCCATTCCCTTTGTAATTTCCTAAATGAATTTTTGGCTCTTGCCTGTCCTGCCAATGGATAAAAGGCAGCCATTTCTCTTGATTAAATTGCAAAGAACAGAAAGAACAGAAAGTGTTGGCGGGGGGATGATTCCCAGGGCTATTTGAATCCCTATATGCTGAGATCCCTGATTCTGTTCACAGGAGAAATTTAGGCATAAAAATGTGAATTCATGCTGCTAAATTCTTAAAACTGTCCCAGAGTGTTGGCATGAAGTGCTCAGTCTCCATCAGTAATGACTGGGTGCAACTCCAGGCTTGCAAACACATTCTAAATCTAGACTTATAATCTTATGGTCAAGGTTATCCAGTGCTTTTCTTCTAGGAGAAAAAGGTGCCAGTACTGCGTACCCTTGAGGACCCCCAGGAAAAAAACCACTGAGGTTATCTATACTAGGATATCCTAAAAACAGCAGCAGCAGTAGTAACTGCAGAGATATGTTTTTAGGTGCTTGAAGTCTTGCTAACAGAAGACTGGCTAAAACCACTTAGAGCAAAGGTGGGTAAGCTATATGCAACATCTGCTTTTTATCTGATCCCTGAGCTGTCCGGGACTGCACCCCTGCTGCCCCAGATGTGGTGATTTGGATGTTTCTAGACGTGCTAGGCCAAAAGAAGCGGCTGTGTTGCTAACACCCTGTTAAGAGGGAAACAGGAATGCCTTATGAGGCTAGTTGCCTCCTGTAGGATTGCACAGCTCTCGCAATTGCTCCACATCTAGAAACCTCTGGGAGCTTCATGACAGGTGTTTATTGTGGGGTAGGGGGAAGCCATACACCAGCGGCGTAGCGTGGGTTGTCAGCACCCGGGGCAAGGCAAGTAATTTGCGCGCCCTAACCCAAACCATCCAGATGTTGCGCCCGGTGTGGCCGGCCCCCCCTGCACCCCCCACGCTACGCCACTGCCATACACTTTAAATGTATGGTGTCTATGCAGCCCCAGTTCCAACAACCAAAGTGGATCATTCAAGGTTGGGAATGTAATGTGACCTGCAGGTTGAAAAGACACTTGATTAAATCATGATATATTTTAATAGCAAACTCAGTTCTCTCAGTGCCAGCCCTTATGTAGCCAAAACCACACAATGCCTAGACAAGAGGGAGATATCAGTAGGCTTGGCACAGGCCCAAGGTTTGCAGAAGTACAAAAACAATTTAGGGGGAAAACCTAAAAGAGGTGGGGATTGCAAAACAAGTCAATGAGCATGTCCAGTGGGTATCAAATGTTGTCTGGCTGTTGGCAGGAAAAACAGAAATGGGTGGAATGGAGTAAATGGAAACCTGAGCAGGAGTACTCCTTACTGTAACATTTTGTTGCAGGACCCATTTGTAACTCATAAATAGTAATGCATGCTAAGACTGTTGCAAAGCTTCATGGTTTTGTATAATGTAGAGAACTATAACCTGAGATGCAGAAATGCAAAAGACAGAGCTAATGTTACCTGAAGTATTAGGAAAACTTTTAAATGATTTTTTCACCTAATACTGATTTTAAAAAATCTTCTTCCTTCGTGGCATCTGATTTTAACTTGGAGCATTAGCCTGCCAAGTAATTTCCATATTTGCAAACCCCGAGACAGACTTCTCAGCTTACAGACAATACTTTTATTTGCTATACTACACCACTCAGACCAATTCATCAGACCAAGTTACCTTGACAGCTCTACTCTGAAGCAACTGTGCTCTAAATTGTGCTTTTCAAAAAGTAAAAAATTAAATTCAGTGAAGTCTGCTACATTGTATAAACCTAGATGATAATAAGAAGATGCACCCAAATCCATGGAAGCAGGCTTCTGCAAATGAACCACCTTTTGAAATATGTCCTGCATGTATAGTAATGCATTGTACAAGTGCTGTTGCTGGATTTCTGTGTCCAGAGCCCAGGTCTGCACGAGTGGCTCCCTTTGCTGAATTGGGATCATAGGCTCAAAAAAGCAGACAGCAAGGCCAGCTCTGATAGTGCCAATTGCCTCATTTTGGGGTGTAGGGGGCTACATCTAGAACAGGTGACCAATGCTTTCAAAACTGGCAGCATCAAACCATCTCCCAAGTGACCATGTACAGCTAGATCTTTATGCAAAGCCCAATTCTACATACAAGCCTCTTTGGAATGTAGGCACAATATTTTCCTAATGGTTAGTAGGAAATGGTCTTTAATAGACTACAGAGCAACAGGACTGTTGTGGTTCAGAACATCAAAAGAAAAATTCTACTGACACATTCCTACAGTGCTAGCAGTTCTTTTTGAAAGTCTGTCCCCAGTGTGATGTATTGGTCAGGCCAGACGCTGTTTGGCTGATAGAGTCTAATGTGATCACAGCAGGAGCTGCTTAGGCTTCAAGGCCACGTCATTTCAATTAGAAAGGTGAAAAATAAAACATTTGTGTGACTAGGGTGACCATAGCAAACCACAGAAATGGTGCCTGCTTCACAGGCACACTAAATCAAGAGAAGTTACAATTTATCCTCAAATTAATAGTAAACATATTTCTCTAGAGTAATTCAGAACCAGCAAAGTGGCTGTTAAAGGATCGCATATGTTTTGGATTTAGTATTGTTGACAGTATTGTCGACAGAATTCCTGCGATAGTTTAGAAAGTCTGGACAACAATAGTTGTGGCTAGACAATGGGGACAGAGTATTGCCAGCACATAACTCAGGTGCTCAAAAGTTTGCACTGGTTTGCACCTTATACTACTGGGTCAGGTTAAAAGTTATTATATTAATTTACAAGGCTCTTAACAACTTAGGTCCAGGGTACCTTAGGGATGGCCTGATCCCTTATATCCCTGCTTGATCACCACAGCTTGGATACATAGTTTGCATCAGCAAGGAGCTGATGCAAAAAGCCAGTGTGGTGTAGTGGTTAAGAGTGGTAGATTCGTAATCTGGCGTCTCCACTCCTCCACATGCAGCTGCTGGGTGACCTTGGGCTAGTCACATTTCTCTGAAGTCTCTCAGCCCCACTCACTTCACAGAGTGTTTGTTGTGGGGGAGGAAGGGAAAGGAGAATGTTAGCGCCTTGAGACTCCTTCGGGTAGTGATAAAAGCGGGATATCAAATCCAAACTCCTCTTCTTCTACTGTTGAAATGAATCCTTTATATAGTTTGCATGGTTTGGCAGTGCTTGTTTTAAAGGAATTCACTAGTGGAGAATGAATGCAAAAGGGAACATTTTGCCTATGCAAAAAAGCACATTTAATTTTAATAAAATACAATTATATAATAAAGCAACACTATAATAATATATGAGATTTCGGTGCTTCCTAATGGGGATATTATAAATTGGTTGTTAAGATCTCACAAAAGGGTAAATGGCAGCACATTTTTTTTAACTGGAAAGGGTAAATCTGGATTAAAGGGGTGGGAATATAAATGTTTCAATGTTAGCTCCACTGTGTGGACACTTAACAAATCTGCATACATGAAGAGCACT
Source organism: Podarcis erhardii (assembly GCF_964252035.2). Classification (NCBI taxonomy): domain Eukaryota; kingdom Metazoa; phylum Chordata; class Lepidosauria; order Squamata; family Lacertidae; genus Podarcis; species Podarcis erhardii. The sequence continues at coordinate 35,399,617 of NC_138499.1, forward strand.
CATCTTACATTAAACACTTGCATGGAATTAAGCACTAACATTTAGCATTCTTCTCCATTCAACTTTTACACCACTAGCAATTATTAGAACAGCCCTAATCTCTGAGTACTTTTTGCTTTCTGTTATTTCTGCCTGCAGGTATTCCCCCCTGCCCCCATTCTTAATAGTCTCACACAATCTCATTTCTGGGATATAAATTATATAAAAGGTAAATATGATTGTGCATGATGTGCAAAAAGTGGACAGAGCAAAGTTTTTCTTTCACACATTATACTAGAACCTGGGGCCTTCCAATGAAGCTAAATATTGAAATACTCAGGTCAAACAAAAATAACTACTGCTCACAGCAAATGGCTAAACTATAATCTCACTCCCAGTGGGACTACTGTGTCAGAGGTAGCATGCCTCTGACAAATATATTGTTGGGCAACACAAGTGGGGATAATGTTGATGCACTCTGGTCCTCCCTGAGGCCTTGCCATGACCATCTATATGTGTATAGATTAAATTTTATCAATGTTTAATTGCTTTTTAAATTTCCCCCTATGTTTTCAGAAGTTCATATTTTTATCTGTAAGCCACCTTGAGTCCCATCAAGGAAAAATGCAGGGCATAAACAAATATATAATCATAATAATCTAGCTCGCCACTGTAAGAGCAGAGTGCTAGATGGACCTTTGGCCTGATCTAGAAGGGCTCCCACTAGGGGGAAGAATATGTAGTTATTTCAATTACTCAGACTTAGTATCCATAAGGTATAGCTTGAGGGCTAAGAGAACAGCAAATCCAAGAGGCGACGGGATTAGTTTAGTCGAAAGCTGCAGTCTGATGTACTTGCCCCGGAGAAATACCTATTGATCGCATCGAACTGAGCTACATATGTCACATTAAGCGCCTCAACAACTCTCTCCCTCAACCTACCCCTCGTCAACTCCCTGACGCCATAAACCACGAGAGCAAGTCGTGAAGCATTCTGGGAAATGTAGTCGCTTTCGCGCCCCTGTCTATTTGATCGCGCTCGTCCCTCCGCGACAGAAAACACTACATTTCCCGGTCGTCCTTGTGCAAAAACATCCTTCTTCATGGCTCTCGGTTTTTCCCGTACCGCGTTGCATGTTGGTACCGGTAGTCTTTTAATCACCGGGATCCCTATTCTACAAGACCTGACTTCCTGGGCGGAGGATACTACATTTACCGTGTGCCTCAGCCCGCCGCGCTTGCGCCGTGTGCATGGAAGGAGGGGAGGGGAAAGGCCGTTACGTTGCGGGCAACGGCCAGGGCAGTGAAGCGGCAGTCAGTGTTGGTGCCGGAGGCTTCCGCGTTGACTGTTAGGGCTGGTGCGCCGCGTCAGGACGAAGGGCGGCTTGTGTCAGGCTCCGTCCGTTACGGTGGGGAGGGGAGAGCGGGGCATGAAGCTGTGAGGGGCCGCGAGCCGAAGGGAGCGGGGAAGGAGAGCGGCCGCAGGCAGGCGAGAGGAAGAGGAGGAGGAGGAGGCGCGGAGCGATGTCTCAGCCGCCTCAGCAACATCCGCCTCAGCAGGAGCAGCAGCCGGTGGCCGCGCCGGTCTCGAAGAAGAGGGACCGGAGGATCTTCTCGGGGACTTGCCCGGATCCCAAGTGCCAGGCGCGGCTGTTCTTCCCGGCGCACGGGCCTCTGAGCAGCGGGAGCATCGAGTGCACGGACTGCGGGCAGCGCCATGAGCAGCGGCAACTGCTGGCGGTGGAGGAGGTGACGGACCCGGACTTGGTGCTGCACAACTTGCTGCGGAACGCGCTGCTGGGGGTGAGCGGGGCGGGGCCCCCCAGGAAGAACACCGAGTTGGTGAAAGTCATGGGCCTGTCCAACTACCACTGCAAGCTGCTGTCTCCCATCTTGGCCCGCTATGGCATGGACAAGCAGACGGGCAAGGCCAAGCTCCTGACCGAGATGAACCAGGGGGATATCTTTGACTGCGCTCTTCTGGGCGACCGTGCCTTCCTCATTGAGCCTGAGCATGTCGACACGGTAGGGTATGGCAAAGACCGCTCCGGCAGCCTTCTCTACTTGCACGACACCTTGGAGGATATCAAGAAGGCCAACAACAGCCAGGAGTGCCTCATCCCGGTCCACGTGGATGGGGATGGCCATTGCTTGGTGCACGCAATCTCCCGGGCGCTGGTGGGCAGGGAGCTGTTCTGGCACGCTTTGCGGGAGAATCTCAAGAAGCACTTTAGGGAGAATCTCAGCCGCTACAAAGCTCTCTTTCATGACTTCATTGATGCGGCAGAATGGGAAGACATCATAAACGAATGTGATCCTTTGTTTGTTCCCCCAGAGGGTGTACCAATGGGCCTTCGAAACATCCACATATTTGGACTAGCCAATGTGCTGCACCGGCCCATCATCCTCTTGGATTCCCTGAGCGGAATGCGTAGTTCAGGAGACTACTCTGCCACTTTTCTACCTGGATTGATACCAGAAGAAAAATGCATGGGAAAAGATGGCATGTTGAACAAACCTCTCTGTATTGCCTGGAGTAGTTCTGGCCGTAACCATTATATTCCTCTGGTTGGGATAAAAGGTGCTGCTTTGCCTCAATTGCCTATGAAATTACTTCCTAAAGCTTGGGGAGTACCTCAGGACCTTATTAAAAAATACATCAAATTGGAAGATGATGGTAGTTGTGTGATTGGGGGTGACAGAAGTTTGCAAGACAAATATTTGATGAGGTTGGTTGCTGCCATGGAAGAGGTTTTCATGGATAAGCATGGCATTCATCCCAGTTTAGTAGCTGATGTACATCAGTATTTCTATAGAAGGACTGGTGTAATAGGAGTTCAGCCTGAAGATGTCACAGCAGCTGCTAAAAAGGCAGTGGTGGACAACCGCCTTCACAAGTGTCTCATTTGTGGTGCCCTTTCAGAACTTCATGTTGCTCCTGAGTGGTTGGCTCCTGGAGGGAAACTGTATAATTTGGCAAAAAGTACCCATGGCCAGCTAAGGCCTGATAAAAATTATAGTTTCCCTCTTAACAATTTGGTATGTGCCTATAATCCAGTTAAGGATGTACTTGTACCTGATTATAACTTGAGTAATTTGACTGTCTGTAACTGGTGCCATGGAACATTGGTGCGTCGTGTCAGAAATGATGGTTCTGTTGTGTATTTGGATGGGGACAGAACTAATACCAGATCGACAGGTGGTAAATGTGGTTGTGGATTCAAGCATTATTGGGAAGATAAGGAGTATGACAATCTCCCTGAAGCTTTCCCAATTACTCTAGAGTGGGGTGGGAGAGTGGTGAGAGAGACGGTATACTGGTTTCAGTATGAAAGTGATCCTTCTCTAAACAGCAATGTGTATGATGTTGCAATGAAACTTGTTACCAAGCATTTTCCTGGAGAATTTGGCAGTGAGATTCTTGTCCAGAAAGTTGTCAATACCATTCTACATCAAACAGCCAAAAAGAACCCTGATGATTATACGCCTGTAAACATTGATGGTGCTCATGCCCGAAGAGTTGATGATGTGCAGCAAGGACAAGACTTGGAATCTCAACTTCCAACCAAAATTATTCTTACTGGTCAGAAAACAAAAACATTGCACAGGGAAGAGCTAAATATGAGTAAAACTGAAAGAACTATTCAGCAAAACATTGCAGAACAGGCACCTATAATGCAGAAACGCAAAACAGAAAAATTGAAACAAGCACAAAAAGTGCCACCTAGAACATCTTCCCCAGGTTCTGTTCCTGATGGGCCATCTTCTGCACCTGCTACACCTACAAAGACTCCTTATTCCCCAACATCTACAAAAGAGAAGAAAATACGCATAACAACAAATGATGGGCGGCAGGCCATGCTCACTTTGAAATCCACAACCACATTTCTAGAACTGCAAGAAAGCATCGCTAGAGAATTTAATATTCCTCCCCATTTGCAATGTATTCGAGTTGGCTTTCCTCCCAAAGAGCTTATGCCACCCAAAGAAGGGCAGGAAAATGAACCTGTTCCTCTACTGCATGGTGACAGAGTAACTATAGAGATTCTCAAAGGCAAGGAGGAGAGCAGCCAGACCGCTTCAGTTCACTCGGCCCATGCTGTGAAACTTGATGATGTTGCTGTTGCTAGTAAAATTGCTTCCAAGGAAATCCAAGAACAAATCGACAAGGAAATGTACTCTCTGTGTCTTCTAGCAACATTTATGGGTAAGGAAAACACTTTTTTTCACTTTTCAAAGAGTAGAGATATGTCTCACTCTGAATTTTATAAAGCTAGAAATCCATACATGTTCTGACCAATACAAGTTGGTGTCATAATTCATAGAATCATAGAGTTAGAAAGGATCCCAAGGGTCATCTAGCTCAACCCCCTGCAATGCAGGAATCTTAACACACGGTCGGTCCTCTAATTTGAAACCATACCAAATGCCCTGCTAAGCTTTGGAAATGTGCTAGTAGTTTTATTGCTGCACAACTGTTCCTCCTTTTAAAAATAATGAAACTACTTTTTTTTTTTTTTAAAGTACCTATAACTACTGTTTCAGCCAGGGGTGAGAACTTGTGGCCCTTTAGACTTGCCTCTGCCAACGTGGCCAGTGATGGGAATGATAGTACAGCAACATTTAGAAAACAGCAGATTCCCCAACCTTGGTTTATACTTTTAGGGGCATTTGAAAGCCACTTTTCTCATCTCCCAGCTTTATCTTATGTCTTCATTTGTGTAATGTTGTGCTCTGATAAACGGACTTTTCCCAGTATTTCTAATGTTCCCTCATAAACAAATTTATTATTCTAGTAACTAGCTAGAGTTTTTTTGTGTCTGGATTCTCATTTGCTTCCTCATTTATTTACTTACTTTGCTATAAATACTATACTTAAAGCATATATATGAAGCTGTGAAATATTTACTGCAACACCTCATCTTACTTACTGTCTTAATTTAAAGCATAACAGGGTTTTGGTGAAGTAAAACAAACTTAAAAGTAGAACTGCCTGTCCAGAGAGTGTATATATAATATATGTATTTCTGCTACTCAGCCAGATCTATGAAATATTATATTTTAAGAAACCTTTTAAACCAAATTAATTGGCAGTGTTGCAAATAAAATCAATGTATTGCAGTCTTTGCCATTAACTTGCAGGGTGCATGACATCAAAAGTATTGCTTGGTTTCCAACCAGCTGAGGCATTTTTTTAAAAAGCCCCCCCCCCCCAATATAAAACCCTTGTGATAATTGCAGAATGGCGTAACATTTGCACAGTGTCATGAATGTTTTTGGCACTCGCAGTTGCATTATCTGTGCTGCTTTGAAAATTAGGCTTGTGTGTTAAGGCACTAAAAATAAAATGATGGAAATGACTGTTCAAAAGAAAATGGAAGTTTCTGTGTGTAATTTTATGAACCGAAAGCTTAATAGTAAATTCTTGGAAACGAAACTGAGTAGAAACTATGAAACAAAAGTGAAACTGGCAACTTTACTTCTTTTAACTGAGAACAAACCTTATGAAGTTTTGTGGTCATATGACTTTTGTTATTCAGAGAAAAATATCTCTTCAGCTGTAACCATTTCTTAACAACCACGTCTTTCCTAGTAGTTCTTGTTCTCATCTGAGTATGAAGTATAAAGGTAGTATCTAAAAGAGATTGTGGCTGCATGCATGTCAGGAAGCCTTTTAAGAAAAGAATACAGTGGTACCTTGGTTTAAGAACAGTCCTGTTTACGAATGATTTGGTTTACGAACTCCGCAAAACCGGAAGTAGTGTCCTGGTTTGTGAACTTTACCTCAGTCTAAGAACGGAATCCGAACGGTGGAAGGTCACCGGCAGCGGGAGGCCTCATTAGGGAAAGCGCGCCTCCGTTTAAGAACGGTTTTAGTTTAAGAACGGACTTCCAGAATGGTTTAAGTTCATAAATCGAGGTACCACTGTATTTAGCACTGGAAAAAAAAGTCTGAAACAAAACTGTGGGTTACCTCATATTCATGCAAGGGGGCTGGTTGGGAGGAAACATTGCATGGCAGAAAGGAGATGGGAAGGTAGGCGTTTTAGGATTAAACAAGACAAGCACGCATACTGTGTGAAAAGTAGCCAGGGTGAAGTTTGAACCTTTGTAGCAATTGCCTATTATTTCTATGGGAGAACTCTCTCGTACTTGGAGGCCTGTAACCTTGTTCAAACAAGCATGAATTGTTATTATGAAAAAATGCTCGCTTGACTCTTGGGACTGCATTCTTCAACTCCCCTCTCTCTGCTTGCAAAGAGGAGATTAAAAGTTTTCCCTTTTGAATTAACAACAGTTCCTCATAGTGTTCAAACAGAACATGTAATGGTTCTCTGTCTGTGATTGGCTAAAACAAATAGGATATCAAACCACTTCTTAAAATCCTGGTTTATTAACTGCTACAGTTAGAACAAGCCCCGGTTCTGAGAGTTAAGTTAATGTAGCTTGAGTTTTCCATTAAGATATATTGGCAGAAGGGACGCAGGTGGCGCTGTGGGTAAAACCTCAGCGCCTAGGACTTGCCGATCGCATGGTCGGCAGTTCGAATCCCCGTGGCGGGGTTCGCTCCCGTCGTTTGGTCCCAGCGCCTGCCAACCTAGCAGTTCGAAAGCACCTCCGGGTGCAAGTAGATAAATAGGGACCGCTCACCAGCGGGAAGGTAAACGGCGTTCCGTATGCTGCGCTGGCTCGCCAGATGCAGCTTGTCACACTGGCCACGTGACTCGGAGGTGTCTGCGGACAGCGCTGGCTCCCGGCCTATAGAGTGAGATGAGCGCAGAACCCTAGAGTCTGGCAAGACTGGCCCGTACGGGCAGGGGTACCTTTACCTTTACCTTATATTGGCAGAGTACTGTTCTCTTTCATTGATGCTTAAAATGAAGGTTGTCTTGTATTCCTCCAAGTACCCAAGTACTCCTATACATTCAGTAAAATGTGTGTAGCTAAATGCTGTGTTGCTAATACTTTGTCATGTGTGAAATGCCCTTAGGTTCCCAGGGAAACTAAAAGAGTGACTCCCATTGAGAGGTGATGACTATTCCCCCCCCCTTCTTTCTCTGGACCTTCATATCTCTAGCATGCTTTCCATTTGCCTTCATTGTAATATTGCAAGTGGGACCTGAAAACTTTATCTTTAAATAAAATTTTGTGTGTCTTCACATGTTACAGTATAGCCAAAGTAACACCATCCTGACTCCTCTAGAAGATCGTAGAACTCAGCTGCGGTCTTGATATCTTGGTTATGCTAGAATGTGATAGAAAGTTGTTGGAGGACTTTAGTGACATGCTGGGAACAGGCATTTGTATTTATATATAAATGAAGTTCATATTTTTCTACCAGTTGTAATTATGCTAGTTAACTAACCCTTTTTTTCTGTTCCACAGGAGAAGATGTCTGGTCTTATGCAAAAGGACTTCCTCACTTGTTCCATCAGGGTGGTGTATTCTACAATATAATGAAGAAAACAATGGGTATAATTTCTAACTATGTGCTTGTGTATATCATGCTTTTTAAGAGAAAATTATTGTGAAACCTTGATTTCTTGTACATATGTATACATATAGTGGGGGTGGGGGTGTTGCAACCATGCCATGTGTACCCCAAATGAGAAGGCAAATCAGGGTGATTCAGGACAGACTCTGTTGTTCCCTAGTTTGATTTTGCCATTAACAAGTTGTGTCAAGGCAGATCAGGGAGTTCTCATACTGCAAGTAGCTCTGTTACTTTCGTTTTTCCAGAAAGTTCAATACCATGCACATCTCCTTGCTTGTTTTCTTTTCTCAAAATCGAAACAAAACTGACTGAGGAAACACCCAGAGCTCAAGAGGGGAAATATGGAGAGATGGGAGGATCTTCTGTTTTGCCGGACAAGTCTAGCTTTTAATCACGATTTCACTCCCTCAAAAGGAGAGACCATACATACAATTTGTATGCAATTCTGCGAGAAAATAAAACACTTCCTCTTAAAAAACCTCAACAACTTAAATGTTTCCTGGCACGAAGTCCACTGGTTGGATCTGCCTGAACTTTGGCAAGCTTAATCCACTCTGGATGAGCTCCTTTGCCTGCAAATTATACCCACTTATGTGAAAAGGGGGGGGGGATACAGCTATTTTTTAGATTCCCCTTTATAGTTATGGGAATAAAACAGTTTCATTTTTTATATATATATTTTTTATTCAATTTTCCATCCATAACAAAGAAGACAAAACAATAAAGAACATACAACATAAAACAGTTTCAGGTTTAACGGATTGGATTCGGCCTGAATAGCAAATCAGAATGACACAGAGCAGATCAAACAGAGGAGGATGCTTTAGAATGCTACAGATACAAAGCCACTGATGTGGTTGCGGCACACACTTGCTATAGTAAAGAGAAATGTATATTGCTTCGGGCTTTAAAGGAAATTGACAGAGTGGGTAAAGGTCTGTAAGGCCTTCTAAATTAGTGGTACTGTTGTCACAATTGTTTTCCTTGTCTTCTTGAACTAAATTGTGTGCGCACTCATTTTCTTGATTGAGGAACAAAATCTGTGTTATAAGCCAAAGTCAAGAACTGAAAAGGAGAATGTGATACAATTAATCCTGAAACATAGAGCTTCAATCTAACTAGCTGCATTTGCTGGTGTCATTCTGCAGCAGGTCATTCCACTCCACCCTTTTACTTCTGTAGTTCAGAGAACTTTCCAGAATGACATACAGTGGCTCAGTTTGCACATCGCATTAAGTTAAACCATCGTTTATTTTAAACTATAATGTGAATGAGCAGAATTCCCAGGGCTCTTCTCACCTGCTGCTGCTGTGCCACTGACAAAACAATCTGGAGCCTAGCTTGTCATGTCTTCTGAACATGGGCTCATGGTTTGTTTCCTCCAAACAAGATACAAGTGGTAACTCAAGGTTTATTTTTAGGTTACTACATGTGTTTTGTTTGAAAGAAACAACCTCAGACTTGAGTTCAGAGGATACAAAAAGGCAGGATCTTGATTGTTTTGTCTGCAGCACAGCTATGGAGAAAGACTGCTGCAGGAATTTTTTATCACTATGCACCGGTGCAATGCTTGTTCACTTTACAGTTTAAAGTCTTTGTTTATATTATGCTTTTCCTTTCATCAAGTCAGAGTTGTGACAAAGCCTCAGAATTCATTCTCTGTGTGTATCCACCCCTTTCCACTGCCTTTTATTTTATTTTTTAATTTCCCCCCAAGCCCATAATGCTGAACGCGCATAAATTGCAGGCTTACTATACAATGTAATATGTTAATCAGTGTGCATGCCTATTACACATCTGCAGACACACTTTTGAGGCTGTAATTACCACATGAGTTCAGCGTTTTCTCTGCCCTCAAATTGATCATTTTGTTTTCTATACAAGTTTAATAATAATAATAATAATAATAATAATAATAATAATAATAATAATAAAAAAAAAAATGTTATTTATATCCCTCTCTCCCCAGCCGAAGCCGGGCTCAGAGCGGCTAACAACAGTAAAGATGTTAGAATCCTTTCAGTGTTCCATCTTTTCTGCCAGGCTTGACATTGCGTACTTGAATGAGAACAGGATTGCTTTATTGTTGAAAAAACATTAGATAATTATCTTTGTTCTGACAACTTGTCCCAGTCTGCACTATGACATCTAAAAGTTCATTAAAAGATGCTAATAATAGTCAGTGCCCACTGATTTCCGTTTCGTTTCAGTATTGGCAATTGTACACCTCTAAGCCACTCTCCTTCTTTCTGGTTTTCTACTTTCCTGTGTGCTTTATCTCAGGGGTGGACAAATGGAACCTGCCCACCCTCCATATGTCATTTTGATAGGTGGGTGGATGTCCAACCTGTCAATCACCTGATGCCATAGGATGTCAGGTGATTCAAACTTCCAGCTTCAAGCAGAATCTTATCTCCAGTCTTTGTGCTGTGGTCCAATAGTGTTAAGATCAGAGATAATTTAATTTATTATTAAATTTATTATATTTCTGTGCTGCTTTTTACTCACACATCACAAAGTGGCTTACATACAATAAATAGCAATAACATAATAGAACATCACAATTAAAACATAAATCATATAAAAAAATTAACAAATCATGAGTAAAAGCAACCATCTTCTATAAAACGCTATTAAAAAAACAACTTTAAAAATAGACACAAGCACAACCACAAGATAAAAAAAATGTGTCTGCACTTTGACAATTTACTATAAAAAGCAGGCAAAGGTTTATCTTCAATCTTAGTACTAAGCATCACAGTATTAGGATCTAGGCTTGTAGATAACAAATCTTGCTATTTGATGTCATATACCAATTGACTGACAGTTGGGTGTGGTTTGTCTAAAACGGCCTTGCAGGCCACATTCAGGGGCCTGGCAAGCCTAGTTAAGCCCATGGGCCAGCAGTTCTTCACTGCTGTTAACAGTGTTTCTACCAAATTCTGCCTCCTGCCAACCTAGCAGTTTGAAAGCACGTCAAAGTGCAAGTAGATAAATAGGTACTGCTCCAGCGGGAAGGTAAACGGCGTTTCCGTGCGCTGCTCTGGTTCTCCAGAAGCAGCTTAGTCATGCTGGCCACATGACCCGGAAGCTGTACACTGGCTCCCTCGGCCAGTAAAGCGAGATGAGTGCCGCAACCCCAGAGTCATTCACGACTGGACTTAACAGTCAGGGGTCCCTTTACCTTACCAAATTCTGCCGCTTTGGTTACCTGAGGTACCTGATGACTTGCAGAAGATATTTTGCAATATTAAAATGGAAATAATGGAATGTAATATACATGGCAATCTTTTATTACATTTCAGTGGATGTATCTAAAGACTGCTTTCTCCTGTATAGTCATTATTTAAACTTCAGACTCTTGTTTTTCTTACAAATGTGCTCTAAATCAGAAGAGCAGGTAACGATTGTATCTAGTGTAGGGACAAATGTATAATTGACCTATGCAGACTATCTGATTACATTTGAATAGTTCCAATTCAAGTTTTTCAACCTTTTGCTGAAGATAATGAGAGAGTACTAAAGAGAAAGGATAAAAGTATTTACTGCTTAAGTCTTTTGTTATGGCGTTTACTGCCCAAACAAGCCTGCCTTTTAATGTCACTTTTAAAAATCTGCTCTATAGTTCCATTCCAGAGGGCATTTGCTTTTCCAGAACTTGATTTTTGATGTAGCAGTTGTGTGTTTAACTTAAGAAATATATATTTTATCTACCAGTTGTGATGTTTATATGTAACATCCAGGAGCAGGAGCAGTATGCCAATGTGCCATTGGGTAGAGTCTGTTACATTCATGTCCTGCTTCTGGATTTCCTAAAAACATCTGGTTGGCCATTGTGGAAAAAATGATGCAGGATTAGATGGTCCTTTGGGGTCTGACCCAACAGTTCTGCTCTTACGTTTTTGTTTTTTCCTTAGTTTTTGGTTTTTTTTAGTGCTATATGGGTTGTGTCCGAATCAGAGGGTGACTCAATGAAATTAATTGACATGACTGACTAACTAGGTCCAGTAATTTCAGTGGGGCTACACTGAGTTGAACATAGTTGGATACAACCTTTTGTGCTTATAATGTGACCCTGGTATGCTTTGTTATCTGCTTCACAGCCATCATTAAGAAGCAATATATAAACTTAAAAATATCTCTTTCCCCTTTCTATAGGTCTGGCTGATGGTAGGCATTGTACTTTTCCACACTTGCCTGGTAAGACCTTTGTGTACAATGCAGCAGAAGATAGAGTGGAACTTTGTGTGGATGTTGCTGGGCATTTTCCTGTGGGCGCCGATGTTGAAGACTTGGTTAAGGAGGCCCTAAGCCAAGTGCGAGCAGAGGCTTCTTCAAGAAGCCGGGAAGCAAGTCCTTCACATGGACTCCTAAAGTTAGGTAGCGGTGGCGTAGTTAAAAAGAAGTCAGAGCAACTTCACAATATAACAGCGTTTCAAGGGAAAGGCCATTCATTAGGAAGTGCAGCTGGTAGCCAATCACTTCATCAAAGAGCTAGGGAAGCTCCACTGTTAAGAAAGCAAAGCACAAGCACAGACTTCAGTCCAAGTTCTGCTAAATCTGAGTCTTCAGTGTACACAGGTGATTCTGGAAACAGTGAGCTAATACGGATAGCTCCTGGAGTAGGAACCATGAGAGACAGCAGGCAGCTTGATCCTAATTTGATTGAGGCACAACGGAAAAAATTGCAGGAAATGGTTTCTTCGATTCAGGCTTCAATGGACAGACACATGCGGGATCAGAATACAGAGCAGTCGGCGACACAAGACTTCTCTCAAAGGAAACTGGAAGCCGCAAGTTCATCTATTAAAACAAGGAGCCCTCAGACTGGTTTGTCTGAATCCTTTTCTTTATCAAGTGGCAGCGGACATCTGAATGCAGAAACAACTGACAGTAACATGTCAAATGCAGTGGGAACAACATTCTCCACAAGATCAAAAGCACAGAAGGGAAATTCTGTGGAAGAGCCTGAAGAGATGGATAGTCAAGATGCAGAAATCACTAATACATCTGAGCCAATGGATCATTCATGAATAGTTAACAACTGATAAAATACAAGAGATTACTGTGCAAATGTAATGTTTGTTGGCTGGGCCACATAAGATTAGTAATTGAATCTTGTATGTTTCAAAGATTATATCTTACTCATTGCATGATAGCAAGTGTGTGATAGACAATAGCTTTTAATATGCCATTTTGCTGCCCAGGTTAGCTCTCAGTTACCTGTAAATTAGTTATTAGAATATGCACTGGGATGAATATCTGCTGTAGATGTGGGTTCTTTTTTTTTGTAATTTTATTTCTGTTAAAGTCTTAATCCTCCAGCCCATGTGAAATCATTATGTTTCAAAGATTAATATGTGAAAAGAAAATCTGACAAATGTAGTGTGTTGGTTCCAGCATCAAGAGGCATTCCCTTAGATCTGAACACTTTGCATCCATTTAGATTTTCAGGTTTCTCAAAAACCCACGTATATTTATTGAGATCTCTTTAAAAGTTGTACATTTAAAGAATGATAGGGCAAAGTGCTATATAGTATAAGATGAATCTAAAGCAAAGGTGATGCAGCAATGCATGGCAGACTGAGCCAGCACAGCTTTTTCATTGCCCTGTTGGCTAGTGATTGCATGTTTAATTTTGAGCTGGTAAAGTACCATCGTGTGCTTTACATTGCAAAGGCAGTAGTATGCAAGTATTTTAAGAAACTGCAGCAGGCTAATAAGGAATTGCTTTTTGTGCAGGAAGATTTTGAAAAATAACAGTTGGTTATCAGTGCTGGCTATTAACACTTTCTAAGCATGTTGGATTAATGGAATTTAACAGAAGTTTCATCAGATTTTCAGCGATATAGTAACAGTTTCTTTTTGACTCCCTGAAATGGGAAATCCTTAGTGTTTCACTTTTATGCAAGTCTTCATGCATCACTTTGATTAAACTGTCATCCACTTAAACAGCATATTCATCAGATCTACAGTGCTATTTTTTACTAAGCAGCCATAGTATTTGCTCCGTAAAGATAGAATATTTATCTTGATACTGATGTTGCACTTTTGCCTCTTTGCTTATTTCTATTTTATGTGCATTATTACTGCTTCATCTAATGAAAATAAACTTGAAACAGTAAACGACTTATAATACAGAAGAGATACTGAAAAGAAATCTGAAGTACTTAGCTATTGAAGCCAGTGTTTACTCAACATGCAAGTTTTACCTGGTCCACAAATACTAAGTTTGTATTAATGTTTATATTCTGAAAATATGCTCACACTTTCTGCAGTTATAATCACACAGGAAACCTCTAAGCAATGCTATGATAAAATGTCCCAAGTAAGGGAAGGTTTATTTTTTATATGGGAAATTAACCGAAGGTAAAACTGCCTTGGTTCATTCAACTATATTAATCCATTCAAACACCCTTTTTGCTTTTCTCATTCAGGGACTAAATCTTTTGTTATTTCATGCACTGCTTATATATAAAACATACAGATACAACTTTCATAAATAAATGATTTCAAATATATAGTTTTGCTGCTTAATTTGGTCAAGAAATGAAATATGTGATGTAAATAGGGAATTCTAAAATTGATCATGCCACACAGAACAGGATGCTTGAGGCGGAATATAAAAAACCACTGTAACTTCTAACAAACGCACAACCAGACTTGTGGCCATGGCCCAAAGTGTTTTCCATTTGCAAGGGATTGTGCAGGGGTGGGTGATATTGGACTTTCTGGCACAGCAATATCCCATGCCCCAGTTTAAAAGGTAGCTTTTAATATATTATGAGATGGCTTGTGAGACAAACCAGAATGTAACTACTCTTTCTCTGACCATATGGATATCTGCACTGGATATCTAAATCCTGAAAATTCAGTTAACATCTCTGGCTTCTATCACACAAGCTTGGGAATTCCAGTATTTTTGGAAATATTTTTGTGGGGGATTTATAGCACAGAGCTACGGTTCCCAGGATTCTTTGGATGAGAATCATGGCCACTGTTAGCTTAAAATTGGCTTGGATTATAGGGTTGATAAACAGCCTGGTGGTTTGATATTTTTCTTCTTAGCTTGGAAATACTTTGGTGGTTTTTCATTGTGTGCAAAGGAGGATAATTGTCAACATCCTTTACGCAAAATGCATGTATAAATGAGCAAGAGCTGTAAAGTTGGGAAGGCATGGGTGATTTTATAATTTAATGTGGTGTGAACTAAGAGTTAAGTACATCTTTTCTGTTCCTTGTAGAATTCCTTTCTCTTGAGGAATTGTGTTATGACTCTTCATTTTTCCCTACTCAGAAAATAAAAATACAAAGTTATTCACTTTGTATTCTTGCCCTTGTGTGATGTGTTGAAAAGATGTTTGCAATGCTCTGTTTGTAAAATGAAAATAGTAAAGGATTAGGACAGGGCTGAGAAACCTGTGACCTTCTAGATGCCATTCAACTTAATCCACCCCAGCCAGCATGGCCAATATTCATGGAAGGCCACAGGTTTTCCCATCCTGGCTTAGGAGTGTTATGGAAAAAATATGCTGTAGCTGTATGTTGGGGAAGCATTAACATTTAATTTTTTATGTTGCAAGTGTGCAATGTAGACTTATCTCCATCAAAGTTAATGGGATTAATGTGCACAAATAAATGGTGGTCTCATTCACTTTGATGACACATAGTTGCCACTAACGTGATATATTTCACTTAGTGAGCTTAAGCACATGCAACTAGTTATAGGATTGCAGCTTCAGCGAGTGATTGAGAGTCCTCTATAAAATGAATTTATGGAAAACCTCAGATGTGGCAAGGGGATGCCTGAAGTGCATTTCCTTTAGACATTTCAAAATTCTGTCTCTTATTATTCACCAACCGTCAGGCTTTCTTATGTGTGTGGGTCTAAAATTTGACAGTTGAAAGGCCATGGTTTTCTTTCAAACACTGTTAAGTCGGTCAAAAAAGCTTGTTCTTGAACAGCAAGTTTAATGTATATATAAAAATATGAATGGGAAGTGGGAATACAGTAGTAGCACAGCAGCACCAATACACTGGTTTACTTAGGAGGGAGTAAATTCTGTACAATCAGAGAAGAAGAATGAAGAAAGTGCATTCTAGAAATTTCTGGAATTGCTGCATACTGATTTGCTTTCCATTAGTAGTATTTTAGTGGGTATACAAGGTGCACTTACTACATTACTGTTCTATATTTCTCTCGAGAGTCAACCCTTGGATATTTCAGCTTTAAAAACTTACCGTAATTATTTCACAACTGAAAAAATGGCTTGCTCACTTAATTTCACTTTTGAATGTTTGTTGTAGTATACTTCTACCCAGCTAAAAATAAAGTAGCAAGGTGTAACAAAAGTTTCTGATTTTTAAAAATAATATTTGATCTTTCCCCTTCTTTGCTTATATAATGTGTTCCTCTCATTTAGCTTTAAATAATCTACATTTTCAGTTGAAATTGACTTGTTATAGGGGCAGTATTTAGTTGCTGTGTTTATGGTCCAGACATGACGTCTATTCTCTGCTTTAGTAAAGATTACAATAGACCATTGCTGCAGCTGTATACTAACTGTTATAGAAAGGATGTACTGTATTTTCCAAAACCAAAAGGGCTTTTTTCTGAAGGGACAAATTTGAGTATATCTGCATAGTGGAGGACTTTGATGACTGCTCTTCCCTGTGCCCATGCAACCCACCTAGATTTCATATAAGTCCAATGTGTGTGAATTATCCCCGATTTCCACCAATTCTAGTGGAACTCAATTATGTGTATGCTTAGAATTCAGATCTAAGCTACTTTTTCTTTGGGTCAGTTTGACATGCTGGATGCTAATCAGACTGTCACAACCTCAGTTTGGGGACTGACATTCCAGCAAAAAGCTTTGTTCAATATATACTTGTGAATATCCCATAGTATTTTAAAGTGTTGCATTTAAAATACTTTAAGGCAGCATTCCAACTTTGCCCCTATGATTGTAGTAAAGTTAAAAGACTGAACAGTGATTCGTATTTTTAGATTTTATTTTAATGAAGGTTATTGCCAGGAAGAGAAATAGTGCACTTTTGGAAGTAATTGAGTAAAAAAAAATGTATAAATAAGCATTAGTACTGTATATATTTAGGAAACCTTTGAAAACAGCAAGTGCTTTACAAATTGAATACAATTAGAATAGCAAAGATACCATGTTCACAATGCTGGCTGTTCAGCACACTCAGATTTTATTTGTGATTGCTGTACTAATTTTTTTTTTTTTTAATCTGTATTGTATCAATAGTGTATTATAACAGTGTACTATATTACACTTTATTGTACAGTATTTGGGATTTTCTTTGATTGCTATATTAAAAACATAAGCTAAACAACTTTTTCCTAATTTCTATACCAACATTATTGTTATTAGTACTGTGGGCAAAGGCCAGCTTTTTCTGTCTTTTGTCAGAGCTAGCTGCTATGGCTGGGTGGAAGTGAGCCACACGTGAGCAGCAACCCAGGTTTTCACCTGAACAGATCTGCAAGCTGTGCTTCCATAATTGTGTCCATGAATTAATTTTTTTAAATCATATTTCATTTGTCGCCATCTGGGTCCCAAAGCAGCTTAACAAAATGAAAGCATACAAAATATTAAAAACCTACATTACACATCTGATATTAAAACTGCAAAAAACAGCATTAACGGTGCAAAGGCCTGGACTAAAATATTTTAACCAGGCATCCAGAACATACTGGGGATAGTGCCTGCCTAATTTATAGTGGGAGTAAATTCTGTAGAGTTAGATGCGATTCATCACTTCCCATACCTTGAGTGCTTGCGACTTCTGGAATTTTAATTTTATTTTTTATTGACCACATGAGAGGTCAAATGTTGGTGTAGCCAGTATGTTTTAATGATTATATCACAGGATTGCAAGCAGAAGAGCAAATGTAAATAAGGCTGATGGCACCTATTTTTCAGACTAGTGAATTAAGAGGTGGGAAAGAGACTGTGGAGATTCTGCTTCGAAATATTTATCGGGTTTGTACTCTCGTCCTCCCAGAAATTTGCATGGGGAACTTACAGACTGTATCCATTAATACCTGGCTAGTCTTAAATTTGCTTCACTTCAGAGAAGCATACCTCCAGGAGATTTTCTGGATTACAGGATGTGGGCAAAGGGTCAAGGCGGAATGGCTAGTTCATGAGCTAAAGCTGTATGAGGAACCTGTGGCCCTTCAGAAGTTGCTGGACTGGTTTCCCTCGTTCCTAACCATTGGCCATGCTGGCTACGGCTGATGAGCACTGGAGACCAACACTTGAAGGGTCACTGACAGTAGCAGATGGCATGGTGGTGTGCCACTGTTCACCTGATTCTCTGGGTGCATGTGGTGCAGCTGATAGTGCAACCTAAAGGGGCAAGGAATCCGTGAAATCAGTGAAGTGCAAGTGCACCAGTGGAGCGCTCCAACAGGTATGTTTCCCCTGTATGGACATTGCCATCTCCTGGCCTCTCTACTTCACAGCAAGCAACAGTAAGTAAGCACTGTAGATCAGGTGAGCAGCAGCACCCCATCACAAGGCCTCTCCATGTCACAGTTTTCCCACCCTGAGTTAAAAGGGGTGTGCAGAACAGCCTAGGTGCCTATGTGAAAAGCAGATTAATGAAAAGGGTGTATAGTGTTGTTTTCTTTCTTTGAAGGACAAGTGTTTTACAAGTATCTATAGCAACACTGTTTGGAGTCCTCCTGTGCATGTAGCTGAAACAAAACCGCACCACTCAAACTACGTGAGAGGTACCAGCAGACGTAAGGGGCAACCTTGAGGCAGGCACAAACAATAACAGTGAAACGAACTGGTAGGGGAAATCCCTAAGCAGGGCAGCTGCTACCCCCAACCCCCCCCCCAAACAGCTCAATGCGAGAATGACATGCTGCCACAGAAGGAACTGCCAACCAGGTGAGATAGAATGGAGTGGATGAAACAGAAGGATACAAAATAAATTGTATAGAACTGTCTCATTCTCTGTATAGGTCACTTCCTGGTTCACTTCCTGATCCTTATTTGGAAGAAAATGCATTAATTCAGAGTTGTTAATCTTTGCTTAGCTATAAATATATATCAAAACATTTTCAATTAGGACTAGTCAAGTACTAATGTATAATGAAAACCATTCTAAAAGATTACCTAGTTTAATAATAATAATAATAATAATAATAATACAGAGAATAATCAAAATCTGCTGGGGGACATAAGTAGATAATCATAAATGTCATGATATGGAACACATGACTACAAGCCTGGAAAACTCCCCCCACCCCCCTATCCCAGCCTGCTCTTAGCTGCTAGTAAGTACAGTAAGCTGTTGACAGCTTGTCTAGAATTGCATGGGTGTAATCATTGGGGAGTTGAATCTACAAATGTCATGTGGTGCTGCATTTGGGTGATGTGTTCCAAGTGAATGTGGATGGCTGCACTTAGAGTTGTGCTTCAGTCTCCTTGAAGATACAGTGGTACCTCGGGTAAAGTACTTAATTCATTCCGGAGGTCTGTTCTTAACCTGAAACTGTTCTTAACCTGAAGCACCACTTTAGCTAATGGGGCCTCCTGCTGCCGCCGCGCTGCAAGAACACGATTTCTGTTCTCATCCTGAAGCAAAGTTCTTAATCCGAGGTACTATTTCTGGGTTAGTGGAGTCTGTAACCTGAAGCATATGTAACCTGTAGTGTATGTAACCCAAGGTACCACTGTAACAGAATTCTGCCCAATGCTGCAGCTGAAGTGTTTTGTGGATGTCAGCTGGGCATCCAATTCAGTTGGTTGAGTTGGGCTGCAGTGCCTTATTCATTGCAACGTGAACATAATCCTATGTTTGGCAAGCATAGCCACAGAAAGGCATGTAGAATGCCATGTGAGGAGCCCAGAATGGTTCTTGCAGCATTGGCAAGAATGGAGAGCAGACAACTGCCCCTCGCAGCACATATTGATGGCTGTCCCTGCCTACCTACAATGAGTTAGGTCTTGTTGCCAGAATGTCAGGATGAATTTCCCCTTTCTATAGGTACTAGAATCTGCTTCTTGGAGCCGCAGCCTTGTTAGGGAACACCTTTGAATGTTGCAACATACAGGGAGTTGTAGTTTGCTTGAGTTAGTTGAATCTCTATGACTAGTGCAGTGATTTCTCCATTGGCACAAACTGGCTACCAATTCCATCTGAAAGGCTTGAGAGTGTTGATATTTCCCCACCTCACGCTTACTTGCTGAGGCCTTTCCATAGGTTAGTGGTTTAAATAACATCTTGTCATCCTCGTGCCCCTCTCAGCTGACCATACTGGAAACTCCTCCACCCTATTTATGGAACATGTAACTCATGAGTCTGCATGAAATGTTCAAAAATAGAAATGGTCATAATTAATGAGTTACAATATCCATCTGAGGCTGTATAGCTGTTTCCCCGGCAGGCTTATATGTGTACTGTACTGCAAGCTATCCTGTTAAAATAGGGTTTTGTTTTGTTTTTTGTTTTTTAAAGGCAATGGAATAGAACTTCACAAAATGCATCCTGTTCCATATTCAAAATATTTTGACCTCAACTAGAAACTTTCAGCTTATTGAGCAACATAGTACAGCCTTATCTGTAGTCAGCAGACTTTAAACAGCTGCAGTTCCTCCACTAAATGGATGACTCAGTTGTTGGAAATGTAGAATTAAAATATTGCTAGATTAAAAAAAATGTAGTTGAAATATTGCTAGATCAGAAAAATGTAGTTATCGAGTCTTCGCACAAAGCTGCAAACACTTATTGAAAAGCATTTTGAATGATTCAGTATTCAAACACTTCTAACATCCTGTAAGCAAGCTTCCTCAGTAGACACCTGTTATAGAACTCTTGTGAACTTTTGGACAGTGGCAGTAGTGCATCATGGCAGATCTAATAAGAAATGTAAATTCATATAGGTCTTAAAAACGGGGTTGTTTATTGCACATTGACATGAATCAAAATAGACAGACACATTTAACACTTCAACGGCTGTTAGTTCCATTGCATGGTGCTGATAATGCCAGGGTCATGGGTTCAATGCTTATATGGGCCAACTACATATTCCTGTATTGCAGAGAGATGGACTAAACGATATTGGAGTCCCTTCCAGCCCTACAATTCTGTGAATCCAGGTCAGCAACAGTACATATGTATTGTGTATAGCAGTGTGAGAAAATTAGCTAAATAAAATCACAACTAAACTGATACACCCACAACATACATTCAGAAAGGAGCAAGCACAGAGGGCATGAGAGTGAGAAGGCACACTAGCCATAGGGGTAGCTAGGATTTTTGTTGGGGGGGCAGGCTTTTGTTTCGGGGGGGGGGGGCAGAACCTCAGCTATGTATTTTTTATTGATTTTTATTGATGGGGGGCAGCTGCCCCTCCCTGTCTCTCCTTGGCTACACCCATGACACTAGCTCATTCTTTCCAAATGGGCTCACTTGGCAGACTAGGCCTCAGCTTTGTGCAGCTGAACAGGGAGAATCAGAGAGGCACAGGCACACACACATGGAGATAGGAAGTTCAGAACAGATCTAAAAATACAGTCATACCTAGATAGGAAGAGGAAGAGCAGACGTGGAGGCTATGATTGGAAGGGAAAGGGCCTCTAGAATATAGGAGAGGGAGCAAAGGTTACCATGGCAGCCTCAGTGGACAATAAAACTGGCGCAGGAGAACTGAGTTATGTTGAAGCTCCTGAGTTATGCAGGAAAACAGTTGAGGAAAACAGGGAAGAGGAGTCCTGAAAACAATGGCTTGTTGTCAGCTGGAAGAAGGAGCCTTGCTTCAACAACTACCATGATTTGATTTCAGATTCAGATAATGGGCCCAGAAGGGCACATAGCTGTCAACTTTCAGATTTGAAAATAAGGGATCAGCAGCCTCACCTGTCCCAGGGACAGTCTACGGGATATCTAACAATCCGGGATAGCAGTGGGAAGCAGCAGGAAATGGCACTGGAATAAGGGAATTTCCCGCAAAAAAAAGGAAAGGTTGACATGGAAGGGCACCACATTGTACCAAGGTCACATCCTGTGCATATGACTTGCCAACATCATCTCCATTTGTGTTTTCCTGAATGTCTGGGTAGCACTACGAATTATCCTGGCACTTCAAGGTACAGTTGCCAGCAGTGAGTTGCAGCTTCTCACAACTGAAGCACATCAGAATGTGATCCATGGCGGATGAGAGGCTCCCATCCCTTGTTATCCCATCCATCAAAGAACGGCATTGCTCAAAACCCTCATCTCTCTGCATTTGCACAAGCCAAAGGTCGAAAAGTCACATTCTGAGTACTGGCAGCGCACTATGTAACACAACAGATGTGTCACAGATTTTACTTTTAATAAGTTTTCTGTTTTGTAGCAGTTCCTATCTTTGTAAGCATAATTCATTTTGGAATATCCATTATTTTATCTTTAAAAATATTAAATTAAAATAAAATAAGAAGCCATCCAGTTTACCCCTTACAGCTTTATTTTATTGTAATTTATACAATAATTTCTATAGTGCTTCTAGCGTTGGTTGTATTTGAAGTGAACTAGCTACCTGGCGCAAATGACATTGAAGTTGAAGTTGAAAAATAAACATACAGTACTTTAAAGCTAATTGAAGGAAGATAATTTTTGTAGTTAAGTACCCCCAAAACTAATAGAACATTTTGGGGGGGGTGGATGTTACAGGCGCTTGCTTTTTGCTTCTCACTGCAGCAGAGAGTACATCAAAAAACGCATCGGCTGAGCTCAGGTGGCCCTTCCCCTAAGGCACATTTACTGTCGATTACAGAAATGACTTTTTAGAGATATTATAGAACTATTGGCCAGTAGCATGGTTATATCTATTGCCGTCAGAACCAGCCTAAAAAAAAACCCCTCTCTTAATCTTAAATTGTTTACATACGCGGCCGTTAATAATATATAAACACAGTGATAAATGCCAATGAAGAGCTGGAAATGCGTTAGCCAGCGCAGTTTTTCCCTCCAGCAGTTGCACTGAAACTTTGTATACAGAAAACAGAAGCAGCAAACTCAACGTCCCTTCGATAGCTCAGCTGGTAGAGCGGAGGACTGTAGAGGCGCTACTCCACACGGAGATCCTTAGGTCGCTGGTTCGATTCCGGCTCGAAGGAGACCTAGCTTTTGTTTCCCCCCGCTTCTCTCACAGGTATAAAATCTCTTCACAGTGTTGCTATTCATTCCTTTTCTTAATGCCGCGTTTGTTTGTTTTAAAAGGCAATTGTATTGTCGTTAATTAATATAGATTTTTCTCCCCGAGAAAGGCGAATTCACGAGTGCCCAGTCTTGTATACGGATTCTCGCTACTTTTAACGTGTGGGGAAAGGAAAGCGGCACAACAGGCTGACTTAGTACATATCGCAGAGGGTATTTTGCCCGTCCGTGAGCTGCCTTTGGCTACTGCCCTTAAAAACGGGCCGTTTTCGTTTCGGTTGTTTTATCCCCTCACAAGCCCTTGAAGGCGAAAGGACTCCCTCCCCCAGCATGCCTTGCGCCTTAGCCCGCCCTCGGCCCCTCCTCCGGCTCCTTTCCATATCCCGCCACCTTTCTCTCCTTACTGGCCGTTCCCCCTCCTCCTTCGCACCAGCCCCCCTGCTTGGTCGCGTGCTTTCTGGAGCAGCCAATGGCGTAGCAGTCCGCGTGCGCAGATTCAAACGGCGGCTCTGGAAAGAGGCTGGGCGCGAGATTCGGCGGCAGGGACAAAAAAAAAGGAGAAAAAGGAGCCAGCGAGGGTGGAGGCGGCGGCGCCTGGGGGAAAGCAGCCCTGCCGGAGGAGCTCCGAGCCGTGACAGCCGAGCGAGGCCCCAGGCGGGGACTTGGAGCCCGGCTTGCCACCCCTTTCGCTGGGCGTAAGGCCATGTCCCCCATGCGGGGGGCGAGGCGCGGCCGGGGCTGAAAGGCAGCCGCGCCCCCCTCCCCGCCCCCTGGGGGCTGCGCGCCTTGGCCGGTGGTGACAGCCGCGCTCCCTTCTTCTCGCCTTCCTTATGGTGCGCGCCAAGGATGGCGAAGAGGCCGCGCAGGTGAGTGGCCCCCGCAGACCCTCCCGATCGCCCCCTCCCCAAGCCATCTCCAGCGCCCTGCCTGCTGCCCGGGACCTTTGGGGAACCTGAGCCCTGCCTATCCGCTGGAACAGGGGGCTCCTGACAGCCCTCCGGCCGTCTCCACAGATCCCCTCGCCTCACGAGATCCTCGCTGCCGTTTCCACGTGCCCAGACCATCGGATCCTTTGGTCCATTCACTCTTGCGCCCCAGCGCCTCGACCTGAGTGCGTCTTGCCCATGCCAATTAAGGTCCCCGCCTCCCGACAACATTAATATTATTCACAGAGCACAAGGGGACACAGAATCTTGTGTATTCAGTGGTAATCTTTTCACTTGATTCTCGGATATTCAGTAGTAATCTTTTCACTTGGTTCTCCCCAGCTACAGCACTATTCCAACACTCGGATTTCTTCCCCTTTGGAAATTTATACTGCCCTCTGGGCTCCACCCTATTTTCTTTGTTTTTGTGTTTTGGCATCGAGTCACATAACAGTGACAAAAGAGCCTTTCATATTGGTAATTCATGTCCTCTTATCCTGGTAATTCCCTCTGTCGCTTATTTACTGTAGTGTCGATACAGTGGTTTTTTCTTTTTTTTATCCTTCCTCTGTATGAGAATAGTAGATTGTACAGCTGTTACTAAATCAGAAAGCTAATTATTGTTGTTGGGGGGGGGGCTGCAACGGGGAGGAAAGCAATGTCCATGTTGACCTTAAGGACCTGACAAGAGAGAGAGTGTTGCCTGCATATAAAGACATGTACAGTGTTTTTTTTTTTCATATTTCTACAACAAATCACTCTGAAATTTACACCCTGTGTGATCATAGAATTAACATACATCTCAAAACAAGAATGTGTAATGATTTCATTCTGGTGTAGATAGTTTATGTACAGTATCAAACTAGGTATCCAGGATAGAGAATAGAAGAACTATTGTGGAATTACTTATCTATCAGATTAAAGTTAACAATGGGTCTTACAAATGCAGTTTGGGTAGTGTGCTAATGGCTTTGACATTCATAAAACTGCCTTTTTACATTCATTAGAATATTAAAAATGATTGAAACTGGATTTTTTTTTTTTGTTTAGTTTGAATTGGCAGTCTGTTACTTTTCTCTCATGTGTTCACATGCACACACTTGTGGGCTCAATTTTAATTCTATGTTTATTAGTTTTATTTGCAACTCTGGAAATGCTAGCCAACTATCTTATGCCCAATTATTTGGAAGTAAGCCATTTTTGAAATCAGTGGGACTTATGTCCAAGTAAAAATGGACAAACTAAGTCTAATGTGAATGACTTTTTGAATGTGAACATGGCTTAAAATGGGATATCATGGCCTGGTTCAAATGTAGTGTTAAGCAGTATTTATTGTTCTTTGTTTTGTCAAAACTTTTATTTTTTTTAGCAGAAAAACAAGACAAATGAAGCATCAAGAACTGCCCAACTGCTATCCTAAACATCTGAGTCGTCTCCTAGCTTTCAATGTATATAACATAAGATTTATTACTGTATGTGCAAGGCTCAACCCTGCCATACCCCTTTACAAAGCAGAGCAGTAATGTTCTTTCTAAGGTTTGTTTTTAATGTTGAAACCATGGGGTAGCATTCAACTAAATAGTTGTGCTTTTGCAGTGAGATTTCGCCCCTTTTCCTCTCCCTATGTGCACTCCACACCACCCCCAAATCCGCTCTGGAGGAACACCACCACCATAAAACATATTTGAGAGGGCACATGGGGAGGAGAACATTGTGTTGTGCAAGGAAAATATCTTTTGTGTTGGTGGAACATTTTGTTTAGCACCCTGTTGAATACAACCCACTGTTTAGAACTTGTTTGCAAATCATATTCTGTGTTTAACTTGGAAATACTGTGAATTCAAATAATAGCCACATTTCTAGGGACTACTTTGAATTACTCATTCTCTCAATGAAGAAAGAGAATTTAAAATAGTGTGACTGCTTTCTACAGTAAAGAAGGAAATACTAGCTGAGCTAAGTTCCCTGAAGAATGACATCTTGAGAGAAGTCTCATGTACATGCTCATCATATACACATAGGAAACTAAGCATATCTCATAAGGGCCTCAGAAAAAGAAGACTGTTGTGTATGTGAAATGTATGCATTGTGTGTGTGTGTGTGTATTATATTACAGTACATGGGAACACTGTTCCTAAAAAGTTTACATGGGATAACTTATTTGTCTCACTTGAATTTATACAGTGGTTTGTGACGTTGCATCATGACACTAGTACCAGCTTCCTCAAAGTAGTGTTACTGTTTTCTACACTGGGGAAATCAGTGCATTCCTTACAGGGAAGTATCTTTAGGAAGAATAGGATTTCTTCAATACTGTTTAGGAACAGTTGCTTCACTTCCTCTTGTGTGGATTCTCTAACAAGTGTCACACCAAGGAAGGCATCCAGCAATGTAGAAAAGGAAACCCTTTGGTGACTGAAAGTTATGCTGACATTCATGATTACATCATGGGTTAAGCAACCTATAAACTACAGGTGTTTGTCTCCATAAACACTCAAAGCCTAAGTTAGATGAAGGCAGAAGAAATGTGGAAAGAGTATGCTTCAGAGATAGTGTTGCTTTTTATTATCCCAATATAGTTGTAAGCCCCCTTCTCTCTGTTCCTGTGTCTGCTTTTACCACAATCCTTTACACATGCATGTGTGCACATATATCTGTCTAGACTGGCTTTAAAGTATCCAGTGCCACCAAACCAGCCAGCTATCCAGGGACTATCATGTACCAGTAGTACACTTGTTGTCTGTAATTTAAAAAGCATAGCTTCTTGGTAACCTTACACCTCATATGTATTGGAAATTTGTAAAATATTTATTTCTGCACATTTATTAGAAAGGCTGAAGGGAAGCAGCTGCTGAAACATGTTTGTCTAAATAGGGCATTTACATATATTAATATTGTGTCACAAATAGATATTGTAAAGGGGTGGAGGTGAGAAGCCAGAGGGTTTTTTCCTGTTCTTTAATTGTTCCTGTTCTCTTTATGGAAGGAAAAAAGTGTGATACAAATATGGGCAATTTTTTTTCATGTAAACACCCAATAGTTTTGAAATTAGCTTTTTTTGTCCAGTAGATGGCGCACAGACATCAAGGAGGTACAAGGGTGATGACAATCTTCTTCCTATTTCTTTTATTTCATCATGAGTTCCCAGCTTAATGCTATTTGCTGCACAATATTCTTGTATAGAAATAAATTTAACATAGAAAAATGCATGGTGTGTTTCCCTATACACAGGGCCACCTTTAATGCAATCTGGACGCTTGTTAGTTACGTTTGTGGTTTTCCAATAAAAATTTAACAAGTTCTTATGTAGTCACCCTTCTTCAACAAGACAGATCTTATATAAAACAAATGATACTAAGTTGAGAAACCCAGGACATTAATCTCAGGACCGTATTGGATCCTGCCTAAATGGAATATTTGAATCTTTTGCTTGGATGCCCTACATCTTTTTCTTAACTGAAAGCAGTGCAGGGGGTATCAATGGGAAAACGATGAAGGAGAACTGTCCTTCCCTCATGCTGCTGTTCCACAATTGGAATTGGGCCTTCGGTTGATGATTTGTTATTTTTTAAAAAAGGTTTCTCGAGCTGTTGTGTAAGCCTGGTTTCACTGTCAATGTTAACTTAATATTAGCTTGCACTTTGCAGTGAGGAAGATGATGATGACCTTCACTATGCAGATCATGACTATGAAGTACCACAACAAAAAGGAACGAAGAAGATATGTAACAGAGTAAAATGGACGCGTGATGAGGTGAGCCTTAACCAGGTCATGGCTTTTCTTTATGTTTAGATCTAATGTCATGTGTCTATTTATAAGTTTTTTTAAAACTGTATTAACAGGATGAAAAGCTGAAGAAGCTAGTAGAACAGCATGGTACAAGTGACTGGACATTTATTGCTAGTCATCTACAAGTAAGTAGAAATTATTTCAATGAGATTTTTCTTATTTTACATACAAGAGTTCAAAAGCCACACATGCATCTCCACTGCATGTGCCAAGATGTCTCCCACACTGAAGTCAACAACAAAGCTCCTAATGGAATCTCTGCGTGTATAGTGGAGCCTTATGGAGTCTTCAGTTGGAATTATACAGTGATTTTTTTTCATTCTTCTGTAGAATCGTTCCGATTTTCAGTGCCAGCACCGTTGGCAAAAAGTCCTGAATCCAGAACTTATTAAAGGCCCCTGGACTAAGGAAGAGGATCAGAGGGTAAGTGACCTATATTTTTATTGATTATTAATTATGTTTCTGAAAGCACAGTAGGATTGCCCAAGAGTGCACTACCCTGCTTTTACCTTACTGCTTTTACCTTTTGGCCGACTCAATTGAAGGATGGGGTTCACAGTCCCATTGTTGTGCTCTTAAGAGTTTACTTGGATGAAAACCAAAATATAAATTAAATTGCTTGAATATTTTCCCAAATTGATTTCATTTCCCATAGGATAATGCTATCAGTTTTTCATAACATTGTCATGTATTTAACTATGATGTGTTAAAATGTAACAATTGATTTGTTTTTCTTACATGTTAAAAGCTTTCTCATTTCACCCTGTACTTGGCCACACAGTATGTGGAAAGGAAGAGTGATATATTTCAGACTGTTTTCCAAAATGCATTTTCTTTCTCATTGGTTGGATGCTGTACAGTTTTTTATTTAAAAAGTCAGTGTCACTCTGTCTTTTGGAACTTTTGAAATATAACTGTTTATCATTTTGCTTGACACAATCTTGTACTACTTCAGTAGTACTATTTTTTCAAGTACAAATAACCTAAATAAATGTAATTGAGATTCTCTAATTCTTTATCATGAATATGGCTATTGTTTTCTTATATAGTAATCAGTTGCATACTGTTGCTGTTCAATTTGTGTTCCAGGTTATTGAGCTTGTTCAGAAATATGGTCCAAAGCGCTGGTCTTTGATTGCAAAGCACTTAAAAGGAAGAATAGGGAAGCAATGTCGAGAACGATGGCATAATCACCTTAATCCTGAGGTAAAGAAATCTTCATGGACTGAGGAGGAGGACAGAATCATCTATGAAGCTCACAAACGCTTGGGAAATCGATGGGCTGAAATTGCAAAGTTGCTTCCTGGAAGGTAAAATCACACTGTTATTTCTAGGTTTCTGAAACCTATTCCAAAATAATTGGCACTGGCCTCCCCCCACTCCCAGATTAGCATGTTCAAAGAAGCTCCACCCTTCTCTATGCCATGTCTTAACTCAATGTTTTTGTGCAGTAGGCTGCGCCCTAGCAATAGATGTCCCTCTGCCTGGCCAATCCTGCTAAGCACCCAGTGTCCCCAACTGATCTCCATAGATTTCTCTTAAACTTGTAGAGCAGCACAAATTTGGTGTGTGTGTGTGTGTGTGTATGTTTGTAGGAGCGCGGTCCTTCCTTGCATGTGTTTCTGGGCAGGCATGATTACATCAACCAGTAACCACTGAGGCTTAGAAAAGGAAAGAAGGGAGTTTGGTATATTAGATGCCCTGTGGCCTTCTGGCTCAAGTAACCAGGCAGCAGTCTACTGAACTCCTTTAGTTTCTTCAAGCACCCTTGATGTTGCCTGATATTGCAACATCTATTTCCCCTCTCCCATTAACCCCTGCCATGCCAAGAATGTTACAGAGCTAAGCTGTGTAAGTGCTCCCCAGAATCAGAACAGAAGGAATTGATAGTGTAAAAATTTATTTCTAAAGGGTGAACTAGGAAGAAATATCCAAGAAATGGATTATCTTGCGGTGGATTTTGCAGGATTTGTTGATTAAGTAATTACAAATGTCCTGCTTATCATATAGCATACCTTTCCTCTTTTGTTCTTTTCTGCTCTGCAATTTATCTTGCATTTTGAGTTATTTTAAAATCTGAATCAAATAGTTGTTAATGCTATATTCAGAGCAGTTAAAGTAATACAGATTACTTCCTCCAGATGGCTATGATTCAAATAACAAAGAAATTAATACTTGGGTGGAATCCAAAGGAGGAAGAGAAACATTTTTAAATTCTACTTGTGCAAGTTTCTGTTAGGAAGAATCCTCTTAGATCCCCTGTCCCTTTCTATTATTATGAAAAAGAAATATTGTACTGTTTTAGAAATATTTGAAATTTCCCCTTTTAATTTAGAGAAGTATTGAAAGGTAACCTTCCTTCTCAATACATTATTTCTCTCATTGTTTCTATCTTGATGTAGCTAAGCTCTCAGGTCAATGCAATATGTTACTACATAATTTCTACATTTTGGGCACAACACAGCCAAAGTTAAATAGTGTTCATGTTTTAATTCATTTCAATAAGAGTTAAGCAGGTTATTAACTCTCATCAGTTGAATACATGATACTTTATATTGCTTGACTTTGGCTGGATCTGTCCCATGATTTATTTAGGACTGACAATTCTATCAAAAATCATTGGAACTCCACTATGCGAAGAAAAGTAGAACAAGAAGGATATTTACAAGATGGAATCAAGACTGAGCGACCTTGTTCGTCAAAACTGCCGCACAAAACTTGTGCATCTACAGACCATCTTCATACCCCAAATCAGTTTTACATACCAGTGCAGGCACATGTAAGTTCTTCAGTACCTTTTGTGTGTGTCCACATTTTTTATTTAAAAAGGGGGGGTGGGAAGCATATATTAAAATGGATGGGTAACTTTTTTCTATCAAGGGCTGCATTCTCTCCAGTGGTGAGTAGGACCACTGTTTTTATTTCTCCCAGCAGCCCTTTCTCTTTTCACATCCCCCTCTACACCGCCTCTCCTGCTCTCTCTTCATTCTTGGTCTTCGAAGAGATTAGTCTTCTGCAAAGGACTTTAGAAATTTGGCTGAGGGTTATGGCTAGCCAGGTGAAAAATAAGGCAATGCTCCTGTACCTTTCATAGTTATGTATAGCAAGGGATTTCACTAGATGAAGCTGGCATGACAAGCTAATCTGCTGAAATTCCCTCTTTTTCTGGTATAGACGTTTTCTGTTTCATTTATTTATTAAAATGCATAGTGATGGATGAATACTGATGGATATAATAAAAATTGGAGTGGTTTGTGTAAGAACCATCTAGCCAGGACTAAATTCCTGGGTCCTGCTTTACTGCGCTTGGTTGGCAGGCCTGTTGAGTCACATGCCGCACTGCTTTTGCAGGATACAGATCCTTCTGTAACTCTGCAGGTGGCGAGATTCCTGAATGCGGTTATCTCACACACAAAAACCACCAAAAAACAACATTAACAACAAAAACTAATCGGACAGTTATGATGAGAGTGCATGACGGATCTCGTCTCCAGTTCTCCTTCTTCTGTGAACCGTCCCTTGGATCTTTCCGGGCCCCAAGCTGTTATTTGTCACTGCTCAATGACCCACCCTTACATCGTGGTGTTCCCCTTCTGTTGTTAGATGTATTGGTTTTTATGTTTCTGTGCTTTTACATTTGTACATATTTTATGGGCTAATAGCCGTAAATAAATAAATAAATAAAAAGAGATGAGCGCCGCAACCCCAGAGTCGTCCACGACTGGACTTAACTGTCAGGGGTCCTTTACCTTTTTTAAAAAAACAAGCTGTAAGAACCATCATAATAATTGACACTGAGTAATGTTTCCAAAAATAGATGAAGAATAACAAAACTATGTATTACAAATTGGGCAGGGTACAAAACAGAGGTTGGGGAGTTAGTTGGAGTCCAGGAAATTTGAGTAAATGTTAGTTCTTAAGAGGTATTTAAAAATTATTACTGTCTTTGCCTCATGAATGGCCCAAAGGAGGATATTCCTGAGGTGTGCACTGTTGCTGAGAAGGCCCACTTCTCCTTGTGAAAACTTTGTGAAATATATTTATTTCATAAAATTAATATACTGCTTGATTGTAGAAAAAAACATTAAGGCAGTTTACAAAAAAGATGGGCTTGGTTTATGCCAAGGGAGGCTGTCTGCTACAGCATGTATCCTGGTCCCAAGTTGTTTAGGGCTTTAAATATCAAAACATTGAAAGCTACTAGGCAGCTAATTTAGACTGAGATGTGTCAAGATACTCAGTTCCATCTAAGAGCATGTGCATTGCATCTTGCTAACCCTACCAAGGTTACTCACTCCGTTAAAACTTATATCACAAAGAAACTATTGCTGTTAAAAAAAATTGTTGAGGAAATATCTTCAGAATTTTTATTTAAAAATCCAATGTTTACCCCCTCAATAAGCCTTTTTTAAAACTCAGAAAATGAGCTCTTGTCTTCAAGTGATACTGATAAATTAAAAGTGTGATAAATGGATATTGTAATGAAAGTGATACGGCGGATAAATTTTCTTTTATAATTTAATAACCTGAGAGTTCCTCATTTGTCTCAAATTGATCAGTTTTTGAAAAGAAGTATGTGTCAAATTTTAAAAATATGCTGAAATTGAAAAATGTGTATAAAGTGTATAAAATCAGTGTATAAAGTATAAAAGTGTATAAAGAACTGTTCTGATTTGTTAGATCCCAGGATATCAGTATGTGTCAAATTTTAAAAATATGCTGAAATTGAAAAATGTGTATAAAGTGTATAAAATCAGTGTATAAAGAACTGTTCTGATTTGTTAGATCCCAGGATATCAGTATGTTTCAACAGAAGGCAACTGCATTGACCATGTCACAACTTCTTCAAATTTCATTCAGGTAAGTTCTGTCTATAATGATGAATTTTTAAGCTTTTTATGAAAATATTTGGCAGATAGCATGCAAATGTTTTTGTTTAAGGACTTTATCACAAGGATTGTGTTGAGCAGCAGTTCCATTAAAGTGAATAATGGCTTGTATATAATGTGACCTCTAGGAGAGCATTTTGAGACGAATTCTGTGCAGACGAAAAATGTGTCTATAAGATTAGTTTCAAAGGTTATAAGGTGTTCCCTATTTTCTTGGGGGGGGGGGCAGATAGAGATTGTGTGACCTACAGTGGCCTGGCTAGCACATCATATTAAATAATACTGCAGTTTAAAACAAACTATTCTGAATACCAGTTGCTGGAAACCACTGGAGAGGAGAGTGCTCCTATGCTCAGGTCCTGCAGTTTTGGAGAGTTGCAGCTGGGCAGGAAAACAACAATCCTTTCCTCCCTAGCTGCAACCCACA
The DNA here is from genome assembly GCF_964252035.2 of Podarcis erhardii. NCBI lineage: Eukaryota > Metazoa > Chordata > Lepidosauria > Squamata > Lacertidae > Podarcis > Podarcis erhardii. Next base: position 35,432,302 of record NC_138499.1, read on the forward strand.
ATCACCTCTCCTCCATTGTAATTAAGCTTCAAAAACCTCTTACTGTAGCCAACAGAGGGCTTCTCTGAAGACTACTTGTACTGTGAGGAGTTCTTTTGGCATGGGGTGGTGGAATAATGATCCCCAGCTGTGAGCCTGTGACCCTTCAGAATTTCTCCTATGTTGCAACTAATCTTGAAAAGCAGTCAGGAGGGACACTGGGGGTGGAACTTATGGGCACCAGGGAAGGCCTCTGGGTGCATGTGAACCTGTGGGCTCTGTGTTGGCAATCCATTTATATATATATATATATATGGAACGCTTCACGAACCTGCATGTCATCCTTGCGCAGGGGCCATGCTAATCTTCTCTGTATCACTCCAACCCTAGTACATGTGCTGCCGAAGCGAGCACAGGCAATCCATGTTTTAAATGAGAACTTATCAAAGTTTAATTGAGTTTGCAGAAAATTATAACAGCAAATATGTTGCCATTCTCAGTAATATGCCCTAAACATAACACCTTGTCCTTTGGTGTTGTTTTTTCTTCAATGTATCAGCCATTTGATGATGATCCTGACAAAGAGAAAAAAATTAAGGAACTTGAGCTGTTACTTATGTCGGCTGAGAATGAAATCAGGAGAAAGAGAGTCTCATCTGTAAGAACCTTTTCTGTAAATATCATGATGTCATGATGGCTAATGATCTTTTACTGTGCATAATTGAAACAAATTAATGAACAAACTTTATGATTCTGATTTGTTTCATATGTGTATTCTGCTTCCCTATTCTCCTTTGCTTATACAGGAATCCTTGAGGGAAAACTGTTGGTTTTCCCTGCACAACTGGGACAGTGGGACAAGAGGGAGGGGCAGTTGAGACAGCTTGAATGACATAATGTGCTACTTAGGACAACTATCTTAGAGTTTTTAGAAGAAAGATTTGGTGCTTTCCATACCTTTTATTGCTAAATTATGGAGGGCAAAGGAAATGTTGCAGGAAGGGAGCTGCATGCGCAACTGTAGCTTCTGTGCTATTTCTGCCATTGGCTCTTTCTTTGCATATGGAATGTGTTTCCCTTAGAATCCCAGCATGCTTGAACTATAGCCTAAATGCCAGTCAGCGTGGTTTAATTATCAGACCTTCTTCCCAGGGAACTCTGGGAATAGTAGTTCTGAGAGGGGAATTGGGGACTCACAACACTAAAAGAAACAAACTACAGTTCCCAGGATTCTTTGGGTGAAGCAATGACTGTTTAAATTGAGGTGATACTGCTTTAAGTGGACAGTGCAGGTGGGACCTAGGTTGCCTAAAAGTAATTTATGTTAGTCATCTTTCATGTTTAATATCAATAAAAAGCAACACTTTTTGTATTCTTAGCAAGCTGGAAATTTTTCCAACTGGTCTGGAGGCTTCATCATGGAAGATAGTATGACAAATGCCCTAAATGGCCTTGGGGAACAAACGAATGACTTCTATAATCTGGATGAAACCCAGGCTGCAACAGCTCAGCAGAACTCTCCTACCAAATATTTGGCTGTGGAGGCAAATGCGGTTTTGTCATCTCTACAGACTATTCCAGAATTTGCAGAGACACTAGAACTCATTGAGTCTGTAAGTCTGAATCATCTTATTTCCAGCCTTTAATAAACAGTTATTTTTCATAATATGCAAAAGAGAAACAAACAAACAATATTAACATTAGCACAATATATAGCATTTGTTCTATGTATTGCAAGTGCTACATAATAATAGTGTTTCACTATTAGCTGCTTTATTGGTTCTTGTAAAGAAAAACAATGCAGAATTAGGAATTAACATTCTGGAATAAGATGAGAGAAAATTAGGAGACTGAATTCAAACTAAAAAGACATGCACGTAAGGACTAGAGTTAAATTTAGTCATTTTGTGCTAGAATGACGGTACATAGTTAAGCAACTGATCCCACCAGTCCAATTCTGTTGAAATAAATCATTCTGTTTATTCCAATAAACACATGGCACAACGTTTCTTTCTCCCCCTTGTAGGATCCTGTAGCATGGAGTGATGTCACCAGCTTTGACCTCTCTGATGCGGCTACGTCCCCTGTCAGTCAAGCTCCAGTAAAACTAATGCGGATTCAGCACAATGATGGGGCCATGGAGTGCCAGTTTAATGTAAGTGTTGTACTAGATGGCAAAAAATCAAGTGACGACGAAGAGTCAGCATCTCCAACTACAGCCAAGTTCAGTACTCCTCCAACTATTTTGCGCAAGAAGAAGAAAACTAGAACTGGACTGTCACCATCAGTCAATGAACAGAACGATGGTTCATGTAGCAATGGTTCCAGTTTTGCACTAAAACAAACACCAGTGAAAACACTACCCTTTTCTCCTTCCCAGGTAAATAAAATTAATGTAATTAAACTTGCTTTTATTGAATAGGTTAGGCAGGGTTGTCTACTAAATCCTATAAATCAATAAAAGATGATTTTACGCTATTCATTCACTTGTAACAATTGTGTAGTTAAGTATGCAGCTCTTCCCTGCTCGGTAGATTGGTTCTGCACTTTTTAACTATAAGTGACTCAGACCTGTCTTGGATTGTGTCATGTCAGGAATTGAGATTGGCTCTATAAATGGCTTGCAGCTCTTCCATACAAATTAGTATTGTTTCCAGTGTTATCTGAATGGCGTAAATCCAACACAGCTTTAAGCCAACAATTTTACAGAAAATCACTGAAAATATTAGAATGATTGCTCCAAAAGTTCAGCAAAAGCTCAAAGTAGAATGAAAGGTAGTTTTCATTAGTTGCAAAGACAGCAATGTGATCCTCGGATGAAGGGTGGTATAGAAATTTATTTAGTTATTTAATGATGTTGTTGATATTAACTGATTGGCTTGTATCCAGTGATAGTTCTACACTGTGTAAAACATACCTGGGTACAGCCCATTGTTCTTCTCTGACCTAAGGGTAGAGAATCATTCTTATGAAATCTTCATAATATCATGATGCTGGATGAGAATTTGTCTTGCTACAAGTTGGACAGCTCATAATTGTGTGTATGGAGCAGAGTAATAAAAGCAAAACTGCTCAATTTACATGGAACAATTTGTGTTCTTGTTTTATGTGCAGTTCTTCAACACCTGTTCTGGAAATGAGCAGTTTAACATTGAAAATCCTGCCTTTACATCAACTCCAATTTGTGGCCAGAAGGTTCTTATTACCACACCTTTACATAATAAAGAAGTAACACCCAAAGATCAAAAAGAAAATGCAGGGTAAGTATATGATTGATTTTAAATGGCTTTTAGATATGAATTAAAAACAAAAACAAACCTAGATGTGCTAAAGAATTACTTTGCAAATACCATCAAAGGAAAGTGGGGGAGTGGATTCACTCTCCAAGAATCCTTTACTTAAAATGACTGATTTTGACTATCTAAATAGTAACACACTTTGGTTTTTGGAAAGTTTTAGGACACCTACTATTAGAAGATCGCTGCTAGGTACAACACCAAGGACCCCTACTCCATTTAAGAATGCTTTAGCTGCTCAGGAAAAAAAATATGGTCCTCTGAAAATTGTGGTATGTAGAATTTTGGTTCATATTCCTTTTACGTAACTTTTGGTTCACATTGCCTTGGATACACATACACACATACACAGCTCAGGACCCATTTTTTAATGTAATTGATTTTAAATTGTTTTAAATATTAAGTTTTAAATTGCTGTAACTCCTCTAATGGAGGGTGGGTAAGAAATCACATTATCATTATTAGAGTGGGACTTCTATTTAAATATAAGACTATGCTATGATAGGCAATGTTACTTTGCTTCAAACCAGTTTTTTCTTCCTTTGAAAGTTTAATGGTAATCCTTTGTACTAATATATAGATATATAGAGAAGCATGGTTTGATTGGTTGTTAATGTCCTCATCTCTTTCCATAGTGTTGTGCTGGATTGCTTCTGGATATTCCATAAATTAAATAATACTACAGTTGAATTACTTGTGCATTGGGATTAAATGTTTTTTTTTTAAAGTAGTGTACCTAGTGCTATGATATTTAGGAGAAATCATCTCCCGACTTGCCTTCTGCTTGATGTATTTTACCTGTTTGATTAGTCACAACCCCTTGCCTATCTGGAAGAAGATATCAGAGAAGTTTTAAAGGAGGAAACTGGAACAGATATCTTCTTCAAGGAAGAAGAGGATTCTTTCTACAAGGGCTGCAAACTAGAGGTAAATTACATTACCCTTTTTCAAAGCTCCTTTACAAAGAGGGTGAGGGCACCACCCACCCTTGTTGTTTTTTATGGGTATTATTGGAGGGAGAAATGATTGGGAGCAGAGAAGTGTGTAATTTTGCATGGGGGCAGGGAGTGTGTAATTTTGCCCCACTTTATGTTGCAAGCTTAGGTTGGGGAGATAGCAGAAGTGAGAGAGCTGTTGCTACCTGTAAATACATACTTGTATATTTGGCTAGTTGTCAATTGTATTTCTGTAATTTGGAATTGCTATTAGTCATTAATTTTATTTTGGTTTAATATTAATGTTTTATTTCTGTGCTGTTATAAAATGTGGAATTTTTCACTTTTTAATCTACTTGTGATACTTGTAAACTGCTTAGTGATTTCTGTGAAATGTGGAGCTGTATAACAGTTTAAAAATACATAGTATTCTAGCATTGCAAGGATTATGGAAACGATTGTAGTTGCTTTTCTTTCTTTAAAATGTTGCTCCTAGAATCCTTCTGTGAAGAAAGTCAGGAAGTCATTAGTTTTGGATCCTTGGGAAAAAGAAGAGCTTGGTGCCCAGTTTTTCACAGAAGACAGTGTTCCAGATGTACAGGTGAGCAGCATGAATTAAAATATGCACATATTTAAGGTAGAATGTACACTAATTTGTTTCTGTAAGTCATAGTTATTTGAAATCTTCTCTGTTGACAAGTAGCACAACCAAACATGACACTGGCTTTAAAAATAATACTACCAAATTTAGATTTTAAATGGCAAGAAAAACAGCAGTCTTGTCTCATTTTGTAATGGAACATTTTTAATATTATTATTTATAGGCCGCTTTTATTCTAGAAAGGTCTTTGTGTTAGTGATACAAGAACACATTTATCTGGATCCATAAAATATTTCAAGCTAGAATTATTGGAATTAAGATGATACAGCCTATTGAAGTCATATCATCAAATGCTGGTTATTTCAAAGTATGCCACTTTTATAAGGTTGCTAAATAGGGATGAACCTACTGGGCCTTATTGTTCGTATTACAGTGATCGTTTTAGGAACGTCTGATAAGTATGTGACCACGCATGCACATATTGCACTGAACTCAGAAGTGGCCCACAATTTCACTTGAACACGTGATGCCTTTGAATGTAAATGGGGAGAGTTCTGTATGTCAGTTTTATTCTTCAATTATTTGATTTAAACTTTTTTTTTCTTTGTAAATCTAGTCAGAAAATATATATACTACATCACTCCTGATGATTCCATTATTGGAAATACATGACAATAGAGGCAGTAGGACTCCAGAGAAACAGGATTCCAGTTCAACAAAGCTGAATGTAGCAATGAAGAAAAAGCAGAATACTTGCACTTCAAAAAATGTCAAAACAGAAAAAACCTTCCAGGTCTGTATTCAATGCATCTTAATATTCTGCTTTATTTAGTTTAGCTATATGCTATTTGGAAGATTACTTTTTACATTCTTTCCTTTCTGTTTGTATTTAGCAGCTTAGATATAAATAAGGAATTGAGGGTTCTTGATGCAGCTTATTTTCTGCAAGATTCTCACGATGCATCCATTACGACTAAATTCAATATTTACCAATGCAAATATGATGCGTTGGTATTGAAATATGATGCATTGGTATTGAAATATTCAATGCAAATATGAAGATTTCATTTTAAGTCCAGTAGTACCCATGTTGATATTAGTGCCATGCCCTCTGTGTAGACTTGGAACAGCACTGCTGAGGTTTCAGTAGCCTGCATAGTGCAATGATAATGGTGCACTAGAACCACATTGCAGAAAAACATGGGCAAGACAGTTAAGAGTAATTCAGATGCCTCCCATATTCACATCCAGCCCTCCCCTTCAGCTCCAGTGCATAAGTAAATTACAAAGAGTGGAGATGGATACTGGTGTTCAATGCCTCCCTTTATAAGAGTCCTCTGGAGATGGCAGTTGTACCTCCACCTGGCTGGAGCGCCAAGTGTGAAAAGTGGTTCACAGACATTTTCAGTCATGTTTGTTTATATAGTATGAAACCTTTTTTAAAAATAATAATAATAGAGGAATCTGTTTAATGGCACCTTGCGGCTGACAATTTAAAAACTTTTTATTTTAAAATAGCATAAGCTTTCATAGGTGACAACCTATTTCATGGAACTGCTCAGCATCTGAAGTGAGTTGCTTCTACAAAGGCTTGTGCCATTTTGTAAAAAAGAAACTTTTCAAAAAAGCTTGGTGCCATCAAACAGATCTTTCTGTATTTGGAGTAATGTGTTTATATTGAACTGTAAAGTCTGCTGGTGTGATTATTCCCACATTCCAGATGAGGGGGCTGAGGCTGAGAATAGGATCATGTCTTAGGGCCACTTAGTGAAACTGAGAAATGTTGAATTCTTATCGTTAAATGATACATTTTATTTTAAGGTTTGGTTGTGAGGACACTGTCATAAAATGGACTTTCCCTTCTTTGTGCCCATACCCTCCCTATATCTTCTCCAGAGGGTCCCCCAACCCTATGGAGCAAATTTTCGGGGTGGGGGTGGGGCTGCAGGAAAGAGAAGAGGAAGCTGAAATTCTGTCATGCCAGGAGAAGTTACTTTTCCTGTGAGGCAGCCACAATTGGATTCCATATTTCGCTTATAAACAAAAAAGTTTGATGTGACTTGAAAGTAACTGTTACCTGGACCATGTGTTGCAGGCCAATTGTGAATGGGAAGCTGTTGTTTATGGGAAGACTGAAGATCAGCTTATTATGACTGAGCAAGCAAGAAGATACCTGAGCACCTATACAGCTACTGGCAGCACTTCAAGGGCTCTGATCTTGTGATGGTCCCTAAATGTACCAATCTACCTTTTTCCTTTATACTACAGACTTTATACTGAGATTTTTCCCCAGTAATGTATGTATGGATACTTTTTTGAGTTGAAACTGCATTATAAGGGAGAACTTAAGTCTCTTTTTAAACCTTTTTTAAAAGCAAGTTTAATTGGTCTTTTAAAAGACCACTCTAAAGAAAATGGTGAAAAGGATATTTTTCTAAGCCGTTTTTTAAATTCTTTATACATTTCTCTTGTTCTTAAGAAGCTTTTAATGTAGAGTAGGTTTACAGGTACTCGGTGATCTGTAAAAGAAAAACATTACACAACTCCTTGAGAATGCTTTTGCTTAAACACATTTGCTTATGTAGCAATTTTTATAAACACAAAAGAAAGACTAAAGGAAGAATAGAAAGTTGCACTACTAGAACTAGGTATGCTGCACAAAATTAACTACAGTGTTAAATGTATTTATTTGAGAATGGTACTTCTAATAAGAGTAGACAAAGGGAAGAATTTAATTTTTATTAGGATAAAGCATCAGTATTCAGAAATCTCAAACTGAGACCATTGTTGAATGTATTGTACAGCATGTGGGAGCAGGAAGGCTTTTGTAAATTTGGAAGGGGGTTTGTTTTTTAATTTATTTTCATTTTAAAGCTTAAGGCTGCAATCTCACCAAGTGCTCGCATATTCCTGCTGCTTTGCAAAACAACACAAACTCAGGAGGAAGCCAGGACAAACTTGCTCTTGCTTGCAGAGAGGAGAGGAGTAGTATCATAACACCCACTTCTCAGAGACAACACCTTTAAGAACTGCTGGCCCTTGCTCCTCCTTTCCATTGTTGTAACCTCAGCCTTATGCAGTGTTTTTATACACAGTCCATTCTGCTAGTTTTTGAGATGAACTACATCCCCTTATTATCCTTTCCCCATAGAAGCAGCAGTCCTGACCAAGTCCTCAGTCTTTTCTTGAATATGAGTCTAAAGCTAACCTGCCAGTTAAACCCCATTCTCCTTCTAGCCTGTGAGTCTTTGGGACTCTAATCACTGCCTTAATTTTGGTAGGACACTTAAGAACTTTCCAGTATATTATCAGTCAGGGGCATTAAGAAGAAGAAGAAATCAATGTGTATTTTGTTTCTTTTAGGAAGCTGCAGTGGGATTACTCCTGCAAAGCTCTAACATGGGTAGATTGATAGAAGAGCTCTCTTTAGGTCAGAGGATGTGAGCAGCTTGTGACAGTGAAGAATCAGTCTCTTAAAAGATGATGCTCATATTCTCAGTTGCAGGTTGTGCCTTTTGACAGGGATGAGAGCATCTTGCTTCTGGTGGGGACTGTTGAGCCTACAAATGGCCCAGGGAAGGGAAGGAGAGCAAGGCCCCAATATCGTATGAAGTATCAGAATTGACTGTGTCATGAAACATTGTACCTTGCAGAAGTTAACAAATGGAAAATTGGAGAGGAAGCTCAGTTGGGCTGGCCTTTTACAGCAGTTGCTCTGACTTGCTCTCAGTCTCCACAAATGCATCATATTTTACCTGAGGAGATAGATTGGAATGGTGGTTGTACCTGAGCTGTCTGTTGGCTAAGGGGTGTCTCTGAAGATATCCTACTATTCCTAATCAAATCAAAGCAGGAATAAAAGGAAGTGGCCTGTGGTGTGTCTCAGAAGAAGCACAGTGCAAGGTATAAACACATCTCTGTGTGAAAGAGACTTCCTCTTTTCTGTTTTTTTCCTGAGCTGTGTAAACACTGTGAAAGTGGCAAAAGGGAGAATGAGCATCCTCTCTGAAGGATGGTGGTGGAGGATCAGCTGCTGTGGCAGGATGCGCGAATGCCAGCCCCAGAAGTGGGTCTATGTGGGCAGAAACGATACAAAGGATTGCAGCCTCAGTGTGCAGATATATATATGTATGCAGGTTGTCTAGAAGCAGATGTTGTTTTCCTGGTAAATAGCTCCAGCAAAAATGAGAAAGAGCGAATTTTAACCTTGGTGCATGGAATAGCAGCGAGATTGCATGCTGTGAAATACATGAATTTGCATTTCATCTATTCGAGATTGCACTATTCCCTTTTAAATCATGTTGGTCTAATATAGTAGTTTTAAAGTTCAGCTTAGTTATACTACAAATATTCCAGACCCTGGTTATTAAAGGGATACATTTGTGTAAGGACAGAACAAGAGGATATGCTATGTCTCACCTTGTAGCCCTATTTAGGAATCAACACCAATGCATTACATTACACCTCTGAAAGAAATAAGAGTCGGCTCATATAGTTATTTTTCTTGACACAAGCAGCCATGGGCTTTCCTTGGCCACATTTTGTGCTTGCTTAAGTGTGGAGAGATGCTGGTGTGAACTGGGCTGTAGATTGGTTAGTTGCAGTGGTTTCTGCAATTGTGCTTGGGAGAAGTGCCAACACAGTCACAGAAGTTGCTGTTGGCGCTATCTCTGTACAGCTCAAGTCACCCTCAATTTTCCCCACCTACCCTGTGTGTGGGCATGCACATGACTAAGGATGATCTATGGTTACTTGCGCTTAGGCTGTGAACTCTTTCTAAAACCATTTATGCCTGCTCTTGGATGCCTCAACAACCCCGTTACAAAACTGTTTAAAATGAAAATTCATTTTCCCCCTTAATATTTGTACATGCTTCTAATCTTCACAGGTTACAGCAGTTGCTTCAGTTTACCTGCTTTAGACATTTGCACTTATTTATGTCTGATTTGAAGGAATGTCTTAGTTTTGCTTGTTGTAGCTGTTGTTTTTTTAGTTAATTTCTTGCGAAACATAATGGTGTGCTGTCAACCTTAATACTGACAGGAAAATAGAATTGTGTACTGTAGGTGTTATCTATTTATAAATCTGACACTCTTCCTCTCCACTCCTGGGTGTGCTGCTATAGATACTAGCAGAATCTGCTTGCTGCTATGAGAGATGGAAAGAGCGAGCATCATATGCACTGTATGTAAAATGACAAATAGAATGATGGCATGTTCTCAAGCTAAACTGATATCAACTGTTGCTGTGCATGGAGAAACACAATTACCAGAAAGAAACCTGATACCACATAACACCAAGAACTCTAAAAATGATTTTCCTTATTTTAATATTGTGTGTGTGTGGTATGTAAAGCAATCTCTGACGTTAGCATACTTAAATACAGCTTAAGGCCCCGTATCATAGTTATTTATTTATTATTTTAAATGGATATTTATATATAGGAATATTCACCTCGCTGCCTTTAATGGGCACTCAAGGTAATTATCCAGTTTTAAAACTGTTAGCGTTTTTTCTGATCAGCTCTGTTGATAAGAGGATTATTCTTCCTCTTCAAAATGTGAGAAGCCAGTTTGGGATTCCCTTTGGCATTGTTGGTTTTGGTGTGTTCTCTCTTCGGTATGTTTCTTTAGAAGATTCCCCACCTAAAGCGCAAAGGAGCTAAGTGGATGTGATTAGCATAGTAAGACTGTAATTCAGAGAACCATTCCTACTGTGGCTTTTGACTTTTGCCGTCTTTTTAATCACAGCCCACCCACCTCAAGGCCATGTGGCAAGCTACAGTCATGATGGCTGTTTTAAGTAGCATGCGTGTTGTTAGCCTCTTGTCCTTCTGGGTATACACAAGCGCTTAGCTGTATTTAAAATGTGCTCTCTGGATTACAACCATTATGCCAAGATCCAAAGAGTGTGTGCACCAGTGCTGCCTGGATTTTCCAATTCTAGCTTTAGTTTCTTGTGCTATGTTGGAAGATTCTCTGGAGAGTCCCTGACTTTCTGGAGTAGTTCTTGGGAGAACAAGGCATAGCAGGGGACTGGTGTGTGGGGAACAAAGTTCTGCAGTGTACACACAAACACTGCCTGCAGCTCTTTGGGCTGACTCCATGTCTTCATCTATTATGCTTAAAAGATTTGCTGCTTTGCAGGAGGTATGCAAATTATTTGTATTTTTCTTTTTAAATGGTACCAAAGCCTCCAGTACCAAGGTTTAACATAGGTCTCTGGTAAGTAGTACAAACTGGAGCTGGTATTGGTTGAATCTTTCATTTAATTGCTTTCGTGTTGCTTTTAGCAAAAAGAAATAAATAAAAGGTTTTGAACCTTTGCCATGTTAGATATATTTTGATACTTTTGCAGTCTTAGGTGCATTTGCAATTTTTTAATATATATATATATATATAAGTAGAATACTGTATACCTGCAGCAGCCAAACATGCATGTTGGAAAATGACAGCATCTGTTAATATTTACGTTTCTAAAGTTTTGACTCTAATTATAAGATGAATATCTTTGAAGTTTTGTTGTGTTTTGTTATTTTACTGCAGATTTTGTTTCACTTAAAAGAATCTTGCATACAAAGCAGGAGACCTTAACACAGAAATAAAAACATTTATGTACATATCTACTGGACATTTACTTCTGGGAAATAAGTGTAATCTGTATTGATACTTCGTTTGATTCCTAAATGTGAATCATGCTTTCATATAGAGAATTACCCAAACATTGGAACAACTTGCTTTAAGCTTTTGGATAGTATGGAGACTTACTGGAAATTCCATTTTTTGGCTTGCTCTGGGCTACGGGGGCTTCTTCTGACAATGGCAAGATTGGTATTGAGTGTGGAGGAAAGGATCAAGGAAAGCTAGATTGAGGGCGTTGGGAGAAAAATTGGGCAACATATGGGGCATGTACAGCAACAAACTAAGACCTCAGTTGACGGAGTGAGGGATAAGAAAATGGAAGCCAACAGATAGTGTTTATAGATGTCAGTTGGGGATTTAAAATGGGTTAACAGATGGGTGAAGAGAGTTGGTGCGTCTGTAAGAGAGACTGTGTGGGGAGGAGAAAGATGTCAGAAGACAGCCAAATCTGAGATGCATTCAAAAGAATGAGAAACAAAAACTTTGCAAAGCAGAACAAAGAAAGTAGATGAGCTAAAATAAGATGTAAATCGAATGAAATAATGAAATTATTTGTCTGTGTTTCTCTTTGAAAAGTTTAAATTTGACTGGTAGTTATTTGACATTTTGTATGCTTGTGTGAAATACACAGACCTCTGAAGTCTAAAAGTCTGTGTGTATGTAAAATTTGATACATGCCCCTTAAAATATATCCATCCCCATCTTTGTTCAAGATACAGCAGGTCTTGTATGAGTGGAGAGCATTTTCTAAAAAAGCAATACGTCACCAAGCTGCTTGGATTGATGCATATATTTTCAGGTTGCAAAGAACAAAACAAGGTACTTTCCAGTCTCCAGATGTTTCAGTCATCCATGTCTGATTCATAACTGGAAGTCTGCCTTTATTTATATATAAAAGTCAACAAAAGTTTATGAGTGAGTTCAGTGTACTCAGAAGCACTAAGAAGAGCAGTATGGCAGTGTTCCCGGAGCCTGCCACACCAGAAGTGGACCAGATCAACTTGTGAGTGTTATCTTGGCCTGCCTTGGCAAACAGCCAGACGTTGTGTATGCTAGACACCAGATGGCATGCCATTATGAGCGTGACAAGTGGGTCATCTGGCACGCTCTTTGTGGGATTGTTGTTACTGCATAATTTTTGGCGGGAACAAAACTTCCTTTTCCCTTTTTGAAAAAATTAACTGTTTCAATGGCTAGTAGGTTTTTTACTGGAAGTATGCTCCTCCGTGCTTCTCCACACATACTCATATTCTCTCTTTTTTGTGAACGGCTGTAGATGGAATACCTCACCTTTCTCTAAAAAATCAAAATTACATTTCATTTTGTCCATGGTAATAGTTTTGATGTTTACATAATATATCTGTGCTGGAGAAACATCTGTATCCTCTGATCACTGAGTCTGATTATGCACCTTTTCCACAATAAAACATTAATTTGGTTCTTCTAAAAGAGTTAAAATGTTGCTAGCCCTAAGTAGTAGGGTAAGGGAGGGTTTTATATTGAATTTTAAACTGTATGTAGCTGTTCCTTTTCTTCATCAGTCATACAGGGAAGAAAGTTATTAGGCAGAAATTCAACAGGTGCAACTTTCTTATCACATGGGGGTGAAGTAATGGAGTGGTTTTTGCTTTTTTCATATGCTGAATTTTTGTCATGCATAGGAGCCTAGCCAGGTGAAAAAGATAGAGGGCAATCCTAGCTGAAGCAGATGTTAGTAGTCAAATGCTGTCAACTGAAAAATCATGAAAAAGCTATTGTCACACCTCAAGGTGAAAAAGTTTAACTTTTATGATGGCAGCAAGGAAAAGCTAAAAAGGCGCACCCCTCCCCAACGGACCTGAGAACCTAATACGTAAGAAGCTGAGCTGTGGATTATTAATTTTTAAAAAAACAACAGAAACCTGTAAATGTTGCTGAGCCATCTCATAAGTGCTGTGACCCTGCCTTTAAAAGTTCACTGCACAGCTCTGCCTTGACAGCTCAATTCACACAACAAGCTTTCATGTCATTTCCTTTTGTCATAATGACTACAGAAAGGAGGACGAGGAAAGAAGACACCACCTGCTAAGGCCTTTCACAGCAAGCAGAAACTTGTGACAACTAACCTGGGTCCCCAGAGAGTCACTTCTTTGCCAAAAAGCATTCAACCAATTTGAAATGATCTACGTTTCGCCAAAAGTTCCAGATGCTTTTTCTTCCTCGTGTTTATTCAGCGAGGGGGGGGAGGGGAGGGATGCTATTAATATTACTTTTGCATGTGTGCGCTTCTAGGGTTAAATTTTTTAATGAGGGAATCAACTGAGTTTCTTAGTGAACTGAAGGAGTGGCGCATTGTTGGAGCATGTGTCTCATCACAGCAAAGATATTCTGATACATAAAGGCTTGCATTTTCTTGTGAGAAGCTCAGACACTGACATTTTTCAGAGGTATGTATATTTCAGCTCTATCTTGCTATGGCTCCCAATATCTGTACCAACAAATTGAGTGCCAGTGGGCTTTGAAGCCCTATTGATCTGCTAGATTGGAATAGACAAAGTGTGGTCATAGACCTCACCCTAGTCTGATGTGAACACAATCTAATCTATTAATCAGTTTTACTCTGAACATTTTTCCTGAGGAAGCTGTACATGTTTTCCGAGCTGACATACATAATGACAACAAATCTCTACCTCTGCTTCTCCAGTTCAACCACCCTTAGCTGTCCAAAGGTCTCATGCTCTTTCAAAAGACTGCACTTTGTCCCATATGTTTGGAATTGCTTCCCAAATCACTTGCGTGATGAAATCCTTCCTCGAAACCCACCTTTTCCATTTAGCCTTTGCTACAACTCCCTATTTCCCAGTCTCTTATGTAACTAAGACTAAGTGCATATACTAAGTGCACAAGAAATGATAACACATTCTTCTCATTTTGGCTCTACCTCTCCTTCTGTCTCCCTTGTGCTGAATTTTAGATTGTAAGCAAGCTGCTTTGAGCCAAAAGCTGACCTCTTGTATTCAAAAAACACTAACCCCTGATGTAAACCTTAAATAACTGTATCTGTATGTCAATTATAATAGCAGCTGCAATTTTTAGTTCTAGATGTCAGCTTGGGGTGGAAATGGATGTCCACTTCTTGGCCTGGTTGGCATGTAATGTTAAACCATAGCTAATGTTTAGTTGTGGTTTTAAGAGAATTAGCAATGTGCTGGTACCCCTAAAAAGTCTCCACTTCACTCTCCCCTGCTCTGTACTGGAGCAAAAAAGCACAAGGCTTTGTTCATTTTTTTACATGTGAAGTCAGGCTTGTGGGGTTTTTTTGCTCCAAACTAACCATGAACCATAGCTAATCCTTTACCTGTCTACTCAGAAGTAAGTCCCATTTAATTCAGTGGTACTTACTCCCAGGAATGTGAAAATAAGATTGCACCGTACAATTATTCTCATTTCCATCCTCTGTGGTCTCCCCCCATTAAAGTCTTGATTGTAAAATCTGGCATAGGGGCCACTCATGCTGATTGTTACTCTGCCAAGTGCCAAGAGCATTGACAGTACTTAATAAATATGACTGCTACTATAGATTTTTTGTGAAGTTATTTCATGAATGGGTTGTTTATCAGATTACAGCATTCATCCTGGCTGCAGGTGAGTTCTTCAATGCCTCAAAGAACTCCGTCAGATCTACACAAGAGTCTTTTGTGCTTGTCTTTTCAATATCTCCATTAAACGTGATTAAGTGTCTGCCAGCTATTGATTTCTCTGAACAATATGACAGCTGCAAGGCAGGTGAAATGTAGATTTTACACCAAGTGCCCTCAAGCCACCTCAAAAGGAATTAAGCTTTATTCCATCGGAATCGTATTTAATTTGGTTGGTCCCTTGCCAGACTTGGTGCCCTCCTATAACCGACTTCCTTTCTTGCCAGTGGCCTATAATAACAAGAGGGGTGGAATTCTATTTGAGACAAGTGAAACCTAGAATGGTTGGTAGGCCAGGTGTTGGGACTTATCCGACTGTGTTGGAGTGGTGGTACCTAACTGCCATGTCTGAGGCGGTTGTTTCAGTTGTGAACTGAGAAGGGAGACAAAAATAACTGCCTATTACCAACTTGGATGGTGGGGATACTGGATTTTTTTCTGCTAACTGCCATGTTTCTCATTATGCTACCCATGTGGGAAGGATCAAAATCCTACTGGGTTGTGGGTAGGTGGGTGTATAGACATTATCTCTGTATATAATCTTGGAAATTAATGGACCTGTCTCAATGATGCCTTTTAATTTCAGTGGATCTATTCTGAGTAAAGGTTGTCAGCTTGTCAGCTGTATACGACCCTTGGATCACTAACAGCAAAAACAGATTCTTGTATTACACAGTCATCTATTTATTAATGGGCCATAGGTTGCATAATGAGATAAATTTTGCAGAACTCAGTTGGGTGTTGAAGCACAGCATAGTGTTATAGGACTGAGGTGAGGCTCAGTGTCTACTTGGGATTCCCTCTACCCTTGTGACTGATTCTATAGTTGTGTGACTGGAAACTGCAAAAAGAAAAGGACTGCTAAAACTGCAAAACCAGAACATTAAGTAAATAGCCCAGGCCAGGTTGGGTTAGCATCTGCTTTTGTAGTGTAAGCTAGGACAATATCGTTTCACAAGAACTAAATAACTAGAGATAATTCAAGAGCAGCAAAAATAACATGTTTGTCTGCTTACCCCAACCTACACACAGCTGTAGGTGAGTTATCAATGTGTAAGTGTGTCAGAGTGGATGTGAGTAAGAAGACAACAGACAGACAGCATTGGAATGGAGTCTGAAAACACAAGGCCTGATTTTGCTCTCTGAGAATCCAAGGCTTCAGAGTTCCACTAGAAATAAGATTGGGAGCAAAATCTGTTGGAGTCAAACTATCTGTGTGTACACACTTAAAACCTTGTGACCTTATTGAAAGGAAACCAACCCAGGCCATGACCTTGACCCGCTGAAAGCTTTCACTGCTCAGAGATCATGGCGTGTGTATCATCTGGGGGATCAAAAACATATTTTAAGAGTATATTACAGGGGAGCGAGCACATCAGGAATGGCCAAGTGCAGGTCAAATGAGGGCACCCAAAGCAATTTCAATAGAGTGCTGCTGATCCTACCAACTTTTAACAAGGTGTAGTAAAATGTTTACTAAGTTCTACTCAAAGATAAATGTGGGGGTTTACAGAAAGTGGGTCATTTTGTGTGTCAAATTCTGGTTATAACTGTCCAATGTGCACCGTAACTATGAAGCTTTTCCTGCTCAATGCCATCAACTTGACTTTGTGAGTTACTGAGTTTTTGTGGCATACTCTTTTATCTTCCAGCACTCTTGTCTGTAGATGAAAGTAGTTCTCCAAGACAACAGAAGTTGGCTGTCCCCAAACTAAATGATCCTATCCCAATAAAAGGCATTTCCTTTTTGAAGAAAGATACATTAAACTAAATTGAGCCTGATATCTAGAACATGGTATCTAGGACTTCTCTGGTACCTGGAGACTTGCACTTTTTATTATATTGTGGAATTGTAGGAATTTTGCACGATGTACTGTTTTAAATTTGGCTTTTCATTCATTATATCTGTTTGTAATTTATTTATTTTTTGGTATAAATTGAATAGCAAATGGTGGTGGTGGTGATAATATCATGCCATTTATATTTTAGTGAATGGGTGTGCTTTTGTAAATTTTGTAAATTCACACACACACATTAGCATATATATTCACTTGCTTATAATTCGCTCTAAACATCAGTGTCTGGAAAGCCATAAGTTCCCCATCCCAGTAAATCCTGTTGAGGTTCCTTGATTACGTAGAGAAGATTACCTGGTCTAAGAGATGAGTTACAATGGGTTCAGAGCAAGCGATGCAACTGAAGCTCAGTCAAGTCTGCCCTTCTGTACATGGCATATTTAGGCTGCCCGGGGCCTCCTAGTACTATCATGTGCTTTTCATGGGATTAGTTTCCACCTTGGAAATAAATATGTATTGGGCAAACAGCATGCCTTAAACTCGGATAACAGAGGCTGCGATCCTATACCCATTTCCTTGGTGTAAGATCCACTAAACCCAGTGCTTTTTTCTGGGGGTACGCATACCCCTAAACATTTTGTGAATCTAAGTTGGGCCGCATTGAGGGGCAGTATTTCAATATGAGTAGGAAAATGAGAGTACCCCTAAACATTTTATTATTTTTTTTGAAAAAAAAGCACTGATAAACCTAATGGAACTTATTTCTCCCTGGGTGAACTTGTATATCAGAACACTGTAAAATCTGGGTTGCGAACCAACCAGAGTAATTTTTGTCCTAACATGTAACATGGATTTAAAATGTTCACCGAGTAGTTTTGGTGAGAAGTGTGCCAACTGGGCCACAGCTGTTTTAAACAAAAACAAAAACAAGCAAACATGGAGCGTATAATTGCATTAGTTTTGGCCTGTTTCTGAAGGCTGCAACGAGGACAAAAGAAGGGCAGTCATCTAACCTGTGATACAGCATCTGTTCTACTCAGATTACCAGCTGTTCAGGCCGGCTGTGTCATCAAAGACTCCTGGAAAGGGTATTCATAGTGTTATGAGTTGGGGAGGGGGGAGTAGGCTGTATGTAGACATATATATGGTTGCACTGTTAGTACCCTGTGCAGTGCAGTCTCATGCATTATGGACTCAGAAGTCAGTCAGTCCCACTGTATTCAGTAGTGCTTGTTTCCACGAAAGCGTATACAGTGGTACCTCAGGTTACATACACTTCAAGTTACAGACTCCGCTAACCCAGAAATTGTGCTTCAGGTTAAGAACTTTGCTTCAGGATGAGAACAGAAATAGTGTTCTGGCGGTGCGGCGGCAGCAGGAAGCCCCATTAGCTAAAGTGGTGCTTCAGGTTAAGAACAGTTTCAGGTTAAGAATGGACCTCCAGAACAAATTAAGTACTTAACCTGAGGTACCACTGTATAGGTTTGCAGCCATAATGTGCTAACAGCCCTTAGCCAAGGCAAATTGTGCTGACCATAGTTTGTCATATAATTCTTTTTTAGTTTTGAAATACTCTTGCGGAAACGTTGTTAGTCAAACTGTGCTTGTTTTTAAAAAAGAAAAAGGTAATAAAGTAAAGCACTGAGCGATTGCAGTTTTCTCTACTCTTCTTGCATTTGTCTGAAAAGCAGGATGGCAGAAGTGATATCATCATAAAGTTACTCCTTGTAAATTCATATAGAGCAGCTCTCTCTTCCCCACCCCTGGGCCCCATGGAACTGTGTGCCTGAAGAGGACATCATTTATTTGGAACAATAAAACAAGCACTTGCTACATGTAAGAAAAAGCTTCATTAGTGTTAGGGAATATAAAATTAAACTACAGCTTTGTTTTTTGAAATCTGACATTAGATACCTCTGACTTATAAATTAAATAAATTAGAAGAAAACATGTTTTAAAATACAACAATTGTGGACAGAATATATAATAACGCGCATTCCCCATCTCAATACTGTTTAAAGCTATTATTTCACATATAACCAAAAGCTAAAGTAGGGGCTTTTCCACATGTAAGACTTTCCTGCTAACTAGCCACTGATGCACTGTTATTCAATGAATTTAGTTATTACGTTTTCTGGCAACATAATGTTTTGGATGTGATGATACATGGCTGCACAGAGTGGTGCATTCTTTAATGGTTTTGTTTTTTTAAATCAGAAAAAAATCAGCTGCTCAGGCTGGTCCTACTATGAGGCAGGTGTCTCAGGTGGCAAATGCTAGGGGACAGTGAAAGTCATTCTGATCTTTAGTAAAAGTTGAAAGATTTATACGATTTGAAGAGAAACCAGGGTACAGTCATTCTGATCACTCTCATCTTCATGAGCCAAGTGGTACCTTGTGATAAATCTTTCAACCTGGGCTGTTTGTCCTACTACCTTCTTCCAGTGTATCACAAATAGCAGGATTAGGAAAGGTCCTTGACTGAGCCAAACAGGCATAGAGGTGGCCACCCCACATCTTCCAGCAGATTTTCCACATGTGTGCGTGTGTTGCTCTGCTCTCATGCCGCATGCTCCCATTGCTACTGCTGTGTTGCAGCTTTTGAGTTGGCAGCAAGCAAACATCAGGCAGAGCAGTGAGCAAACATCAGCAAGGTGCTGGAAGGCAGAATGTGTGCCACCTAGGTAGCTGCCTTTTACTGAATCAGACCACTGGTCCTTCTAGCTCAGTCTGCCTTGGCCAACAGTGGCTCTCCAGGGTTTCAGACAGTGGACATTCCCAGCCCTACTTGGATTTGCCAATGATTGAACCCAGTACCTTCTGCATGCAAAGCTATGACCCTTCTCCACATAGCTTATCTTGACATCCCTAAGTTAGCCTGCTGGCCTCATGTGTGGCGGAAGATGCTTTTCTGGCATCAGTGTCAATGTCAGATTATACTGCCAGCTCCATGGCTTCTGTATGTCGAATGGGGAGGAGGGACACCATCTTGTATGTTGCCTCAGGCAGCAAAGGCCAGTTCTGGTAACTGGGCATAGCTTAGAGCAACAGTTTCAAACCAAAGAACCCAAGAGTTCTTTGGAAGTTTAACGTTTGCATGTGTGTGAGAAAGAGTGGAGCAGGCATTGATGAGAATATCAGTAATAGAAAACAGGAAAGGCAGGTTGACCACCACCTTGAGTGTTGAGCATATGATATGGTGGGCTGGACTACAACCCCCATCATCCCTGACCATTGGCCATGCTGCCTGGGACTGATGGAGGTTGGAGTCCAGGAATCTCTGGAGCTCCACAGATTCCCTCATCTCTGTGCAAGGGTGCACTCTCTGTTGATGTGGTGCAACAGTAGGTGAACAGTTCATTTACGTGAACTGAATGATTGCAGTAGAATTCTTCTGCGAATCCTCTGTCATGCTCAGAGGTTCCTAAGCAAACAAGTTGATTCTGAACCTGAAAGCCTGCATATCACTGATTTAAAGAAATCATTTGCCAAAGTAGCATTGCATGATAAATTGCAGGACTGTACTTTAAATGGCACTGTGTCGTTGATGTGAGGTCTGTTGAGGATACAGTAATTTCTCTTGGCCTTTTCCAACAAATCCAGATGAACCAGGATAGAATAAGAAATGCTGGATTGATGCAATGATCACAGTTGAATCTGTTAACAAGAAGCATGTGCAAAATATATGAGCTGAATTGTTTGCATAGGATGCAGTCTTTAAACTCGCCCACCCCACCCCCCGTGGATTCTGTAGAAGTTTTGTTTTGTTTTGTTTTTTGGGATAAGTGTGTGCCACACTACATCCGTTATCAGGTAAATGTGACAGCTTTTCTGTATTTTGTTGAAGAACCCTCTGCTTGCACAAGCAAGGCTGAGGGTTGTCAGTCTGCCTCAAAGGCACTGTTTGTGGCCCCCAAATATTCCGACTTCTTTTTATGTTTCATCCATATTTTCCGCAGGAGGCTTGGTGTTCCATGCAAAATGCTGCCCGTTAGAGGTAAAGAGGCCTCCTCCGTTCCTTGAGTTGGACTTATGTCATCTTCAGTATTTTTCTGCAAGGACCTTCTGTGCCTATAGTTGAAAGTGGGAACAGATTCAACATTTCAAGATTAAGTTCCTTCAGAATATTTATTTGGTGTTCACCGTTTTGTCAAACGATTTACTAAAACTTTTCCCCCCACCATTTTTGTCTTCTATTGTTAAAATACTATTTGTTAAAAATTATATATAAATAATATATATATATATATATATATATATATATATATATATATATATATATGCAATTCTAACTGTATCCATGAGAGCAGCCTCCTAAGCATCATCTCTTGTTCAGATGTTTTGGGCAACAGCTTCTATCAGCCCCAGCCAGCAAGGCCATGCCAAATGGGGCCGATGGGAGCTATAGTCCAAGATACCTAGAGGACACCAGGTTGGGGAAAGCTGCTCTAATGGAATTTTCTGCACCTTCACCAAACTATAGTTCCCAACATTCCTTCACCAAACTATAGTTCCCAATGTTCCTTGGAGAAGCCATGACAATTAAACTGCCTTAAAAAAAAGTTTGTAGTACAGAAAACCCTGACATTTCAGGCAAAATCTTTGGACGCCTGCTGTTTATTTAATGCTTTTCCACCCTGCCTTTCAGGACCCGTTGTCCTTGCAAGGCAATGATCACTTAAATTTAAAGACATATGAAACATCAAAGCAGAAGAAGATCATATGATAGCATTTGAGCATTAAAAACCAGCACAGCAGATTAATTAATCCTGGACCAGAATAAAAAACTTACAATGAAAATAGAAAATAACAGTGCAATCCTATATATGCCTGCTCAGCAGTAAATCCCATTGCATTCAATGGGACTTCCTTCTAGGTAAGCATGTATGGGATGTTGTGGATTATGTTTGGAATCTTGTGCATGTAAAGTATGCTCTTCCAGCAGCCTTTGGACTCTTTCCCCTTTTACTTATTTACAGATACTCTTTAACTTCTTAAAAGTTGCATTTTGGAATGTCAGTGATCTTCAGTCTGAGTAGTGTGTCATTGGTTCTTACAGACTTTGAGTTTGGTAGCCCAAGTAATAGTTGTGGAATTAGAGGAGAGGGTAACGGAAAGAAACTTACTCGTCTGCAAATACACTATCCCTCATGGCTGGTTCTGTGGCTGCAATCCATCTTGCATTGTGATGGGAGACTGGGGAGCCCTGCGGCTGCTAAATTATAGGGAAATGGGGAGGGGGGAATAAAATAAAAATGTCAAGATGCAATAAAAACAGAACACAATAATAGCTAGCACACATCTAGCAACTTGGTAGAAGAGGGAATGTTGACATCATATATGCATGGCAGACATCAGTGGGTGACCCTAATAGTTGAAGCTTGGACTGTTTGTTCACCCATAAAATAACAGTTTTCATAGATATACTGTCAGCCAATTTGGATTATTTTATAAAGTGGGCAGGATATAAACTTTAAAAATCAATCAACAAATAGTGAGACTAGATAGTGTGGTGTTGGGAGGCTGAGAAAAGATTATATCTGATACACCAATGCCAATATCATCTTAATATTGCTATCCTTTCATATAATTGCTGGATTTGTATGCATCATGTAAAAAAAATTTAATGCTTGTGTTGTCTGATAATTTCTTTAGATTTGTATTACAGGTTTTTTGTGTGTGTTTGCAAGCTTTGATTTTGATCTTTTTTGTATTGGAAGGAGGAGGTGATTAATGTAAGTGCAAAGACTTCTTTTATAAGAAGATTAAGGATGTTACATGAATTTTTGACTGAAACACAGGACTTGTAGCAATCATCAGGAGTCACATGATATTGCACAGAGGTAGTTGGTTTTATTTTACGTATGTGTTACTTACCAAAGTCTTTGCATCTGGCAGGCTACTGCTATAGCAGAATGACCTTTGTTTAGAAATTCCAGCTGCAATGAAAAACAGAAAGGGGAAACGTTGGGTAAAATGCACTGTAGAGAGAACTGGAATGTGGACTGTGGAATTGGTCATTCGTCCATATGGGTATAAATGCTGCTGATGAATGAAAATGGCTGCTTACCTGGTCACAAGTAACCATCATGCTGGGCTCCTCCCCCTTGGAAGGGACACTAGGATGAGGTGGCTGGTCTGAGGAATCCCAGTCCAGCCGTTGGAGATTGGTGGGCTTTCCGCCATAGCCTTATTTGAATCCTGGCCAATCCAGCCAGGCCAGGTGGGAGGGCTGTGGGACCCTATAAAGGCTGTCTGCAGCCGACTCCTGGGACCACTGTCCTCAGAAATGAGAGTGACTGGTTGTGGCAGTGATGCCATCAGAAAAGGACATTAAGGCACAAGTCCAGAGACCCACATAGCAGAATGAACAGGAGGACCTCAACCATATTATGAAGCAACACACACAACAATCTAAAAAGGGGGGCTCCAGAAAGACCAGAAACTAAAATTACCTAACTGCAGCACTGAGTGGAGGCGGAAATTTAATAGCAGGGAAATGTAGCTTTTTCACACACTCCTTCTTGCTATGAGACCTCCGCTTGCCAAATCAGTATTTCAAATATAAGTGACCTCACTGGCAACAGAACTTGAAAGCGTGATCATAGAATTGTAGAGTTGGAAAGGACACTTGAAATAACATATGTCCTATTCTGTGGAGATAAGGAACAACCATCCCTTCCTGTGATATTCTGCCTTCTATAGGCATGTTTGAGCATCATATATTTCTCTGATATTCTTCCTTAATACTTTCATGGTGGAACTGTCTTCCATTCTGATTAAAATGGACAGCAGGATTATCCACACAGATCCTTTTTCTGTAGGCTAATATACATCCTGCAGCATTGTTACCAGCAATGCTCATTATATAATAATAAAAATGAATGAATGAATGAATGAATAATGGTAATAATAATAATAATAGTAATAATAATAATAATAATAATAATAATAATAATACCCCGCCCATCTGGCTGGGTTTTCCCAGCCACTCTGGGTGGCTCCCAATAGAATATTATTTAACATTGACTTTTTCAAATGGAAAAGTTGAATGCTGTATCAAAGATGTTTTGTGTTTGACTCATGCTGCAAAAAACCCCCAAAAACAAAAACAAAACTCTTTTCAGTACCAAAGGCCTCATTTTTTTTATTGCAAGGCCATACGTCTGGACAGTTAGTAAGCCTGAGTACTAAATATATTGCTGAGACTTACTGTGTCTTGCAGAACATTTGGAGGGACTAGGGAAGAATCCTTGCTGCCTGTTCTGCACATGACTGAATCCCTGCCCTTCTTCATCTTTGCAGAAGACTTGAATGAGATCCCCTTGGTGTGACAGCAGCTCCTCTGTCCCCTGAAGATGATAGTCAGACACTGCTACCACCTACAGGGAAGAGGTGAAACCGTCTAATTACATGTGCCGTGTACAGATTCAGTGCCTGAGTCTATGCATAACCTGTAGTAATTATAGTGTAGAATAAGCATTGCTGTCCTCTTTGCCCATAAAACAATAATTAAAAGTTCTGCTATATTATCATTATGAAAACTGTAAGTAAGCTGATAGCCTATTATGTTACTCCTCTATATTTCTACAGTTATCTAAAAGGCTTAAAGTTAGCAAGAGTGCAATAAAAGGGTTAGACAGAGAAATCTCTCCCTCTCTCCCAACCAGGAAAAAGAGAATATTGTCTAGTGTGCTTCCTGCACCATTGGACTGACAATATAATTTGAAAACTACTTGGGTCCAGCATAAGGCACCCATGAGGGTCTTGGGCCTGGTTCTATGGGTCATGATACTGTGGGATCCAGTTTACAGGCTTCTGCCTGCCTGCTTTGGATTCAGTGGTCCCCTGATCACCATCATCAGGTCAAATGTTGACTCTGTAGCCTCTAACTTGTCCTGGTCACTGCTGGGCTCTGGAGTCATGGCAGACCCAACAGATCACGTGGAAGAGATAGGAGCTGCCCAGAGTGACTGGGGCAACCCAGTCAGATGGGCGGGGTACAAGAAATAAGTTGTCGTCATTGTTTGGCTAGGTCCCATGCCTGCATTGTTCTGTCTACTTGAAGGCAGACAATGCTTCTATGGAAAATGACCATGTCATTTGATCCATCTCAAGTGACTCAATTAATATGGGTTCTGATGTTACTGAAGTAGGAAACTACCACAGAGGGGTGACAACTATGTTCCTCCTGTAATGCAAGGATAGTGCCTATTTTATAACAATGAGACGCTATTAGGAATTTGTCAGCAAATGGCAGAAAACCATGGCTAAAAAAGCCACCTCTATTGGTCTGTCACCCCCCCCCAACTGTATTACCTGGGTTATGAAGGTGCCCAAAAGATGTTAAAGCAAAGTTATGGGATAATGCACACAGTGACTTGCGATCTCGATCACACACAGTCTGTAGTCTGCTGGCAGTAGGAGTACAATATGAGTATGTCTTTAAGTTAACATCTTACATCAAAAACCTGACAGTACCAAACTATCAAAGGCTTTTCGCCAAAGCCAGACTAAACGTCTTTCCTTCTGCAGTGTTGGATGGCAGGTTGATAGGAGTTCCCTACCAGGACAGACTTTGCTCATGTGCTCAAGACATCGATTCCATAAAACATATTTTGTTGCATTGTGCAAAATATGAGCAAGCCAGGGCTGAACTGATACTACCCTTGCTGGTACCTTTCCCAGGAAAATCAGAGGCTCACTATGTCAGGTTCCTATTGGAAGACCGGACAAATGCTAGAACATTAGCAGTCGCAAAGTTTTTATCGGTGGTTGCAAGAACAAATAATCCCTATATTCTGAACAAAATGATTGTTTAACCTGGAGGTAGGCTGTATGAATTGTGTATTGCTTTGTAATGATTTGTTGGGTCTCTGGACCGTAATAAGGATTGATGATGATTATTCCATATGTGTTTGTTTCATTTACTACCAATACTATTCTCTTTTCTTTTTTAGAAAACAGAATATGTCCAAATCACTTGGGTATATGTGGGCCTAATGCCATGCAGTAATAAGTTGGGATAACTTATGTAGGTCAGGAAGCCAAGTCTGTGGTAGCACAGTTTAGATCTAAACAGGATTTCAAGCTTCTCTAGGTCATTATGAACACGCAAGGTAAATCTCTGGGATTATCTTGAAGTCACTTTTCTTTTCTAATTGTATCAGAAAAGCTAATGTGAGTTTGGCCATTATTCAGATGAATGGCAGTCTCATCCAAACTAAGAAGCATTAGAAAGCAGCTCCCTAAATATTTGATTTATGATTTTTAAAAGATATTATTTGTTTCAGCAGCAGCTACTTGTTCCATTTGCCAGGCAAGCTTTTCTTCTTGCACTGTGTGGAGTCCTGCAGCAGAAAGCCTTTCAAAACACTTTCAGTGGCTATTTTCATGTTATTCTTCAATAAGCCAACAACTACAATTTACAAACAATGAGGGAGAGCTGGCTTTTACAAACAATAGAAAAAATACTGATAAAACCAACAGGAAGAAGGAAAATAGGAAAGCTGTGCATCACAAAAAAATTGGAACTAAAACCAATTCAGCTCCAGAAGCCAAAACTAAATTAATTTGTACTATGCAAGTCTTTCACTTGCTTCACTGTTATTATTTTGCTTATTTAAAGAATTAATGTCTCCATTATAGAAAACTACAATAACTTAACAATCTAGAAGACTGAGCCAATTCAATGCTAAGCACTTATTTTGAAAATCACTCATAGAATGTTCCATCAGTGTCAATGGGGGAAAGGACTAAAAACCTCCTCAACTCTCCTACAACATTTAAAAGTGCCTAACTCTGGTTGGATTGTTGCTCATTATTCATTAGTATCAGTGGCGGAATTTGGAGTCTCAAATTTCAGCAGTGGCTGTGTAATGCCAAAAACTAGCCTATCTAAACTTCCTTGTAAGCTGTAAAGGGATGGCACTCTGCTGATCAGGGGGAAGGAAGGATAATATCTGATAAATCAGGCTTCCTCACACTCGGCCCTCCAGATGTTTTTGGCCTACAACTCCCTGATCCCTAGCTAGCAGGACCAGTGGTCAGGGATGATGGGAAATGTAGTCTCAAAACATCTGGAGGGCCGAGTTTGAGGAAGCCTGTAATAAATATATCATCTCCTAGCATCTATTCATATTCCAAAACCTGCCCCTTGCCTTGGATTCTACCCATAGGTCTAGGAGGCTCTGGGTGCCAGGGAACCCACAAAAGTTACCAGAAGTCACGTCAAAGCCCCAACACAGCCTCCCAGATGACGTCAGAGGCCCTGCCAGGCCTCCAAATCTGACTTCTGGTAGAAACTGGTAGTCATTTTTGGAAGTCTCATGAGGTCTCGGACATTATCTCTGAGACCCTGCGAGGCCTTGGAAGAGCCACCACCGCAATGTAAAGTCATGACCTCATGATGTCACGATGTCACATTCTATCACAGTGCCGCTGATTCTACCTCATGGCTGTGGCACTTCCAAAATCCCACGCCTAGTGCAACCAAACTGGTTGTGTTCCCTTAAACCTGCCTCTGATAGTATGGATATTCTAGCTCAACCGTTACCAACCTGGGGCCCTCCAGTTGTTTTGATGAAGACTCCCACCAGCCCAGTTTCACCAATCCTGGTGCCTTCAGCAGACTGTGCTGGCTGGGGCTGATGGTAGTTGTGACCCAAAAAGTCTGGAGGGAGGGCACCAGGTTGGTGAGGACTGTTCTGAGTTTAGAAGATAGGCTGTTAATACATACAGTGATACCTTGGGTTACATACACTTCAGGTTACAGACTCCGCTAACCCAGAAATAGTGCTTCAGCTTAAGAATTTTGCTTCAGGATGAAAACAGAAATCGTGCTCCGGCGGCATGGCAGCAGCAGGAGACCCCATTAGCTAAAGTGGTGCTTCAGGTTAAGAACAGTTTCAGGTTAAGAACGGACCTTCGGAATGAATTAAGTACTTAACCCGAGGTACCACTGTTCTGTGATGGTGTGCACTTTGGCAGCAGGACTCACTCTCGTCATAAGTTTCTCCTCGCTGATTTTAAAGGGGCTTGTGACATAAGAAAAGGGAGAAGGGGAGGCCCTCGTTTAAAATAGCTCAGTCCTATTCATCTTCAAAACAAATGGACCCTGCAGATCTGAGATGTACATACAATGCAAAGAATTAATGACAAACTGGTATGTTCATGTTTTGCTGGAAAGTGGTTGTGTAGGATTCCCCCAGACACATGGAGAGTCTTTAAAACACCATTGCTATCAGGAAACGGTTAATGTTGAGGCATCTGAGGTTAATTCACAGGGATGGTCATATGACTGAGCAGCACTTAACCCTGCCCTGGCACACTCAAAGTGCTATTGCTGTTAAAGACTCTGGCAGGCTTCCAAGGGTGCTTGCTATTTTTGCCTTGTCTGGGATTAAACAAGGGGACCCATGAAGATTACCAGGGTGAAATAAGTCCTATCATTTCAGGCTGCTAAGAACAGGTAAAGCGGCAAGTTTTTTTAGGAATTAATTTTCCATATTTTGCATTGTAAGGGGGGGGGGCGGGAGTTGGGCCTCAAAATCTCCCTTCATGTTGTACTATATATATTTGCCATTCATTGGTATGATTGCACATTTTTAGTTTGTCCAATTTATTTATTATATGTTTATACTGCCATTAGATATCAGTTCCCAGGTGGTTTATATTATTAGCAGAGGAGCACAATTAATTTGAGCCAGGGTTCACTTACTTTTGCTTCAGGAGCTTATTTGGATGCCCAAACTCAGACCTGGAAGGAACTCATAAACAAGTGCCTTTCTTTCCCACTTGTGAATCAACACAGCTTGCTTCCAACTACATCCAGCAGATACTGGTGGCTGTGAGGCTTCCAGATCAGAGTGCGATTTTCAGATGTGCTTGAGGTTGATATGTGCTTGTGGTTGTGTTATCGTGCCAAATGCCTGTTCCACCCAGATCTTATGTTTGCCAAGGTGATATAAACATGAGAGCAGGTCAGAAGCTGAGGTGTAGAGGTATGTAACCTCTCTTGGCCAGCTGATTTTTCTCTGTACATGCCCTTCTAGACTGTTTATTATGCAGCTGGGCTCTGTAACCAGAATTAAGCCCAGATGGATGAAACTTGTTTAAAATGGCCTGGTGCAAATCATTTGCAGACAGAAGGATTAAGTCCACTCTCTTCTGCCCAGTAATTCCCAATAGTGGGTTTTTTTGTTGTTTTTTGTTGTAGAAAAGGCTGCATTTGAAATTTCCTTAAAACCTACATGCAATTTATGAACCATGTCAGGGTTTGGGTTTTGTTTTTTTTGTTTTTTGTACCAGTGCATATGTTGTTTCCACACCATGATCTCGAGAGATCTATGTTCTGCTTCAGTGGACAAGAAATACCCTCTTTAATAAGCAACAGTTTCCTTACCTTTTTCGGCAGGATGCATTGAGTACTTTTGGCTTTTCTTCTGACTGGGCTACATGCTACAAAAACAATGGAAACATCAGCATGAACTGAAGAGATTGTTTAACTTTCCTTGTCAAAATGTAGCATCCCAAGAGAGCAGCTCAGACCCACCTGGTAGAACCTTCTCTGCACTGCCTTCAGTGGGTATCCCCCCCCCTCCCTCTGATTAGTACTAGATAATTGGGCCTGGGAGTTGCCATTTTAATTTCCCACAGTGCTCTGCAGCAACACCATATGTGGGGCATTGTGGGAAGTTAAAATGGTGGCTCACAGCTGTCTGGCACTAATTGGAGTGCTGCTTCTACCAGCATCCACTGGTGTTATCAGATAAGCACACCAGGGCTCACTCAAAGAAGGAGAAGCCCACTAATACAATTCCACTACAGGGCCATTTCACAGGGACTCTACGCAGTGGAGCTGGCCCTGAGTGACATCAAAGATAGACTAAAGTGATATTGCTGAGAGAAGTTGTGGGATCAGGAGTGTTAGGGTTGCCCTCCTCCAGCATTTGAGAGATAAAACCAATTCAAATTCAGAACTTGGGGGGGGGGGGGCTTTTTTTTTTTTTTAAAGCATAACATTGACAACCAGGGAAGCCTTTCTTGAGAGCTATCTATATGTGGGATCCCATTACTTTGGGACCAAGTAAAAGCTGTTTTGTCTGTTAAACTTTTAATCATGGAATACAATTGTTCTGCTTATTCTGTAGAATGTTCTTGTGCTCCTGATTTCAGTCTTATTTGCTTTGCATTTTCTTTCTGTGTTGTTCTGATCTGTTGCAACCTGTTAACTGGGATGAAAATAGCCACAGAAAAAAAGAGAGCCCCCATCTCTTGTTTTCTGGGGATGTGGCTTAAATCAGAACAGTACCCATTCCCAATCCTTAAGGTGGTTCTTAATTTAATCAGCTAGTCATTCAATAAAATAACTCCGTACACTCACAAAGCCATGGAAGCAACAGCTAATATTACATGGAGCAAGTGATGGTTCACATGCATCAGTCACAGAAGTTTAAACGAAACAGAGGTGTTAGAAAGATTTTAAGCGTATGTAAAAGTATATGCAGTCTTTATATAGTTTTCCTTGCATCTTATTGAAAGCAGAGGACAATGAAAAAATATTTGCATATTCATTCTTTTTCGAATGCAGTTTTTAATTACATTAATGATGCTCCAGATTAAGTAGCAAGGAGTGCTTTATAAATATCCATCTGGCATATTTTTAGCTTGCCCATTGTAATCTTCCCAGCCAAAATGCTGTACATCTGCAGGCGAGGAAAGCAGCAAATTGCCTTACCCAAAGACAAAGAAAGGAAAAGTTCTAACAGAGGTAATACTTCTTGAATAGGCTGCTTAAGAAACAGTTGTTCATGAAGATGGGAGCCAAGCTGACAATTCACTTTGGCCTGCCATGAAATAAAGGCATAAGGAGCTGCTTGATACTGAATCAGTCTAATGGTCCATCAAATTATGTACTGAAGGGTACTGGCACATTTTGTGTCAGTAAGTGTTTCTAAGTATGTGAAGAGTGCCCTTCAGAAGGATACAGATACAAGCAGGTACACCTTAAGACAGGTAAAGTGAAACGGGGTTGCCTTGCTATAGTGCTGCATGGCTCAGAAAAACTTCACTTGCCAAATTTCCAAGCGAGATTTCTTTCGTTTGCATATCAGCTACAGGGGCCTTCACTTTCATGCAATCATCCTATCAAGCTGATGCCTTGTGCAGAAAACGTTTCTGGGACTCCCCCCCCCCCATCCTTGCAAAATCAGATTTGTAGGATATCCTCTCCCAAATACACCTTCTGCCCTGACCTCCTACAAACGATTCCCTTAAGTAACAACCAGACTTGGCCATTAAAAAACACACACAACTACTTTGAAATCCTTCCTATTTCAGTCAAAGCTCGAGTTGCCCCTCATCCCCTCCTGCCTTGCCTAGACTGTTGCCTTTAAGCAATTGTGCAACAGACAGATATGCAACTGAGATTAGCTTTTTCTGCATCTTCAGGCCAAGAAGAGCTTTTCCTGTTGAATTTCTTCCTGCTAAATTAATGTTAAAATAGTGGGAACCCTGCCAGAAAATAATTATGCCCCTATAGAAAATCCAGTTTTCTGACTCAGGCCTAGAAAGCAAGGTGGGTTCTCTGGAATGAATGGGGTAAAATAAAGACCCTCAGCCCCATAATGTGTTTTCCACTAACAAACCAAGCTCTCCTGGTACTGGTGTAGTGGTTTGGTGAAGCTGTGAGATGGGGCTTTGGTTGTACAATCAACATTGCACCCCACTAGCAGTAAAAGGGATAGTGGAACTGGAAGCAAATTTGGGGGTAATTTGGAAAAAAACCACCACACAATGAAAATCCATTTTTATAAAGATATTTGGGTGCGCGCACACGCATGTACGAAAGAACTCCAAGGATAATAAGCTTGGGCCCCCACTCATAATTTCATTTGCATTTTAATAAAAACACCATCATAATAAATCTGAAAAGAGCAACTGGGGCTTGCAAATAAATATTAAGACTACACTTTTCCGTACAGAGTTTCCCATGAGAAATCTATCTCCCTTCGGACACAAGGTGTTGAAAAACTATTGTTCTCCTGAATGCATATTGATCTTTGTCTGACGTTTGCTCTTTGTGACAAGTAAATGCTAAGGTTAAATGTACAATCAGTCCCAGAACACAAATTTGAAAATGCTGTCTCCTTTGACCCAGTAGGTCGTAGCCATATAGAGTCATTTTCTACATATTAACTATTCAGGGCTTCATTTTTCAATACTCCTAACTTTATGATTTCTCATCTTAATGGTAATATTGGATGCCTAGGAACAAAGCCACATGGAATTAAGCACACCAATTGCACAGTTTGTTTCTGTAGAAATACTTCCACTGCCTAGCCTATCTAGACTTCTGCTTTCATTTTCTCCAAGGAAAGGGCGAACGGAGGGGGGGGGGGAGGAGTTGGGGAATCAGAGATCACTACACAGCAAGTACAATACAGTGAGCACACATCTGAATTTACCATTTTGAAGGTTTTCCCCTAACATTCCATTTCAATAAACACTCAACCCCTGGCAATAGAACTGGTTGCGTGGTACTCACATTTGGAAGAAATCACAGTGAAGACTTCTAAATTTTCATCACTGCAACTGTAAATCTGGTGCATTTTTCACCTCTCCCTCCTGGCTGCCTATCGGCTTCATGCAACTGCTCTGAACTTCTGGTAAATAGGTTTCACTAATCCCATCTGGCTCTGTGATCATTGTCCACGTCCACAAAGGAGAGACTGATGCTGTGATCTCATCTCATTCTACATTCTTCATTGCAACATTTTCAACCCCAGTCTGCCTTTGTATGAATTCTGCTCACGCCAGGGTTTGATTTTGCTGTTCCTTAAAACCACAGCCATGCAAGTAATATTTTATTTGCATAGCCTCTCTCTGTTACCAAACAAGTTACAGGCACCTTCTCCCAATAGTAAGTGGCGACCTGAAGGAATG
The DNA here is from genome assembly GCF_964252035.2 of Podarcis erhardii. Taxonomy (NCBI): domain Eukaryota; kingdom Metazoa; phylum Chordata; class Lepidosauria; order Squamata; family Lacertidae; genus Podarcis; species Podarcis erhardii. The sequence continues at coordinate 35,465,172 of NC_138499.1, forward strand.
CTTGCATTTTGTGTATAGACGAGGAATTATGAAATAAGACATTTATTATTATTATTGTTGTTGTTGTTATTATTAATTAATTTTCTATGTCACCCTTCATCCAAAGATCACAGGATGGTTTACAAGATTTGTGGGAGTGACAGAGCCAGGCATATACTCATTAAAAAAATAAACATAGAATAATTTTCTAAATGGAAAATTAAAAAAAAACACCTAATACATGCTGCAATAAGAACATATTTTACTTTAAAATGTTTCTTGTTTCACAAGGCAGTGGGATAAGGCCTTTCAGCTCTGAGATCAACGTTTTCAAATATAGATGCTTGGACTTAAGCACTCAAATCTACATTTAGCTCTTTTAATAGGTGGCCTGGTTTGCTGAGGTGTTGAGCTCTTGCAAAAACAAAAAAACCAAAACCAATAACGGACACCAGGTGATACGCTACACCCACTTACTCAGGAGTTAGGCCCACCAAAATCACTGCCCCTCCCTCCCCAATTTGATTCTTATGTCGTCAAGTATAAATTCACTTCAGGTGCCTGGGTTTAGCATTTTCATTGTGGGAATACCACAGTGATGAGTGTACCAGATAGTCTTGTAAATGTTATATTAATATTTTGGGAAAGGGTCTTTTTAAAATAGTGGTTGAGGAGTTGTCACCTAAGCACACACAAAAGCACTTTTTTTGTTTGTAGGTGTGTGAAATGCACATACAGGGTTAGTCTAGCTATTCTGGGTCAGAAACTGTAGCAGGTATTAGCAATCCCAGGGGCCTGATGTCCTGGAAATATAACTTGCTGCCACTACTACAATACAATAGAATTTTAAAGGGAGGACATCAACATTCAACTCATGAGCCTGAGCCAAATACTATAGTTCTTGCTTTATATGAGAGTTGTGGACTCACAAAGAAAGCAGGACCAACATTAGTACAGGATTTGTGCCACTTGTTTCCAAACTGTCCCATGGTACCAAATCTGTTGGGAAGGGGGATAAAAGCTGTTGTTCTAGAAAACACTGGAGTATTTAAAATGTTCAGGGAGCAATCAATATAATCAGCCCCAAGTTCAATTAGTTTTTGATTTATTGTGCCACATGTTCTGCTTTTATGACTGATGTCATTAACATCAGACTCGGCTGGCTAGTTCATCTGTCTCCGTCCAGTTTGTCCCGGGCACAAACACACTAAACAGATGGGGAATTTCATGGCCACAAATGGAATTGTTTATCCTTCTATTGTTCTTGTGTCAAGCAATCAAACCAAATCCATTACCAACCAATAAAAAGATCAGTGCACCATCTATTCAGCAGCGAGCTGAGCAGAGGGGGATAGGTAGCAGGGATTTCAAACTTCTACAAATGGTCAGAAAAATGATCCACATTGACCCACAGGCAGAAATAGAAAGCTGAAACAAAATGTCTATTATCCCACCTGCTGTTTTTTGGATACTCCTTAAAGAAGATAACCCTAGAAAAGAACATCTGCTTCCATTAAAATTTTGCCATGCAGAATTTCTCTATCTGGCACAATATAATGGTGGTTTCTATGTATTAAATATTTTAAAACTTTTAAAAAGTTACATTTTATTGCAAATATACAAACCACATTTATCTTTCCATGTATGAAGATAAATATTTTAGTTCCCCTCTTGTTTGAGGTGGCAAGAAAATGTCTGGTGATGAACACTGATGAACACGTAACTCAGAAAGAGGATGCTGTAACCTACCTGCTGAAATGTGTTGTGGGAACTGTTCTCCCACACCCCTGTAGTGTTTATAAGCTTTTCCTGCACTGAAGGCCACCATTAAGTAATTATTATCCACAATCTTGCTTTATGTTCTTGGTACTTTTTGGTGGGGTCATGATACCCATTACATTGGTGGAATGTAATCTTTCACATGGTAACCCTAACCCTTGCCCCACCATGCCTGCATAGGGGAAATATATGCGTATGGGCTTCCTGAATTCAAATATTTATTCTATGTGTGGATGTCAGGGGGTGGGGCTTGGAACTGTAGGGGTGGAGCCAGAAGTACAGTCCTGCTTGGCAGGGGGTTGGACTCGATGGCCCTTGTGGTCTCTTCCAACTCTATGATTCTATGATTCCTCCTACTGTGAAACCCCCTTCACATGTAATGAAGTCTTTTATTTCCAGGTAATTATATTGCTGTAAAGAAATATTCTCATGCATTAGAACAGAATCTGTTTAAGTTGAACCAAGCTCAGTGAAATATTTTAACTGTCAGAGTTGAACAAAATGAAGGAATGTTGAAGGACCTCTGGACATTTGAGGTGTTCCCATAACTAATTATAAACCCATCAAGAATGAGAGAGAATGGCTTCCATGGCCTGTTGCCTCCAGACATATCTGAAACCTAGAACTGCCCCATTTTATTAACTGTGCAAACTACTGCCATTGGTCCTGATTTAAAATCATCAGCAACTATCTAAAGAGAATAGGCCACCATCTAATATCCTTCCAACAGGCAGAGTGTGTTATCAAATCTAAGTCTTTAATTGTATCATTCTCATTGGATTTCATACTCAGTTGCATAACAGTAAATCTGATCCTTACTGAGCTACCTGAGCCTACTTCTATTAACTTGTCGGTATGATAAGGATAAAGTGCAGATATTTTTGGACTGGGACTGTGAACTGAAGTGTTGCACAATTAAACCATTGAAAAGAAAAATTGTGCAAAGCAAACCCAGGATTTTAAGGCATAACTTTGAACACAAGTTTGGCATTGTGTATTTAATGAGAAGAGAAGAATATTATTTTATTTATAAAAGTGCATTTATATCACACCTTTTTTCTCCAAGGAACTCAAGACAGTGTGCATGGTTCTCCCCCTCCTAAATTAATCCCCACAACAACCTTGAAAGGTAGGCTAGGACTGGGAGTCAGTGAGTGGACCAAAGTCACCCAGTGAGCTTCATGGCCGAGTGGGGATTTGAACGCAGGTCTCCCAGGTCTTAGTTTGTACAATTAAAGTACTCCAGAGCCAGCACTAAGAATCTAATTTTGTAATCTAGAGATGAAAATGTTTTGTGTTTCTTTTTAATTAAATGACTGAAAATCTCCCTTATTTCCCCTGCTTTTGTGCCTAAAGAGAGAGAGCAGCAGCCATGATTTCCAATCTCAGTTTTGTATTGTAGCAGTTCTTTCTCTGAAGGACGAAGATATATACGTAGTGCAGGAGTCAGATTCTAAGCTGTGTCCACAGCAACACCAACTATGTCAGACAATGGCTGGTGCCCTTCGAGGGCCGAGAAGCAAGTGACACAACAATGGAAAGGGGGCAGCCGCACACTGGCGACCCTGACAATCAATCAATCTTTAAGATGTGTTACCCATTTTCACTGCAGCTGTAAATCAGCATCTGAATGCCAAGTAGTGAACTTAAGGCCTCTGGGACCAACATTCAAGTTTGTGTATCTCATTAAAAGCACAACATTCAGCTCAAAGGTCAGTGAGGTGACTAACAGAGGGCCCTCACTGCTCCATGTGGATGAGACTTTTAAGCAAAACAAGCCCCTTCTCAGGGTAAGTCTGGCTGGAAATCTGCTCCACACAGAGTACATTTTTAAGAGGTTCCTGTGAAAATGTAATGAATGGATGGGACAGATACATTAGCAAAAGTATGTGCACAGATCTGTAAAGGTACTCTTATTAGCTAGAATTGGCTCTTGCAATTTCCTGCTAACATTTAGCCAATGGCAATCAGGTTTGCTGCTGGCCCTCAGTGTTTCATGACTTGTTAGGGATAGTGCATACTGTACATATGTACTTTCACATGTGATCCTGCCTTATTACACTAAATAAGAAAAGATCTATTACCCCAAATTTAAACCAGCATCAAATTGCTACAGCTATCGTGGCTTTAAGAGCTTTGGGCATTTGTTTCCTGAGGATGTTCAACATAAACAGTTAGAGATCCCCTCATTACATTTCTTAGAGTCTGTGACAAAGCCCTTCAATCTTGTAGTGTGTATATTCCCTAACTCATCTTGAGCTGCTGCCTAAAATTGGGTTTTTCTGAGGCAAAAGAAGTGTAGTGGTGGCAGTTGTGTGTGTTTATATTAATCACCAACAATTCAATTATGCTTTCTTTTTCCTTCTCTCCTTCTCTCATTTGACCTAAGAGCCCATGGAAAAGTCTGAGCTGCAAAAGCTCTCCGAGAGAGTGTGGACATATATTGACATTGAAGTTTGCATGCCTATTAGCTGAGTGATACACCAATCTGGGGTAAGCAGAAAGCATTTCACCTCCTCCCAACCTCTTTTACAAGCAATAAATCGACTTACAGACCCACATCCGGTATTTGGCCATAAAAGAGTCCTTACACAGAATGGGTGGGTAGCAGTCTCATTGAGCCAAGAGTTCAAGGCAGTCATAAAAAACACAAAGCATCCTTTGTATGAAAGGGAGTTCTGAATGTGAAGTGACTGTAGAGGACGGCACTTTCCGAACTTGTAAAGTTTTATTTTTGTATCTGTGATATCTGAACCACTTCATGTGACATGCTAGGAAGTGAATTACTGTACAGTTCTTAGGAAGGCAAGGGAGAACCATCAGTGATTAGTTCCAGTGACCAATAAAGGAAGCAGAAATATTTCGGATTGCAAATATATATAGAAATGGGCATGATTTCTTCAATTTAGAATACGGAGTTACACTCATTCATATGACAGTCATGAGTTGAATTGCATCATGCGAGTTAGATGCAATTGAAGAAAGCATTCTTTTTAAAAAAGAACATCTAATACAGTTTCATGGAAGCTTCAAAAAGGGCAGATAATTCTTCTTCAGTCTGAGGTCGGGGAGATAATTTAGTCACTCTTTCCTTAAAAAAAAACAAAAACAAAAAATAAATTGAATTATGGAAAGGTTTTGGCAATCATCAACAGTTGAGTACACACTGATGACTAAGGCTGAAAGTTCTTTAACAACTTAGTAACTGGTTGGAGCATATGCCTTGCTACAATTTAAAAGATAGGGTAGAGATCCTTTTTCAGTCTGACAGACGCATTCCTTCATGGAGAACAGTGGTGGTCAAGGCCAGTGGCAAAAGTGTGAGGAGCAACAGACTAACCTTTATATAGTAGACTGCATTCAAGCCACAAGTAAGTCAGAAGTTTCTGACACTCTTCCATCTCCCATCCAGGTAAGGTATAGACATTATTATCACAGTCCAAAGACAAATTCCAGCCAGGCAAAAGCACCCAAGGAAAGAATGGAACAGGGCTGTTAATGGGTATGGCTTCATATGCGTATGAAGGGGAAATTGCCAAGAGAGAGTCCTGGAAGGTCTGATTTGGTTCACAGGACTGAAGTTCTCCACTCCTCGTTTGACACAATTCTATATATGAAATCTTATGCACAATGAATTTGGGAAGAAGTCTTCACATCTCCAAGCTAATCAGAGACCAAAAACTCAGCTATGGTTGCAGTGGCACAGCTGGTTTCTGAGGATAAACCTGTTTATCATTAGTGGTTCCTTCTTAGCGAATGTACAAAATAATGTGTGGAGAAAAGTCAATATAAAAAGAAGTCTCTGCCTCCTACAGTGGTACCTCGGGTTACATACGCTTCAGGTTACATACGCTTCAGGTTACAGACTCCGCTAACCCAGAAATAGTACCTCGGGTTAAGAACTTTGCTTCAGGATGAGAACAGAAATCATGCTGCGGCGGCGCGGCAGCAGCGGGAGGCCCCATTAGCTAAAGTGGTGCTTCAGGTTAAGAACAGCTTCATGTTAAGAACAGACCTCCGGAATGAATTAAGTACGTAACCAGAGGTACCACTGTACTACGAATGCTCTGCATAGCATAAAAAAAAATGGATTATGGATTACGGATTTTATCCAATTGTTACTTGTTTGCTGCCAGAGAAACAAAGCCGAGAAAGGAAACGTTTACAGTAAATGTTTTATTTTAATCCTCTGAGCCCTTATGGTTGCAGAGTGACTTATATTGCAAGGATGGAAGGATCAACATCCACCAGTGGTCTGAACATTTCACTGCCCTTTCTACATTTGTCAGTATGTTTGAATGTGTGGCTTATAAGTATCAGTTTTGATACCTATACTGTATGTTTAGGTTAGGACTTATATAAGCATCACTTACTGATATTAATAACAAGGATATTCCACCTGTTATATTTGCATCTTAAAAATAAATGATTTTTTTTTAAAAAAAAGGTAAGTGTTTTATTTTAGGAGAAATGGTCTTTGCCACCTGTCTTACCTGAGGGAGGGTACCTTTGACTAAGGCAGGGATATCGTCATTAGAATAACCAAGAGCAGTTAAGCCATTGTCAACGTTCAGATCAAATAAGAATTTCCGGAGAGTATCTGCCAAAACAAGACCTGCATCTTTGTTTTTGGCAGTGCTGATGTCAGCACCTAAAATAAAGAGAGGAACTTTGAGGAAATAAAAAGAGACCCCCTCAGCTGTAGCAGTAGCTGAATATACTAAATGCACGTGCAGACACAAAGCAGTCATTTCTCTAAAAATGAAATGAAATAAACTGAATGAAACTATTTCTCAATTAAAGGAGTCTAAAAATATGATATAAATCTAAACTGGAAGAGAACAGCAGCAACAAAAAACAAGTTAACTGGTATGAGAACCAATTGTTCTGCCCATTATGCTTTTACTACCATCAGTCTGATAGGTGGCAATAGATTGTGGAAGAAGAAGAAGAAGAGTTTGGATTTGATATCCCGCTTTATCACTACCCGAAGGAGTCTCAAAGCAGCTAACATTCTCCTTTCCCTTCCTCCTCCACAACAAACACTCTGTGAGGTGAGTGAGGCTGAGAGACTTCAAAGAAGTGTGACTGGCCCAAGGTCACCCAGTAGCTGAATGTGGAGGAGCGGAGACGCGAACCCGGTTCCCCAGATTACGAGACTATCGCTCTTAACCACTACACCACCCTGGCTCTCAGAGGAAAACACACAAAGGCTGTGAGTGACCCATGAGAGATGTAGCCACTCTTAGCATTTTTATCGTGTGTTCACTAAGTATTGCTTAAGGCAGATATGCACATGCAGACTGAAGTTAGGATTGTGGGCCCCTTGCTCTCACTAATTCTTCTGATGAACACAAAACACCTATAGGACAGGAAGGTCATTGCAATGAAATCAGTGGAATCCAGGAATCAGACATTGATGTTTGTGATATCTAAACTGTCCAGGCTAACTTTTATGAGTCAGAGGGTGTTTCCAGACAGGTGTTTATTGCAAAACAGGTCTCCTCATGCAAGTAAATATTTCGGTGTCCACACAACATAATTAGAATAAAACTGCCCATATCCCCACACCTCCATTTTATTCAAATTTACCCTATGATTAAAAAAATAATAATGACAATGACCCCACTATAGTATTATTCCCTTGTCTGGAAGCACCCTGACTTGGTGCTTGTTTCTTCTTTTTTAAGGGATAAATCAACAAATTCCTTTTTTAAAAAATCCTGACTTGTTTTGCTTGTCAGTAAATCTGACACATTAGCTGAGTCCAGTTCCCAACTGTTGCTGTTTTGTGGGTGAGATTCAATTGTATACCGGCAAATTCAGCTTGTACATTTAAGATGGATTTGGTGCTCTTCTGCACCCAAACCCACTTTAACCTCACCCCAGCATCTGATCCAGACCTAGGAGCAGCTTGTGCCCATCCACTGGGGGAAATACCATTACACTGGGGAGGGGACGGGATGACATTGGTTCTAAATACACACACACACACACACACACACACACACACACACACACCTACAAAAGCTCCTTATACCAGTTTGAGAACCCTCAAACAAAATAATATTGCATGTCCGTTGCATTAGACATAAAAAAGGTGCAGATCCTGGAAGGGCTGAACGACATCTTGCCGATCAACCTTGAAAGTATGTACTCTCACATTTTATCAACAGAATCATACCCATTATCTGTGCAGCCTCCAAGTGACGCTCTGGACACATAGGGGCTGTGAAAGTAAACACTGCTGGGGACGTGAGGACAACGGAAAGACCATGCGGCTGCAGGAAAGAAAAGCACAGCTTGCATTAACCAGGCAACCTATATTGTTCAAAGTTCAGTGCTGAAAGTAACAGCAATATCATTTTCAGGCAAACTGAATAGCAAGTGCATTAAGTAGTTACCACTAAAGGGTGGTCCACATTGTAATCCTTTGCTTTGTAATTCTTCACCAAGCCAGAAATAGGGTAAGACATGCCATGGCTAGAGGGAAAGAAAGCCTTCGTTTTAGTATGAAAAGGTAGGAACATAAATAAACTATACAAGCAACTAGAAAATACTCAACTTTATTTTGAATATAATTGATTGGAGGAGGTGCAGAGAGTTGCTAAGAGGTTTATGAATGCCTCTCTGACATTGTTGGTGTCTCAGTTGGGTCAAGGGGTTAAGAGGCACCTTGGCAATGACCCTTTTGTAACAACAACGCAAGGGGAAAAGTCCCTGATCCAGAATTACTTGGGTGTCCAAAAGTGTCGTATGCAAGTATGCATGGAAACTAATTTAGGAAGAGGTTGATTACCATTTGCACCTGAATGCACAAGCAAATATCCCTACATCTCTCATTCTGGAGACAAATAGGGTTATACCCTTTTTCACATGTAGTGGATACAGGTTATGTATGGGGAAGACAGATCAGCGTTTCTTTTTCTTTTCTTTTCTTGCATTTTAAAAATAATTTTCATTTATATGCATTGCAACAATTATTTAATCAAGTTTTAACATTTTCAATTTCAGCTCCTTTCCCCCTCTTTCTGCAGTTCCTTACATTTATCTTTGTCCTTTCCTGCGTACTCCAAATTGCCTTAACTTCTTCTTTTAATTGCCTATTCTTATATATATATTTTTAAAATTGCAGGTTTTTACAATGATCCTGCCAATGTCTTGATCTGTTTACAGTTTGTTTGTAAATACTCAGTAAACCACTTCCATTCCTTTCTAAAAAGTTTAGAATCTTGATTTCTTATTCCGGCAAGTTTCACCATTTCTGCATACTCCATCAGTTTCTGTATCCAATCTTCTTTCGTCGGGGCCTCTTCATCCTTCCACTTTTGGGGAAATAACATTCTTGCAGCTGTAGTTGCCTACATAAATAAATTTCTATACTGTTTGGGTAGTTCTAATCCTATAATTCCCAAGAGAAAAGCTTCTGGGTTTTTTAAAATATATGAATGTTATCTCAAACATCTTTTTCAATTCATTATAATCCTTTCCCAGTAAGCTTTAACCTTATTACAAGACCACCACATGTGAAAAAAGGTACCTCCTTTTTCACATAGCCTGGCTGTGAATTGTGAAGGCTGTTCCCTGAAAGGCCTTTTCCACCTGGCCTAGTTGATGGGGCCCAGACTCGCCCAGCTCTACTGGGGCGAAACTCCTGGGGAGGCCAGAAGGCATAGCTGTCAACTTTTCCCTTTTCTTGTGAGGAATCCTATTCGGAATAAGGGAATTTCCCTTAAAAAAAGGAAAACGTTGACAGCTATGCCGGAGGGACATTGCTATGCCTGATAACAAATCCTAAATATTGGATTCTTTTTGTGCCTGCCAAACATCCATGTCATGCTTATGATAATATTTTATTCTCTTGTTAATTATGCTGTTTTAAATGTGGCTTTTTTGGGGGTGCTATTGGGCTGTTGTTTTTATTTTTATTATGTATTTTGTGGTTTTATATCTTGACTTTATTCTGTGAACTGCCCTGAGACCCTCGGGTATAGGGTGGTATATAGAGTTGCCTTGGCTTCCTTTGGAAGGATGGGATTTACATTAAATGAATGAATGAATAAATGAAATAGATAGAGCATTATACATTTAAGGATATTTTAAACTGCTAAAGCCCAGTTTTAAGCGCTTTTGCTTGATAATGAAAAGGCCACATTGGACAGAACAATGTAACTAGCACGGATCATGCCCTCCCCATGGACAATGCATTCACATTTTATTGCATTTAATGGAACAAAAAAGACAACAGTTATGTGAGGGCAATAAAAATTGTTCTCAACTCACCAAAGATGTACCCCAGCATTTCCAAAGCCAATGCCGGCAGAAGCACTTGCCAGGTGCATGTTGGCCCTTGCTTCTTTATCTTCTGGATCCCTGATGGCTCTGTGCGGAACGCAAGTCTGTTATTCAAAAGGCAAATTGCACTGTAGGAGGCTACGAGGTCAACTTGTTTATTGTGGCATTGGTTTCATAGCCACAAACCCTACTTGGTTGGGGAAAGGACTCTTGTTCAGTGGCAGAAAACATGTCTGCAATGCAGAATGTTCCAGGATCAATTGCTAGCATCTACTTCTAAACAATCAGGTGATGGGACAAATGATCTGACCTTGTAAAAAGCAGCTTTTCACATGAAAGACAATGCTCAAAATCAAGTGTTGTAGGAGAAAACCCCTTTTTCAAAGTCAGTGGAACTCATTAAGTATCTATTAGTAATGATCACAGCAGGTGTCAGAAGAGAGTGGTATGACTTCTAGCACATGATTCCCATTGCATTTGTCTCAAATTAGTCGCTTTGTGCCATGAAGAAGTTTACGTCCTCTCTCTCTTTTTATGACTGGGACCTCAGTTATGCAATTTTGTATGACATATGTCTGAGTTGCTTAACTGACCCTGACATGCTCTTTCTAAAATTTGCCCTGGGAAGCAAAACCCTGTTATTAGACGCACCCCAATTCTCTACCTCCAAATCATCCATTGCAGGGCTCAGTAAAGAAAATTATACGCACCTTAATAAAATAAAACTCTTACCTTTTTAAATATTTAGCAACAATCCGTAATGCATGGATGGCCCAGATGTCACTGATAGGGTTGCTCCCTTGATATGCTGGGCGGTCCATTGGGTTTGAAGGACAAGGACTGCGCTGATTGTAGGGAAGAGCAGTATAGGATTCAAGTGCATGGCTGGCAGGTTGGTGGGAGAAGTGGAGGAGGAAACAGAACAATCTGAACTGATGTGGCTTGTCCCATTAGCATTTGGAAATCACTACCATTGAAAAACTAGAAGTGAGTGACTGTTCCTGATTATTCTGATTTGATTCTTAAATCCCAAATCCCCGGTTTAAGGCTTGTAGCCTGGCAAAGTCCAGAGGGCAAAAAGGACCAGGAAATCAGAGCAAAGCAAACCCCAAGGAATTCAGCTGACAACTGAAACATTAAGTCAGACTTTTTTTCTTCCTCTTAGATGCTTAATTTAAATACGGTCATCAGCATATACCCACACCCAAGAAACATAAAAATGTCTTTAAAAATAAATAAATAAATCTAAACTACTTATAATACATACTTACCAGAGCACGTCAAATCCACCATTAGCTGTCACATGCTTGGGCATATGGAGAGTATGCAAAGGGTCAATTAGGCCCAAGAAAGGCTTAATAGCTCTAGAAGCAATGCCTAAACATGAAAATTACATTAAATGGATATATTGAAAAAAAGGACTTTCTCAAACTGTTTTGAAACAATAGTAACATTTATTTAAAAACACTGACCATACAAAATGTTAGACCTGCCACAGAAACAGGGGGAAAGGGGAGAACGAAATACAGATGTACATACTTCTAATAACAGATTAGCTGAATTCTTATTAAGAACTGTTAAAAAAATGAATCTCAGCAAGAATCTCTGAAAACAAGGGCTTTTGCCCTATAAAAATCTATGTAGCTATGTAGCTATGGAGATAAGCACACTTTGACCCCTGCCATTAGCCAAGAGAGCTGGGCCACTGGAAGGTAGCTGTTCCAGAAGAACATTACAGCAAGAGGGGTGACCAACCCAGTCCTATGCATTCAGTAGTGTAAGCAGCAGCTTTGGGGAGCTTGCTTCCCCTCTCTCTGCCAGAAAGAATGCTCTGTTCCAACTGCCAATAGTCCTGGGCAGTGGCGTAGCGTGGGTTGTCAGCACCCGGGGCAAGGCAAGTAATTTGCGCCCCCTAACCCGTGGATTTGCGCCCCCTAACCCTAACCCCCAGATGTTGCACCCGGTGCGGCCGGCCCCCCCTGCACCCCCCACGCTACGCCACTGGTCCTGGGACTACTGAGCTGAAGGGAAGCAAGCATACTCTGGTCTCTTACCATCAGCCAGTGTGTGGGTTTGATTTTGGCATTACTGTAGTGGAATTATTGTCAGCTACCTTAAAGATCCTTTGATTGAAAGGGGAGGTGCAAACAACTGACTGACCTGTGGGGCCTGCCCACCTGTCAATCACACAATGTCATTATGACACCACATGAATGACAGGCGAGTTGTCTTGTCCACCTGTCAAAATTCCTAGCATAGGGTTCCAACTTGGGATGTTTTCATAGCTTCATGTCTGCTGCTTTCTGGAGCAAAGTAGTTTTATCTTCCCTCCCCACCACTGAAGGGGGTAGAAGGCACATGGCTGCTGTCTGCAAGCGACGGTAGGGCGTGACTTCTCTGCTTTGTTGGTTTTGCTTGCAAAAGGTAGCCTTGCTTCTTTCCTTCCCACCACTACTTGGTGAGTTGGGAGAAACAGGGCTGCTTAGCAGGGTCACATCACACAACGTTTTCTACAAATGTATTGTCATCTCTTGGCCCTGGTATGACTTTAGCTGTAGCTTTCCACATCATGTATGTTATAATACATTAGAAAATACTACTCAGCTGGGGGAAGTCTTCTTGGATACTGTAAACTCTGACGCAGTACCAAGCCATGACATTGAAGAAAAGAACCATGGTAACAGATGCAGACACATACAATTCTTACCAGTTTTTACTTTTAGTTCTTTATAATCAAAAATAGCAACTCCGGTGGTTTCACTTCCAGTCCCAGCAGTGGTAGGAACTTTGGAAAAGAGCAAATTAAATTTATTACTGTGTGCGCACATGCACAACTTCGTAAATCAACTTAGAAACTTAGATCCCAAGTGGCAAAATGGGGAGATTTTCATGGAGGGGACCAAAAAATGGAGATTCTTAAAATGCTCTTCCCTTAATATTCTGGGTGATGTCAGTCATTTTCCCTACCCCCAGCCCTGCTGCTAGTTCATCATGTACCATTCTGAGAAAGGATTCAGGGTGGTGGGAAACTGCTGGAAAGAGCAGTACCACTGTGGTAATAAACTGAGTGTGGTGGTGGGAAGGTCATTCCGCAATCTGGGGGCCACCACAGAGAAGGCTCTCATATGCTACCATTGCTGGCACTGGGCAATTGGGACAGATTAGGCATTCTGCTGGTTTACCGCCCACCCTGCTGCCCTTTATGAAGGCCTCTGTCAGGAAAAAGACAGGGGCAATGTGTCCCTATTCATTCTCCTTGACCTCTCAGCAGCTTTTGATGCCATCAGACTTGGTATCTTTCCATCAGCCTTCCATCAGTTTTGGCTGGTGGCCCAGCTGTGCCCTTATCTAGACAGGGATAACCTAACTTCTGTCTTCAATGCTCTGGTGACCTCTAGGTTAGATTACTGCAACACGTTATATGCCTCTGAAGACGGTTCGGAAACTTCAGCTGGTGCAGAATTTGGTAGCCAGGATGCTCACTGGGACAAGACAGTTTAAATATATTACACGGATCCTGGCCCAACTGCACTGGCTGCCAGTTAGTTTCCAGGCTCAATTCAAAGTGCTGGTTTTAACCTATAAAGCTTTAAATGGCTCAGGACTGTTTAATAGCTCAAGGACTGCCTTCCCCATATGTACTGATCTTGATCCTGAAATCATCATCTGAGGCCCTTCTTCTTGTACCCCTTCCACAAGAGGTCCAGAGGGTGGCAGCATGAGAACGGGACCTGCTCTGCCTGGCTCCCCATCCGTGGAATGCTCTCCACAGGGAGGCTTGTCTAGCACCAACATTAGGTACCCGGTGAAAATGTTTCTCTATAACCAGGCCTTTGGCTGTTTAAACATTCTATGGCCTTTTAAATGAGTTTGTGGCAGGAGGGTTATTGGTTTGTTTTTTGTATTATTAATTTTGTGTTCTCATTTTGTATTTTTATGTTATGATCTTCGGAAGAAGTGGGGCATACACATTTAATAAATAATAATACCATTCTTCACACCACAGAGAGGAGCAGCACTGCCAAGAGGGCAGTGCTATTATCCCATGTGAATTTATTTAATCTAGCTGATTGATTTACCACACTAGTACCCTGTTCTTTCTCCAAAGGGCTCAGAGCATCTTATTTTAAGTTCCAACAGACAGTCTTTCAATCAGTAGGGCTAATAATAATAATAATAATAATAATTTATTATTTATACCCCGCCCATCTGGCTGAGTTTCCCCAGCCACTCTGGGCGGCTCCCAATCAGTGTTAAAAACAGTACAGCATTACATATTAAAAACTTCCCTGACTTTGCAATGAGAACCGAAGAACCAAAACCATCAGACAAGCTCAATCATCTCACAATCACACCCAATCATGTCAGCTTTCCTTACCTGCAATCAGTGGCTTGAGAGCAACTTTGACAGGCTTGCCTTTTCCAATGGGAGCATTGACATAATCTAAGAAGTCCAATTCTGGACTGGATGCATAGAGATCAGCAGTTTTGCAAGTGTCTATGACTGAACCTCCTCCTAAGGCAACATAGGAATCAAACTTCCCCTTTTTAGCAAACTCGATGGCATCCATGAAACTTGAAAAGAAAAGAACATGTGGTTCATTTTACCCTGCTCTACCCAACAGCTCACAGAGGGTCACAACATAGTTAAAACCTCAAAAGATCCCAACATACACAAACCATACATTGCACATGCATTAGTGTGCAAGCATGAAAACCATTTTTCTTCTCCTGAACAGCAGTTTTAATAGCCTCTAATATAGAGGGCATTGGGAACCCAGTGTTCAGGGAAGCTGAGGTAGGGGGAAAGCAATATTTCCACATGTGTAGTAGTTGGTGGGTTGGATCCTGGCTAAGATATATTTAGGTCCTAATGAAATCAATGTGAAAAGTTATATATTATCCTCCAGTATAATAATAATAATAATAATAATAATAATAATAATAATAATAATAATAATTTATTATTTATACCCCACCATCTGGCTGAGTTTCCCCAGCCACTCTGGGTGGCTCCCAATCAAATGTGAAAAACAGTACAACATTAAATATTAAAAACTTCCCTGAGCAGGGCTGCCTTCAGATGTCTTTTAAAGATAGGATAGCTGCTTATTTCCTTCACATCTGAAGGGAGGGTGTTCCACAGGGTGGGCGCCACTACCGAGAAGGCCCTCTGTCTGTAACCTCACTTCTTGCAATGAGGGAACCGCCAGAAGGCCCTCGGCGCTGGATCTCAGTGTCCGGGCTGAACGATGGGGGTGGAGACGCTCCTTCAGGTATACAGGACCGAGGCCGTTTAGGGCTTTAAAGGTCAGCACCAACACTCTGAATTGTGCTTGGAAACGTACTGTGAGCCAATGCAGATCTCTCAGGACCGGTGTTATGTGGTCCCGGCGGCCACTCCCAGTCACCAGTCTAGCTGCCGCATTCTGGATTAATTGCAGTTTCCGGGTCACCTTCAAAGGTAGCCCCACGTAGAGTATACCTGAAGGAGCGTCTCCACCCCCATCGTTCAGCCCCAAGGGCCTTCTGGTGGTTCCCTCACTGTGAGAAGTGAGGTTACAGGGAACCAAGCAGAGGGCCTTCTTGGTGGTGGTGCCCACCCTGTGGAACGCCCTCCCATCAGATCGGAGTCTATGCCCACTTACTAGGGAGTAAGCCCCATTGAACTCAGTGGGACTTGCATCTGAGTAGGCATTGTACAGCATTGCTGTAAACGGCAGCACTCATCACTCAGTGCACAAGGCAGGACTTTTTACACAATTGTATTATAGCAACAGAGCACAAATTTTTGCATGCGTAGTATAGTCTGGATTCCTGTTCAATCTTAAGAAATTCTGGTGGAACATAAAGAAATGAAAAGGAGAAGGTCTCTTAAATATGCTGGACTTGTGTGACTAGGGCTTCGTATGGGAATTGCGCTAAGGAAGCTACAGAAAACCAGCGCAGATCTTAAATTATCATTGTACTGGTATCGGAGAGGGGAGAACCATAGATTTCTATGCAGTGTTGTAAGATTACTTGTGAAATCAAAAATAGGTGAATTTATTTAAGGTCATGGAACAATGTAAACATCCGTCCTCCGCGTTTTAACATCTTGGTTGCACAGCTGTAGAAGCCCTGTTGCTGCTAAGTCCTGATCTGAAGGCCTCTTTTTTGCAGAAACTTAGATGCAAAGTTGAAAAGGGCAGGTTGCACAAATATAGGAGAAAAGTAGTACCTCTGGTCTGTTGGCTCCACCCTTACATTGTCGTATATTTGGAAATTTATACCATTTTTTGTCAGAGAATCCAAGACTGCTTGCATGGGAGGGAGACGACAAAGGTTCTTATCAGTCATCACACAGACTTTTTTAACACCCAAATTCTGCAGGTCCTACAGTGAGGAAAAAGTAGTTAAAACCAAAGAAAAGAAAAAGGAAACAAACAAACAAACCCCAATCCCAAAGGAAAAGAAACCTTCCAACACAAAATTCTACATATCCCACTTGTTATCTGACTGGTCACTGTGAGCCCCCGCCCCCATTTTTTCCAGAACATGAGATTGCAATAGACAGTAAACTTGATTTATTTATGTAAATTTGATTCCTTGGGTGGATTGCTGTAATTTATTTGTTAAATTTATACCCCTACCTTTCTACCAAATGGTGCTCAAGACAGCTTCCCATTCACTGGAAAAGAAGAGTCTGCTCAGTTTTTAAATAATGACAATTAATTTAATCTCCATATGAAGATGATTAATCAGAGAGACAACATATAGCCATTAACATTTGCAGTAATGTATCTGCCCACAATCCTAAACTTCTTGGTTGCAATAATGCAGAAGTTGGTCCCTGTCTTAAGCTCCACCTTGTAGATGCAGCAAACTTTAGGATTCAGAAGTATATTTTTTCTAATGTAGCTAAAACACACAATTATTTATAATGCTATTTTTTTAATTAAAAAATCAAATAACAGTCCTAGTGATAATATGTAATTAATGGCTTACCATGCCTAGTTCTTTAGTAACTCCTTCTCCATATCGGATACTAGAAACAGCCATCTGTAAAAGCCAAGATATA
Organism: Podarcis erhardii; assembly: GCF_964252035.2. Classification (NCBI taxonomy): domain Eukaryota; kingdom Metazoa; phylum Chordata; class Lepidosauria; order Squamata; family Lacertidae; genus Podarcis; species Podarcis erhardii. The sequence goes on from NC_138499.1 coordinate 35,482,285, forward strand.
ATACATTTCAGAAAAGAGGTTGTATGGAGCCTACAAAACTCATGTTTTAAAATAACCAATGTTTTAAAATAACCAAAATTTGACAGATATAGAGTCGGAACGGTTTCAGAGAGAAACAGAACTAACTATGGTTAAAAAAGTAAAATACCTAGGGGTAAACATAACAGTAAAAAACCTGAGCCTATTTAAGGATAATTATGAAAAATGTTGGTCTGAAATTAAGAGAGACTTGGATAGTTGGACAAAATTGAAGCTTTCTTTGTTAGGCCGAATTGCTGCTATTAAGATGAATGTATTGCCAAAAATGTTGTTTTTGTTTCAAACATTACAGATTGTGGACAAAACGGAGTGCTTCCGGAAGTGGCAGAAAGATATATCTAAATTTGTCTGGCAGGGCAAAAAGCCCAGAATTAAGTTTAAGATATTAACAGATGCGAAAGAAAGAGGTGGCTTTGCCCTGCCAGACTTAAAGTTGTACTATGAAGCCGCAGCTTTCTGCTGGCTAAAAGATTGGCTACTTCTCGAAGACACTGACGTGCTGGATTTGGAAGGTTTTAACAATGCTTTTGGTTGGCATGCATACTTATGGTATGACAAAGTTAAGATCAATAAGGCCTTTAAGAACCATATTGTCAGGAAAGCACTGTTCAATGTCTGGACGAAATATAAAGACTTATTGGAAAACAAAACTCCAAGGTGGCTCTCACCTCTGGAGGCTAAGGCCCGAAAAAGACCCAATATGGAGGCCAAATGGCCAAAATATTGGGAATTATTAGAAAAAGATGGAGACAATTGGAAATTGCAGAGTTTGGAGAAAATGAAGGATAAGGTGCGAGACTGGTTACATTATGCTCAGATTAAAGAAGTTTTCAAAAATGACAAAAAGTTAGGGTTCCAGGTGGAGAAATCGAAGTTAGAAACAGAATTGTTAGAACCCAAAACCAAGGTACTATCTAGAATGTATAACTTGCTGCTAAAATGGAACACACAAGACGAAATGGTTAAATCGGCTATGATAAAATGGGCACAGGATATTGGGCATAACATTATGTTTGAGGACTGGGAAAGGTTGTGGACCACTGGGTTGAACTTCACTGCATGTAATGCTCTGAAGGAAAATGTTATGAAAATGATATATAGATGGTACATGACCCCAGTTAAACTTGCCAAAATATACCATTCGTCTGACAATAAATGTTGGAAATGTAAAGAAAATGAAGGAACATTCTTCCACCTCTGGTGGACATGCCCTAAGGTGAAGGCCTTCTGGGAAATGATATACAATGAGCTGAAAAAGGTATTTAAGTATACCTTCACTAAGAAACCAGAGGCCTTCCTTCTGGGTATTGTCGGCCAGAAGGTGTTAAAGAAGGATCGAACATTTTTCATGTATGCAACAACGGCAGCAAGGATTCTCATCGCAAAAAATTGGAAAACTCAAGATTTACCCACACTGGAAGAGTGGCAGATGCAGCTGATGGACTATATGCAACTGGCCGAGATGACTGGCAGAATCCGAGATCTGGGAGAAGAAAAGATGGAGGAAGACTGGGAGAAATTCAAGATGTATCTACAAAAACATTGTAATTTGTTTGAATGTTAAGAAGGATGCTAGATTATAAAAAACTGGCCACCACTAAACTAGATTTAAATTTGATGATAAGTGAGACTAAAGAAAATATAAAAATTTTATTGGAAAAAGTGTTAAATCATATTGGAATGTGTGGACATGAGATTGTAAACAAGTTGATAATTTGTTTGGAAAAATTTTTTTTTAATGATGTAAATGGGAGAGGGGGACGTGAGGGAGTCCAAAGAAGTGAAGAATTTGTTGTTATAAAAGTAAGATTGTTTTATGTGTGCATTTATATTTTAAAAAAAACCTTAATAAATATTTATAAAAAAATAAAAAAAATAAAATAACCAATGTGTATTATATATTCAAGAAATAGTGGATTTAAAATGAGCACAATACAGTGGCACCTTGGTTCTCGAACAGCTCAGTTGTTGAACAAATCAGCTCCCAAACACCACAAACCCAGAAGTAAGTGTTGTGGTTTGAGAATGTTTTTTTGGAAACTGAGCGTCCAACGCAGCTTCCGCTTGAGAGCAGGAAGCTCCTGCAGCCAATTGAAAGCCGCGCCTTGGTTTCTGAATGGTTTCGGGAGTCGAATGGACTCCCCGAACGGATTAAGTTCGAGACCCAAGGTACCACTGTATTGTTTCAAATATAGTTGTCAAACTTAATTAAGTTTACCTCAAAAGCATAGTCTGTTGTCCCCGTAGCAGCATGTTCAATAACTGGAAAAGAAATTATACATCAAAGTTAGCAAGCCCAGGCACAGCACAGGAAGACACATCTTTGCTTATGTTTTAAAAAAGCTCCTATTAAATGGATATATTTTTTTTCTTTTGAATTGTAAACCCCAAGATGTTAATGCAGGCATCCCCAAACTCGGCCCTCCAGATGTTTTGGGACTACAATTCCCATCATCCCTGACCACTGGTCCTGCTAGCTAGGGATGATGGGAGTTGTAGTCCCAAAACTTCTGGAGGGCTGAGTTTGGGGATGCCTGTGTTAATGTGTCATCTTTGGGATTTTTCTTTTTTTTAGTGTTCACCATTAAGATGTACTTGCTCGCTTCAAAACATGACATTACTGATATGAAAACAGTGGCAGCCACATGTATAGCACCCACACAGAGGCCACAATTCACACAAAAGGCACTTCCATATGAGCACAGCTTGGCCACGAGCCAGGCACAGCCCCACATGTTCCTGAGGTGATTACATGCAGCCAGCTACCATGTATAAATCTGCCCTTCATAGACATTTTCAACTAGAATCCCTCTAGCAGCTCTGAATTTTTAAAAAGAAGATAACAGTGAGGTGTTGCCAGGTATCAAATCATACCAATAATATGCCTTTTGCTTAATCTTAGCAGTTTGGAAACTGTATTCCTGACCTTGCAAGTAACATCTGTCTGTGTCTCACAAAATTTAATGTTGTTGTTGTTGTTGTTGTTGTTAAAAAGAAACTGAGCTCAAACAAAGGGAGGAAATATGGGCAAAGGATATTACTACTTCACCACTGGGGAAATCTGTAAGAAAAATAAGTCTCCGGAAAGACAAAATTCTCTGCAATCCAGCTAATGCAGTCTCTCCTCAAAACCTTCCAACTTGTCCTTGTTATAAAAAGTAGATCATATCTCTTACACGCTTTGCTTTATTATTTTTTTGCTAGTAACACCTGTCTGATGAAGAATACTTAGTTTAGATACTTCCTTCCAGGATTTCAGAGGCCTGCTGGCCCAATAAAAAATATCATCTCACCTTTGTGAGTCTCATTCTGTGGGAGCAGCACAGCCATTGTTGCTGGGAATTCTTACAATGTCTCTTGCGTAGAAGTTCTAGACTTTCACTTTAATCTTTTAATTTCTTCTCAGAACTATCCTTTCAAATTTCATAGAAAAAAACTACACGGTCACTAGCTTCTTCCACAGTGGGATGCACAAGGAGAGGCAAAGAGACACAGAAAGATGGAGAACCCCCACCACATACAAAAAGTCAAATCTTGCCCTTCTTACCCCAGTCAAAGAACAAACCACTCCTTCTGTCTGGTAGCTGAATTAAATATTTAGTGTTTGAATTCATGGCCAATGAGTGAAGCAATGATAATGAGCCTCCAGATACTTTGGGGTGCACTGGAGTGGTGACCCAAATAATTAAACCCATAAATATATTAAAAATCCTTTTTGTGCTCCCTATTCATGCTTACGTCTGCTACCCTTGGCTACTTTTCCTACCATCTTTCACCAGCCCTGTTCATGGTTGATTTCCCCTAATGTCTGAGTCTGTTGTCGTTTTCGTAATTAATTTGACATCCCGAAGACATGTCCAAGCCACTTACACTATTTTGTTTTGATGGTATGATAGATCTCCTGCTGCTTTATTATTTGGCAGAGCAAAGCTTTCGTTAAAGGCTTTATTGAGCTTGGAAAACTATATTGTTTCCCTTGGACTAGATATACTTATGAAGCATAGAATGTTTCTTTAGGAGGAGTCACAGTAAAGTCACGCCTTTACAATCTCACCGCTGTCAAAGAATGTTTATAATTTTGCAATTAAAAAAGCTGCTTTTCTATTAAAATATTCCAAGTGGCATGCTTAATGGCAACAAAACAAAAACAACAAGGCAACAGAATACATGTGGATTCTTCCATAACCTGCAATGTTTACCTTGTAAATCATGTTCAGTTCTGCTTAATTCCACAGCACAAATCTCAAACAAGTGTTAGTAGATGGCGTATGTTCTGTTCATCCATAGAAAACTCAGAGCAATTCACAAACAGCTCCTAATGATCTCCCATTTGTGCACTTATCAGGGCCACACCTCCTTACGCTTCACCATTGCCATGGGATTGGGTGCACTGAGACTACAAAATTCTAACTCATTTAAGACTCAGGTCCCATCTACATTGTACTTTTAAAGCAGTATCATACCCCTTTAAACAACCCAGGGTGGATGCACTCCTGAGGGGGACATGGCATGAAGGGTGCCCTCCCAGGTGCGGGATAGCCACTCAGGTGCCCAGAGTGGCACACACACCCTGCAGCCAATAGCGGAGCGAGCTGCCCATGGCAGACATTTGGCGTGCCGCCCACCCGTGACTTCCAAGCCTCCCCCAACCTGTCAAAACAAATGGGGAGGGGGGAATGCCACTGGCAAAGCAGGGCAGCGCCCCCCTTAACCCAATGGCTTGGGGTAGGCTTGGGAGTCGCGGGCAGGCGGCGCACCGAATGTCACCCCCCTCAGTGATGACACCTGGGGCGACCCAGAAGACACTTAGCAAATACTGCAGACTGGATCACTACTATGCACATATATTTGGGGGGTTTTGGCTGGCTATTTTGTATCTCATTACCACTAAACTACTTTTCTCTTGAGAGGTATTGTTGATCTAGTTTGCGTCCTAATGACTGTTTAATGGGAACTGGAATAATTGACATAAAGACACAAAGTAAATACAGCCTTACCTTGAGTATATGTGTGGGAATGGGCAGGACACATACATCTAATGAAAGGAAAGAGGGGAAATTATTTGGGTAACAAAGCACTGGAAAAGTAAGGAGTTCATTGGCTGTTTACACATGGCAGTTCAAAGTGGATGGATGCATCGTGTGTGTGTGTGTGTGTGTGTGTGTGTGTGTGTTTTTAATCTGTCCTCATCCAAGTGGGAACATACACTTTTCACACATTTTATCCCAATGTTTCTGAATTTCATTATCTGTGAATAATGTGATAAGTACAAAAAAGTCCAACATAAAATTACATGTTACCCGATTGTGGATGCATTGAAGCACATTGCGTGGGGTTTCTTTTTAACTGTGTCATGACATTTTGCTGGATGATGCCATCTAGCATCACACATCCTATCTCCAGTAGCAAAGCACTCCTTAGTGGGATGCTGGTGCACGTCATATATTTTTTAAATCACTACTTTGTACAAGTCTGGTATATCAGAAAACTTGCATCTAAACCCCCAAACTACACAGGTAAACAAATGCCCACGGGTTCTGGAACTCAAGGAGGCTGTGGAAGTTCTGAGGGCAGGGGATAAGGCACAGTGTGAACACATCCCATCCCATCAAGCACAATCCACCAGTGTAAATGCAAAACACAGAGATCAAAGTTGAATTGAAAGTGCCCATGTGTGGATCGACATGCACAGGAAAATCAGATATGTGCAACCCATGTATGCATGAGTGCACAGTGTGTGCATCATATAAGTAACTAATATATTAATACAGTATAATGAATTTGTTAATATTGCACTGTTTCTCTTGCAAAGGTATCCTGCCATCTAGTGTCTCAAAGTGGTGGTACTTTTTCTTACTGGAATGCTCACCCGTTAAACCTGTTTACAAAAGTTTGTACAAAGCTCCAATATAATTTGAAGACAACTTAAACCTATAAATAGAGCATGCCCATTTAGGAATGCCAACTGTAAAGTAAGATTCTCTACCTCTTGTTATTTCTAAAGCTCATGGATGAATGCTTCTTTGCTCAGAACAACATTTCTATTTTACTTCTTGTCTCGTCCAATTAACACAGAATCAATAAATTGTTGTATTTATTGTGGATTCCTTCTGAGCACCCTACTCCAAGACCCAGAGTAGGTTTCACTGTTATTTTAGACCCAGTCCTAACCACCATTAGGGTTCATGTGGAATTTATGCCCAAGTAAAATAGTCCTTATGATTTGGCCTGACCTTATACATATTTACTTAAAAACGAGTACACCCGAATTCAGCATAAGCTACATTCTAGCAAATATGATAGGGATTCAGCAGTGCAGCCTGATGCTATGCCAGTTTACTCAGTGAAAGGAAGTGTATCCTATTCATAGGAGCAAAGGAAGTTGTCTCATATCCGGCAACCCTATTTCTGCATCTTACCCAGTACTGCCTACTCTGACTGGCAGAGGCTCTCCATAGTCTCAGGAGATTCCAGAGACTGAACATGGGGCCATTTTCATGCAAAACATTGTGCTCTGTCACTAAGCTATGATCTTTTCTGCTTTAGTTTTATTCATCTTCAGCAACAGCTTTGCTCCATTCAAACATCACATTGGCTATTCTCTAAATCATGTTTCAGAAAACTAGGAACAGAACAGACTTCCTCTTGCCTTTTCTATTTTGTCTAGGTATTATCTGCTGGATCTCAAAGTTAGGCAAAGCTATTTTTAGCACTAACCAGAAATGGTTCCAAATCATGATTTTCAAAGCCACTTCCTAGTACACCATAGTTTAGAGGCGAACTATGGTGACAGAGGAGGGACTCGGGTGGCGCTGGGGGTTAAACCACTGAGCCTAGGACTTGCCGATCAGAAGGTTGGCGGTTCGAATCCCTGCAACCGGGTGAGCTCCCGTTGCTTGGCCCCAGCTCCTGCCTACCTAGCAGTTCAAAAGCACGTCAAAGTGCAAGTAGATAAATAGGTACCGCTCTGGCGGGAAGGTAAACGGCGTTTCCGTGCGCTGCTCTGGTTCGCCAGAAGCGGCTTAGTCATGGTGGCCACATGACCCAGAAGCTGTACGCCGGCTCCCTTGGCCAATAAAGGGAGATGAGCACCGCAACCCCAGAGTCAGTCACGACTGGACCTAATGGCCAGGGGTCCCTTTACCTTTACTTATGGTGACAGAAGCCAGGAAAGGGAAGAGGGATCTGGTGTGTGAGAAGGAAGGAATGTGGAGGAGGATGCAGATTTGGGAGCACAAGAGTCCTTATATAAGTAAATTTATTTTGGGACTTTGTAAACAGATATTTTGAAATTTCAATGTGATTGAATGGGATAAAAAATATTTTTGATTACCTAGAGTCTTTCATAACATCTCCCAGGAAACATTTTGTTTGGGTCTTAATTTGTATGCATTTCCAGTTAGTGGCAGCAATATCCATTTATCAATTTTGTAAGGAGGTACTTTCTTTTATCTGTCCTGAATCTGCTACCGGTCATTTTCATGGGACAGCCCAAACTTTTGCATTTTTGAGAGAGGAAGAAACTCTATCCATTTCCTCCACATAATGCAGAATTTTATATGCTCAAGTTGTATAATAGAAAATTCCTATTATAAACCTATGGATCTCCTTCCAAGGAAAAGCTCATCAGAAGCAATGGTATGCCCAACTAGCAATAATATATTTTCATAATGAACTCCTACTAGGTCTGTAGTTTTGTTTCGTTTTTCTGTCCAAAGCTGCTACAAAGTTTCAGCAAACACCAAAGTCCAATTTGGTCATCTCTAAGTACTCTTTTGAAACAAGCAGGTGTTTGAAAAAACAACAAACCTCTAGCTTTCTGCTCTCCCTTTCACTCAGCAAAAAGGAAAGCAGAAATGGCCACGTTAGTGGACAACTTCCAAATATAAGGTGGGGCATTTTTCTTAAAATTCACCCGTTTCCACGACTTTAGAACCTGCAGATTCCTCAAACCCTCGTTATGCTTTTGTAAGGCTACAAAGGGGCTGAGCTTCTCCAGCTGATTACAACTTTGTGGGAAGCAAGATGGCTTTATTAGGCGCTGTCACGCGAGGAACAGGGGAAGGCGCAAAACACTTACGATGCCCGTTGCAATTGCTTCAGCAAATATCCCACCCTATCGCGTCCTCCTGCCATGGCTGAAACTACTTGGGACCCCGAGGCATGATGGGAAGTTGTGCAAACCTTGGAAGGGGAGAGGTAGGAACGGTCGTTTCCCTCGAAGTATTTGCTCAATTGGAGCCTTTCCCCGAACAGTGTTAAGCTGTACTTCGAAGCCTTCAGGATTAATAAAATATTGCAATCGTTGCACTCTTTTCCCTTTTGTTAATCTATACTCTCCAGCCTATTGGGCACGATTTAACACTTTCGATCCGATCACCTTTCAAAACTTCATTCCTTAACTTTTTGGATCTCTAGCTTGGTGCAGAAACAAGAGGGGGCGGAACCCTCCCAGTGCGTTGCTGGTCTTTGCTAAACGGAAATCTGAAGTTCATTTCCAAGTTTTTACTTGCAAGCTGAAACCAAATTTTGAAGCACTGTGAATAGATAGAACATTCAGTCTCAAAAACAGCATTTCCACAAAATTGTTTTTTGTTTCTTTATATCGTAAAGAAGGCACTGGTGATTGTTTTAGTTCAAGAAAATCTGGTGCATGTAAGAAACGTCTTGACGATCAGCAACTGATTTTTAACAGGGCAAGAGCCATAATATGAATTAATCGAAAGTTGCAGGCATAAATAGCTCACCCAGTAACTTACAGATGACTTGTGAGCCGGTCAAAAGGACTCTTCCCCCACTCACCCAGAACGTGAACAGCAGCCTGCAGTGACTGCACACATCAGAAGTTCACTTCTATGTGCAAGACTCAGGTGGCCTCAGTGGCCCAGGGTGCCTTCCATCAGCTTCAGCTGGTGATCCAGCTATGCCCCTATCTTCACAGGGATAGCCTAACTACTGTTGTCTATCCTCTGGTAACTTTAAGGTTAGATTACTGCTATGCATTATACATAGGGCTGCCTCTGAAGACGGTTCAGAAACTTCAGCTAGTGCAGAATTCAGTGGCCCAGTTTCTCACCTGAGCAAGATGGTGTGAGCATATTACACCGATCCTGGTCTGACTGCACTGGCTACCAATTAGTTTCTGGACCCAATTCAAAGTGCTGGTTTTGACCTATAAAGCCTTAAACGGCTCAGGACCACAATACCTCAAGGGCCACCTCTCCATATGAACCTACCTGGTCCCTGAGATCATCTTCTGAGGCCCTCCTTCATATGCCTCCTTGAAAGGTCTGGAGGGTGGCAACATGAGAATGGGCCTTCTCTGCAGTGGCTTCCTGTCTATGGAATGCTCTCCCCAGGGAAGTTTGCCTGGCGCCTTCATTATACACCTTTAGGCACCAGGCAAAAACATTCCTTTTTAAGCAGGCCTTTGGTTGATCTGATTTACATCCAACACCCTTTTAGAATGTGGCTTTTTTGTGGGGGGGGGGCGTTATTGGGTTACTGCTTTTGGTTTGATTTTATGTGTTGTAGTCTTGTTGAGAACCACCCTGAGACCTCCAGGTATAGGGCAGTGTATAAGTTGAGTAGAAATAAAAGACTGTTGGAATGTAATGGGCATTAGCTACAGCTCAGTGAGTGCCCATATTTTGCAGGTAAAAGGTCCTCCGGCTGAGAGCCTGGCATTTCCAGGTAGGCCTGAGAAGGACCCATCTGAAATCCCAGAATGCCATTGACAATCAGTGTCAGCAGTATTGATCTAGCATGAATAAATGATCTGAGTACAATTCTGCTTCCTACTATATCAAGAACTTCTAGCCTGAAAAAGAAGTGACTGAGGAGATATGACATAAAGGTAAAGGGACCCCTGACCATTAGGTCCAGTCGTGACCGACTCTGGGGTTGCGGCGTTCATCTCGCTTTATTGGCCAAGGGAGCCGGCGTACAGTTTCCGGGTCATGTGGCCAGCATGACCAAGCCGCTTCTGGCAAACCAGAGCAGCGCACAGAAATGCCAGAGCGGTACCTATTTATCTACTTGCATTTTGACATGCTTTCGAACTGATAGGTTGGCAGGAGCAGGGACCGAGCAATGGGAACTCACCCCGTCGCGGGGATTCGAACCACCGACCTTCTGATCAGCAAGTCCTAGGCTCAGTGGTTTAACCCACAGTGCCACCCGCGTCCCTTGAGGAGATATGATAGCCATCTTCAAATATCTGAAGGGCTGTCACATGGAGCAAGCTTGTTTTCTCCTGCTCTGGAAGGTAGGACTCGAACCAATGGCTTCAAGTTCCAGGAAAGGAGATTCCAACTAGACATACAGAAAAACGTTCTGACAGTAAGAGCCGTTTTGACAGTGGAACAGCCTCCCTTGGCACTCTCCTTCCTTGGAGGTTTTTAAGCAGAATTTGGATGGCCATCTGTTATATATGCTTTAGATGAGTTTCCTGCATTGCGGAGTGTTGGACTAGATGACCCTAGATGGGTCCCTTCCAACTCTAAAATTCTGAAGTTCCGTGGAACTGCATTTGTGGAAGGTACAAACTTCAGTACTTGTGTCTTGGCTCATGCAGGAGAAAGCTATTGTGGTATCTTTGCTGCCGAGAAGATAGAAGTGTGAGGTGGTAAAACCAGGGCTATTCTTCTAGAAACAGGTGTTGGAACTCACCGTTAACATCTCCCTTGTTCTCTTATAATGGCAATGGTGCCCACCTGAGAGGTGCTGGAGTTCCAGCTGAAAAAAAAAGTCCTGGGAAAGTCCTGGTGGCAGGGTTAGCTGGGCCTCAGGCTGCCAGTTGCCTGCTGCTGTTTTACCGTCTCTAACTCTCAAGAGATTTGGTCTAAGTGCACCAGTACTTACAACTTTTCCAGAACATTTAGAATTCTGTATTTTGAAATTGCATTTAAAAATAGCAAACTATAAAGTTTGCTGGGAATAACTTGTGAGTAGATATGTATGGGATAGCGCTGCTATAGTTCAATGGGGCTTGCTCCCAGGTAAGTGGGCATAGGAATGCAAGCCATGTGCATCCATGTACAAAAATAAAGTAGTTGGAAGACATGTCTATTTCACAAATAGCTTTACTAACATTGTGAAATGGCAGCAATTGGCAGTACAGTCACTAACTGCATTGTTTACAGAGATATTCAATTGCTGTATTATTTTCAGGCAGGAAACAGATCAGATGTGTGGTTTTTAAAGCAACAGTAACCTGGTATGAATTTTGCATTAAACTAGTATTTTAACCCAGTTAAATACAGACCCCATTACAAACCAGTAAAGCTCACAATATTCAGCAGGGGTCCCATCCTTTGAAAGCATGTGTACCAAAGTGAGGAAAAGTGATATTGTACTCCACTGGCAAAAGATTATCCTGCCCATTTCAGGTAGTTCCTTCCCTTCTACTGCAGCCACATATGACAAAGCTATGTGTTCAGCAGGGGTCCCACTCACTGGAGAGGCTGCTCAGGAGCCTATAGGAATGAAAGTGGGGAGGAGGGAAGGAAGCGCCCACCAAGTAAGCAGAAAGTAGCTTTCAAATACGACCCGCTGATAGAACAGCCTTCCTGCAGTGCTCTCAAGAAGACTGTACAACTAGTAATCTTTTCATATACATTCCTCCTTTTAAAAGGTAAGGACACGGCAAGGATATATGTGTGGTGTCTTCTTAATAGAATGGAATTATGGTAATCTCTGAATACTCAAAGCATCGTAAAATAAATCAGGCTTGTAGCGTTTTTCTAGATTAGAATCTATTATTTGAAAATTACATACTTCAGGTTTCTCCCAGGTTTTATAAGAGTTGAGAAAAAACATTTCTAACCTATGAATTTAAGTTAGTGAGCTCCCAATTTAAGACAAGGACACATTATTTCTTATACAACATAAAATATTTATATAAAACACAAATTCAGACTCAAATCAATGAGTTTCTTCTGTGGCTTTCAAAAGAAACACAGGAATCCTAAGAGTCACATCAATATTTAAGATCCATGTAATATCAAACTTTGGATTGGATTCAACTACTAGGCTAAAAAGAAGTATGCATGAGGTCTGGAATTGCTCTGCTCTTTCCATATTACTTTGCAGGATTATCTGCACTCACATGGTCATCATTACAGATTTTCAGACACATGTTTGACTTCTTAAAGATGTTCACTTCAGATATCACTAAAAGTAAAGAAAGCCTATTAGGATTCTATTTTGTATGGTGCAGAACCTTAGAAATATTTCAGCACACCCTTGCCATGATTTTATGACTATTGTCAATCCAAGTCACAGTATAGAATAAAAAATGAACTGGATTTCTGTAACTTTTGGGAAATTATACACTCCATGAGATCTTCACATACGTCTTATGCAACTTTTCTTCTTTGCAGAGTGAAAAGATCTGCCTTCTCAAGGCCACTCCAGCTCCAATTCAGTCAAGTATTATTGCTCAGGGTCTGGATTGTTTTTTTGGAGGGATAAAGGTCTCACCCCACTTTTGTTTCTTTGGCCTAACGAAGTTCTCAGGAGGGTCTAAGACCACTGTCTACGTAGAGAAAAAAGTCTCTGCAAGTCAAGGCCACGTTTTCTTAAACATAGTCACCATAATCAAGAGACAGTCCTGTAATTTGCTGAAGCCCTCAGTTCTCCTTAGATGATGCACACTAGGGGCAGCTGCTCCTGCCATCCTTGGTGGTCAGGCTCATTTTCTTTTCCCCTTGAAGCCACCACTTCCCGGTCGCCCGGCCTTCCCTCTCCGAGCTGCGCCTCCACTTTTCTTGCCCTTGGCCCCACCGGGCCTCTGCTGCTGCCGCCGGCCCCTCTTGCCCCGCTGCCCCTGCTTCTTGCCCTTGGCTTTGGCAGCCTCGGCCTCGTCTTCCCGCAGCTGCTTGTTGACGGCGCGGGTCAGGTCCAGAGGCGTCTTTTTGCTGCCCAGGCTCCGGACCAGCTCCAGCTGCCTCTTCTTCTCCCCGTCCAGGTCTCCCAACACGGGCCCGAAGCGGCGCTTCTTGCCCCGGGCGCTTTGCGGCGCGCGGGGCTCCTTGGGGAGGCGAGGCTGGAAGCGGCCGACGGAGGCGGTGGAGACGCGGGCGAGGGCGGTGACTCGGCCCAACTCGGAGCGGTCCTGGTGGCCCGTGGGGTGCAGCTCGGCGGAGGCGCCTCCGCGGTGGGCGCGCGCCAGGTTCCTGAGGCGGTTGTACTCGTTGCGCGCCACTTTCTCGCGCTTCTCCTGGCGCTTCTTGGCGAACTGGTCCTCGAGCGGGTGGGCCGAGTCGGGCACCTCGAGCAGCCAGTCCCGGGACGGGTCCCCGCCGGCCCTCTGGTAGCCCCAGCGCCTCCGCCACTCCTTGGCCGCCTCGTCCCACACCAGCGTGCCGCGCTTCTTCCGCGTGGGGCGGATGCCTTTGAGGCGGGCGAACTGCTCCCAGCGCGTGAGGGGCTTGGGCTTGGGCAGCGGCTTCTCCCGGGGCAGCCGCGTCGAAGGGTCCGGCAGCCGCGCCACCACCGGGCCCGCCCCTCCCTCGGCGCGCTCCGACGGCAGCGCCCACAGCTGGCCCACCAGCAGCTGCGTGTTGTCGCGGGCCAAGGCGCGCAGGAGGGCCTCGCGCTGCGGGCAGCCGGCCCCCGCGCCGCGCGGCGCCGGGTTCTTGTCCACCGCCAGCAGGTTCCCCACGTCGAACTCCAGCTCCAGCTCCTTGTGCACCGTCACGCTGCGCTGCGTCTCCGCCTCGCGCTCCTCGGCGCGAGCCAGCAAGTCCTCCACGGACGACGCGGCCATTTCCGCGTGGGGGGTCCCCAACGGTCTTCCTCTCTCTCTCTCTCTCTCCACGTGCGCAAAGAACGCTGCCCGGCTCCACGAAAGGTCAGAGGGATTAGTTCCGCTGTTTGAGGGAGAAGAAGGGCAACCGGATGTATCGTCAGCGCGGTTTTCTTACCATAGAGACGACAGGAATCACGCGGCAGCGAGTGGTCGGCACGTCAACTACAACTCCCAGCATGCAATGTTGCAAACGGTGCGCATGGAGAGTTGGATAGTGGGGGATGTAGTCGGATAGGGATTGGGAAGTAGTTCGATGGGGAAGTTGGGGTTGGTTTGTGACTCCATCACCCCTGACCGTAGTGGTGGTGAGAGTCGGGAGGGCCGCAGAGTCCCCATCCCTGCCCTAGTGTGTGAAATGAAAGCGGCGGGTTAGTAGTCCTGGAACCGTCGATGACGGTGCCAAAGATTGTTGTTTAGTCGTGTCCGACTCTTCGTGACCCCATGGACCAGAGCACACCAGGCACTCCTGTCTTCCATTGCCTCCCGCAGTTTGGTCAAACTCATGCTGGTAGTTTCGAGAACTCTGTCCAACCATCTCGTCCTCTGTCGTCCCCTTCTCCTTGTGCCCTCCATCTTTCCCAACATCAGGGTCTTTTCCAGGGAGTCTTCTCTTCTCATGAGGTGGCCAAAGTATTGGAGCCTCAGCTTCACGATCTGTCCTTCCAGTGAGCACTCAGGGCTGATTTCCTTCACAATGGATAGGTTTGATCTTCTTGCAGTCCATGGGACTCTCAAGAATCTCCTTCAGTACCATAATTCAAAAGGATCAATTCTTCATCGATCAGCCTTCTTTATGGTCCAGATCTCATTTCCATACATCACTACTAGGAATACCATAGCTTTAACTATACGGACCAGGCCGAAGATATGGCTGCCAAAATAAACAGGGAACAGCCAACTAACTGCTGCTGTCGAATGCGGCGGTGGGAGACAGGGTCCGTGGAAAACTTTGGTATAGACGGAATAGGCATGCTCTGTCCCAGTCCCTGTACTGTACTTATTCCATAATTTCAAAAGTGCAATGCAGTTGGAGAGTATTTAGGCACATTCAGACTGGTCAGTGATTAAATATATTAAGCTGCAATCCGAACCACTTTCACTCAGAAATAAACCCTAATGAATTCAGTGGGGCTTTGTCCCAGGTAAGTGGGGTTAAGATTGCAGCCCAAGAAAAGTATAAAAAATTGTTTTTGTTCTTAGCCTTGGTTTCCACAGCAGGTTAAAAAATGGAAGTGTGATTGCGTGGACTGCAATTTTTGTGTGTTTGATCCAATAGTTTTTTCTTTGGAAATGATACTTGAAACAGGTTTTTTATTCTTAAGACGTTTGAGGCTGTGGCACAGTTACTGAATCCCATACACATACTCAGTGCTTTTTTCGGGGGAGGGGGGAGGGGTACACATTTTGTGAATCTTTGTACTTTTATCCATTTACTGTATTTATTTTTCCCGATTTAAACTATAAAGTGGTGATTTTCTTGAGTCAAAATGAGAATACCTCTAAATATTTTTTAAGAAAAAAAGCACTGGACATACTTAAAAAGAATAAAATCTTTCTCAGATTTATTTATGCTGTGGCTCAAAATCCATTTAAAATAGGTTTCAAGGTAATTTCTCCAAAACAATACTGTTAAGTACCACAAGATGGTACTGTGCTTTGACAACTAATATTTCCTCCTTGCTTCATGCAGCTCATGTTTTTCACCAGAACAGAAGATTCAACTATTTTTTTTAGAAGATTCACAGAGAAATCCTGTGTCTATTTTATTGTATTTTAAATATATTGTATGCTGCTTCAAGAACTTCAGTTAGTACATGGGGTATAAATGTTCCAAAGAAATAAACAAAACCTGTGCATACCTACTCAGTAAAGCCCTATTAAACTCAACAAGATTTGCTCCCAGGAAATTATGGCTAGGATTGCAGTTTTAAGGCTCCTACTGTAGGTTCACCATATGCTTTTGGGTAGCACTGTAGCTAAACCCCTATAGTATTACACATTGTCACTATCATAGCTTTGGCACAAAATGGTCCATAATCCTGTATAATATGCCTCATACACCCTCTCACTGAATGCATATATTAGTTTTCTCAGGGTTCCAGGTAGATGTGGATAGGATTGCAACCCCATCTTTTATTTCAACTTGGAAAACTGGTCTGAATTAAATCAGAAAGCATTACTACCATGAACAGAATGGTATGCCCTTTGCAGTATTCTAGCTATGCTACATAAATAAAGGGTGTTCTGTCTTTTTATTTGGAATGATAGGATCATTTTATTTAGACATGCCTACAGGTTAGAGGAAACATGGAGTTATTTAACCACGGTCCTGCATGGGTAGGTCTCCTTAAACAGGGAATTGTGTAGATGATATCACAGTAAATACTTAACTATGTACACTAACTGACTTCTCTTCTAAAGGGAGAGGGGGTAAAGGGCCCCCTCAGCTGATCATACAGGTGAGAAGAGGAGGTTTGTAAGGGATAAGGCATTTGTTGTTCAGGTATTATTTACAACAGGAATGTACACACTTCAAGCTTGTCAGATTTACTTTGTTTTGTTTGATAAGATCTACCTGCCAGAGAAAGATGCAAAAGAGATGGGTTTAGAGTTAAAGAACAAAGCACCTAATCTGAGCACATTTTGTGTGTAGAAATTTCAGTACTAGAACTATACTGAGCTCACAGTCCTTTCACACACTCCTGGTTAGCTTTCAGGTCCACTCCTGGTTAGCTTTCTTCATTTCAGAAGCCTAAGCGAGGTTGGTAAAAGTTTTGTCACTGCATAAGTTAAACAAATTGGGTGTTGGAAACTTTTCCTAATCTACTGCGTATCAGCTCAGATATCCAGCAGTAGCTCCCCATCTACTTTCTGCTCACTTCTGCTTTAGAGATGTTCCTTTGCTTATAAATGGTTCTTAACCTCATAATGCTTGTTCCTCATTTCCAATGGCATGATCACTGCCACAGATATGCCAGAAACAGGAGGGGAGCCATGGAAAATTACTTTAAGAGAGAATTTGAAAGAGTCGTGAGAGGAGGAAGTAGAGAATATCATCGCCTAGAATGAATGATTTGAATGATTGCATTTCCTTCAATTTACTCAAGCTGTGCAAAACAGCACTGAGTAGAGTACATTCTTATTATGTTTTTGCTGATTAGTGAAATTGGTATGGGAGCAAATTGTGGATATTCAGAAGTCTTGGAAGATAGTGTTACTCACACTACAGGGTAGTACAATGGGAAAATTACCTAACAAGAAGCTCATAGCTTCTAAATTAAGCTTCTACACGAGCATCTGTCTAGAAAGAAAAGAATAATGGAGTATTATCATGTCTCTTATTCTCTCCTGATCTTTGCCCCAGAGACAGATACATTATTGATCCATGTTTATACTCCATATGAACTAATCTACCATATCAGTGCCATAAAACAGAACTCAAGTCGTTTTGATAAAAAAAAACAACTGATGGAAGCTTCAGAGGTTTTTTCCATTGATTCCAGCTGGAATGAGCCCTGTATCTTTTTAACTTGGTAACTACAGTACTATATTTTCAAAGTGTTTCCAACCGAAAATGTTAGCTATCTGAGTTAATTGTATCTCTCAATATAAAGTCATATAAATGTAAACCTGAGCCATGAATATTCCTTTTTTATTTGATGTCCATGTCAGGTAAATATTTGAGGTATATAAGTAGAACATCATTTGATGCCTTTTAAATATATAACTTGAGTAGCTGTTCTTTCGTGAGTCAATACCACACAAGGCAGTATGTGGGTGCAATAGTTTACTGTGTAATAGCTTCTGCTGCTGTCTAGTTGTTTTGTATTGCGATTCTCACCACCCCAGCCAGTATGGCTGACAGGGATGATGAGAGTTGGAGTCCAAAAACTTCTGGAGGGCTCCAGGTTGGGGAACACTGACTTAGTACCCTTCACGCCTAGGACCCTCGTACCTACAGGACCACCTCTCCCGGTATGCCCCGTGGAGGACCTTAAGGTCCATAAATAGCAACACCCTAGAGGTCCTGGGCCCTAAGGAAGTCAGATTAGCCTCAACCAGAGCCAGGGCCTTTTCAACACTGGCTCTGGCCTAGTGGAATGCTCTGTCTCATGAGACCAGGGCCCTGCAGGATCTGATTTCTTTCCGCAGGGCTTGTAAGACAGAGTTGTTCCACCTGGCCTTTGGCTTGGAATCAACTTGATCCCCTTCCCCCTTTCTTTTTTCCTTTCTCCTTCTGTGATGGAACTCCTATTTAGGGACTTCCCTGGCTTTTTTCTGGCTAGTTGGATAGTTGGCCAGTCTGGATAGTTGGCCTTGGTGAAGATTTGACGTTTTCATCCCCAAAAAGTTTTTGATTTGAGTTTCTACTGAAATGAGGCTGAATTTTAATGTTGTATTTTAATCTTGTTTTTAAGTTGTATTTTAATCAATTGTTTTTATACCTGGTGTTAGCCGCCCTGAGCCTGGTCTTGGCTGGGGAGGGCAGGGTATAAATAAAATTTATTATTATTATTATTAGGAGTAAAGCACATTCCATGTATGTAGCAGATCCCAGATTCAGTCCCTGGCATCTTTAATTAAACAGATACCAGGGAGCCAAGCTTGGAAAGACCAAGCATGGTTGGAAAGACCTAGCATCCCCAAAGGAAACCCATGAATTTGGTCCCTGCTTATGTAGGGGACGTGGGTGGTGCTGTGGTCTAAACCACTGAGCCTAGGGCTTGCCGATCGGAAGGTCGGCAGTTTGAATCCCCGCGACGGGGTAAGCTCCCGTTGCATGGTCCCAGCTTCTGCCAACTTAGCATTTCAAAAGCATGTCAAAGTGCAAGTAGATAAATAGGTACCGCTCCGGCGGGAAAGTAAACGGCGTTTCCGTGTGCTGCTCTGGTTTTGCCAGAAGCAGCTTAGTTATGCTGGCCACATGACCTGGAAAAACTGTCTGCGGACAAACGTCGGCTCCCTTGCCCAGTAAAGCGAGATGAGCGCTGCAACCCCAGAGTCTTTTGTGACTGGACTTAACTGTCAGGAATCTTTTACCATTACCTTTTATGTAGCCATATACTGGTAATTCAGATAGCATCCATTTATGATCTACTCATGGAAGAACAGTTTCCATGTGTACTTGGAATAGGGCTCAAAAGAAACTTCCTCTCTTCAGTTTGTTGAAGTGAATGGAACTCATTTTGACACAGTAAATGTTCTTTGCAGTGTGGCATCTCTGCTATAGTCTTAGCTGCATAAAGTTGAGATTTTTCAATACAGGATAAAATGTGAGAAACTATATTGCATACCTATACCAAACTCTTTAAGTGTTAAGGGAGGTTTAGCATGCACAACTGAGATGGGCCCTCAAGGCTTTCTTCAGTACTATAGCATAATCTAATAATCTGTTTCTGTTTGTTTTCCCCCTGAAATAATGCTGTTAATTAAAATATTAAAAAACCTAAACATTCTTGAGGGTTAATTACAAATATCTCTCAATTTCATTCTTTGTTATTCCACTGCTAGGTAATTCTGCTCAAGGTGAAACAAACCAAAAAGACATATAAGCTGGAGGAATATATCACACAATCACTTGCATTTCGTAGCTGTATTGACAGCCTACCATTGCTGCCATTAAGGCAGCAGCATCTCCAGAGTTTTGCAATGTTTTGGTCCCTTAGATGTTGTGGCTGATGACTTCCGGTGGTTGTTGTTCACAGTCAAGGAGGAGATTCCTTTGTGGTGGTTGGTTGCTTAACACGACAAACAATTTCATAGCAGCCCGGAGATCCCTTCTTACTTTCTCCTGTACCGGCAGGTGGTTGTAATGCGAACATACCCTGTTGAGCACATGAGCGCAATGTGTTTATAATTGAAAAGACAGATTTACAACTTTGAGTAGAATGGCCTTACTTGCTGCAAAGATGAGGAACTTGTGGTCCTCAAGGAACTGTTGGTCTCCAACTCCCATCAGCCCACATGTAGCATGGCAAATGGTGGTTGAAGAACCATATATACTGCCTTGAACTCATTGACGAAAAGGCTGGATATATATGGACAAACAAACAAACAAACAAACAAACAAACAAACTGCCTATGGTGGGTCTGCATTGGAGCTCTCATGCTTGAGGTGTTATTGTGTACTTTAGTGCTCAAACAGCAGAAGCAAGAGCCACCAGGTTGTGTAGGAGAATCTGCCTTATAGTTTTTCAAGCAGAAGCACAGACAAGAGTATTTGTGTGACTTTCTAATTTTCAGTTTATGCTGGACTCCTTGAGGGAAGGTCAGTGTGCTGCTGGTTCATTGTACTTCCAAATCATACCTCAAATGGTTATTCCAGCCTTCCTTTAAAAGGACAACCTTTCAATGTTGTTCTTCCTTTCTTGTAGAACAGGTACCCCCAAACTCTGCCCTCCAGATGTTTTGGAACTACAAATCCCATCATCCCTAGTTAACAGGACCAGTGGTCAGGGATGATGGGAATTGTAGTCCCCAAACATCTGGAGGGCCGAGTTTGGGGGTGCCCGTTCTAGAACTCGTGCTTGTTTTGTGAATCTATCACACTTGCTCCTTCTACCAGTTCATGGATGGTAGAAATAAAGCTTTTTCTCTGAAACTATTCCTTGAGTGTCTGTTGACTCCCATCTCCCTCTCCCGGGCGCATAGCTCTTCTCACCCGAGGCTAAAAAGGCTACAAGTTAAAATCTTTGTTGTAGAAGCAGCTCAAGTGAAATAGCATTGTCTTATTCTAGAAGGTCAGAAGGATCAAGGGTTTGGAAACCAAGCCTTATGAGGAACAGTTGAGGGGGTTGAATATGTTTAGCCTGGGAAAGAGGAGACTGAGAGGAGATATACTAGCCATCTTTGATATACGATAGATGAGATATATGAGCCAAAGGGTGGCGAGCCTTTTGGCTCGAGTGGTGGTTAGGCATTGTGTAAGCCTTATTATGGGAGGGGAGGTTGTTGCCTCCATCTGCTCCTCCACGTTAAGATTATCCCGTTAAAGGGATCTGGGGGTGTGGTACCTGTCCGAAACTTGGGCATGGGCTAAGGCCATACCACCACCCCAACGGTGACCCAGGGGGTATTCTTAATTGATGTATATCATAGGGCTCCCCCTTCTGGTGGTTGACCTTATGAGACTTCCTGCAGATGGGCAGGAGTCAGGCTATAGTCTTGCTTCACCCAATTGCCTAAGCTAAACCATTCACATCTGTAACCAATAAAGTTGTGGCCTTATTTATCCCATTAACCCAATATACTTGTGTTTGTGTATTTATTTCGGAGGGAGCTGCAGGGCCCGGGGCCTCACCACACAATTGAGATTCCTGCTTTTCAGGTGATTGGACCACATGTCCCTTGGGGTACCTTCCAACTCTATAATTCTATGATAGTGGCTTGTCGACCAGCAACAGCTTTCCTGGCTTTGCAGAAGATAGGAGTGGGTTCATGGTGAATAGTGCATATTTGCTTATCAGAGAAGCAGGCAATGTAATGCTGCTAACCCTCCCAGAATCCAGTAGCGTTACAGAAGTTTTAGCAAGAATGAGATTAGGGTTGCCATCTTTTCCTGGCAGAGTGGCTGTATCTTTAACAACTGCAATGCAAGCTGAAGTCCTTATGTTGAATTTCTGACTGACAGCCAGAAGAATAAAAGCACTAATGGTGATGTCAGTGAGGGCGGGTGGGGCTAGGTCTTCAGAATCCCTATGAGTGAAGAACCCCTGATACCTGTTCACATGAGGCTGCGTTGTGGGCAAACTGTCAAACACAACTGCTGCTATGGGGCTATAAATGTTCTATGGCAGCATAGTATTCTGAAGTAAGGAACATACATTGGATTCTGGAACCTTGGTCTTAATGGAACAAAGAATATCCTGGATCTCCCCTGAAGCTGTTCTGTTTTGCAGTAGCTCAGGCTTAAAGTTAAGGAGGATCACTTTAAATGGGTGACGTCTAAAAGTCATACCTAATTTGCAACAAAAGATAAGAACAATTTGCTTAGAGGTGTGATAATGAAATCACTGTGTACATTTCTGTGGGCAATGTGCAAGCAGGTGAGATTCTTGAAATGCACACGTCCTTGGCCAGTTTAGCTCTTTTAGTTGACTCACAAGTTGTGCTGAAGTTATATTCTGGGGAGTGTGTGTAAAGCCATAACTGCATATTAGAAGAACCTGGAACTGCCCGTGCACAAGCATCCCTACCTTTCTGAAGCTGGTGCACTCTGTGGGCCTTGCCTCCCCTCACCCTCTGGGAGGCTCCCATGGGGCCACCTGAGATCTCACAAGACCAGAACATCCCAGAGCCCACTAAGTAAATCTGAGAGCTTGAAAGCTTTTAAGCTTTCTGCCTTGTGTGCATTTAATTTGCGCGATTGCAGCTGGCCAGCTGCTAAGCCAAGTTAAACATGTGCAAGTTGTGAGTCAACGGTGTTCTTCTACGGCAGGGGTCACCAACTTTTTTGGGGCCTGTGGGCACATTTGCAAACCAGAGAAACTATTGTGAGCACAATCCACGCACCACAACTGTGCATCATGCATGCATGGCAAACACACTCTTTCCCCTGCAGCCAATAATTCGGCTTGGAAAAAGTGTTTTTGCTTTTTAAAAGCCTAATGGGGGAGGGGAAACCTCCCTGGAGAGTGGAGCTAGGAAGCCAAGAGCTAACCTTTCCCCTCCAGCTGTAACATCCAGGAAGTGCTATGAGTTAGCTGGGGAAGGAAGGATGAACATCTCTCACCAGCTATGTGACACCCCTACCCCTGCCAAAAATGCCCCTTCCCACCACAATTGGGATTGCAAAAAGTCTCCTGTTATCTTGAATAAAATACTTCTTTTGAGCCTAATTTCTGCAGGAGAGCAGGGCCCTGTGGGTGCCAGCAAAACCCTCTGGGCGTATGTGCACTCATGTATGCTGCTTTAGCACCCTACGTGCCTCAGAGAATAAGTTCATAGTTGCCGATGAATATGAAACTATTAAGATACAATATCAAGTGTCCTGTGGTTACCGTTGTTCTTACTGATTAGCTGCCTGCCGCATGCATTCTTTTTCTTCTTTCCCCTCCTCCCTTTCTTGCGCCGCCCCCCTTGGCGCTTAGACCTGCAGCTGCAGCGCTTTTTGTGTCTTGCCATCTTTTCTTGGGATGGGCTGCATTAAGTTCCCAAGCGAGGGGCTTCCATCGGCCAGCTGCACTGAGGTAGCCTATCTGCTCTGATGGTCTTTGAGTTTCTGAGGGAACATGGCAAGCTGAAGCTCCTTAAGGCTCCTCAGGGGTTTGTGATGTAATAAGTGGACCTGGCTGCTATCCTGCCTGTCAGCACCTGAGGGCACCAGCTGTAAGTGAAAAAAAACAAATGACTGCCAGATCATGGCAATGATAACTGATAATGCTGCTGGTGATTTTCCTTCCTCCCAAGCCTCTAATATGCCTTAAATTTACAATTTGAAGAACTCGTTGCCACAGACAGCTCTAGGATGAACAGTTCTAGGATGAGTCTTGCCAGTGCTATCCCATTCGCTCCCTGTTTTGTTTTCTCTTTCCAAGTAGCAGAGAGTTCCTGGCAGCCTTTGGGAGATCATTTTTATCTGCTTCCCAGAAAGCCATGGGCATTTTATTACAAGAGCACTTTCTTGTATATGTGTAACTGTATATGGAAACTGTTCAACAGCCAGCCTTTTAAAGCTGCAGGTTTCTAGCTGCATTGCACTTGTAATTCATGAAGGTGAAGACCATCAATGGCCATCAGATGTGGTGGCTGTGCTCTGGAAGGGGAGAGTGCTGTAGTAATCAGGTCCTGTTTACGGGCTTTCTGTGGGCATCAGGTTGGCCACTGTGAGAACAGGATGCTGGGCTAGATACACCACAAGCCTGTTACAGGAGGCTCTACTTATGTTCTTAGGTGGTGACCAGAGAAAAGGGCTCCCCAACCCTTGACATGGCACATTCTTTATGAAACTCCCCATCCTATCCCACCATTCTCTTCCTACCATAGTAGGTGAAAGCATTTTTGTTTGCCCATACTTTTTAATCTTGTAGTTGAATACCTTATATTTTTACTGGTTTTGCTGAATCTGTAGTGGTTATGGCTTTAATGTTGTCTTTGTATATTACATCTGTAAGTATCTCTGAAAAATCAAGGCTAGTGAATTCTTATTGGTCTTTGGCCTCTGGCCATTTAAAATCCACAAGGACCAGATTAACTGATTGACTCCTGATTAATCTATTAGAAATCTCTGGATAAGTATAGACTGAACCCATTAAGTTAAGAAGTTAGGTTTTCCTCTTTTCTTCTTTTAAATAGATGAATGACTATTGTAATGAATAAAAATGATCACAATGTTAGAGGTTTTTATTAAGTAATAAGTTGGATATCACGCATGTGGGTGAAGGAAGTCACACGGGCATTTGTGTATAAGGGGAGGTGGCTGCAGGGTTAGATGTGGGGAATTTGCAGAAATAATATATTCATGTTATGTATAATGTTCAAGGTGTATGGCAATTAACATGTAATGTGAATTAACTAAAAATAAAATTAAAATAAAATAAAAATAAAATTCACAAGGACCACAAAGTGAGAGCAAATGACCACGTCTCACTGAAAAGAAAGGATTCAAATAACTCATCTAAGACACCTATTTACAGAACACCCACTTAGTGATGTTGTGTGTGGTTTTTTTAATGGAATTTTTTAAGCTAATGAGGTTAACTTGCATAAGGTAATTTCCATTAGGAAATTTTCAGTTTGCATGTTTTGATGCCCTAGAGAGTGATCTAATTTAGCATGATTGTTTTCTTTTTATTTGGTAAGCAAACTTTTAAAAGTAGTCCATGCTGATTTTTTGTTCCAAATTTTATACAATTGTTTGTTTTAAAATATTTGAGGGGGAGGGGAATTAAAGCACACAATGCAGCTTAAATGTTATATTATGTAGCAGTTTTAATGGAATACAGTGGTGCCTCGCAAGACGAAATTAATTCGTTCCGCAAGTCTCTTCGTCTTGCGAGTTTTTCGTCTTGCGATGCACGGTTTTCCATAGGAATGCATTGAAAATCAATTAATGCGTTCCTATGGAAACCGCCTTCCCCCGACCTCTTCTGGCGGGCGGCATTTTAAAATCGCCCGGGACAGCGGAGGACTTCTCCGCTGTCCGGGCGATTTAAAAGCCCCTGGGAAGGCAAGCAGGGGGGACAAAGACTTTTGCCCCCCCCCCCCGCCTTCAGAAGAGGTCCAGGACAGGCTTCGCAGACCTCTCCGCAAGCAGCGGGAGCGCTCCTTGCGGAGAGTTGCCAGCGCGCCCAGGCTTCGCGGCCCCGCCGCCCGGCTTCGGGACATCGTTCCGATGCCAGGCGGCGGGGGGAGGCTTTCTCGCCCCGCCGCCCGGCATCGGGACGATGCCCCGAAGCCGGGCGGCGGGGGGAGGCGTTCCTGCCCCGAAGCCGGGCGGCGGGGGGAGGCTTTCCCGCCCCGAAGCCGGGCGGCGGGGGGAGGCTTTCCCGCCCCGAAGCTGGGCGGCGGGGGGAGGCTTTCCCGCCCCGAAGCCGGGCGGCGGGGGGAGGCATTCCCGCCCCGCCGCTCGGCTTCGGGACATCGTTCCGATGCCGGGCGGCGGGGGGAGACTTTCCCGCCTCGCCGCCCGGCATCAGGGCATCGTTCCGATGCCGGGCGGCGGGGGGAGACTTTCCCGCCCCGCCGCTCGGCTTCGGGGCATCGTTCCGATGCCGGGCGGCGGGGGGAGACTTTCCCGCCTCGCCGCCCGGCATCGGGGCATCCTTCCGAAGCCCGGCGGCGGGAGGAGGTGTCCCCGCCCCGCCGCCAGGCTTCGGAGGAGGTCCGAGGACAGCGGGGAAGACGAGCTGCGCTTCCCTACTGTCCCGGAGATTTCCCTATGGGCTGTCGTCTTGCGAAGCAAGCCCATAGGGAAATTCGTCTTGCGAAGCGCCTCCAAAACGGAAAACCCTTTCGTCTAGCGGGTTTTCCGTCTTGCGAGGCGTTCGTCTTGCGGGGCACCACTGTACAGTGGTACCTCTAGTTACAAACTTAATTCGTTCCGGAGGTCCGTTTTTAACCTGAAACTGTTCTTAACTAGAAGTGTGCTTTCGCTAATGGGGCCTCTTGCTGTAATTGTAAAATTCTTGTACCAGTTTAAGGACACATCTCTTAACAATGTTTAACTTAAGAAAACTAAAGGAGGGGGAAAGGGTACTGAAACTGTTGACACACTAATAAATTTTAGTAACCCAAAGAACTATGCATGATATGCTGACCCACATACTTTCTTTGAATACTCACCTGAAAGACATTTAATTACAGCTATGAAACTGCCTACAATTATATTTACAAATGGGAAGTTTTTAATGTTTGATGTTTTATTGTGTTTTTAATATTCTCTTGAGAGCCACCCAGAGTGGCTGGGGAAACCCAGTCACACGGGCGGCATATAAATAATAAAAGTATTGTTATTATTATATTAACTGAATTTCACCTGAAAACTTGCAGGCACAGTGAGCACCATTTGATCTGCCTATTAACATTTGCACAAGCCTGTCATTTTGGTGGCATTAAGATAACTTTCCATCCTCTCCTAGTGAAAGTTGATCACACTGTGCAGAGAAAGGTCACAGCAGCACTTCCTTCCCAGTTAAGTGGTAATTAGCATATTACTTGGTCTTTTGTTTGTCATGTCCTATTAAGTAATCTGTGCTGTTAGCAGTTATAGAAGTAATAGCCGTGTTTCTGTTCTCAGCAGAAATTATGTTAAGCAATGCAGAGAGTGTAGTTAGCAAGTAACACATAAGTGAACTGTGCATTATTTTCTTATTCCATCTTATCAGGATGGAATATTTTTCCAGGGATGATAAACGGTTGCTCATCACAGAGGAAGGTGTGTCGTAATTGAAAAATAAAAATAAAACCTGAGGAAGCCTGTGTTTCTTTGGGAGCTGTATCCACCAGGGCAGCCCTCTTTGACTTTTGCCTTATCTGGCTGCACTTTTCCTTCACTGGTGCTCCTAGCCTGAACCAGTATGATACTTTGGCTTGGGTGTGATAAAACCCAGCCTCAAACACCTGCGTCTTCACAGAATAACCCTGGGTGAGGTCTTTCTCAGGGGTCAGCAAACTTTTTCAGCAGGGGGCCAGTCCACTGTCCCTCAGACCTTGTGGGGGGCTGGACTATATTTTGGGGGGAAATATGAACAAATTCCTATGCCCCACAAATAACCCAGAGATGCATTTTAAATAAAAGAACACATCTACTCATGTAAAACACGCTGATTCCCGGACCATCCGCAGGCGTGATTTAGAAGGCGATTGGGTCGGATCCAGCCCCCAGGCCTTGGTTTGCCTACCCATGCTCTTTCTCATCTTAACCTGTTTTACAGGTGGTCAAGAGATTGAAATACATCAAGCAACTTGCACATATTTAACTTGTTCGCATTCAGCTTTGTGTGCTTGGCAAAAGTAAAAAATAAAAATAATAAAAGGGGGCAAACATCTGGTTAAAAAGACTTTGGCAATCCCACCCACCATGGGAAACCCAATGTGTTTTGTCTATATGTGATTTTGGCTCTTGGTGTGATCCCTGGAATGTAACCCCTGTGTAAGTTGTGGGCTTACTGCAACAGTCTGAGCTTCTTCAGGAAAGGGAGAGAGACTAGGGCTTTTTTTCAGCCAGAACTCAGTTCTGGCACCTCTCAAGTGGGAGCCATTGCCATTATAAGAGAACAATGGAGACATTCATGGTGAGTCCCCTTTTTCTAGAAAAATAGCACAAATATCCAAATGACAACACAATGAAGCCGATTTACTGAAAAGTGCGTACTGGAATCTGAGTTAGTGTGTATGAAGTGAAATGTTATTGATAGATTATTGTTGGGGAATTCTCGTTGTTTCTGAAATCGTATTTATGTTGTTAGCTGATTTGGACATTTGTGAGAACAAGCGAGGTACAAACAGGAAATGAAATTTCATCCAAGCAAGATCAATATTGACTTAACACGTACTGTCCACTGGA
The DNA here is from genome assembly GCF_964252035.2 of Podarcis erhardii. Taxonomy (NCBI): domain Eukaryota; kingdom Metazoa; phylum Chordata; class Lepidosauria; order Squamata; family Lacertidae; genus Podarcis; species Podarcis erhardii. Next base: position 35,510,142 of record NC_138499.1, read on the forward strand.
TGGTAAATCAACCTACTATGTTCTCATAGCAGTAGTATTAAAACTGGGGACAGTGGATGGGTCAAATAACATTTCAAAATAAAACTAACATTTTATCTGCTTCCAGAAATAATGAGCACACATTTGTGTACTGGAGGGGACACAGACCTTTCAAATCTGACAGGGTTCCTCAGGCTAATGTGGTCTCTGCCTTGGTGACCATAGCTACGATGCTTACAGCAAGCTTTCCCAACCTGGCGCCCTCCAGATGTATGGGATTACAACTCCCATCAGTTTCAGGCAGCACAACAAAGTGACGACAATGGTTAAGTTACAGAGTTAAAAGGATGTGGGTTGCAGAATCCATAAAAAGATTATTTTGGTTTAAGTCCCAGGCTGTGCACATGTTACTGGCTTAAAACACAGTGAGATTAAATTTGGACCGAAGTTCATTTGGGCATGGGGGAAAAGCATGAACACCACAGTCTTGTGTAAGAGAGAGAGTTTGGATTTGATATCCCACTTTATCACTACCCGAAGGAGTCTCAAAGCGGCTAACAATCTCCTTTCCCTTCCTCCCCCACAACAAACCCTCTGTGAGGTGAGTGGGGCTGAGAGACTTCAAAGAAGTGTGACTGGCCCAAGGTCACCCAGCAGCTGCATGTGGAGGAGCGGAGACGCGAACCCAGTTCCCCAGATTACGAGTCTACCGCTCTTAACCACCACACCACACTGGCTCTCCAGTATAAGAAACAAAAGACATGGATTGTAGTTAATGTCACGTGTATGTTGCTTCCCAAACCAGCAGTAGGAGTGTACCAGATATAGAAATAAAAGGGAGTTGAGCAAGCCCTTGAACAACTCTTTTTAAAATTCAACAGGGATTGCAAAGGAATTTTGTCCTATTGGCAGCTAGGATACAGCACTAGCACACTTATTTTTCCTGCCATCCTTTCGAAAAGGATTTAACTCTGTCACCCTCTTGGTTTTGTTGCTTTCATTGTTCCCGACAGACAGTTTGAGAAGAACTGGAGGAGTCAAAGGGGATCATTTAGTCAGATGACAGCTCTAATTATGAATATTTAGGAGGTGTTTGAATGTGCTCACTTTTATTACCCCATTTCCTATCAATGACTGCATTGAAACCACTTGTCTCATTTTTCAAATCAAAGCTTCCTCAAGCAAAAGGATGAAACTCAGGATAAGTGATGCTCCGCAGATATATATTATTTTCAGAACGAGGTAAGGCCATCAGTCAGTTCAGAGCATTTGAAAAAGTTTAGTCCTCAAAAGATTAGTCACCTCTCCTGTCTCTCTCCCCCCGCCCTGCCCCCGCATGGAGAGTAACTGTGCAGCTCATGAGAATCACTGCTCTTTTGTTATTTTTTGTTATTCTCACCCAGAGATAGATTTGGCTTCAATCTTTTTTGACAGTGGGTCTGCATATTTCCCCAAAGTGCTGTTTTCCAGTTGGTATTGGCCCAAAGTAGTAGTAATGAGGTGACTTTGTTTCAAAAAGTAGGGACAGGATTATTTGGGCTTGTTTTCTTTACAGTGGTGGGTGTCCCAACCCACATAAAATTCACACATTAGTCTTGAGCAATTCAGTGTTAGTTGCTTTGGAAGATCCAGCAATAGCTGTGAGTATCCTGGAGGAATTACGTTGAAAGAATGATGCAAACCATTTCTCCTTAAAACATAAACATTTGGGTGGGAATGCCTTTTTTCTTTTCTTTAAATTATTGGATTTATATCTTACCCTTTTATCCAAGGAGCTCAAGGTGGTGTACATAGTTCTACTTCTCCTTGATTCCCACAACAAACCTGTCAGGTACGTTAGGTCAAGAGGCAGCAACTTGCCCAGGGTCACCCAGCGAACTTCATGGCTGAGTGGGAACGTGAATCCTGCTCTCCCTAGTCCTAGTTTAACACTCTAACCACTACACCACCCTGGCACGCTACGCTACACGTCTTCATCCCCCCATGTTCTAGAAAACCCTTGATCTTAAAAGTCAGTGAGGGCAGTGCGATGTAGATGCTCTTTCGCCTTAATATGCAAGTACCCACAGTTGTAGGGAGGCGGGTGGCGCTGTGGGTTAAACCACAGAGCCTAGGACTTGCTGATCAGAATGTTGGCGGTTCGAAACCCCGCGACGGGGTGAGCTCCCGTTGCTCGGTCCCTGCTCCTGCCCACCTAGCAGTTGAAAGCATGTCAAAGTGCAAGTAGATAAATAGGTACTACTCAGGTGGGAAGGTAAACGGCATTTCCGTGTGCTGCTCTGGTTTGCCAGAAGCGGCTTAGTCCTGCTGGCCACATGACCTTGAAGCTGTACGCTGGCTCCCTCAGCCAATAAAGCGAGATGAGCGCCGCAACCCCAGAGTCGGTCACGACTGGACCTAATGGTCAGGGGTCCCTTTACCTTTACTTACCCACAGTTGTATCTCTATTTAAATCTCACCTTTCTGCACATGATACTCAAGACAGCTAACAATAACAGTAAAGATGTACCAAAAGCAAAGGTAGCTGTTTTGGCCCATAAGAAAAAAATCCCCCCCAAACCCCACAGTAGGATGAATCAGAAAGACACAAAATATTGAGAGGACTTTTGAGTTCTCAATAACTCTTCTGGAGAAAGGGCTGGCTTATGTTAAAGCCATAAGGTCTGCACTGATTTCAGTCTTGAGATCGTATAAACTTAGGGAAGCAGACTTAGTTGGTTATTATTTATTTATTTAATATACAGTACTTCCCTTCATTAAGAGACCACAGGGCAGTTTGCAACATAAAACACAAGATACATAATATAATAATATTTTAAAACCCCCAAAATAAAATACCCCCGCCCCCAGCGAAGGAAAGCCAAGCACCTAGCCTGGCTGAGACTATGATGAAGGGACCTGCACTTTTTAATTTGACGCAACACAACACTGCTGCCCAATGAGGCTCCAGAAATCCCATCGCATGCAGCTTAGAGGGGCTAGACTATTACTGTACTTGCTTTGACTGAAAATCTCTGCAGTATCTTATCTATGAATAGCACTGCACCCAAGTTTTAGAGATCTAATAACCACATAAGGGATGATTAAAAAATAATCTAATCATAGGGAAACATGTCCCATTTGTGATGACTGGATGTCTGCTTGAATTTGCCAGCCAAAGCGGTTCACTTTTGCTAATCAAAATGATATTAGCTCAAGGCAATCAAATTGTGCTGCCCACTCCAGTGTAAATGAGCTCACCCAAATGGTCTGTCCTTTTCTCAAAAGGTTAGAGATGCTCAAAAAAATTTGAGGCCATGGCCTTTTCTGGGATTTTCTCTCAGTGTAAAATACTGTGCAAGTGTCTTGCTTTTTAAAATTTTAGGAGCAAGTTTCTCTTGCCTGCGTTCCTGGCCAAATGATTGATTTGGCAAAGCACCACTAATTACCACACAAAAGATGGCCACAGAACCCTTCATGGGCAAATGTGAGTCTAAAGAAGAGACTAAAAGTTTAAACATCATCATGATGACAGTATGGAACAAAGGAACATAAGAATATAAGAAGAGACTTCTGGATCAGGCCAGTGACCCATCTAGTCTAACATCCTGTTCTCACAGTGGTCGTCCTGGTTCAGGGGTGCCAACTTGAATAAAATATGGGAGGGGAGGTAAGCCCCTCCCCACATAACTGATCACAAGACGTGACACATGCATACCATATGAATGGCAATGCCCATCATGTTGAGACGGTCTGGCCCCATCAAATATTCTGTTGGGAGGGCCAAAGGGACCTTGGCCCCTAGGGGTTGGCTCCTATAACTTGATCCGTGTGTGAAACTCACAAGCAGAACCTAAGCACAAGAGCAGCTGGTATTTGGTAGCACTGCTGCTTCTCTCTCAACTGTGGAGGGTGGCAGAGCATAGCCATCATAGCTAATAGCTGTTGATGGCTTTATCCTCCATGAATTTATTTAATCCTCTTTTAAAGCCATCTGAATTGGTGGCCATCACTGCCATTGGAGGGACAACACGCTACACAAAACTGGGAAGTTCAAGATAAACAAGGGATGGGTGGTGAATTGGTGCCCTCTTGCAGCCTGCCTTTGTCCTTCAAGCCTAGAGCAACTTTCTCCAGGAAGGGCCTGGTTGAGCTTCTTCAGATATTTCTGCTTCACTTAAATCAGAACTGATGGCATATCTGTTGGTGTTAGAAAGAGAAGGTCGTCTGCAAGTCAGTGACTGCTATTCTGACATGGCAGGAGGAGCCTAGATTAAAAGGCAGGTGCTATAGATTATTCTCATTGCCAGAGTCTATTCTGAGAAAAGCATATCGGATTTGGTCCAGAGGGATTTTTTTCTGTGTCGCTGATTGTAATTCACTGGAATTTAACAAATGTTGAATATCGTACATCATTATTAAAACTTACTTTTTCCTTGCCAGGATGCAAATGTGCTCCCACCTTACACAATTCAAAATCTATTTATAGATCCATTTTCACTTTCAAACCTACTCTGCAAGATGGAAACAGCAAAGGAAAGTAACTGGCAAACTCTGAGTGGCACTTCTGTTTAAAATCGCTTTATGCACGCCTCTGTTTGTTGTTTGAGGAATCTCTGCATATATTCATGACAATTCTGTGTGTGAAGTGAGGCTTGAAAGGGAACAGACTGCAAATTCTATTTCGTGAAGACTTGGTTTGACCCTAATAGGAAAACCACTGTTAGAATTAAAATTAGTTTAAAGCTGCCTCCGGTTGTAATAATGATGTTGTGCTACACCGTTCAGAGAATTTCTGTTGTATTTTCCTTTATGAAGATGCTCTTAAAATAACTGAATAGGATGTTGCAGGTTATACGTAGCTTCACTAGTTGTGTAGGAGGTGTCAACAACAGTGCTGTCTGAAATGTGATATTAATTTTGGATAATGTGAATCATCAACTAGTACAATCTCTTTATAAAAACTATATTTAGGCTAAAGTTTGCAATAGACTTGCCGCATCTGTATGTGTGTGTGTGTAGGAGATAAGAAAGCCCTCCACAGTTTTACCTAGATTTAATCCCACCACAAAAAATATTTTGAATGGTTAATAGTTTGATGATGAACCTGACTTATATTGACTGTGATGCCTGAGATCTGGCCAGCCTGACATTGTGGCTCTCATTTCTAAAAGGCCCAAACTCCATTTTGAGATTCAGAAACATGGTGCCTCACTTCAGGGGTAGCCAAGCCCTCTAGATATTAATGGACTCAAACTCCCATCAGCCTCAGCAAGTACAGCCAATGATCAGAGATAATGGGAAGTGTAGTCCAGAAATATCTGGAGGGAGGAACTATGTTGGCTTGCCTTTCTTGGCTTCTCTACCCAGACCTTTCAAATGCAACTGATACTTTTCTGATTCTAATGTTGCTGTTTTGCTTATATGTTTGGGTTTGATGTGATGTTTTAACAGTATTTCAATTCTCTTTGCAATTGTGATACTTTGTGTTGTTAGCTACTGCATGCTTGCTTCCATTGAGAGGAAGGGTCAGACTAAGTTCTAGGAAATAAATACATAATAAATATAAACATCTACTTGCTGTCTTGGAAGTACCAATTCAAGTGTACATCAGTTTGTTACTAGGCAGAAGTGTGCTATGTAGCTCAGGTGTGGTGTCATGTATGCTCTGCCTGGCTCTAATTGGATCTGGAGGTTGAAGTGTGATCCTGCTGCCAAAAAGAGACTTAGAAGGTTTTAAGAGGCACCACTGGGATCTCTTTTTTGTTTTTTTGTTCTTGTTCTACCCGTTGGCTTTATAAGATACAGGATGAGTGAACAAACATGGAGAAGTGATATTATAATGGCAGGTCTCCTCCCAAAAGAAGAATCTACATGCATTTATACTCAATGTTTGCCTAGAATCCACAACATGTACATCTGCACATGCATAGGGTTTTCTCCAGGCAACTGGGAACCTAGAGAAAGACTACCCAACTGCAGAGAGAAACACCCACGTACATACTGTTGTACATGTGTGGACTATTTATTTATGTACCTGTTTACTGTAGTTATTTAAAACAGGAATAAGGAAGCTGTGGCCCTCCAGATGTTGTTGATCCTATGACTGTTGCTTACCATGGCCAGTGGTCAATGGTATTGGGAGCTGCAGTTCAGCAACATCTGGAGAGCCACAGGTTTCCTATCCCTGATTTCAGAGATTTAGATATCACCCTGCAAAACTTTCAGGTCAGTTTGCATGAATAGAATAAAGCACATAAATCAAAATATAGTTTTTTTAAAAAATATATATATTTTTATTAAAGATTTCTTAGTATACAAAAATATGTGCTTTGTCTCTTTTTCAAGTTGTGTTTTCTACAGATCAGTTTCATTTGTTGTGAGACTTTAGTATTACATACAATGTTAGGTTAGGAAGAAAAGCAGGGGAGGAGGGGGAAGTATAGTTATAGCATTCAGCTGAGTGCACTTAGTTCACTCCTCTCTTGTCCCTTGCACCCAGTTATGGTTTCTCCAGCTGGAGGAAGAGGAAGCAGTAGCAGCCAGTTAAGTAAGTAGGGACGTGGGTGGCGCTGTGGTCTAAACCACTAAGCCTGGGCTTGCCGATCAAAAGGTTGGCAGTTCAAATCCTTGCAACGGGGTGAGCTGCTGTTGCTCGGTCCCAGGTCCTGCCAACCTAGCAGTTCAAAAGCACCCCAAAAAGTGCAAGTAGATTAATAGGTACTGCTCCGGCGGGAAGGTAAACGGTGTTTCCGTGTGCTGCTCTGGTTTTGGTGTTCGGTTGCACCAGAAGCGGCTTAGTCATGCTGGCCACATGACCCAGAAAAACTGTCTGTGGACAAACGCCAGCTCCCTCGGCCTGTAAAGCGAGATGAGTGCCGCACCCCAGAGTCGTTTGCAACTGGACTTAACTGTCAGGGGTCCCCTTTACCTTTACCTTTTTAAGTAAGTAGGGACAGGCAATACTGATTTCCTAAGAAGAAGAAGAAGAAGAAGAAGAAGAAGAAGAAGAGGAGTTTGGATTTGATATCCCGCTTTATCACTACCCCTTTATCACTACTCCTTTCCCTTCCTCCCCAACAACAAACACTCTGTGAGGTGAGCGGGGCTGAGAGACTTCAGAGAAGTGTGACTGGCCCAAGGTCATCCAGCAGCTGCATGTGGAGGAGCGGAGACACGAACCCGGTTACCCAGATTACGAGTCTACCGCTCTTAATCACTACACCACACTGGCTCTCTACTGGCTCTCTCTACTCTCTCACTGGCTTCCTACTGTTTGATTCACTGGTATGGAAGTGGATTTTTGGTTCTAAAACCATACACAAGCTGCTCTGTAGAAGAACTTCAAATGAGCCCTGCTGAATTGGACCAAAGTCCCATCCAGGCCAGCATATTGCTCCCAGAGAGGTCAACCATGGAAAGCCTGAAGAAGGACATGAGCACTCTTCTCACTTCTGATTCCCAACAATTGGTATTGAGACAGGCACCTAACCTCTGATACTGGTGATAATATATAGCCATCATGCAGCCATCAATGGTCCTATTATCCATTAATCTGTTAAACCCTCTTATAAGGCCATCCAAGCTGGTGGTCATCACCACATCTTGTATTACCAGATTCCCTAGTTTAACTATGCACTGAGGAAGTACTTCCTTTTGTCAATCCTGAAACTGCCCCATTCCATTTTCTTGGATGAATATATCTCTTCTGCCTGTTATATGTTTACAGAGACACAATTCAAGCTGAATTATTCGGAATTTTTTTTGCTTAGCCTTACCTTTGTTGTCATCCTTGTTATTTAGTTTGCTATCGACTGATGTGTGCATGTTAAAGAAAAGGAACCAAATTTATATCCCATTGGTTCAGTGAAATGGAAATCTGTCTCCAGTGCTCAAGACTTAATTAGGACTGCACCGAGTGGGTGGATATAAATATTACTTACAGGTCACATCTTCATGTGAAAGCTTCTGAGGCTTTTTCTATCTGAAGCGCCTTCTGTCATTGCTTTCTACATTCACATCAGGAGTTTTCAACACTTGGCCACAATTTCTCAGGATGGATTGAAGCAGGGGTAGAAACCTGTGGGAATGCCAATGTTGTTGGCCTCCAACCACCATCAGCCCCAACAAGCATGGGCAACCACCAGTCATTACAGTCCAGCAACATCTGGAAGGTCCCAGGTTCCCCATCCTTTACAATCTCAATGGGTCTTCAAATGGATAGCAGGAGCTATTCACCCTCTGTGCCCTGGCCCTGTCTGGCACCCCAGACACCAGCAAACAAAGCAGTTTCTGTGCCAAAACTGGGCCTAATCCCTGATTGAAATGAATCTAGAACATCAGTTTCCTCCAAGAGCACCTAGATCTGGTCCATAACCATCCACTCAGAAACCTTGCCCAAGAAGGGGAGATTCACAACTAGCCAGTAGTTATTCACATTTTCTAAGTCCAGGGAGGGTTTCTTAAGGAGTGGGTTTACCACTGCCATTTTCAAACAGGCAGGAACCACACCCTCTTGTAAGGAGGCATAGATCACCTCTCTGACACAGTCAGGTGTCTCCTCCCTGCTAGTTTTTATCCGCCACAAGGGGCAAGGGTCCAAAGCGCAAGTGGTCAGTTTGACTGGTCCAAGCACCTTGTTCACATCCTTGAGCCTACTACCCCTTCCCTAACACCCCAAGAGTGGATATAGATATCTTTATCTTAGGTGTGGATATCAACAAAGAAACAAAGCCTGTCTTGAGATTTTTCTTCAAGTCCCTCTTGTGGGGAGAGTGCTGTTTCCCTCAGGTCCCCCTTGCAGGTTTCCCGCAGGCATCTGGTTGGCCACTGTGAGAACAGGATACTGGACCAGATGGGTCACTGGCCTGATCCAGCAGGCTCTTCTTATGTCTATGTGAATTAACTACTTTAAAAGCAACTTTTTAGGTCCTGCCTTCAAGAAATTGGAAATCCCACCTCTGTCGCCAGATGGAACAGTACAAAGGTTTCAATACAAAGCATCCAATACTGACTTAGAAGGAAAACTTGAGTCATTTTTGAGCCACATGAGAGAACCATCCCAGGAAAGTCTTGGGTGATCTCCAAGTGTTCTCCTCTCTTTAATTTATATAGTGTCTTATTTTTGATTCTCTCTTCTTCTTTTTACACTTTTGTGTGTGAAAACTGGTGTAAAATGTATATGCCGATGAACTCATGCTCTTTCATGTAAATATTTTTGTGGCACTCCCACCCATTCCTTGTAAATACTTAGATTCTCATTTTCTCCACACTGTTAAGGGACGGGTGTGCTTGGCTTATTTTTATTTTTTAATTTGTACTGGAATACTGACTTAGAATGATAGAATTGTAGAGTTGGAAGAGACCATGAGGATCATCTAATCCAACCCTCTGCAATGCAGGACTCCTGCCCATAGCTGTCCTTGCTTGGGCTTGAACAACCAACTCTGGTTAACAGCCAGCTACACTGACCCATTGTGTCACAGGAGGGCTTGCCCATCTGTGTTATAATCTGGCCCCTTAATCCAAATCCTCACTGGGCCTTCTATTCAGCAGCTAGAATTGCCGGCTGGCATTTTAGTTATTTTTCTGTGTTTCATTTCCCACCTTTAAAATAAAATAAGAAATAAGAAGCATTAGCAAAATATTTAAAAGATAATGAGGAATGATTGTGCTAATAGCTGCTATTGAAATAATTATGTGAATGCATTTCAGTTAAAACTCACAGATATCCCTGGGGTTATTTTAAACTGTAGACTTGTATGAATTACAACAAAGATATGCATGAGCAGCCTCTGTATTTCTTCTACCCATGTGTCACTTCAGCTGGTTTGATGCCCGTTCCACCAGGAGGAACCAAACCTAAATGAACATCCCTAATAGCTAACAAACCCTTCCCTTAAAACCAAGCTTTATCCAAGCCTACACTGTGAAATGCACCCTGGTGCACACAGAGAGAGGGTAGCTGATTGAGATGCAAGAAACACAAAAGCAGAGAGATGGTGAAGAACCGTCTCCACTCCCTCTTTATCAATACAAGACAACACGATGGAATTGCCTTCTTTTTTTAACAACAGCAAAATCAAAAGAACATGATTTATTCATTAGCTCCATTTATCAATATGGGCAAAGATTAGTGGAGAATGTAAAATAATTTCTTATTGATTTACCTTTTTTATTATCAGAGGGTGATACCGTTTTGACTGCAAGCGGCAAAAAAATGAAAAGTAGAAGGGCACCATTTTCAAGTGAGGTCATTCTTCAAGTGTGGATTCTTATGTAGCCAAAAATAGCACCATCCATGCACAAAAGGGTCCATGCACCAGCAGGGTTGGGCTCCTGAAAGTACCAAAATCATGGTAGCTGTGTATACAGTGCCCACACCGAGGCACCAATTTGCACAAATGGTGCATGCCATTGTGACATGTGAACTGCTTAATGTTTGGTTTGCTATGTTAAGGTAAAATCTGCCATTGATAAATGATAAGACGGTGGTGCTTCTATGCAGCCATGGAGATCTGCATGATGAAAGGATTCCCCATGATCTTTGATGTCAGGACTCAGGAACAGCTCAACATGTGCCTGTGTTCCCATTGAACACTCAGAACTTTCTTCGACATGAAGAAGAAGTGGAAGCTCCCTGCTGAGCAGAGTTCTGCATACATCACATTGCTCCACTGTGTACTACACAAAAGCTGCTGGATTGCAACAGCCCCACAAAGGAACCTAACCTAAGTAATGAGCTTTCAGCTCTAGACATCTAGAGATATTGGTTCTGGCACACAGATAGGATGGTTTGATTTGCTGCAGCACAAGTGACTGGGCAATAGCTGTAGGCCCATTCTTTTCTTTTGGCATATTAAGCCACAATCAATAGCTCCCCCTTTGTTAGCACAACATTTGAAATCCCTGGAGGCTCATGCAAAGCTCATTTGCTTTCCCCCTTTTGTTGCTAAATCATATTTCAAAATGCTCCCAGAGATTCAGATGACAGTTCTGAAATTGCCCTGCTGGGTTTTCAAAAGTCCACCCACTTGTTGAAAGTGACAAACTGCCTTGTGAGGTGCCTGAAGGAAGACCTTGTACACCTCAGGTTTTTATGTGGCTAAATCATCTATATAATTGCTGGCCATTATAAAGCCTCTCGGAAATAAATGTCAACTAATTGGACAGTAAATATCATCTGGCATCGATTATTACAATGTACGCAAATGGCTTGCTCTGACGAGACCCTTTATGAAGAAATGGTAGCAGGCCACTTGAGATTTTGCAGGTTATTTTTTTCACTCAGGTCATAATGAAATCAAGACTACACCCACCCAAACACACACAAAAGCAAGTATACAGAAGGAGTTAAAAAAGTCAGAACCCTAAAATTCACAAATTTGTAAAAAAAAAAAAAAAAAATTAAAGCATTAAATATCTATCATATAATGTCTTGATTTCTCTGCTGTTGATACAAATGAAGCTCCATTTACTATTACCGACTTAGACAACTTTGGTTTTCTGCTGACTAGTCCCCAAGATCTTCACAAACCTCTTTCAAAGTGCTGGGCAAGAGGGTGTCTTCAGAAGCTCTCCTCAAAGTACTATTATGTGCTGTGCTTGGGATCAGCAAACAACCTTTTGGCTGAGCTAGGTTTTTACCTGCCCCACACCTGACATAATATATGACATCAGGCATAGGGCAGGTAGGCGTGACTTCACCAAAATGACCTTGAGACTCAAATGGGGAGGTCTGGTGGGCTTAATAAGGTGTACAGGCTGAAGGCCCCCAACTGTGGTTTAAAGCTGAAGAGCTTTGCTTTGTCTTCTCCAAGATTTGCTTTGGGATGACAAATATAATCTGGCAAAAATCATTAGCTATCCCTTTCACACAGAGTGGCAACTTGTGCTATTGTTATATCATAATGAACCCAGCTCAAAGGTATGGGACCTTCCCCTTGCATTCTGCCCGTACAGTGCCACCCTCCAAGGGGGATGTCACTAAATGTGTGGAACCTCTCCGAGTTTCACCACTTGTTTTGATTGTGAGGCTTTCAGACAAATATCTAGAATACACAGTTCTTCCTAATTAACTTCCTTATATTTATATCCCCTCTTTCTTCTGTCATGGAATCTGAGTCGGTGTGCATGTGCTCATCCAGCCACTGACAAAACTTAGACTTGTTTAGCTTTAGCAAAGTGGTAGTTTCATGTGCCTTCAGATCACACCTGGGGCCCATAGGAAGCCATATAGTCATTAGGAAGACCCCCATCACTCACTTCTGTTAATTACAGCCCCAGCAGGCGCTTGGAGGAAGCTTTTGGTTTGTTAAGAGAAATGACTGGATTTTATGTTCATGTACTGATGTTGCCTTACTAACATTGGCTGTGTTGCTTATTGTTCACTTCTTAAGTTTGTTAATCAGTTGGGTTCTTACAAAAGCAACATGAATCTTGAGAGTCCTCTCTTAATAAATGTATTGTATAATTCACTGTTCCAAAAAGTGGGGAACAGAAGAATACTGAGAAGGCTGCTGACAGATTGTCAAGATGGTGTTTGCTAATTAACAGACAAAGCCCTTCAGTAGGAGTTAAGGGTCAGAGGATAATCTCTTGAGAAGGTAATTCACCTGCATGGGTGGGATTTAAAGTTGGAGGGAGAGAGATTGAATTTGAAAGGCTGTGAATCGATGGAAGCTGAAGCTTCCATCTCTTTTATTTGGGGACCAGAGGCAGGTTCAGCAGCTGCACTGTATGCTTTCAGGAATATATTCATTTCCACTATGTTCTGCTTGTTTATTGAGAAATACAACAAATGTTACAAAGGTGCCTTAAATATCTTGTGTTCTCTCTCTCATGCAAAGGAATTTGTACCCTGTTACACCAGCCCTAGATCTTCTAAGCCTATATTGACAGAGCATGATGGTTAGGGAGCACAGGATCCTTCTATAAGAGATGGCTTCTGAAGTAGAAGTAATAAAAACAACAACTCACAGGGCATGATCTTCTTTGGGGGTCATCCAGAAAACCTGTTTATTCAGCATTCATCCTGATTTGCTTGCAGAAAGCTTGCACAGTGATTAGATTATGTCCACCCTTTCTTGAACATTTGTTCTGATTTGTTTACAGGACAGTTATATGGCAATGAGCATTCATCCTGCATTCATCTTGATTTGCTTGCAAGGTGTTTGCATGTCATCCCATTAATCATTCGTTTATCCCACAATTTTAAATGCATTTCTCTGTGACTTTTAAAGTCTTTCATTTTTTTAAAAAAAATGGTGGGTTTTTTGTTTTTTTTTTTGTTTTGCAGTAGGATGACGGAGCTTTAATCCACTTTTAATTGTCCAAATCTTTAACTGGTATGCACTTGAATCCATTCCACAAAATACTGATGGTGGTCTGGAGCAGGGCTGGCACATCCATGAGGCAAGGTGGAGAGATTGCCTCAGATGGCAGGTTCCACTGGGGCAGCAGATCCTGATGTTGACCTTTCTTCCCTCCTTGCAACTTCTTCTCTCACCTCTTCTTCCCTAGCAGGGAGGGGGCATCATCATTTAGGGTCTGCCTCAGGGCCCAAAATGTCCTCAGGACCTGATTTGAAGAGCACACTGATACTGTGAGCTTGTGTGTGTGTGTGTGCGCATGTTCTCAATAAGACTTCGTAAAATGCTGTTTGCCTCACCTACATGCTTCCATGGGCATGTCATTAGGATGTGGGGGGAGGCAGAGGAAAGGGGATGCCTCTAGTTTCCTTATCCAACTTTCCCTCTCTGTGCTTTGAAATTCACTTGTTATCTGAGCCCAGCTAACATCCTTTGGCAGAGAAGATTTTCCAGATGCAGGAACTGTGTTTGCCAGGCAAGTGTGTTGGTGTGAAGATTTTGCAGCAGTCATCGTTACCAAATACATTTCTAAAGACTAATATTTCATAATTTAATTTATATAATTTTCATGACCACAATCTTGATAATCAAACACACTTATAAAACTACCAGAGCAAAATAGGACTATGTTATATATTCCATCTCTGGCTGTCATTGCAAACTGTGGACAGGGAAATATCAAGTGTTCTGATGACATATAGCCTCGTAACCAATAATCTGAAGCTTCTATTTCATAAAATGGGCCTGCAGCGTAACAAAAACAGATGTGAGAAGTATTGACCTTTAAATGTTTAGTCAATTGTAGCAGAGATTTTTTAAAAACAACAATTCACTTCCCATCATGGATAGTATTGTGAATTTGTGCAACTGTTAAGGTATTATCAGAACAAAGTAAGGAAGCAATCGTAAGCAGCCATCCTTCCTTAAGAACAGAGACTACAGATGATGTTAATTTAGCAGAAATCCTACCCAAATCTTTTTTCTTTTTCTTTCCCCCTGCATCATGGTAAAATTAAGTGGAGAGATTTGAATGTTCATAGGATTTAATTCCAAGCCCATTGGATTCATTGACTTCAATTACTTGTAAATAAACCTTGCGATGGAGGATGGCAGTATTTTATTGCTTCAGTGTCTAAAGAGAAATACTGGGTGGCATTTTCAAACGGTATATATTATGAGTGTCAGTGTGCCTGCCTGTGCATTTGAAAATACAATTTCAAAAAAATCAAATGAATATTAAAAAAGAAAAAAAGAAAAAAACAGTGGAGAGGAAGACTCAAGATCTGTATTTTGCTTTGCTTGACTTTGCCTCCTGGAGCGTAGCCAGCTTATTATACCTTGAGAAATTCAGATTCACACATGTCTACCATCACAATTCAATGTCAAAACAATAGTGGGTTTCGGCTGTCAACAAAGTTGGGAATTTTCCAACTTTAAATAAGTGTACGTTATTAGTACTGGTGTGCACACATGAGCTCAGATGGAGTAACATGTGACACGGGGCTGCTCCATTCAGCCATCAAGTACTGGAGAATTCTCTTTTGTGTGGATCCCCACTCCTTGTGTGGAGCTACATGTACATTGGAGCCTTAGGAAGCTTTAGAGCACAACCTGACCACTGCACACAGCAAGCTGAAATACAGATGTTGAAAGTCTTCAAATCCAACTTAAGTAGGCAGGAAAGTGAAATACACACACACACACACACACACACACACACACACACAGCTCATCTGGTCATTGAAAGGTGTTATGGTTCTGTTTAAGCTAAAGGTCACTGATTTTATTTCTTTTCTGTTTAGTAACAAATGCTTTCTCACCCAGAAACATGGTACCGTCTAAGAAATGTCAGAAGATGCAGTACTTTTTCTTGTAATGAACCTAAAAGTAGTATAGTGACTGACTTTACTATTATTATTTTTTAAGAAAAAATTATATTGTAAGGCATTTGTCTTAGAGTACCACACAATCTTTTATTCTTCCATTTATAAACACATTTCTCTGGTGCACTGGCAGAGGAAGAGGGGGGCAGGGGGAGCACACCGCCCCCGGCACCACGATCCCGGTGGGGTACCATTGCAGGCAGTGCACCATGCCTCCAGGATGCATGCCACGCCCCCTGGGGCATGCGCCAGCCACACCCCCGCCTGTTCTCCGCCACTGCTCTGGTGAGCTATGTTAGAATTAAAAATGCTGCCTATGAAACAGGATGGTGCTGCCTCTCACAGTTCAGAAACTGACTGGACCTGAAGCCAAATTTTACTTCAAGACGAGGGATGGGGCAATGTCTTCCACTGGACCTGAGGGCAGCAGGTGGACTGAGAGGCGCAGATTGTGAGGTGTATGCACAGCTCTGTCCTACAACAGCTTTTTGCTGCTCCCTGCCCCATGTCAACAGCTGCCTAAGACAGCTGCTTCACTCTGCCCAAGCGTGGGGCAGGCCCTAATGGGGTGTGATTGTCCTTTGTTAAGTTGATCACTCACTTTGTTGTTGTTTAGTCGTTTAGTCATGTCTGACTCTTCGTGACCCCATGGACCAGAGCACAACAGAGCACTGTCTTCCACTGCCTCCCACAGTTACTGGTTAAAAATACTTAGCTGATGATACCTCCCTTGGTGAATAGTCCCAGAGTTAACTTAAGAGCCTTAATTGTCTTTAATCACTGAGTGGGCGGGGGTGGGGAGGGGATGCTTTTTCTTATGGGTGATAGAGCTAGAAAGATGGGTTAGAGCAGGGGTGCCCAAACTTTTTTCAAAGAGGCCCGGATTTGATGAAAGGAACAGGGCCAACCAAAGTTGCTGAGCTTTTTTTCGGATTGAAGTTGCTGAGCTTTTTTTGGATTTTACCCCAGGACATATACTGCCATGGGATTAAATTGACCAGTGGGCCGAATTAGGCCCTCAAAATGGCATTTGGACATAGGGGCATAGGAAGGGTACCATCATGGAGGGGGGTGACAAATTATCAAGGAACAATTACTGCCCTACTTGGGCGGTTCATAAAAACCTTTTTTAAAAAAAATAAAAAATGCCTGCTCCAAAGGTCTTATCTTACTACACTAAGGATTATATAGCTATATATGAAATTTCATGCATATCAGTTAATATCTTGACCCTCCTCCATGAAAATAGCTGTTTACTTGGCTGTTTTCCTGTGTCGTGAAGGCTGAAATTTAAGTTCAGTGAAGCAGGGTATATATTTAGTAAGATAAGACCTTTGGAGCAGGCATTTTCAAAAAAAGTTTTTTATGAACCACCCTACTGCCCTACCCTCCGCTGGGCTTCCCTCCCCCACCTCCAGTCTCCATTGTTCTGTCTTTATCCATTGTGTGTCCTGGCTGAGAGGAAAAACAGAAGACGGGTGGCCATCGGTCAGGGATGGTCTAGTTGAGATTCCTGCATTGCTCCAGGGGTTTGGCTAGATGACCCTCAGGGGTCCTTTCCAACTCTACAATTCTCTGGTGCAGGTTTGTGCAGGGTTTTAGGTACAAGTTGGATGCAAGGGGTGCATAGGATTGCAGCCAATCTTATGCACTGTCGGCTTGGGAATAAGTCCCACTGATCATGATGAGACTAGATTGCTGCTGTGCAGTCCTGTTTTTTAAATAAATGTTTTCCTTTTCAGATAATACAGAGCATGGTGAAATCACAATAAATAAAACATCCCCTTCAGTAGTTTCAAGCACTACTACAGGTTCCACATAATATCTGTACTGCATTGTTTACTGTGACAGCACCTGCACTTTGGAACTCCCCGTCTATTGCTACAAAGCACATGCCTTTGCTAGACGCTTTTCAGGCACCTGCTAAAAGCATTCTTCTTTAGGCAAGCATACCTAGATGCTTAGGAAGTTGAAGTAATTTTAATCTTAATATTTTAGCTTTTGTATGTTTTAAGGCAGGATTGTTAATTTTTCTTGATTTTACTGATGTGGTGTTTTTTGTTTTGGTAAACCTCTTTACAGGTTTTTTAAAAAATAAATTTTATTAAATAAATAAGCAACAAATATAAATAAAATAACACAAGCCAAAACACAATCCATCCTGTAGATTTAAGTATCTGTCCATAGACTTGTTATCAGAGGCCCAGAATCCACATTCCTTTGTAAGAAAATATGAAATAATGTAAAACCATTTTTGCAGGCCAAAAATAATAATAAAAAATATCAATGGAGGGGGGAGGGAGACAAGAAATTTTCCATACCAGATACCACCTGACCTTCCTACGCCTCTGTTTGGACATGCCTGGGTTAGAGTGACAGTTTTGTGGACAGACAGGAGCAGAGGTTGAGAGAGAGGGGAGGAAGGGGAGGGGGAACTGAGGTTCTTTAGGCAGTGTTGATGAAATGAGGGGGTGCAGCATTAACTATCAAAGTAGGTCTTTGGGGACCAGCTATCTGCTTTTGTACTGACTGTTTGTGCTCTGTTTGGATGTATGTAAATAACAGGATTATTAAAGAAAACCCCTAAACCTCCAGTGCTTTCATCTAAAGGCAACTAAACTCAGGAGTACCGCTGTGGAACTTCACTGCTCAGAAATAGGGAGCACATAACAAAATGTAGGGTGGATTCTTTCACCCCCTTTTTTGCATGCAATGTTCTTAGACCACAACAGCTTTAAAATGAGAAACAATAACTGATCACATACCCCCAGTCTAGAGTCTTCAGATGACAAACTGATTAAATGATCTTTCCGGTTTGACGCAAGCACCACAGCCATGCAGATATTCATCATCACAGCATGTGCCAAATGTGTGATCTGTCTTCTTAGACAAACAGGATTGCAATCCTGAGCACACTTATCCAGGAGTAAGTCCCACTGAAGTCAGTGGAGACCTTCTGAATAAACGTGGATAGGAATTTGCTACAAGGCATGATAAAATGGGCACAGGACATAGGGTACAACATTATGTTTGTTGACTGGGAAAAGTTATGGACCACCGGTATGAAGTTCACGGCATGTAATGCCTTGAAAGAAAACATTATGAAAATGATATATAGGTGGTACATGACTCCAGTCAAGCTTGCAAAGATATACCATCTGTCTGACAATAAATGTTGGAAGTGTAAAGAAGCTGAAGGAACATTCTTTCACCTCTGGTGGACTTGCCCTAGAGTGAAGGCTTTCTGGGAAATGATATACAATGAGCTGAAAAAGGTATTTAAGTATACCTTCCCTAAGAAACCAGAGGCCTTTCTTTTAGGCATTGTCGGCCAGAGTGTGCAAAAGAAGGATCATACTTTTTTTATGTATGCTACAACAGCAGCAAGGATACTCATTGCTAAATGCTGGAAAACTCAAGATTTGCCCACGCTGGTAGAATGGCAGATGCAACTGATGGATTATATGGAACTGGCTGAGATGACTGGCAGAATCCGAGACCTGGGAGAGGAACTGGTGGAGGAGGACTGGAAGAAATTTAAGGATTATCTACAAAAACATTGTAAACTGTATGAATGCTAAGAAAGATGTAAGATTTGTAATAACACGGCTCCAACAAATTAGTAATAAGGAAATAAATTTGAATGTAATTGAAAGAAAAGACAAATTTTGGATAAACAATATTTCAAATTAAGATCTTAAAAGTCTGATTTAAATTCTAAAATTTGAGATTTAGTATTGGATAATTATATGATATGAATGGAAACAAGTAAATAATTTGCTAGCAAAATTTGTGAGTTCAGAATGCAGGAACAAGAGATGTGAGGAAGTCCAAAGAGGAGAATGAAATGTGGAAATTTGAAAAGATTATGTTATTATGTATGTTTTTTGTTTTTTGTTTATTGTTTAAAAAACTTTAATAAATATTATTTTTTTAAAAAAAGGAATTTGCTACAAGGCAGAGTGTCATCTAACTGGTGAACAGATCCTGAATAAAGCAGGACAGAATGATGAAACGTTTCCTTAGTATATTCTAGGTATTTGCAAAATGCATACATTTCCCTGGTTACCCAGTGACCTTGCTGACATTTCCACTAACGAGAAACCTACAGGCTGCTTGTGGGTCAAGTGGGCAGACAGGCGAGTTGAATCTGAAGCCATCTGGGAGGACAAGGACTTCTTACATCAGCAATACAAGTATGAAATGGTTTGGTGGCTGATTTGTGAATTCTCTGGCAAGCATTGAGATTGCCGCTCCTGAGTTCATCCTGCATAACTCACTGACAAGGTTTGTTGCCAGTGCCACACTCAAAATGCCACCTATTAAATGCATGAAGTGGACAATCACCTTAGGTTAGAATCATAGAATTGTAGAGTTGAAAGGGACCCCGAGGGTCATCTAGTCCAACCCTCCGCAATGCAGAAATCCTGCCCATACCCATCCCTTGGTGGGCTCAAACCACCAACCTTCTGGTTAGCAGCCAGATGCACTGACCTATCCCCTGGACTATTCCTTTTTATATTCAGTTAAGATGATCCATTGACCATCCCAGCAGAAGTTTTTTTGGCCATTGTACACAAATCTAATGTGCTCATTACCGGTATTTCATCCTCTCTGGATGTGGCTGCCTGGTGTCTCAGAGGAAGGAAGAAAACCTTTCAGGATCTAGGTTACAAAAACACAACTGTTGTATATTCCAGTGGGCCACCACCTAGGCACCAGATCACAACATGCATAAGAAGAAATGCTCTTGGAAAAGGCACCAAACCGCTGAACCAATTCAGGCCAAAAACTATATTTTGAGAGCCTGAAGGCAATTCATCTGTGGTTTAATTTAGCAATAATTGCTCATGGCCCCATGCTAGAAAATGTTAAAATAGTTTTCATAAATGAATCCAAGTCATATTCAAACCGATAAGGGTCTTTGCTCTCATGAGGGTTTCTTACACATATGGGTTTGGGGTGGATTTTTTTTGGGAGGGGGGGGGGAGTCTTCTGAGCTGCAGTCTAAATTTATTAATTGACTTTTCCTAGCCTTTTGTTCTTATATCTACATATCCAAATGCAGCCAGGGCAATCCACACATGGATTGCCTGCTGGGTCAGGAGCCACGTGGGTGGTTCCTAGGACTGCATCCCTACATGAATTGCAACTATGCTCCAAAACTGGAACCGTGCATGCAACACTGAACAGATGGCTGGCACTCTCAGCTTCGACAGTAACAATCACCTACCGGTATTTGGGGATTAAAAAAAAGAAGTAGAGCTACAAAAAGAAAAGTCAACCATTCTGCTAGGAAAAATTAAATATTCTTCTTCTTTCCTGGCTAATCGACCTCTCATATGAAAAAAAAGTTTCTAAAACTCTTCTGAAGAGGAAAAATGATGTGTGGTCTTGTTTCTTTCTTTTTTTTTATTAATTTTTTAAAAAATATTTTTCTTTTACAAATTTATATAAACACATTGATATCCAATATAATACAAAATTCTTTTAGACTTCCCCCCGCTCCCTCCGCAATGCTCATAATTTTAAATTTAGTTCACATTTCCTTTATAGTTGTATTGCCAGTTTATAAATCTTTACAGCTCTTTTCCCTCTTACAATACCCTTTCTCCTCACAAAGCCTCTTTAAATTCAACTAGCGTTGTCTGTTCATCACAAATGTTTTCCAGATAAATCGTAAACTTTCTCCAGTCCTGAGTGAACTTGTGATCTTTTTGATATCTGATTTTTCCTGTCAGTTTATCTAATTCAGCAAAGTCTATCAATTTCCGTCTCCATTCTTCCAACGTTGGTAATTCTTCTTGTTTCCATTTTTGAGCCATTAAAATTCTTGCCGCAGTCACTGCATATTGAAAAAGTTTATAATCACTTCTGTTAATTTCTCTTCCTGTAATTCCTAACAAAAAGGCTTCTGGTTTCTTCACAAACGTATATTTAAACATCTTTTTCAACTCATTATATATCATTTCCCAGAAGCCTTTTACTTTCTTACACTCCCACCACATATGGTAAAACGACCCTTCCCTTTCCTTACATTTCCAACATTTGTTACATGTCTTATACATTTTTGCTAGTTTAACGGGAGTGATGTACCATCTATATACCATTTTCATAATGTTTTCCTTTATCGTCATACATGCAGTGAATTTCATATTTTCCTTCCATACCTTCTCCCAATCTGTTAGCTGTATATTATAACCAAAGTCCCTGGCCCAATGTATCATAACCGATTTGACTTCTTCGTCTTTTGTTTGCCATTCCAATAACATTTTATACATTTTTGACAATACCTTGTAGTCATTGTTTATTATCTCTTTCTGAAATCTAGACTCTCCTTCAATATATCTCCTCTCTTTACAATCCTTTTTAAACATTTCATTTGTTTGGAAGTAGTGCAACCAATCATATACATATTTTTTAACTTGTTCATATGGCTTCAATTTCCATTTCCCCCCTTCTTTAATTACAATATCTCCATAAGTCATCAGTCCTCTCTCATATTTATCTTTTTGACACTCATGACCTCCAGTGGGGATAACCAATGAGGTACATTTGGTTCCAAAATATTTTGGTACCTATCCCATATTTCTATTAGGGCACCTCTGAAAATATGATTGGCAAAACTTTTATGAGCTTTCTTCTTCCCCAACCATAAGTAGGCGTGCCAACCAAACCTGTTGTCAAACCCTTCCAAGTCCAATAACTTATTATTTTTTAGTGTTATCCAGTCCTTTATCCAACAGAGACAAGATGCTTCATAATAAAGTTTCAGGTCTGGCAGGGCAAAGCCACCTCTTTCTTTCGCATCAGTTAGTAACTTAAATTGTATTCGTGGCTTTTTCCACCTCTCATATGAAAAAAAAAGTTTCTAAAACTCTTCTGAAGAGGAAAAATGATGTGTGGTCTTGTTTCAATTCAACTAACAAAACTAAGGCTGTGTGTGTGTGTGCGCGCACACAATACTGTTTATTCTAGCTCCACTCCCAACACTACCATTTGAAGCCATGTACACAGGACATTAACTATAATCCACATATATCCTACAGTTTCTTGAGAATTACTGCTCTTTGACGTGTTTCCCTTCAAACCAGCTTCCATCCAATCTGAAAATGTAAGCCATGTTCACTTTTCAGCTAAGTTGAGGCGTGTACATTTGAGACAGCTGCTGTGCATGCGCAGATGACAGCTCCATGAATAGGCATTTTTTGTTTGCAGGCATGGAGAAACCAAACAGGTAATGCACACCAGGTGAAGACATCTCTGCCACCTCTCTGAGACACACAGCAATGTGCAAATGCAACTTGAAATGCAGTGGGTGGAAACAACCTCACTGTATTTTAAACCGTTGATGTGCTCATGGCCTAAGGATGACAAGATCTTTTGGAAACTAGTTAACAGTGGTTGCCAGAGTTATCAGGATCTACTCTTATCACAGGTGCCCAATTCCATCTGGGAACATTGTTAAGACTATTATAGTCCAATCCCATACATGTCTGTTCAGAAGTATGTCCCACTGTTTTGTTTTTTAAATCTTATTTATTGATTTTTCACCAAAAAAACTTTATAAATTTTAAACGAGACTGTAAGTTATTTTATCCCAGAGGTCAGCAACCTAAGGCCCATGGGCTGGAAGCGGCCCATGAGGGTTGCTTAACTGGCCCATGAGCCGCCCCCAAACTGAGCCGCCCACTCGGCGAGTCCCCGCGCACTGCACTAAACTGGCACGGCGCAGTGCAGCGTAGGGACTCTCTTCCACAACTCTGGAAATCACTTCTGCATATGCCCAGATGCCGGAAATCGCTTCTGTGCAGGCATGATTTTCGGCATCTGGGCATGCGCAGAAGCGATTTCCAGCTCCGCGGACATGTGCAGATATGATCTGCACCGGCCTGACGCACAGAGGATCTCCGTGGGAGTGATCCAGCCCATGCCCAGTAAGCCTTGACGACCCCTGCTTTATCCATTGACTTCCGCAACCTCCCCTTCCATGGTTTCCATATTTACCCTTGAATGCTGCATGTGTCACCTATACTATTCAATAAACCCATTTTAACCTATTTGTCTTAATAATTCACACTGCTGCTTATATTTCAAACCCTGCTCACGTTTTCATCTCCCACTGGCTTCAAGGAGGCTTACTCCTAGGTAAGGATTGCAGCCAAGTATTCATTGATTGTAATCTTAGTGGTGATTTATTTTGCCTTGAACCATGACATCAAACCACAAGTGAAACACTGGAGGAATTGATTTTACCCCTTGTAATTATTACGACCCTAGGAGATGTTGATATTCCAGCTTAGTTTCTTAAAACCAACCTTGCTTGGTAGGTCCAAGCTCTGCAATGATTGCGGTTTTCTTCTGATTAAATGTTATATATGTTTCAATGTTTTATACTATGTTTGAAGGTGGTAAGCTTTTGTAAGATGCACACTTTCTTATAATTTTGTGTGTTTCTTAATGTTGTTATGCTTGACCTTTTCGGCAAGAACAGGAAACAGACACTCCAGTCCCGTCTCAACATTGGATCAATAATGTCAAATGTGGGAGTGTTAATTACATGCTGACATGGGCATAACCAGGATTTTTGTGGGGGAGGGCAGGCCTTTGTTGGGGGGCAGAACCTCAGATTTGTATTAATTTGTATTGATTTTGATGGCTGCCCCCCTGCCCCCCGTTGGCTATGCCCAATGCTGAGTTTGTAGGTATGCACAAATCATTTCAAATACCTCTGGATCAGGACCACAGCCTTTCTAAATCTAAACTAAAATAAATAATTCAGTTCATTCCATTCAGTAGTGGAGCTGAGTAGTGTTGTTTAGTGAAGGCTGAAGTGGCTGAAGTGTGGGAAACCTTCACTTGTGGCTTAAGAAGTTGATAACTTCCTGGAGTAGCACAGCTAATTTTTCTTTCTGAATGCTACCTTTGTCTTGAAGATGATGGATGCTGGCTTAATAAAGCCAATCGATTAGGTTTTTTGTGTCATCCATAGAATGAACACAGTTTAGTTAATGGCATCCGATGACTAATAGATCCCACTTCAAATGTCAAGGGGGTGGAGTTAAAATCTACAACAAGTACTTCCAACTTGGAACTTCCTGAAAAGCTCACTTCTAGAGATATCGTCTATCTATATATACATCTCTCAACAAAGTTATTATTTGATGCAACTGGCCACATATGTATTTATTCAGCTAAACCATTAACACTCCTGCCCTTCAGTTTAACAACTGTTAGGGGGACCACGATCAAATATTTTAAAATGAGAAAAGGTTATTAAAAAAACAGCAATTGTGGGATTATTATTATCAATTAAATTTTTATACTGCCCTTCATCTGAAGATCCCAGGGCAGTTACCCACACATCAGTCATGGTGCCCAAACGATCTCTGTCCAGGAAAGGACATATTTGGTGTCCCAACCTAGGTTGATAATAGACACTCCTTAGCATAAAAATTACTTGGATCTGCAGTGAGAAAAACTGATCTAGGAGCATCCCCAAACTATGTACCTGTTCCTTCAGAAGGAACTGGTAAGCTTCCCAGATCAGGGAAGTGTTCACCTACAGCGTTGTTGTCTAACCAGGGTTCATTTTCAGCAGAACTATTTTATTTTATTTCATAAAATTTCTATCCTTCTTGATTGTAGAAAACTACTGCCTCCTCCAAGACACAAGGCACCACTCCCTTGCACAAAATATATGTTAACCACTCCCTGGACCCATCCTCAGCCACCCCCACCACTGCTAGCTCGAATAAGCCATGGGCAAGGTCAAGAGAGCATGTTGTGTGCCAAATCCCTGGAAACACCTGCCCACATCTTCAGGCCTCACCAACTGAAACTGATGAAATGTGTAAAATAAGCATGATGTTGGTACTTTTCACACTCAAGGGACTTACAGTAAGGATTCTATCGGACTCAAATATGGTAGTTGCTCTTGCCCAAGTTGGGACCGTGCTGGCGCAATACACAAAAGAAAATTGACTAATTAAAAACTGACCTATTCCACTTCCAAAGTCAGAATAGAGATGCAACAAGTGTCCAGACAGGTAACATTTCATCATTTATATGATGAAGACAGACCTTGGGTAATAACATTGTAAGTTCTCCTCCTGGGTATAGGTAACATAGGTTGCAGCCAATGAGATTCAGCTATTTCCAACTCCAAGGGCAGAATTATTTCCTGTGCATTTCATCAAGATTTCATATTTTCCCTTACTCAAAATGTGGGAAAGTTTTTAGAGGGTTTACCAGCAAAAGCATCTTGAAAAGATACATTCTGCTTCTTCCTTTCCATTCATTTTAATCCTGAAGAGACTTTGGATAGAGAGCTACTGTTATTACACAAGGGGGAAATAGAGGAAGAAACTATCCTTTTCAAGAGAATGTTTTCAAATGTCAGCTTTCTAGTCTAAAAACCTCCAGTTTTTTAATCAAAGATCCTGGACAAAGTGACTCCTTAAATATCTTGGCCAATACATCATGATGTGGTGACTCACAATGCTCAGCTTATGTAGCCACATTGAATGCATTCTTATAAGGCAATGTGATGTCAGGAATGCAACCCACCCAGTATATGTCACAAACAGCACATATAGTAAGTACATCCACATCTTGACATTTGGTAGGCTGATTCTAAATGTGGTTTTAATAATCCCAAGAGGATGAAAGAAAATGCAAGCAATTCTTAGCATCCATCCACTATTATGGAGCAAATAATTCTGCTTCTTGGCTCCAAAATTGGAACCAAAGACCCCCATTTCACAGAGCGTTCATAGAATCATAGAATTGTAGAGTTTGAAAGGACCCCGAGGGTCATGTAGTCCAACCCCCTTGGAATGTAGGAAGCTTTTGCTCAACATGGGGCTCAGACCTACGACTCTGAGATTAAGTGCCTCATGGTTGTGTGAAGGAGCACCATAAAGCATCTAAAACACTTTCTGCATTAAGGGTACATTTCTCAAAGCACATGCTGAATAAGGTGGAACTTCTTAGTAAACATGTTTAGGTAAAATTGTTCTATGAATCATTAATAAAAGCTACGGAAATAAAATCCCAGTTATCTGTACAGCAGATTTTTGCATTCGTGCAGCACCTTTCCTCTTGAGTGATCTCTTCCTAATGATCTCTGCTCTCCATAAATTACATACACAAAAAGTACTATTACTCATCCTTCGCCAAAATGTAACAGCTTCAGAGATGAAACACAGCAACCGTACTATCCCAGTAATGTTAATCTTCACCTTCCATTTTTCTTTCACTCTTTTCTTTCATTCTTAATAGGAAAGGAAGTTAAATATAATTTCACTAATTAAAACAGCAGGAGGAATTGTAAGGAGCCAAGCTTTAACTTTAATTACCTAATCTGGAATCTGACCAGTACTTGGGATTTAAAGCACTTGTGCAGAGTGCTCTAAGATGTTATAATAACCTCACAATTAT
Source organism: Podarcis erhardii (assembly GCF_964252035.2). Classification (NCBI taxonomy): domain Eukaryota; kingdom Metazoa; phylum Chordata; class Lepidosauria; order Squamata; family Lacertidae; genus Podarcis; species Podarcis erhardii. The sequence goes on from NC_138499.1 coordinate 35,536,795, forward strand.
TGCATGTGTCATCCAAAAGATTTCCCATGAAGCAGTGCTATGGGCACTGCATTGGGGCATTGGAATAAACTGTGGAATGAGTTTACTTCAGAGATGGTCCCAACGGACCCCTGGTACATTCCAGGCCACACTTCTACACAGCCTGTGAAATGGGAGCAGAATTATTCAAACAGAATTAACAGTTTTGCAGCAGCATAAATAACTAACAAAATTATTGTGGCAGAAGCTGTTGTGGAGTACAGTAGTTCATCAGATGAAGCAGAATTGTTTTATCCTGTACTACAGATAGGCACTCTGAAATCCTAAGCAATGACAGCCTTCTCCATCTGGGAGTCTAGCAACAGTCTCATTCAACTATTAAAGTTAGCATAATCTGCTTCTTGGGAGAAAAGCAATGACAAACATAGACAGCATCTTAAAAAGCAGAGACATCACCTTGCCAACAAAGGTCCGTATAGTAAAAGCTATGGTTTTCCCAGTAGTGATGTATGGAAGTGAGAGCTGGACCATAAAGAAGGCTGATGGCTGAAGAATCGATGCTTTTGAATTATGGTGCTGGAGGAGACTCTTGAGATTCCCATGGACTGCAAGAAGATCAAACCTATCCATTCTTAAGGAAATCAGCCCTGAGTGCTCACTGGAAGGACAGATCCTGAAGCTGAGGCTCCAATACTTTGGCCATCTCATGAGAAGAGAAGACTCCCTGGAAAAGACCCTGATGTTGGGAAAGATGGAGGGCATAAGGAGAAGGGGACGACAGAGGACAAGATGGTTGGACAGTGTTCTCGAAGCTACCAGCATGAGTTTGACCAAACTGCGGGAGGCAGTGGAAGACAGGAGTGCCTGGCGTGCTCTGGTCCATGAGGTCATGAAGAGTCGGACACGACTAAACAACTAAACAACTAAACAACAACAACAACAGTTTAATTAGCAACACTAAAGGCATATTGGGTTTACCTGGGAAATAGTTCACATAAGTATGTGTATCACTTGATTTTTCACCAACTTGGTTTGCTTAACCTAATGACTCTCAGCTGAATGCATTAAGTGTTACTCCTGAAAGGTTTAATATTTGAGCAGTGGTGCATTCAGGTAATTTTAGACTCTCGACTTAATGGTCAAATAGGTGCTGTCTTTAGACAGTGATGTGTTTTAGTTCGCTTACTTGAAATGGTCTTACAAGGTAGAGGTCTTGAGATGAAAATGTATGTTATCTCACTTATTTCAAAAGGTGTTTAAATCAGCCCAACTTCCAGAAATGGGTGAGAAATTCATTCAGTTCATGTTTAAGGTGAATTGACCAAATCCTCAATTCACTAAGCCAATATACAAACTGAAAGACTGTGGCGGTGGCACAGTGGCAGCGGGAGGTCCCATTAGCTAAAGTGGTACCTCAGGTTAAGAACAGTTTCAGGTTAAGAATGGACCTCCAAAACGAATTAAGTTCTTCACCAGAGTTACCACTGTACATGGCCAATCTAGCCCATGATTGATACAATTGCGCCCACTTTTAATAAACCAACACAGTAGTAGAAAAATGCATGGAATTACCCCTTTAGATCATGGGTGTGGCTAACCTGTAGCCCTTCAGATTCCAACACTCATCAGCTCCAGCTGCCTCAGACAATGGTCAGGGATGATGGGAGTTGTAGTACAACATCTGGAGGACACCAAGCTCCCCATCCCTGCTTTAGATCGTAAAATAAAAAATGGAACCTCTGTGGACTTTGGTGGAGGCCTACTCATGCAGGTGAGATGAATCATGCTGCTTACACAGAAAATATATCTAGCAGAGTTGCAAGCTGTATTTTAGCAACTTTGTTTGTGTCAAGCTTTTCATGGATCTGCTTGGGTCTTTTTAGGACTAAGTGATGTCAAGGCAAGTAGTTAATGAACTTGTTTACAATATATATGTAAATGCCGAGAAGAATTCAAACAGAGGAAATCTCACAGCTCAGTGCTTCTTAGTATCTTGGAGTCTTTTGCAGACATTTAATAGTCCTTTGATACTAAATATATTACAGTATTCAGTATCAGGTGTTTGACATGTCAATGACAGTGGTGGGCCGAAATCCTTCCGCTAAATCACACCAATTAAACCTGCAGTTCTAAACTTCTGCTGCTCACTCTTATCCATTGACTTAAGCTGCAACATTTCAGGTAATGACCTTGCTCACCTTCCCAGAGAAATCAAATCAATGACCCACACTCTCACCCCCCCTGCTCTAAAGTGCCTTCAGAGTTCCCTGTTCACTGGAAATGTGCTTGAATCAAACTTCTTACATCGGCTCCGGATGATACCCAGTATTTTACTTGGAAATGGAAATCCAGGGTGACAGGTCCAGAGATGGGGAATAGATTACTGGATGGAGACCAATAGAAAGGATTTAGGACAGCGGAAAGGCACTTAAATGCTAGAGAAGAGTTGCATGTGAAGGAGGCTTTTCCATGCAATCAGGAGGTCTGGGCCAATCAATTCACTGAATTCATTGGGTTGTTTGTTCCCATAGCTTGGTCTGTCTATCTTCTGCCAACACAAAACCTTTTGTTGCGTTAGCAAGCCCTTTCCAAATCAGTGAGCACTGGGGAAACAACACCACATCAATATGCTTGAGACAATATCAGAAACTAAGCAAAAAAACCCTCTTTGCAGTTATATATATTTTTCAAAACCTCCCTGAACTCTTCAAAATACTTTCCCGCCAAGTCTTGAGAAATTCTAAATTTGACTATTTATCCACTTCTAGCTTGCCTCCCTCAAAACTTAAAAACATTCTTAATATTTGGGGGGGGGGCAGGGGCAGGAAGAACAAATGCTTTATTGTTACAGCTCAGATGAAAAATTCTCAGCCGAATGACAAGCAAATTAACAATTTATTCTAAACCAGCAGGTATCCTGTTAACAAGGGCAGTTTGAGGTTCCCGTGTTATTATACAGCTCCTGAAGTGATTCAATTTCTCTTTAATTGTTATGAATTAACTGTGTAAATGGTCTAAGAGCTACACGTTGGAAATGTTACTTGCATTGTACACATGGTTTAAATTATGTTTTGAGGACAGGACATCTGATGTGTCATCTTAAAGGACATTATGAAGGAGCCTGTTGTATAGAACTTGTTTCAGAAAAATTAGCCGGTTTTCAGTAGACATTACCCAGAACAGTGGCTGCTAAATCTTTTCCCCCATGGACTACTTGAAAATTGCTGAGGGTCTTGATGGACCACTTAATTATTTTCTGCCTGTTGTACTTATCATAATTCCAAAGAATAAAAGCTGTAATACTACAAGATACAATATAAGAAATAAAAGCCGCAATAAAATACCATGAAAAATCATGAATATTTAATGTGCCATCTCCCATCTTCAACCACATATATACAGTCACAGTACACCTCAATGAAGCTTGCAGACCACTGGTGGTCCACTGACCACAGTTTGGGAACTCCTGGCCCAAGGACATGAGACATTGCTAAGCATGGTTTCCATTGGGAAAGAAATAAATCTACAAATGCAGTTATTTCTTATTTAAACTGTTTGCTCCAGAAATATGGAGCATAGTTAAACTCTGGAATTCGCTCCCACAAGTAATGATGGCCACCATATTGGATGGCTTTAACAGAAGATTAGACAAAATCATGGAGAATAAGGCTACCAATATGTCCTGAACCCCTGGCCCACCTGGCAGCAAGTCAGTATGCCATGCAAGGTCAATCCAAGTAGCCAAGTCTGAAGTCCAGCTGTCAGGATACAGTCCAGGGTCAAACCCAAAGCACAGTCCTGTGGAGGTCCAGGAGCATCCATGACAAGGTCCATCAACCTGGGCATTTGAGCAGATACAGCACCTCAGCTCTGCTTCCCTTTTGTACTTTGTCTGCTGATTGCAACATCTGGGCTTGATGAGGCATGTGACCCTCACCTGTTCCAAGCCTCCTTCAGCTGAGGAATCACACCTCTCCTCCCAGAGCTAGAGAGCCCCACCTGGCTAGCTAGGGACTCACATGACATTGCATTGTTGGGAGGAGGCTGAGTGCAGAGCCCAGCATGAAGCAGCTTCCTCACACACTCAGGAGGAGCCAGGCACTGAACCATGCCATGCTTGCCTTCCTCTGCCACCTCAGTATCGAAAGGGCTTGGCCCCCCTGCCAGCAGATATTGATGGGGCTGAAGACACCTCTGCCCTAGGAGTTGGTGCCTTGCCCATGACCATCTATGAGCCCTTGTTTGATGGTGTTGAACCCTTGCCGCTGACATGTACTGGATCTAATCCAATTGTGTTTAAGTTACTGATTGTTGAAGAGAGTAGACTTGATTATCAGGAAGGCCAGGGAGGTCTCTGTGCATCCTTGAGAATATATCTGTACAGTACGTTGCCCTTCTGGTGCCGATTATTGTTACAATGCATGCATGAGCAGGCAAAGATTATACAAGTGCATTTCCCAGTGGCTCGTTTCAGGACTAAAGGGAGAAGTTACATTTGCATTCCTTAAAGAACTGATTGAGATTCCAAAAACAGATTGGAAAGTTGATGGTAAGAAATGCACAGCTTGAAAGTCTTTACTTCTTGGCAAGAAAGAGTAGATCAGATTGGCATAATCTGTGACGTAGTTTCTAATGAAGTATTTGTAATAAGACATTTAAGCACAAGAGGCCTCTTCATCCCATTGGGAGGGATACACAAGAGGCACATGGTCAAAATCCGATCAGCCTTGAACAGACACTCTTCTTGAGTTGAATTTAGAATTGTAAGTGTGGGCAGTGGGGAGAAAGTACTTGAAGTGATAATAAAAGAAACCAGTGAATTAGGGGCTATAAGTCTTGCAAAGAAACAAACAAACTCTTGGAGAAATGAACAGAAGAGAAATGACTGTTGCATTGACATACAACTCAAGGTGTGTTTGCAGGTGATTCCAAAAGAGTAATATAGTTATAAACAGTGAAAGTCCCATGCAAATGAGAAGAGCAGAAATAGGAGCACTTGTTGCAGCAAGTATTCAAAGATTGAGTAAAATAAAAGAGGACAAAAAACATTTTGAGACTAATTGTTAAATTAAAACTATTAACAGGTAACTGGGTTTGAATGGCAACATTCTTAAAGAAAAAATATGCAATGTTGCTAAACTTGTTTACCTGACCTGTGAATTGAAAAGTAGCCAATATAATGCCAATTGTATAAAAATGGATCTGGGGGAAGCTGGGAAATTACAAACCAATTTGCCTAACGTTCACATAAATATGTGGAAGGCATTATTGGAGGTAAAGGTAAAACTATTAAACAAATAGAAGAACAAGCCCTGCTGAGGAAGAATCAGCATGGTTCTTCAGAAAGAAGTCTCCCTCACTAACCTTTGGGAGTTCTTTGAAACTGGCAACATGTGGGTGGGGATGACCTAGCAGTCATTATATATATTTGGATTTCCGAAAAGCTTTTGGCAAAGGACTCTGAGTAACCTTAGCAGTCATTAATCCAGAGCCCAGGGCCTCTGATGGAATAGTAACTGATTAAGAACAGTGAGAAGAGGGCAGGAGTAAAGAAACTTCTCTCACAATAGAAGGAAGCATTTAGTGGAGTCCCACAAGGATCTGTATTGGGACCAGTGCTATTCAGTTTCTTCAAAAATAATTTGAAGGGGTGAACAGTGAAGTGGTCTTATTTTTTCAGATTGTTCAAGATGGTGGAAATCCAAGGAAATGGAATCTCGCCAAAAGAGCTGTCGAAGCTGGGTGACTGGGTAACAAAAAGGCAAATGTGGTTCAATGTAGGTAAATGTGATGCATGACTGGGCAAAAAAACCTCCAGATTTATTGAACATTAAAACATCAGCAGTGGTCCTAGGGAAATAAACATGTTATGCCACCCAAAAGATAGCAGTGTAAGCACTAGAAAGAATAGGTTGTCTTGAACTCTTTACAAGTTATATTCTGGAGGACCTGACTGTCTAGAACTCTGACCAAGAATCCTCCTGTTACGGGACCATGTTATATTGTAACATTTTGTACTATATACTTTTAAAAATAAATGGATTAAGGGGAATGTCTTAGACGTGATTCTAACGTCATCTTTGCAGTTTAGAGACTAATTCCATGTGGCCTGAACCCATACCTCTTCCCCCACAAACCTGCATATTTACCATACACCCTGCAGCTTGGGGCTATACATGGACAACTCTGAATTATTATGTAACATGATAATATATATTATGTCCCATCATTATGGTAGGAGAGAAGGATAACACTTTCAGAGTTTACACAATCAAGGAAGGAGTTGGGAAGCCCTGTCAGTAGCATTTTCAAATAATTAGTGCAGGTGCTAGGCACAATCAGCTACTTAAATACTACTTGATCCTTTGATATAAAAAAACACCTTGAGAAATAGTGAAACTTTAAAAATTCTTAATAGAGAGAAATGGATCCTTGGCCAGCAACCACATTGAAACTGAATGAGTGAAAGTCAAGGAAGAACATGAACACTTAATCAATTTCAATGTTAGCATTAATGTATGCTAACAATTCAAGGCAATCAGGAGCTTCAATGGGGAATCAGATGGCAGCTTCTACTGTACTTGCAGTGTCGGTGCTGTGCCAATTACAGTAAACAAGATCATGATGTATAACATAAATTACAATAATATTGGATGTTGAGTCCCATATGAACAATTAGCTCTGTGAAGATAGCATGGCCATGCTAAACGAGAAGCACTTGGTTCTGTGCAGAGAACCATCTGTGAGATTAGTAACCACGAAGGACAAAACCCACAGGCAAATTCTCCTGGGAAGGTTCCTTGGGAACTAAAAGTGCTACTGTGCCCAGAGCGTGAAATCCATGGTTCTCAACACTGGGAAACTGAGGACCAAATGAGACCTGACCTTGATTGCATCCTTGCATATAACACACAGATTTTTTAAAAATGCAAGGAGGGAAATCCCTGGTAAGGTAACTATTTATAATCTATGCACACTCAAATACTTACAGGTTGTATAGTACACAGCTCCTGCATATACACAGTGCATATAAACCTAAGAGGGAGAAAGTATAATTGTTGTGTGTAAACTGTTAGCAACCATTCTGCTATTTAAGGATGTTTCTGTGTGGATGTGTAAAACAACTCATCATGTTTATTTACATGAACAGTTATTGTGTGTAAGCCTCGATCTCAGCTGTCACAGTTGTTGGCCTCATCTGTTCCTCCAAGGTGGCCAGATGGAATTCTGGTCAGTCTTAGTCCAGATTCTACTTAGTGCTTCAGATGCTAATTCATTTTTTTTTTTAAATACATTTTTATTAGAGTTTTGCATAAACAGATATACATCAAAAGGAAAAATACACAAAAGGTCATAACAATATGGGTACATAGGCTAACATTTCCTTTCTCCCAACTATATATAAAAAAGAATAAAGTAAAATGAAATCGTCAAAAAGGAAAAAAAGAAAAAAAAAGAGGAAAAAAACCGGGGAAAAAAACCCCCACAATGTTTTGGGCTCAACCGAGCCCTAGACTCCCTTCCACCCTTTTGGTAAGTATCAAATATTTTCCTCTGTTACATACTTGATTTTTAATCTTTAAGTCTTAAATTCACTCGCTGATAGAATTGTTCTAACCCCGCCAGTTCACTTTATGAATTTGTTCCAATATGATTCCAATATTTACTCCAATTTTTCTGGAATTTCTGTTCATCTTGATCTCGTATTCTGCCTGTTAGTCTATCAAGTTCAGCATAGTTTACCATTTTAATCTGCCAATCATTTATGCTGGGAATGGTTTCCACTTTCCAGTATTGTGCCCACATAATTCTTGCTGCCGTGGTGGCATAAAGAAATATCGTCCTGTCTTCTTTTTTGATTTCTTTACCCATCATTCCCAGTAAAAAGGCTTCAGGTCTTTTGGGAAAGGTATATTTAAATATTTTTTTGAGCTCATTGTAGATTGATTCCCAAAAGCCTTTCGCCTTTTTACATGTCCACCACATATGGTAGAGGTCACCCTCCACCTCACCACATTTCCAGCATTTCTTATCCTTTAATCTATACATTTTGGCCAATTTCACCGGTGTATGGTACCATCTGTATAGCATCTTCCAAACATTCTCTCTCAGTGTCATACAGGCCGTAAACTTTATATTGCTATTCCACAATTCCGACCACCTTTCAAAGTCAATATTATAGCCAAAGTCAATTGCCCATTTAATCATCGCCTCCTTCACCTCCTCATCTTTTGTATGCCACTCTAGTAACATATCATAGATTCTGGACAATATTTTGTTTTTACCTTCTATTATCTCTATGTTAAATTTCGATTTTTTATCTTCAAAACCTAGGTTCTTTTTATCTTCTTTTAACAAATCATTCACCTGGTGATATTGCAACCAACCAGTGAATGAACTTTTTATCTCTTCATAGGGTCTAAGTTTAGGCCCTTGTTCTGTTTTTCTTAGAAGTTCTTCATAGGTGGCGTTCTTCTCCTCCGAATTTGTTTTCTTGATCGTTAAGACCTCTATTGGGGATCTCCACCAGGGGGTCTTTTTTTTCCAGGAGATTTTTATTCCTTTCCCATACCTGGTATATTGGTCCCCTGAAAATATGGTTCATAAAGCTCCTGTGGACCTTCACTTTCCCATACCAAAGGTACGAATGCCATCCGTACCAATTATTAAAACCCTCCAGGTCCAGTAAGTCTTTATTCTCCAGTTTTATCCAGTCTTTTAACCAAAGTATGCACGCCGCTTCATAATACAAACTCAAATCCAGAAAAGAAAAACCCCCTCTTTCCTTTTTATCTGTCAAAATTTTCATTTTTATCCGTGGTCTTTTCCCCTGCCAGATATATTTCGCCAGGTCTCTCTGCCACTCTTTACACTGTTTTAATCCTTTAAGTATGGGGATAGTTTGAAATAGAAACAGCATTCTAGGTAGAATATTCATTTTAACAACTGCCATCCTCCCCAAAAAGGAGAATTTCATCCTCCCCCAAATTTCCATGTCTTTCTTTATATTCCTCCAGGTGACCTCATAATTATTCTTATACAAATTTAAGTTTTTAGCCGTAACCCACACTCCAAGATATTTCACTTTCTTAACTACCGTAATTTCCGCCCTTCGTTCCAAATCTATCGCTTCTTCCTTAGTTAGATTTTTAACCAGCATTTTGGTTTTATTTTTATTTACCTTAAATCCTGCCACAGCTCCAAATTCGTCAATTTTTTGTAAGGCTTCTTTTACGCTATGTTTTGGATCTTCTAGGGTTAATACAATGTCATCTGCGATAGCTTTGATTTCAGATGCTAATTCATTACTGTATTCAATTAAAGCTCCTTCATGGATCACTGCCTTGCCGTGGCAAAGCGGCTTGAATAACTCAAAGAAGCTATGAGCTATGCCATGCAGGGCCACCCAAGACGGACAGGTCATAGTGGAGAATTTTGACTAAAAGTGATCCACCTGGAGCAGGAACTGGCAAGCCACTCCAGCATCCCTGCCAAGAATACTCCATGGACAAAAACAACAGGCATATAAAGGTTATGATGCTGGAAGATAAGCCCCTCAGGTTGGAAGGTGTCCAACATGCTACTGAGGAAGAGCGGAGGGCAAGTACAAGTAGATTCAGAGCTGATGAAGCGGCTGGGCCAAAGCCGAAAGGTTGCTCAGTTGCGAATATGCCTGGAAGCGAAAGGAAAATCCAATGCTGTAAAGAAAAATATTGCATAGGAACCTGGAATGTAAGAACCATGAACCTTGGTAAGCTGGATGTGGTCAGAAATGAGATGGCAAGAATAAATATTGACATCCTGGGCATCAGTGAACTAAAATGGACGGGAATGGGCAAATTCAGTTCAGATGACCATCATATCTACTACTGTGGGCAAGAATCCCGTAAAAGAAATGGAGTGGCCCTCATAGTCAACAAAAGAGTGGCGAAAGCTGTACTGGGATGCAATCTCAAAAATGATAGAATGATCTTGATACGAATCCAAGGCAGACCTTTTAACACCACAGTAATCCAAGTTTATGTACCAACTACCGGTGCTGAAGAAACTGAAACTGACCAATTCTATGAAGACTCTAGAAATGACACCAAAGAAGGATGTTCTTCTCATTATAGGGGATTGGAATGCTATAGTAGGGAGTCAAGAGATAAAAGGAACAACTGGCAAGTTTGGTCTTGGAGTTCAAAATGAAGCAGGGCAAAGGCTAATAGAGTTCTGTCAAGAGAACAAGCTGGTCATCACAAACACTCTTTTCCAACAACACAAGAGACGACTCTACACATGGGCATCACCAGATGGGCAGCATCGTAATCAGACTGATTATATTCTCTGCAGACAAAGATGGAGAATCTCTATACAGTCAGCAAAAACAAGACCTGGAGCTGACTGTGGCTCAGATCATCAGCTTCTTATAGCAAAATTCAAGCTTAAACTGAAGAAAGTAGGAAAAACCACTGGGCCAGTAAGATACAATCTAAATCAAATCCCTTATGAATACACAGTGGAAGTGAGGAACAGGTTTAAGGATTTAGAGGACAGAGTGCCTGAAGAACTATGGATGGAGGCTCGTAACATTATACAGGAGGCAGCAACGAAAACCATCCCAAAGAAAAGGAAATGCAAGAAAGCAAAGTGGCTGTCCAATGAGGCCTTACAAATAGCGGGAGAGAGAAGGCAAGCAAAATGCAATGGAGATCGTGAAAGATACAGGAAACTGAATGCAGATTTCCGAAAAATAACAAGGAGAGACAAGAGGGACTTCTTAAATGAGCAATGCAAAGAAATAGAGGAACAATAGAATGGGTAAAACCAGAGATCTGTTCAAGAAAATTGGAGATATGAAAGGAACATTTTGTACAAAGATTACAAAAGTGGTAAGGACCTAACAGAAGCAGAAGACATCAAGAAGAGGTGGCAAGAATACACAGAGGAATTATACCAGAAAGAAATGGATGTCTCGTATACCCCAGGTAGTGTGGTTGCTGACCTTGAGCCAGACATCCTGGACAGTGAAGTCAAATGGGCCTTAGAAAGCACTGCTAATAACAAGGCCAGTGGAAGTGATGATATTCCAGCTGAACTATTTAAAATTTTAAAAGATGATGCTGTTAAGGTGCTACACTCAATATGCCAGCAAGTTTGGAAAACTCAGCAGTGGCCAGAGGATTGGAGAAGATCAGTCTACATCCCAATCCCAAAAAGGGCAGTGACAAATAATGCTCCAACTACCGCACAATTGCACTCATTTCCACACTAGAAAGGTTATGCTTAAAATTCTACAAGGCAGCCTTAAGCAGTATGTGGACTGAGAACTCTCACAAGTGCAAACTGGATTTCAAAGGGGCAAAGGAACAAGAGACCAAATTGCAAACATGCGCTGGATTATGGAGAAAGCCAGAGAGTTCCAGAAAGACATCTGCTTCTGCTTCTGCTTCATTGACTATGCAAAAGTATTTGACTGTGTCAACCACAGCAAACTATGGCAAGTTCTTAAAGAAATGGGAGTGCCTGATCACCTCATCTGTCTCCTGAGAAATATTAACAACCTCAGATATGCTGATGACACAACCTTGATGGCAGAAAGTGAGGAGGAATTAAAGAACCTTTTAATGAGGGTGGAAGAGGAGAGCACAAAATATGGCCTGAAGCTCAACAACAAAAAAACTAAGATCATGGCCACTGGTCCCATCACCTCCTGACAAATAGAAGGGAGAAATGGAGGCAGTGAGAGATTTTACTTTCTTGGGTTCCATGATCACTGCAGATGGTGACAGCAGTCACGAAATTAAAAGACGCCTGTTTCTTGGGAGAAAAGCAATGACAAACCTAAACAGCATCTTAAAAAGCAGAGACATCACCTTGCCGACAAAGGTCCATATAGTTAAAGCTATGGTTTTCCCATTAGTGATGTATGGAAGTGAGAGCTGGACCATAAAGAAGGCTGATCGCTGAAGAATTGATGCTTTTGAATTATGGTGCTGGAGGAGACTCTTGAGAGTCCCATGGACTGCAAGAAGATCAAACCTATCCATTCTTAAAGAAACCAGCCCTGAGTGCTCACTGGAAGGACAGATCCTGAAGCTGAGGCTCCAATACTTTGGCCACCTCATGAGAACAGAAGACTCCCTGGAAAAGACCCTGATGTTGGGAAAGACACAAGGAGAAGGGGACGACAGAGGACGAGATGGTTGGACAGTGTTCTCGAAGCTACCAGCATGAGTTTGACCAAACTGCGGGAGGCAGTGGGAGACAGGAGTGCCTGGCGTGCTCTGGTCCATGAGGTCATGAAGAGTCGGACACGACTACATGACTAAACAACAATTCAATTAAAGAATAATTTATGTGATATACCTGCAGCAAAGCCTACAGAACTTGCAATCCATCAAGGAAAACACAGTCCACAATTGGCCACGTAACATGGCTGGCCGTGGAAATGATAAAGCTCCTGGTTTCAGTTTGTGTGTATCTGTGTGTAAAGCATATGTTTGTTTTATCTAAAGATAGACATTGGTGCCTGGGAAACTGGAAATAGGTTACAGTAAACTATTTATGGAAAATATCTACATTCTTGGGAAAATGTTATGCTAGAAGCATCCCCAAGATAGTTTCTAGACAATGGGAATTGCACTGTAGATAACAGCATGGAATTTCAATGTGAAAATGTGGGTATGCCTCTTCATCCCTCTCTGAACACTTGTCATTAAGGAGAACCTGACCTTGCGATGTTATAGATTTAGTATGGTAATGTCTCAGAAAGGAGACACTTTCTGATTTACCCAGCTGTTTGTTTCTGGCCCAGTGTTTCCCAATTACTTCACCTGTCCTCCCTCTTAGATGCTGAACATGCTCTGAATAAATGCTGCCTCACCTAGCTGCTTTTTCAGTGTTCAAGTATCGATCCAACAGAACAACACTGTGGTGGTGCTGAAAAGAAATGCAGGGCTAATTCACATGCCTACAATTTGGGGGTTAATTGCTTTGTGACTTAAAACCCATAATTTGGAAGGCCTTTCTTGTTACAAAACACACCAGCCACAAAACAGCCAATGAATACAAATTGCTCCAGTGCTATCATGAGATGTTTGTGTGATGGATCCCTTGGCAATCACCAATACCGGTAAGATTACTGATCCAACTGGAATTAATATTAATGATTTTGAAAGTATCTACAGGTGTTTTATCCATTAACTGAATGCACAAGAATAACTGTTCCTTCTAAGGTATAAGTTGTACCTTAGGTTTAACTAGTCCTTCTAGGGCAAATATAAAGGTCAATTTTTGTCTCTTCATCCATGGGTTGTCAGGAAGGAAAAGGCACCGTCCTAATTGTTCAACCACCTTCCTTTTGGGAGGGAGGTCTTGCCTTGTGGAACCTGATAAACAATGTTTGTGATATGAGTAGCTAATGTGGGGCCTTCCAGATGTTGGGGATTGTAATTCCCTTCATCCCAGACCATTGGCTGTGCTGGCTGGGGCTGACGGGAGTTGTAGTCCAAAGCATCTGGAAGGAACCACATTGTTTTATGACCACCAAGGGAGTACTTCACAAGATGCAGGCTTTCCCTGTGGACACTGTGGCATCCGCTAGCTTTGAAAAATAGGTTAACTGAGTAGATGAAAAATAGATCTTTCATGGGCTTCTTCCTATGATAGCCACAAGCATAGCCTTAATGTCCAATGCAAGCCCACCTCTGACTGCTAGATATGGGGAGGGTTCAGAACAGGAGATGGATATGGCCATTATCACCATCTTGTGAACCTGCCTGTAGACCAGCGGTTCTCAACCTGTGAGTCCCCAGATGTTCTTGAACTACAACTCCCATCATCCCTGAGCTCTGGCCTTGCTAGCTAGGGATGATGGGAGTTTAGTTCAATAACATCTGGGGGCCCACAGGTTGAGAAAGGCTGCTGTAGACAATAGGTAGGATGCTGATCAGCACTGACCATTGGCCTGGCCATCATGGCAATTCTCATATATTTCTTGAGTTACTTATTGATTTAATGGTGGCATTACCACACTGAGTATCAGGCCCGCAGGTCTTGAGTACCATGATGGAAGAAAGCCAGGATGTGAATGTAGTTTTGTTTTAAGATAATCTGAAAAGGAAGGACTGATATGTACCAGTATCTGTTCCATTCTGCTTGATGCAGGGCTGAATGCTTCCCGTGTGAATATTTTCAGCATGAAAAATGCCCCCAAACCCTCCTGTTGTTCACCTGGAAGTTATTTTGGCACCATTTAAAAACAAAAACAAATAAAGGATGCTTTGTGTGCTGATTGTATGAGTCTAGCCAAACAAGCATTCCATGTGATGATGCCACAATGATGCCACATTGCCAAACTGTGATAATGGGATATGGTAACACTATGAGATGCCTGGAAATATGTAGCTCAGAGGTACAACATACACTTTGCATGCAAAGGGTCCTAGGTTCAATCCCCATCCTATCCAGGTACTAGAACCAGGGGGAAACCCCTGTCAGAAACCCTAGGGAGCTGCTGCCAATCTCTGAGCTAGATAGTCTGACTCAGGTTAGGGCAGCTTCTTAAGTTCCTGGTCTGGAATCCACTAATTGTGTGTTTAGCATGTTTCTCCCATTTAACTGAGGAAGCTAATGTCAACAATTTGCCAGCATATATTTTAATCTGTTCAAATTCTTCCACCTTTTAAAAACTGTTGGGGGTCAAATCCACCTTTGGTGGAATCATCAGTCAGCTTCAAAAGTGTTGCAGTATTAATGGAGATGGTACAAATATATGCAAGTCCGTGTCTATTTTTATGGTAACCTATCATGTTTGTGCTTATGGCAAGACGGCACTGACAAGGAGAGGAACTAAAATTAGAGAATGCAATAAGGTTCCCCCCTCCCCATGTTTACACGTGTTGTTCTTCTGAGTCACAGCCCTGGAAAAATTGTGTGGTTGACCTCCCTTTCCCCAACAAAGTTTGGAAAATGCCTTCTCTCCTGACCCCACCCCAAAAAAACCTCCTAAAATAGATCATGTTAGCATATTTTAATAAATATGCTACAATACAAGATTACTTGATACAATACAATACAATAACATTACCTGAGTCTTACATTACAATTGATTCAGACTTAATATTTGTTGTCCTTGGCTAATTAACCCCGAGGTGCCAAATTCCAGATCACAGCCAAGTTCATGGTCAACAGAGCCCACAAGGGGTATCAGGCTATATGCAGCAGTAAACTGCATGCCCATAGCACCCTTCAGAACATGGTACATTTGAAAATGAAGGCACTTTGGGTGAATTTCCATGAAATGGAATCAATGCATGGACGTTTCATAAGCTATACACTAACAATGGTAGGCTTAGAAGAGTTTAAAATTAAGAAAAGTATTAAAACTACTTGTACGAGCAATCGATTCTAAAAGCATGCATAGAAATATGTAGCAAAGCTAGGATGCAATAAACCTTCTCAGGGCGATAGATGGGGTGGTACGTGTGTGGGACAGACATTGGCTAAAACTAAACAGAGGAGAGAATTGGGTTGTGTTAAGTAAAATAGATTTAATTCACACAAATGAAAAATGCATGTGCATTAACAAAAGTTTAAAATGAGAATGTCTAAATGTTTATTGGTGAATTCCCCCCCCCCATGGGGCTATATTAAAGACAAGGAGAACACTTTGAGCTTTTGCCAAGTTAACAATTAACTAACTTATTGTTGTTCTTTGGTAACTAACATGTGAGTGTTGTAACCTTAGATCATGTGAGAGACATTGAGTTGCAAAATCTCCATTTTGAAGGGAGTTGCCTTTGAGTCTTTCCCCTCCAAACTCAGTGGAGTGAAGATGTAAAATGACACTCTTCTGAAGGGTGAGTAAACTGCCTAGAGGCTGGAATGCAGGCTGCAGAGAAGGAGAGACCTTTGCTTATAGGTCTGTTTGAATTATTTCATATTTTGTAAGATGCTGAGCCTGTGCTGGACAGCACAAGACAGTATGAATATTTTGGAAATATAGTTTAATGTATTATGTTTTATTTTAAAGAATTATGCCAGTAAAAGTTTGAACCATATTTTTATGGGTCTGGACAATGGTTTATTCCAAAAGGAGTCATTTCTTATGCTCCCAGTCACTTCAAATTGCACAATATTAATATCTGCAACAGGCTGAAGAAGGAGTGAAGTTGGTATCAGAAGGGGAAGCCTTCTTAGCCTATTGCAAGTGTGTTGCTTCTGAAAGTCTATGGATGTGTTTTAACCTGGTTTTTAGTTCATTATTGATTGTAATAGTTCTTTGAAAGTTTTAAAAGTTGTTTTTAACTGTTTTTTTTACTGACAAGTTTCCTGTTGGGTTTTTTTTTTGCTTTGAGGTGTGATTCCAATCGAGTGATATATATTCATTTTGTGAAATTAATTAATTAATTAAAAAGCAGATGGTGGTTTTTTGGGGGGGTTTTCTTTTTTAAAAAAATAAGAATGGAGCAAGGGTAGTAGTGTTGTTTTTTTGGTGAGACTTTGTGGAAGTTTCTACTCTGTGCAGTGCTACTGAGGGCCTAGAGTAAAAGTTCAGTTTCTGCAGAAGGGCAGCAGCAGGTGGTTGTGGGCAGTGAAGGAAGGTGAATATGTGATTATTTTGAGATAAAACAGCCAAATGAAGGGGGGGAACAGCGCAGGAGGGAGAAAGGGAGCAGATCACCCCAAGAAACAGGTAACTGATCAGGCTCAAAGGAGGATGGGAAATGTTTGGACTGGGTGATAGGAAAGAGTAGTTTGAAGAAAAATAAGGGGGTTGGTTTTGGTTAAGGGAATCCAGTGAATACAAAGATTGGGAAAGAAATAGGAAAATGTGGTGGAAAGGAAATTAGATTTGGATTGCATGGAGTGACAGCCATATTCCTCCCCCTTTAGTGGGTCAACTGATAAATGCATACACCCAAAAAGAATAAAATACCTTGTGGCATGAAGAGATAAGTGAGAAATGTACCACTCATCAGCAGTATCCAATAGATGCCTGGCAGCGACCCATAAATCTGTTGCAGCAGTGCTGATCCTGTTGCTCGGAGCTTGTTTCATCTTTTCCCACATTAGCCTTGCAAAACCAGTTGAATCAGAGGCCATGGTAAGTCAGAAGAAAACGAACATATGTAGTGTGGGCACTGGTAGCTCCACAATGTTGTCCTCAACCTCTGAAAAAATAAAATCTGTGCGCAGAACCAAGATGACGCTTTCCACATTCAGTCAGTCAGTTCTGGACCTGCCTTTGTGATGTACTGCAGAAACTCCCAAGGCAAGAGAGCGACCCCAGTCTGTAAGGACAGGAAGTAAGAAGGGATGAGCAGAACAGAAGATCAGTCACTGGGGCTGTTGAAACATTGTCATTTTATGCATTGTGGTTAGTTACAACCCTTTACAGAGAGGATTCTAAAAGGGACTCACTGTCTTAAAAAAAGGTTGTCAGAGATTGCATATCTTTTAAGAAAGGTGAAGAAACATGCTAAGGAATAGAACTCTATACTAGAGGAAGAACCATGAAGTACTGAGTAAATTTCAAATGATTTCCCCACTAGTTTAGACCACTGGATGTTTTCCTCCATGTGTGTATGTATGTGTGCATGGAACTTAGAAGCAGACAGATTAAAAAATGGTGTTCTGCTACAAAATGACCTTAAATTTCTGGTTGGACTTAAGTTACTTGACTGCTGATGGCACTCTCTCTCTACTTATTTTTATTTTTAACAATTGTACACAATCTTCATCACACAAGTGATCAGGCCCCCTCAAAATATTATGATACCTAGGTATCATAATAAAATCATAAATTCATAGAGTTGGAAGGGACCCCAAGCGTCATCTAGTCCAACCCCCTGCAATGCAGGGATCTTTTCCCCCAACATGGGGCTCCAACCCACAACCCTGAGATTAAGAGTCTCATGCTCTACCAACTTCGCTATCCCTGGGATAGACAGCAATGCTTTTGCTGAGTGCCTAAAGGGTAGTAGTTATTCCAAAGTTGGGGTAGGTACCACAGCTGAAAAAGCGCTCACCCTTGTTGACATCAGCCTCATGTCAGATGTGAAGAAGGGTTTCAGCAAACTGTTGGTTTATGTTGGCAATGATCCTAAAGTGTTATGGGAGTGCTTAGTGGGGTTTCTTTAGAGACTGGAGAGAGACATTTATTTTTTTCAGAGTGTTGCATCAATACCTATGGATACAAGAATATGGAGAGTAGCAGATGCACTTCCAGAATCCCACCTGAAGATGTAAACTGCTTCTTTTGAGCATATGGTGTTTTGATCATGCTTAGAGTGACTCATTGAAATCAAGGAACTTAAACTCACTAGGACTTGAAATCAAAGGGCGGTATCCAATTCCTCAGCTATGCTGCTGTGACGGACTTCTGGGCATGCAACAGAACCTCCTCTCCCACTCCTCTCTCCTCCAGACCTCTGTGCATCCTCAAAATCAGCTCCAGAGAGTTGGGGGACCCTCTGGAGCAGATTTTTGGGGCGCACAAAGAGAGGAAACATTTAAAAAACCTGCTGTTATCATGATGCTTTCGCGGTGATTTAGAAGTTTCCCTTGAGTCTTCCGTTACATCGGGATCCTTAACACAACAACTTGAAAGCTGCACCCCAGTCACCACCATCAAACTGGTCGCAGTGCCACAGAGGTAGGAAGGAGAACCCCCACCCACCAATGACCCACAATAACTAGATTCCTAGCTTCTTTTTAAGTAAGTTTCTACCATTTGTAAAGTCTGAGTTATGAGACAAACTATGAAGGAACTATTTTTCTCATTTGTTTTGTTAACTAACCTGAGCCTGCCTTTTGGCATTCTTAGCTAATGAAATGAAGTCATAGTGATGACTGACATTTAGGAAAGCAGATCTAGCCAATTAGACAAATATATGGCTAGAGTGAAACAGCCATTGCCTAGCCCAGGGGTCAGCAAACTTTTTCAGCAGGGGGCCGGTCCACTGTCCCTCAGACCTTGTAGGGGGCTGGACTATATTTTGAAAAAAATAAAAATGAACGAATTCCTATGTCCCACAAATAACCCAGAGATGCATTTTAAATAAAAGGACACATTCGACTCATGTGAAAACATGCTGATTCCCTGACTGTATGCAGGCCGTATTTAGAAGGTATTTGGGCTGGATCCAGCCCCCGGGCCTTAGTTTGCCTGCCCATGGCCTAGCCATTGCCCGTCAGATGTTGTTTGACTGCATATCCCATCAGCCCTAGCCAGCATGGCTAATGGTCAGGCATGATGGGAGTTCTGGTTCAGTAACTGGAGGATACATAGCTGGCTACTCCTGGCTGAGACTCTTGAGAAGGAACTTCCTGGTTTGGTTTTAAAGCAGGCATAGGCAAACTCAGCTCTCCAGATGTTTTGAGACTACAATTCCCATCATCCCTGACCACTGGTCCTGTTAGCTAGGGATGGTGGGAGTTGTAGTCCCAAAACATCTGGAGGGCCGAGTTTGCCTATGCCTGTTTTAAGGCTTTTATGTTGGTCTCCTCTGATGTAATAATGATTGCTGCTCCACAGAAAAAAATTCAGGTATCAATTATTTTAGTGTAGCTGGGGACTAGTGTGCCAGAAGAAAAAGGGGGGAAAAGACAGCAGCAATGACAGGAGATCATGATCTTTCTAACTCGGGTCTTATTTCATACCAAATAGATATGACACCTCCCTGTCCAGTTTGTAAACATTTTAAAAAGTACTCTGTTAATGCCAGTGCAGATAAAGTCCAATGCAGGTAACGACATTGTGGCTGAGATAGCATGTGATATGCCGGCTCTGCAAAGTAACCCAGTATTATACCCATTTTGCTGGCTAACCTTCCAGTGTGGTCCAATGCTGTTATCATTGCATGCTGGGGTGTGTTGTTGTTTTTTTTAAAAAAATGGAAATATAATTCCCACTCTCCCTGTTAAGTTAACTGCCACAGCAGTACAATTAATTAAGGGCTGAAGGGGTGAAGGAAGCCAGAAAAAGAACTGAAGGTACCATTGGTCAGTGAAAATACATGGGCTGGATGCCGGGTCTCCCCATAGATGGAGAAGCAGGTCTACCCCTTGAGAAGCAATGGAGGGGAAGACCTGGAATTCAAGTTTTGAAGAGGTCAAGCTGCATACATGCTGCCAGCTTAAAGTACAGTGAAATCACCCCTTCCCCAGTTAAACTATGGAACTTGCTCCTACAAGAGGCAGTGATGGCCACCCACCTAAATCTCTTTAAAAGAGGATTAGACAAATTCATGGAGGAGGCGAGTATCAACTGCTACTAGCCATGATGGTTCTGCTCTGCCTCTTGGAGGCAGCAAAGCTTCTGAATACCAGTTGCTGGGATCCACAGGAAGGGTGAGTGCTCTCATGCTTGAATCCTGCTTGACGGTTCTCTACAGGCATCTTGGTAGCCACTGTGAGAACAGCATGCTGGATTAGAAGGGCCCTTGGCCTGATGCAACAGGCCCTCCTCCTTTCCCTCCAGCTACAATTCAGGCCACATTTGCACATCATTGTACACATTCATACAGTTTGATGTGTTTCCAAGTCATCTCCTGTCCATCCACACCAAGTGTATGGAGGTCTTCATATGGTTTATGTTTCCCAATCAAACTGACGCTGGTTTGGAGAGAAATGCCTCACAAAGCAACATTTCTCAAGGAACCTCAATGATAGATGTGCCTTGTAGCTAACTTTCTGTGTCCACTGCTCCACAAGCCAGCAATGTGAGCACCCAGTGGAGTACAGCCAGACTGTGTGTACACAGCCTCTTCTGTTGCCAGATCTACCAGAAATTGTTGGCCTGTTCTCTGGTGCTAGTTATGTTTGCTTGCTTGTTTGTTTGGAGTATTTGCCATTTCTGGTAGAGGTGGTGACAGGCTGTGTAACAGCCCCCCCCCCCCGTAAAAAAAATCCTGCCCAACGGATAAAGAAAGAAATTTGAGATTGGAATATTTTTTGCCCATGTCTCACTTATATGCAGCAGTTAAAATTCAGCGTTGCCTGTCCTTTGAGCAAAGATTTCAGAAGACTTCAGCAGTTCCCCCACCCTTGTTTTGTCCTTCTGCTGGCCATGTCTGTAGTATGGAGATGAAGGCGCTTCCAGCCAGCCTCCTCTAAGGGCTCTGGGGGACTGGAGAATGGAGGGCTAAAGAGCGCTTTTGATTACAGCGCCGTCCTCGCTATGGAGAAAACAACGGGATCATCAAGCACAATGTTGCTGCTCTTCAACTAGACAACGACTCAGGATTGCGACTGAATGGGGTTTAACAACAGCCATTCATCTCCCTTGCGCTTTGAATCCCTGGGGGGCGAGAGCCAAGTGCCTCCAGCTTAACCGAGCCCTCCTCTCCCTTGGAATCAACATGCCGTTTGAGACACTCACACAGGCGGGGGCTGGGAGAAGGGAAGTGCAGCTGATGAGACATCTCTGGCAAAGACTCTTGTGTCACTCACCAAGGAAGACGAAACCAGCTGCGCGAAGTTTCCAATCTCTTTCCTGCTCCGGAAAGGTTAAGGGCATCATGCATTGTGGCGCTGGCAGACACACACACACACACACACACACACACACACACACACACTCTTTCACATTTTAAGCAAGCAAACAAACACCCAGAAACGACGAATTCGTATTAACTCGCATCCAGGTTCTAGAAACCTGCCATGTATATTTTGGGTCCCTGCTACAGACACAAGCAAACCGAGTAGGGGAAATCCCTCGACTTGTATCCCACGAGATATTTGGCTGATGTGTGGGTTAAAGTTGGAGCATTAATCTGCACTAAGGGAACCTGAGGCATAATAAAGGAAGGCAGTCAAGGATCCTCAGTTTTATTAAACTCCTTACCTGCTAGAGAGCGATGATAGGATCTAGTTTCATTTCAAATGTCATTTGAGAATCAGGGCGCAAGAAAATGGCAGAAAGAACAGGGCTACTACAACAGGATAAAGGGGTGGGGTGTATATTTGTTAGGGAGAGACACTGGATTTTGGAAGAGACCAAAGATTATGAAGTCCGTCCAACCCAGCTCTGACACATGGCCTCAGCTTCACTGCATCATGCTACTTTAAACAGTGATGGCTCCTTGCAAAGCATCCTGGGAATTGTAGTTTGTTAAAGGTGCTGAGAGTTGTTAGAAGTCCCCTATTCCCCACAGAGAGCTACAATTCCCAGCGGTCCCTGGGAAGGGGGATTGCTTGTTAAACCGCTCTGAGAAACTGTAGCTCTGTGAGTGGACTCTGGTTCTCCTAACAACTCTTAGCAGCCTTAACAAACCACAGTTCCCAGGATTATTTGGAAGAAGCCATGGTTGTTTAAAGCGGTATGGTATTATGCAGCTGGGGTCATGTGTCAGAGCTGGGGTCAATTTCATGATCTTTTGGTTTACTCCAAAATCTAGCGTCTTCCCCGACACCATGTTTAAAGTGGTACGATGCTCCCCATATACTGAAACCACTTCATTCAGATCACAAAGCAGCCAAGTGAAAATTGGAAGTATCTATCTATCTACCTAGCTCGAAAATACAGCAGATACCCTGCTTCCTCTACTCCTTGTGTGTTTCCAGATAACAGAATATATGCTGGGCACCCCTGCCCCAAGTTGCCTTTCGAATCATTTCTATGGGAATTATTTCGAAGCACCTTCTAATGTAGTTAATGGGACCCACAAATAAATGTGCTTGACCGAGAAGCCTGCCAGGTTCACCTCTCAGCTCGACGAGAATTCCTTGCCAGGTTTTGCTAGAATGTTGCCGGTACCCACATACCCTCTTCTAAGGTTGGTGATAGAGAGA
Source organism: Podarcis erhardii (assembly GCF_964252035.2). NCBI lineage: Eukaryota > Metazoa > Chordata > Lepidosauria > Squamata > Lacertidae > Podarcis > Podarcis erhardii. Next base: position 35,559,556 of record NC_138499.1, read on the forward strand.
ACTCTCATTTTAAAAAGGCAGTTTTTGTCACTAGCTTGTCTTTCAGACAGGTGCTTCCCAATGCTTAAGTATTAGATGCTTGGTTTCCCTTTCTTGCAGATCAGGAGAGGTGGTTGTCCGCTAGACTAGCTCTTATTTTGGAGAGGGGCGCATTTGCTTCTCATGCAGACGGTTCAGTCCCCGCATATCCAGGTAGAGCTGGGGGGGAAACTGCAGGCTGAAATCCTGGATAGCTGCTGCCAGTCTGTGTAGGCAGTTCTGAGCTAGATAGATCAGTAATTTGACACAGCATAAGGTAGTTTATGTTCTATATTTGCTTCTTCCTATAACTTTCCATTGCATTTAGGAGAGGCATTCTGCCTTTTGTAGGTATGCACTAGGCAAGCTGGATTCAGTTACAGACGGTTTTCTCCTCTGAGACCAGAGTGGAAAGTTTTTGGTCACCTTGACCTGTGATAGTAAAAGGTGGCCTCGCTGTTGTACCCCACCCCCCACGCGTTTTGGGAACTCTTCATTCAAGGGTTTTTGTCAATGGGAAGTGTGTCCTGCTGATCCCCCCTCCCCGGTCGCGGGCTTTGCTGACGTCACTAACGAGGCGATAAATATCTGTTGATATAATTGGATGTGAGATTCTGAGTTGTGATAGCAGGACGTTGCCCATTGCTGCTCTGAAACGGCCCCCATGATTTATTCAGCAGTGGATCGGGGCACGCAAGCGAGCTGTCAAGAAAGCGTCAGCTTATTAAGCAAGGGCTGCGTGATTCCAGAAGAGGGTCTAACCTATAAAAATCCCGCACCCGAGCTCTGATTAGGAAGCAAACTGATCACAAGGACGGCAGAAGACGGCTCCAATAGATACGCATCCTGAGAGGGAGACGAAAGGGGGCACCCAACTGCTGAGCGACTCCACCTGTCCGGCTTAAACTTCACCAGCATCTCCAAGGTATGAAAATATCCAGGTTAGCCTCACATGCACAAAAGGCAAACTTCTCTTAAGAAGATACTGCCGCTGGGTAGTTTGGATAAGTGTGTGTTATTAAAGCGCAGGTGGTGTGGTGTGGTTTGCGTGTGTAGTCTAAAGAAAAAGTCATTCTGGGATCATGCTAGAAAGGGCTATTTAAGGGCAACAGAAGGTTTTCTGGAAGTAGTCAAGCAGCGTTTAAAAGAAATGAAGGAATGTGTTACTTCGCTTGCTCTGAATGATTGAGACACCTGTGTTTCCTATACTAAGGTTTTGATTAAAGTACCACCTGTCCAGTGCTTTGACCTGTAAGTAGCCTACCCCATAAATTGCTATGCTGCGCGCTAAAGCATCGTGTTCTTTCTATTCGATGCATTTAATAAAGACGGGTGTCGAGGCAGCCCTTGACCCAAAGAGGAGGATGCAAACTTTCCCCTTGTGAGCGGATTTAACTGGGTTGACTGGGCCATGGTGCAGATGAATTCACAGTTGCGATAGGGCAGGGGACAGCTATGGAAAACCTTCAGCACCGCGGACAGCGACCGTCGCAGCAGCAGCAGCTGCCGGCGGGGACCCCTCGCTAGGGTTTGCCGACCCAAGGGCGGGAGTCCGTCTGATAGCAAACTATGCCCATTCCCTTCCCCTCTTGTGACTTTTCCAGATCTGGCCGCCGAATCATGAAGATCCAGCTGCTGGTCTCTACAGGGATCCTGCTGGTCGCTCTGCTGCCCTGCCATGAGTGCCGAGCCCTCGGCAAGAGCGTCCCAGCCGACCCCGCTCTGCAGCAGCCGGATCTCCTCCAAGAGCAGCCGCAGGCGCTGCCCATCTTGCTCCGCGTGGGAGAAGAGTATTTCGTGCGCTTGGGCAACCTGCACAAGACCCCCTCTCCCGCCGCCTTCTCCTTCTCCTCCTCCGCCTCGGGCGGCAGCCACTTAGCCGCGTCTGCTTCGGCCGGCAACTTTTTCCGAGCGGCCGTCCAGCAGCTGCAGAACGTGCGGGAGCGCTCGCTAGAGGGCGCCGCCGAGCCCTGGCCAAGCGACGACGACAGCGGGGCTCCCCTCGACGCCGCCCCGAAGGAGAAGCGCTCGTCCAAGGACTCGCCGATCTCCATAGACCTGACTTTCCACCTCCTCCGGCAACTCTTGGAAATGGCCCGAGCGGAGCAGCTGTCGCAGCAGGTCGAGAGCAACAGGAAAATGCTGGAGACCATCGGGAAATGAAGCGCTCTCTGCCCTCCGCCCGCCCCCTACCAAAGAGATCCTCCAGTTCGCACACGATATTTACACAGATTCCCTCGTGCTGTTCTCCTCTTCTTTTCACCGAGAGCTTGATCGACGTAGAGAGTGTCCAGTCGACACGCAGCCTAACCTAGCGCGTCAGTAGCATGCCCAGCGTTGTACCCAAGTGTCGTTTGTGACTTGCTGTCCTAACTCTTTGTCCCCCCCCTTCCTCTTCCCTCGTTGTTACGATTAATGCAACTCTTTGAGGGTGGGGTCCAGCGGCTCAGCCACTGGAAGCTGGGCGAATGAGAGAGAGCCTTGTCTTTTTGGGTTGGTGGGCGGGGGAGAGGGTTGGGGCGTCCTCCTCTGTATCGAGCTTTATTTATTTTATTTTATTTTTTATTTGGAAGCCACTCTCCTTTCTCTCTCTCTCTCTCTCTCTCTCTCTCTCTCTCTCTCTCTCTCTCCTTTGTAAACATTTCCACAAATAAAACATCTTTTCAGCGCTCGGTCGATTTAGTCGTGTAAGAGAACGTTTCATATTTATATTTTTAATAAAAGCTGCAAAGGAACAACGGCTTCCTACACTTCCTTGCCTCGGAGACGTGTCAGTGGGGAATGCATCGATCGTAGCATAGAGAGAAGTAGAGGCTGAGTGGGGCTAAGGCGGAACAGCATCCGACCGTAGGTAACCTATAGGAAAGAGGTGAAGGGAGGTTAGGAAATAGTGCAGTATAAGAAACGGGGCGGGGGGGGGGTGCCGGGACAATGTTTTGGAAGTTCAGCAGTTCCGGTGCTACATTTGACTCAGAATTTACTAGGAAATCAGCTCCAGATCTTAGTTACCCCTGAGAGAGCGCCTCTGGGCGTATACAGAATGCTTGCGAATTTATCCTCACACATCTAGGATTAAATGGCAAGGCTTCCAGCCGGGAGAAAGAGACCCCTTGCCAAGGCTGAGGCCCTGGGGCTCCTCTCATTTTAGGACACTCCCAGCCAGCATGGCCAGGGAGTTGTAGTTCTACGACGCCTGGAGGGCCACAGATTCCTCACCCTTGTTTTCCAAAGTAAACGCTGCAGGGCGCTCATGTTAGCCCGGGTGGGGTGGGGTGGGGGTGAGTCCTTGCTCTTTTTTGCAAGGAATAGGAGCATTTCTTAACACTCCAGTTGAGCGCACCTTTACACGGAAGTAAAATCCACTGGTATCAATAGGGCTCACTCCCAGGGGACTGCCCTTGGCCCGCTTTGTCACAAAGTTTAAAAATCCACCCGTGGAGTAGATGAAGTGGATGTTTCACTGACCAGTCGACGTTTCCCTTAGAAACCCAGCTTCGTTAGTTCAGACAAAACGATTTCCAGCTGAAATCTGTTCTTCAGACCTCTACTCCTCATCCTTCCTCCCCTTCCTAAGTCCTTTCAGTAACACAAGTGGGATTGACATCGCTTCGTTTATACTCAGATCTGACATTATGCATCCACAATATGCATCCACAATTCCTTCCACGCACAAAAATCCGTTCCGATTTAACACACAACTTCTTTCCACCTTTGCTTTGCATCTTCGAACCTGATGCGAAAACCGGTTTCATCTCACTGAAATTTAGCTTACTACATTTTGGGTGTTTTGGAGGGGCAGCGGGGGAGAAAGAGCCCATGACAAAGTTATTTTAAAGAAAGAAGCTGTGGCTGTAAAAGTTGAAACTGAGCCAACTTGGACAGGAATCTGTTGCCGACAAATCTTTCAATGGAGATCGATGAAGAAGACGCACATTTCTGAATGAGCTGTTAGGTACTTTTCAAGTTAGACTTCCCCAACGTCCTCTCACAACTAGGCAATTGAGAGGCCGGTCAACTTTTCCACTCATAGCCGAAGGAGCCCGAAGGGGACAGAGAGTACAGCATGATAAAAGCAGAGATCTGACGTCCCCATTTTTGCAGATCTCCAGCCTCTGTTTTGTGATCTTATGAGCTAACCCTGAAGTAATGGATGCTTCGCTCCCTGAGACAGTCCTTAGCCATCTTTGGTGGTCTCACAATGGGATAAAGTTATTCCAGCCCACCTCACCCTACCCTTCCACTCCTTCTATTCATTTGAGCAGCGTGCTGGAGCAGTAAGGAGTGGACCATGGCTAGGATAGGAAGGGAGACCCTGGTTCAGATCGCCACCCAGCCACGAAGCTCCCTGGATGACTTTGAAGCCGGCCACTATTCCTCAGTTTAACCAATCTCGCAGGGATGTTGTGAGGATAAAATGGTAGTGGTGGAGGAAACCCATAAACCGTCACTTAATTTTAACCTTACTATAGCAGGGTATGTCAGTACATGAAGAGTGTGCTGATGTTGTTGAGTACAAAATGTGAATGATGTCGCTCTGTATGCATTCATAATGATCAACAGGATGTCAGCATTTAGACCACAATGCAGGGCATTTCATTAAACACATCAAAGGGTTCTACTACCACTGGATTTCAGACATAATTTGTTCGGAAAGCAACTACTCCATCTGGCACATTACAAACTGCTTAAGAACCTTCTTCCAGATTTCAGATGTGGTTTTGCCATGCAGTGTAGGGGACCACCATCAAACTGTTTCCAAACCCTCATGAGGCAGAGCTTAATTGTGTGGCTTGGTGGAGATTGTGCCTGCCTTATAATGTGTGGCTTTTGCCAATGCACATCCACTGAAAAGCTTGCTGGTAAGGTAAAGAGTCAACCTATGTAATGTGAAGTTTATTAACAATGCCTTTAGTGAGGAAACAGCTATGCAAGAATATTGGTAAATCACTCCTGTAAAACTGCGTATAGAAGTCCACAATTTACAGATGTGTCTTGTGTGCCTTTAGCACTTTACTTGCAAAAACAGTATTGTGCTGCTTTCTTTTCTTCGCATAATTTTTTGACATTAATTTTGCTGCGGCACACTTAGGATCAATTGCAATAATCATGCAATAGCTTGTTATATCACATATCACCTTTCTTAGATAAAGCCTTATCACATAAACTCAGTACCTAGCCAATGAGGTGACCTTGACAAGTAATAAAGTCACCACTTGATACCTGCCATTACCTCCAAAGCTGGTAGGAACTTGATCCTCCATTGGTTCATGATTAGCTATTAGCTTACATTCCTTCTTCCCTCCCACCCCTTTCCCAAATTGTACAGCTGCTTCCACAAATATTATAAAGTCAAATCCAATGAGAATTTTTTCAAACAAAATCTTTTGGATAAAATGTGATCCACCATTCCTTTTAATTCAGTATTTGTTATCACTTATAGCCAAGTCACATGCTTCCTATGAATCCTTCCAGAAGCCAGCTGGATGGAGAGTCATCATTCATTCAATGAGTTCAACCAGGAGAAAGAGAAGACATGACGAGCCGGCTCATCAACTCTCTCATTGCTCCCAGGACGTCCTTCCATGTGTCCTTGAGGGGATGGTTCAGACCCAGTCTAGGGGTGGAGGAATAAAGATTTACAATGGGAAAATCTGAAAACTCATCTTGCACCTACACATATTGACTACTAAGTTCCATCAAAAACAATTATTTAGAAGTATTTGATGGCTGTGGAAAATAAATACATAAACACCACAACATCTTTGGAACAACCTTCCTCAGCCTAGTACCCTCCAGGTGTTTGGAAATACAGCTCTCATCAGCCCCGATCAGTTTGGCCAATGAGCAGGGAAGACAGGAGTTGCAATCCAACATCTGAAGCAGGGTTTCAGAAACTTGGGTCTCTAGCCATTGTTGGACTACAATTTCCATCATCCCCAGCTAGCAGGACCAGTGGTTAGGGATGGTGGAAATTGTAGTCCAAAAACAGCTGAAGTCCCAAATCTGGGAAACCCTGATCTGGAGGATACAAAGCTGAGGAAGGCTGTTTTTAAACATAACCCAGCAGAAAATGTCCTTGCACAAACCCCATTAAGATGAATGAGAGCAGTATGTAATCTTCCACAGCTCCTATTCATTTCAACAGGGTTTGATGATGAGAACTCTGCTAAGCCCATGTGTTCATTAAAAGATTAAGAAATGGCTATCCAAAGTTATTTGGAACCTTTTGAACATTGTTGTAGAATAATATTATAAGCTTATATCAATTGCTTTGGACTTCTGGAAGTAAACGCGAAGTCCCATGAAATCAACAGATCTTATGATTTTCTGCTTCTTAAGTTGGTCATAGAAAGTCTTCAGATAGCGCTTGTACTCTAGCATGATGGTTAATAGAGATGCCAACCATGACATCCTTTTTTATCTTAAGAAAAATTCAACAGAAGCATCTTCCAAATTTTCACTAAACCCAGAACACACAAAGATGTTCAATACACAGGGCACTTCCCTCCTTACTCTTAAAAGAGCATGCTGCACCTCACCATGGCTCTATATCTCTAAGATGTAGAGAACCTTGAAATAGCTAATCAGAAAACAGAAACTTATGCAGCAGGTCTGGGGAACTTTTGGTCCTCCAGGTGTTGCTGAACTACAGCTCCCATCAGTCCCAGCAAGCATGGCCAACAACCAGGAATGATGGAAGTTGCAATTCAGCAACATCTGGAGAGCCATAGGACCCCTATACCTGAAATACTGTTTCTATCACAGATGCTTCTGATGAACTGCTATATGGGATAAAGATGGTCTGGCAATGCCCCAAGCATATTTTGTAAATATACAGTGTTAAATTTTAAACCAAGTTAGTGAGGAATGATGACGTGTTAGGTATTAGTTGGCTTAGAGTCATGCTGTTTGCAAAACAAGACCTGTTGCCTAGTGGGTGTGAAAAAAGTAGTTTGCTTCTTTCTATCTAATAACTGTTTTGCATTTTCTTTCAAGGACCAGATCCTTAGTTGTAAATAAGGAGCATCATAAATGGATTTTGCACCAAGCAGATTCATTCTATAGGGCCCCAACTCTAAAATACCATCCTAATATGGATGATGCTTTTGAAGTAATACTGTTGCAAGTACAATATGTGGGCACATAATTGTGTACACTTATCAACACAGGTTTTTAAATGGGCACATCTTAATTTCATTATTGCTACAGTTCAGTCTTGTACCCTCTGTTTCAGTGGCGTAGCTGAGCAAGACTAAGCAAATACAACTGTTGATTATTGTGAATGGAACTAATGGGACATCAAGGGTTTAAAAATTATGTCCCTTGATTGTTGGGAAATATCTCTTTGGAAGATGACACCTTTTGGCTAATGTGTGGCGAACCTTTGGCCCTCCAGGTATTGCTGAACTACAGCCCCCATAATCCCTCACTATCAGGCATGCTTGTTGAGGCTGATGCGAGTAGTAGTTCAGCAACACCTGGAGTGCCAAAGGTTCGCACTCCTGCTTTAGCTAATGCCCTTATTTGAAGGGCCATAACTCAGTGCATCTGGTTTGCATGCAGAAGGTCCAAGGTTCAATCCTGTCATCTTCAGGTAAGACTGGGAGAGAAACCTGTCTGAAATCCTGAGAGCTACTGCAAGTCGACGTAGAAAATACCAAGCAAGGTGGACCAATGGTCTGATAGTATAAGGCATCTTCCTATGTAAGGAACAGAGAACAGAGTTGGCCCCATAGTGCTAAAATCCCTGCCCCTTTTGCCACCATTCACTGGGGGGGGGGGTCATTTGGGTGATTTTCGAATTCAGAGGAATGAAAGCTGGCTGAATGTACAGGTGGTGGGATTTGCACTCCTCCTAACAGCAGCCAACCACCACCATGCCCCCTATCAAAATACCCTATAACTGACACTCTGTGACATTTTTGTGTCATTCTGATGGGGGGATGTGGTTGCCAGGTGTTGGAAAGACTGCCACTCTACACCAAAGGAAGACTGGCACTGCAAAACAGGGAGCAGTGAAAAAAGTTATCTGGGGAGACTGCTTCTCTATCTGGTTTTGTATTCTTTAAATGCAGTTCTCTAGTCACCGCTCATTCTGCCATGTGCATTCCACTATGAAAGCTTTATTGCTAGAGGGCATAGCACCGAGAATTTTAATAGTTGGACCACCCAGGAACAAGCTGAGTTTGTGTGGCAGAATGGCACTGGATCCCAGTCTCGAATACAGAATAGGTCCCAGGAATGCAGAAGTTGTTGACAATTCCTGCACTAGTTTAAGTTGGTTTCTATAGTGCAGGCATTTGGCACCTCTGAGTATGAGGCTTTTACTGTGCAGGAGATACAAACTTTCACTCCACATTGATAACATAGCAATGTTATCAATGGGCTATTCTGGTTTTATCCATCATCCCCTTCCACTCTTTCCCTTTTTAGTAAATTCTGAGTGGCAGGCAATCCTTAAGCAACCATCAAGAAAACATTGCTGATCTTTCCTTAAAACCACCCATCCTGTTCTCCATTTCCACACTTTCCATCTTATTCACATTTAACAAAATTTAAAAACCACTTCCTTTTGTTAAAGTTTTCTACTTAAAATGACAATGTTTTGCAATCACTCCAGCACTCAGCAGACATGATCCAGAAACATCATATACACTTGCACTTGGAATTTTTGTTTAAGAGTTTCCCTCTCAGAACCTATTGCACGAATGTTCTAGCTATTTTTTTCACATTAAGGGTCTTCTTTATATGCAAGCACATAAAAAAAAGCAATTCCTCACCTCCAGTCTGAAGTGATATAGTCCTGCAAGAGCTTTACGGCATGAATCGTGCACCTTAACTCTTCCACAAGGCAAATTGATTTGTATGTGTCTAGTATAAGAACACACATGTCTATTCAGAAATAAGTCTCCCACTTAATTCACTGGGGCTTAATCTCAGATAAATAGGGACAGAATTGCAGTCTAAATGTCCTTTGACTTTGTTGCTATATAATATCAACACTGCTTGTTTTTGAAAATCACATATTCCATTATATAATAACACATGATTTTAGAAAACAAGAAGTGCATTTGATTTTTTTTTGTTTTTTATTGCTTTACTTCATAAAAAAGAAAAGGAAAATATATATATACACACATACAAACAGAAAAAAATAAAAAAATAAAAGTACAGTACAATATAAAGAGACAAAGTAAAAGTAAAATAAATAAAAAAGAAAAAGGTATATATATACATAAACTTAGTATTTACATCCACCACATAACCTGATCTTTGCTTTCTAGACTTCCTTTAGCTACTCCCAGAATCATTCGAAGTGATACTTTAAGTTACACATTTCTTAGTCTATATTGTCATTATATCTCTTCATATACATTTCTTAGTTTATATTATCCTCATAGATTATTTAGTCTCCTATTATCTTTCGACAATAACTCTTATTTTTTCACAGTACGTCTCTGTATCCCTTTAGCGTTATTTTCCCTTGGTTAATGAATTCCAGATAATCTACATATTTTCCCCAATCCTTGGTGAACTTTTGGTTTTTTGTATATCTTACTTTACCTGTGAGTCTATCCAATTCCATGTAATCTAACAGCTTTGATCTCCACTCCTCCACCGTTGGAGTTTCCTGCTTTTTCCACATCTGGGCCAGCATTACTCTTGCCGCTGCAACTGCATAATATACTAATCTACAGTCTTCTTTTTTTATCTCATGACCTAATATACCTAATAAAAAGATTTCTGCTTTCTTTGAAAACGTATATTTTAGGATCTTCTTTAATTCCGTGTAAATCTTTTCCCAGAACTGTTTCACTCTTCCACACTCCCACCACATATGGTAGGAGCCCACACTAACCTTACATTTCCAACACTTGTTATCCACCTTGTACATTTTCGATAGTTTCATAGGTGTTAAATACCACCTATAAAACATCTTCATTACGTTTTCTTTTATCGTTATACATGCCGTGAAACTAAGTCCTTCCTTCCAAAGTTTCTCCCAATCTTCAAATAGTATATTATGTCCTACATCCTTTGCCCAGCGGATCATCACACACTTCACTTCCTCATCTCCTAGATTCCAATCCAACAATATCCTATACATTTTCGATATAATTTTCTCTTCTTTATTTATAATCTCTGTTTGAAACTTGGATTCCTTCTCTTCATAACCTCTTTCCTTAAAATCCTTTCTAAACATTTGGTTCACCTGGAGATGGTGTAGCCAATCATAAACATATTCTTTGACCTGGTCGTATGGTCGTATCTTCCAATTCCCCTCCTCTTTGATTATTAACTGATTATATGTTGCCCAGTTACTTCTCATATTGGTAGTCTTCACACACATGACTTCCAGAGGCGAAAGCCAATGTGGTGTTTTCGGTTCCAGCAGATTTTTATATTTTTCCCATGTTTCAATTAATGGCCCTCTAAAGATATGGTTCCTAAAACCCTTATATATTTTCCATTTATCCCACCATAAATAGGCGTGCCAGCCGAAGTTGTTGTCGTGGCCCTCCAGGTCAAGTAGTTCCCTGTTCTCTAACTTTACCCAATCTTTGACCCAACATAGGCAAACCGCCTCATAGTATAACTTTATATCCGGCAAGGCGAAACCCCCTCTTTCCTTTATATCTGTTAATAATTTAAACTGAATCCTAGGTTTCTTTCCCTGCCAGATATATCTCGAGAGCACTCGTTGCCATTCTTTGAAGATTCGGCTACCTTTAATTATAGGGATGGATTGAAACAAAAACATCAGTCTTGGAAGCACATTCATCTTGATCGTGTTGATCCTTCCCCAGAATGACAAATTCAGCCTTCTCCAAATTTCCAGATCTCTTTTTATTTCCCTCCACGCCGGTTCATAATTGTTTTTAAATAAGTCTATATTCTTAGGTGTTATCCAGATACCTAGATATTTCACTTTTTTAACCACCTCTATTTGCGTTCGCTGTTGAATTGTTTCTGTTGATTTCTGATCCAAGTTTTTACCTATTATTTTTGTTTTACACTTATTTATTTTGAACCCTGCTACCTCTCCAAACTGGTCTAATTCTTTTAGTATTTCTCCTGTCGCAATTGTTGGTTCTTCTGTCATTATTACTACATCATCTGCGAAGGCTTTGATCTTATATTCGTTCCTTCCAATTTGCACTCCTTTTATTCTTTGGTTCTGTCTTATAGAATTTAATAAAACTTCTAGGGTCATTATAAACAGAAGCGGGGAGAGTGGACAACCCTGTCTTGTTCCTCTTTGTATCTTTATCTCTTCTGTTACTATATTATTGATAATCAACTTCGCTTTCTGATCTGTATATATGGCTTTCACTCCATTAAAGAAGTCATTTCCCACCTCCATATGTTCCATATTTTTCAGCATGAAGTCCCAAATAACATTATCAAATGCCTTCTCGGCATCTACAAACATCATTATAACCTGTTTGTCAATCCTGGCAGATAGGTACTCTAACATGTCGATTATAATTCTTGTGTTGTCTCTCATCTGCCGACCTGGCAGGAATCCCGCTTGGTCCCTATGGATAATTTCTGATAACAACCTTTTCAACCTTTTTGCCAGGATCCCTGCGAATATTTTATAGTCTATATTCAACAGTGAGATTGGTCTATAATTTTTGACCTGGGTTAAATCTGCATCTTGCTTAGGGATGAATGTAATAAATGCCTCTTTCCAGGTCTCAGGAAGTTCTCCTTTCCTTAAAATATTGTCTATAGTTTCTTTTAAAGGTCCCACCAAAATGGGTTTCATCTCTTTATAATAACCTGCAGTGAATCCATCGGGACCCGGGGCTTTTCCCCTCTTTAGGTCTTTAATTACATCTTCTATTTCATCACTTCCAATGGGAGTATTTAATCGTTGTCTATCCTCCATTGAGATTTTCTGCACTCCTTTGTCCTTCAGAAATCTCTCTATTTTCCTTAAGCTAACTCTCTCTTTTTTGGAATATAAACTTCTGTAATAGTTAAGAAACTCTCTCCTAATCTCCCTATGGTCAGTTTTCTCTTCGTCTCCCACTTTTATTTTGTTTATTGTAGTCTGTTCCTTTCTCTTTTTGATTTGCCATGCAAGCCACTTGCCGGATTTATTTGAAAACTCGAAATTTTTTTGTCTTAATCTTTTAATGTTCCACTCCACTTCTCTATTAATTATTGTGGCAAATTGTGCTTGCAGGATTTTAATTCTTTCTTTTGCTTTTTGACAGTTGGGTTTCTGAGACAATTTTTGTTCATTTATCATTATCTGCTTCAGAATTTCCTCTCTTCCTTTCTCTCTATTCTTATTTTTAATTATGTTCTGCTCGATAAAGTAGCCTCTTATTACTGCCTTACTTGCATCCCACACTACATTGATCTTTGTTCCTTTACCACAATTTTCAGCAAAATATTGCTTTAACTTTTCCTGCGCAGTTTCAACAATTTTTGGTCTTCCAGAAGATAATCCTTTAATCTCCATCTAAAAGTTCTTGGCTCCAGGCTTTTTAATTCTAACTCTATCGGGTTATGGTCTGAAATTACACTTGGTCTTATTTCTATTAGTTTAGTTCTTGGGCATAGTTCGCTTGAGATCCATATCTGATCGATACGTGACATCGACTTATTTGGTTCGGAGTGGAAGGTGAATTGTTTATCTAGTGGGTGTTTCAAACGCCATATATCTATCAGATTACCATTTTCAACCATTGAGAAAAAAGATCTTACTTCCTCCTTCCCTACACCTATCCGCTTCTAGTGAAACCACCCCGTTTAGATCACCTATTAGAACAATTTTTTGATCAGCGTACTCACATATTTTCTCTTCCAACTTTTTAAAAAATTCCGACATATTGTCATTTGGGGCATATACCCCAATAACAACCAAATTTTCTCCTTGCCAGTTAATACGGACCCCTATTATCCTGCCTTCTTCATCTTTAAATATTATTTTGGCTTCAATCTTATTTTTGATATATAATATCACCCCTCTTTTCTTCTCCTTATCCAAGGACAAGAAGTGCATTTGAATGTAGGTAATTTAATTTATGTGTTTCATAAGGCCCGAAAAAGACCCAATATGGAGGCCAAATGGCCAAAATATTGGGAAATATTAGAAAAAGATGGAGACAATTGGAAATTGCAGAGTTTGGAGAAAATGAAGGATAAGGTGCGAGACTGGTTACATTATGCTCAGATTAAAGAAGTTTTTAAAAATGACAAAAAGTTAGGGTTCCAGGTGGAGAAATCGAAGTTAGAAACAGAATTGTTAGAACCAAAGACTAAGGTACTATCCAGAATGTATAACTTGCTGTTAAAATGGAATACACAAGACGAAATGGTTAAATCGGCTATGATAAAATGGGCACAGGACATTGGGCATAACATTATGTTTGAGGACTGGGAAAGGTTGTGGACCACTGGGCTGAACTTCACCGCATGTAATGCTCTGAAGGAAAATGTAATGAAAATGATATATAGATGGTACATGACCCCAGTTAAACTTGCCAAAATATACCATTCGTCTGATAATAAATGTTGGAAATGTAAAGAAAATGAAGGAACATTCTTTCACCTCTGGTGGACATGCCCTAAGGTGAAGGCCTTCTGGGAAATGATATATAATGAGCTGAAAAAGGTATTTAAGTATACCTTCACTAAGAAACCAGAGGCCTTCCTTCTGGGTATTGTCGGCCAGAAGGTGCTAAAGAAGGACCGAACATTCTTTATGTATGCAACAACGGCAGCAAGGATACTCATCACAAAAAACTGGAAAACTCAAGATCTACCCACACTGGAAGAGTGGCAGATGCAGCTGATGGACTATATGCAACTGGCCGAGATGACTGGCAGAATCCGTGATCTGGGAGAAGAGAAGATGGAGGAAGACTGGGAGAAATTCAAGATGTATCTACAAAAACATTGTAATTTGGTTGAATGTTAAGAAGGATGCTAGATTATAAAAAATTGGCCACCACTAAATTAGATTTAAATTTGATGATAAGTGAGACTAAAAGAAAATATAAAATTTTTTTTTAGAAGAAGTGCTAGATTATATTTGAATGAGTGGACATGAGATTGTAAACAAGTTGAAAAAACTTTTAACGATGTAAATGGGAGCGGGAGACGCGAGGGAGTCCAAAGAAGTGATGAAATTATGTTTGTGACAGAAGTAAGATTGTTTATTGTTTGTGCATTTATATTTAAAAACTTTAATAAATATTTATATAAAAAAATATAATTTATGTGTTTCATGTTAATAGTAAAGGAGAAAAGGAAAACCCAGTCTTAAACTCCTGCTGAAATGGCACTTTGCATATATCAAAAATGTTATAATTTCACTTAATAAAAGTTACATTCTAGAAAAAGAATGTAATGGATGAAAGGTGGTTCAAATTTTGCCACTGACCTGGGCTTCATCCATTTGTCTGCCTGCATCCAAAAATTCACAACCAGAATCTGAATTTGACTTCAATTAATTTTAAAAGTATTGTCTTAAAAACTCATTATTTGCAAAATTTTCACATCAGGGCTGTACTGATTTGAATTCAACCGTGGTCTGTCAAATTTATGTTCCCACCACTACGATATGCATTGTCTGCTAATAATGTATTACTTACAACATAGGCTGTTCTCCATGGTCAGAAACTATTTTTTGTCCACTGAAAATTTAAATAGAATGGAAGACGTAACTATAGGTTATTTTAAAATAATTTCAACTTTCTCTAAAGAGTTTCTGTTTACATGGTAATGTAATATAATCCCTTCAGCAGAATTTCCTACAGCTGTCAACTTTTATCATAACAATACAGCTATAAGCTTAAAGACTTCTTTTCTTATGCCTATTTTTAATTCTCTGGGAGCCAAGTGAAACTCTTTTCTTATAAAATAAATTGTTCAACTACATAACTGTAGGCAGGTAAAATATGCACCAGCAAACTCCATCCATCATGAGATTAGCTGTTCAATTCTCAGAAAGGTGGTTGGCCGTGAACTTTTCGCGCCCATGGGGACTGAATGTCTCACCAAAATAGATTTTCATTCTGTTACAATTAGAGCTATGTGGCAAAAGGATAATGTAATGCTGTTTATTTCACACAACCTTAACAATTCCAAAAATAGTCCTGAGAAATGAATGCAGTGTTCCTCTTTGTGTGTAGGCTGGATAAGTTCCCTGAAGGATGTAATGTCAAGCATACTTTAGGGAGCTTAAACTAATGGTGAAACCTTTTCAGGGGAAGGAGACCCTTAAGTAAGCCCTGTTCCATAAAGTGTGAATGTTCCAGTGGACTCAGCTGAAAATGCCGCACTTCATTACACTTCTAATCTATCCCAGTGGCTCTGTACAAAGCTATCAATACAAATTTAAGCCTGAAACATCTTACTCTGCCTATCATCTTACTCTGTAGTGTATGATTCTCAGGGTGGTTTTATGATAGCAGCAGCAATCTCTCTCACAGACATCTTATCCCACAGGGATGGCTTCCACCCAGGTGAGGGAACTGGGCAAGCATCAGCAGAGGGCTCAAGATGGATTCCATAAGCATCTTGCATGTTGCAACTGAACAGTGCACCAAGCCAGCTGTCCGATGCTTTTCAAACTCAAGGGGAAACAGGGAGGAGACACTTGGTCTAGCAGTTGTCTGGTGTGTTCTCTGATCACTTTCTGATAGGATAAACATTACCACCTGCTATTAGGGAATTATTAAGCCCTGTTCACCATTCATATCTAACAAAAATAAGTTGTGGGCCACTGGACTGACTGCAGCAGATGAAAAAGAGGCAGTGAAAACCCAATTTTGTCATTATTTCTTGCCTTTCTCGAGAGGTCCAGTGAAGCTTCTATCAGAAAACTCTAGTGCTCCATTAAATTAGATGACTGTTTCCAGAATTCTTTAAACATATGCTGACAATTTTTTTAAAAAAATAGGACTGCAATAATCTAAATCTATCATACTCACATAAAAACAATTGTCTGTCTCCCTTTCATGTAAAAACAACAACAACAGAAAACTTAATCCATTGTATTGTATCATCCAAATCAATGTGTGGTTTATAGATTGTGATCAAACCATCTTTCTGAATCACTTGCTCACAACTTTTTGTTTAGTTGCTTAACTAGAGATAGCATAATGCTTGCATACAAGTTTGCCCTGAAAAATAATGTAGAGTAACTTGTGGGTGTTAATGTTAGAAAGCTAACTTTATACTCTCTCATCCTCAACTAGTTTGCTCTTTAAGAAAACTGTGAAGAGACATCATGAAGGTCAAGATCTTTCAAGCTGTGTGTTACAAGACGTAGACCTCAAAAACTGCCAAAAGAAACATTCCCTTCTTGTGGGAGAGAAGGGCAGCTATTCTAGCAGTGACGCAGAGCATTGTCTAAGTATGCCACTTAAGAAGCAGACGGCACTTTAAAATATAGATTGTTCTTTGAAAGGACCTGATGAATGAGACCCATTTAAAATTATGACTCATGGCAGAGCTTTGTACCATGGATCCGTTGGATCAGGTAACAAAGCCTGAATAATTTGTAAGGTTTGGATACACATATCGCTTGATCATGAATGAATGACTAAGCTGAGATATTGCAAATATGCCAGGAGGGGCATGTAAGAACAGCTATGGGCGTACTGCACATGCTATAGAGGCCAGCTCCATTCAGTAAGAGCTCCATAAATAGACCATCTTGCTGATGCATCAAGACCATCAACACATTCTAGTTCCTCAAAGTTACTCAGCAGTTGGACAGAGTCCATAGTATAATGTCAACATCTTTCTTTACTCTGATTTCTGGTTATTTCTAGAATGTTTTCTTCTTTAAATCTTATTTGGTTGGCTCTGTGGTGTGTTTTCTTCTTACTCTTAGAGTCATACTGAGTACTAATGGATGGGAAAGGCAAGAAATGTAACTTCGTTCAGCTCATACGACCAGAGCAGATGAAGCAGGGTCCCACAATGCTCAATATTGAGATGGATTTTTTAAAGTTGCTCATAAAGGACCTGCAGATGAACGAGGAAGAATCAGGACCAAGGAAGGAGAGTACTTCTTCATATAGTGCATAGTTACATCAAGGACCTGGTTACTACTAAATGTACTAATTACTAGGAAGCTGATGACTTTAAAAGAGGTTTAGACAAATCCACATATATAAGGCAATCAAAGCCCACTAGTCATTATGGCTGCATACGTACTGCAGGTGGCATGACTTTTTAATGCAAATTTTTGGAGAACACTAGTGGGGAGAGTGGTGTTGCGCTCAGGTCTTGCTTGTGGGCATTTGGTTGGCCAAAGTATGAAAAGGATGGCCCTGTTCTAGCAGTGTTATTCTAGTATAATGAAGAAAGAGCAGAAGGGTGGTAACTTAATGAACCCAATAAAATAACCATCTCTGGGTTATGGTTGATGGCTACTTTTTAAGCAAAATGAAAAGTAACAATGCTCTAGCCATTCCTTCATACCATGAGTAGGGAAACAGTTGTCCTACAGATGCTACCATCATTCCTGTCCATTGGCTCTGCTGACTGGGATGATGAGAATTGTAATCCAAAAGAATTCAGAAGGCCACAGGTTCTCCACTATTGCCAGGAAGTGCAATGGCCTCAATCTCATTTTCTCATTTTCTCACTCTGTTACTGTTACAACTTTTAAGAGGAAAATTAAGAGCACCATCAGGAAGAACAGGAAAGACATTTTACATGCTGACAGATGCCCTATGATGCTTCCCAAGCATTTCCTAAATTTGGCAAAATCTGCCCTGCTCTTGAACTGTTTTGAGCAAGAACAGTTTTCGAGCATATGTAGGAGGTTAAAGGTATAGGCAGGAAGAGATAAATTAGTATACCAGTGAGTCCATTAGCCTATGAATTAGTCTGTGAATGATGAGAATTGCCCTGCATTCCCCTATACAGATCAGTTCTGCCGTTATAAAGAATTGGATACAATATAGGAATTTCAGGATCACAAAACGATTAGCCATTGTGCAATATTCCGTTGCAAGTGACCTTTCAGTAAAAATGGGTATAATAAATTTAACCTTTCCATATAATAGATGTAATAATAGTTTTGCCACGAAGGGGAATAGTTGTTAAGCCTCTTTTAAAAACAAATGAGTCTAACTAGATGCATGCTTCCATACAAGAATTGTACAGTGAGCGTAGCACAGTCTCCAAAGAATTGATAAAATAGCAAAACTAACCAGAAGTAATATTCATGAAAAGAGGCAACCGAGGAAAGGGAGAGGTATTTGTTTCGCTTGCCACTCATGATGCAATATCCAACAGGTGCTCTTGATCTCTCTCGCCCTGACCTAGCCACTGTGATCCATGCGACGGTCACCTCCAGACTGGATTATTGTAACTCGCTCTACGTGGGGCTGCCCTTAAGACTGACCCAGAAACTCCAGCGGGTGCAGAATGCCGCGGCGAGACTCCTTATGGGGTCTTCGCTGCGAGATCACATTCAACCGGTACTATACCAGCTGCACTGGCTCCCGGTGGAGTACAGGATCAGGTTTAAGGTGCTGGTTTTAACCTTTAAAGCCCTATACGGCCTAGGACCCTCGTACCTACGGGACCGCCTCTCCTGGTATGCCCCACAGAGAAACCTACGGTCTGCAAATAATAACATCCTCAAGGTCCCAGGCCTCAGAGAGGTTAGGCTGGCCTCAACTAGAGCCAGGGCCTTCTCGGCTGCGGCTCCAATCTGGTGGAACGCTCTGTCACAAGAGACTAGGGCCCTGCGGGACCTGACATCCTTCCGCAGGGCCTGCAAGACAGAGTTGTTCCACCAGGCCTTTGGTCAGGGCGCAGCCTGACTCCCTCCTCTGGCAACCTGCTTAGAATCTTGCTTAATTAGTTGCCATTAATTTGATTTTAATTGATTTTTATAATGTAATATTTTTAGAATGTGTGAATATTTGATTGTTTGATTGTTGATTGTTGTTAGCCGCCCTGAGCCCGGCTTCGGCTGGGGAGGGCGGGATATAAATAAAATTTATTATTATTATTATTATTATTGAATCAGGATATGTGCAAAGGCACATTTCACAGGGCAAATGTGCTAGCACTGCATTTCCCAGGTCTAAAACCCTGTGCTGTGAATGTCTGAATGCAATGGCTCCACGATATCAGCATTGGCTTGAAGTACAGCATAAAAACTGTATATACCAAATGGGGAAACAGGCATTTCCTGTACAAGAATGTTGATCGTGGAGGGTTTGGCAGCCACTCTTATTTTGAAAAATCCCTTTTATTTCCCCCTGGTCATTGGGCAGTGCTAAAGAGAACACCCTGTCAACACAAGGATTTCTCTTTGCATGACAGAATGTTTTCCCCTAGGCCCACTCCTAAATCTGTTTTGGGGTTCTCCTGTTTTCCAGAGCAGATTCAGGGGCTCACAAGATGCAGATGGGGGAAAGACAAAATTATATTGCACCAGCATTCCTCCTTGCACTTGTGTAACTATTTTGTTGAACCCAACCTCTAATGTCACAGAACAGTGATCGGTGTAACCCTTCATCAGACAGAAGGTGAACCAAAGGAGGCAGGGGAGGGTTAAGAATAAATCTGCCTTGGCGCTGAAGCCAGACTTCATTTTTGCTGGGTCTATTATTCAGAGGGGATGTGGCTGTGGGAGATTGCCATGAATTAACCGCTGTACCACCAACGGGCCAGCACAGCTCACAAAGCTGACTTTGCGTCCTGCAATCCCTCCTTTCCTCCCACCTACCCATAGCTAGAAGAAGGGATCCTGTGCTAAAGGCATGGCTAGAATATTTTAGCTACGATTCCAGCATTGCAGGGGGTTGGACTAGATGACCCTTGGGGTCCTTTCCCACTCTGCAATTCTATGGTTCTATGTGGCAGGACCTAGAAGATAAAAATTCCATGATATTTTGAAAGAAACAACAGTTGTTTCCTTACATTAAAAACAACAACAATGCCTTTAAATTAACGTAGAGATGACAAGACAAGTATTTTTCAGTTTTCAGTGAAGCAAAGTGCGTAGGCCAGGTCAGCCTGGTTGCACTGTTGTCTAAATAGAGAAAATATCTGTACCCACCACCATTCTGAGGCAAGATTGTTGGGAAAGGTCTAAATTCAGAAAGCAGAAGGTATCCCATGACTCACAATGTAGTTTGTAGATGTGACTATTAAATGCTAGGGGAAGGCATCACTGGCAAAACTAATTATAGCAAAAGCATTGCCTGGGAACCTTACAAAAAATGTTTTGTCATTACAACAGCTCCACACTGGTGTGATTGAATCACAAGAGCAATTTCCAGAAACTACAAAAGAAAGGAAGATTAAAAAGAAAAAAAATCAAGGGTGAGCTACTTGATTTTAAATATACAATTAATTATGTTTGTTAGGGCCAAACACATGTAATTGTAGCCCACTGGCTATTTTATTATAGGAAAAGCCATGTTTGGAGGGGCAACCAGAATTGAAGAAGAAGGAAGGATGTGTTGGTGAATCCTTTTTCTATTATCCTTTCCCTCTTCCCTACCCAGTATGTAATTGGTGATGTTCTTTCCCCCAATTTGCATTGTGTTTCCTTTGCATTGAAATGAATGTCATGGAATAACATAATGTTGATGTAAAGTAATTAATTGCATAACTTTTCACCATAGTGGGCAACAAGACAAATGGGATAGCTTTTGCTGGAAGTTGAACTGCAGCAGAATGGAAACAGCACTACACGTGACAAATATGGGGTGGAATGGAAATGGAGGCCTTCTTACTAAGGCTGTGTAAGAGGGCCCCATAGATCCAATTCAGGGCACTATCTGGTGATTCATAATGACCCCAACCTGACCAGGATCCAGACCCCAAACCAAATCAGGGTCGTTGCATAGTGTTTAATTAAGGATTTAAAACTTGCTTAAACGTATGGTCATTGGAGGAGGGGAGAACCCCAACTCCTCAACTCTCCTCACTGCCTGACCAAACCCCTTTGGACAGCCCTAAATTGCTCTGGGTGGACCTGATCTACCCAGGTCTGCCTCAACCTACTTCAGCCAAATCCTGAGTAGACCCAAATTGGCCCAATTTGGTTTGGGATTTGGGTAGAGCAGTTGCACAGCCCTATTTCTTACATCCCTAGTCTTCTCAGGCTTATGTGCTAGACTGGGGAATCTCCAGGGAAGTTTACGTGTGTTGGCCATTTGAGACCTGGAGCCATGATGGTCCTCAAAGAGAGAATATTTAATGTGGGACCCCCCCCCCCAAATCTGGCAATAGAACAGGACACTCAGAGTTGTTATGCTCAAGATTCTATAAAACCTATAGCTTAGTCTGAAAATGATGCAACATGGAATTAATGTTACTGTTTCTTTTGAAAGACTTCCCTATGTGATTTATTAGATAGTAGCCCCAATTTATCCAACTCTTAAATGGAGTAAGGCTTGAAAAACAAGGGTTCTAAGTTGAACAGAAAAAAATGTTTTATTTTTCTCCCTGACCACTGTAGGTAAAACACTTTGGAAATTGTTGAATAAGCAAGCATTCAAAGCATATCATAAAACTAGAAACTCTTATCATAATACTGATACCTGGCAATCAGCAGGTTAGAATAGTAGCAGTATCCTATTGGCCAAGACAGCATCAACTGCAGAATTTTGCTTGTGATGCAGAAGATTTCAAGAGCAGTACTGGCTCGGGGGAACAAGAATGTATGTCTATGTGTGAATGCTGGTAAAGGACAAACCATAATCTACTGATCAGGAACATATTCATCCCTGGGATATGATTCAATATTAAGGCCTCTATGATATTAAAATCTAGCCTTGACTTCAGTAAATTTCTATTGCTAAGTATATGAGTAATCCCATCTGACTCACTGATATTCATGCGTTAAAAAAATATTAAGCACAGCACATGATTAACATTCTTGTTTTTTTGGTGGACTGAGTTTGGAAAGGTTAACATCTTAAAAGCTATTTTCCAAAACTAAATCCTGAAATTTTCCTTAAAGTGCTGAAATTACTCTAGATCATTCCAAAAGTGAAATACTGCACTTTAGACAGCAACTTAAATATAATCACAGTTTATCACTTGAGACTCAAATGAGGCATGACATTAATTCACAGTCTGATCTTTTAGTCCCATCTCTTTAATGATCTTATTAGCTACTGTGTGCTTTAAGTACATTTGCATAACTAGCAATTGTCTGAGATTTTAGCAAAATACAGACTTCCTTGAAGTCTGCATGCCATCTCTTAGACACGTATTTTTAGATGTTAATTCCAAATACTTTGGGCATTGTGGCAGGTACATTCTATTATGGTATGTGACTGACTCTAGAAATCCCATGAATAAAGTTACAGCCAGATACCAGGGGTGGGGGTGGCAGCTGCAATAACATTACTTTTTTCATGACTATCATTTCATTCACCAGTAGTTTAGGCAAATTCATCTACCTTCCAGTTTCAAATGATAGATTAGAATTCAGTTGTAGAGATCTCTACAGTGAGTGTCTCCAAAATATATTACACACTAATTTGATCTGTGACAACATCTGACAAGGCAGGAGCCTCGCAAACATCCTTTGGGATGAAGGATGGGATAAAAATTTAATAAATACACAAGCATCTCAGTGATTGCACATGGTAATGTTACCTTCTGGATACCTGTACCAAATGTCTATCAGTTATGCACCTTATATTTCTTTTACATAGGATCTCTGCGTATAGGATGGTACTGTATATAAATTCAATAAATAATAAAAAATAAAAATAATTCCTCACATTAATTGTTCAGCCAGAGGCCACATGCTGGTCAATTTATACAGCTAAACAAGACACAGCATGGTTAGTATTTAAATGGGAGGATGTTTGGAAACCCTATGTAAGCTGCTCTGAGATTTTTAACGAAGGACCAAGAAATATTACGAATGTAATATTTGTTTCATGCTTACCATAGCATAAGCTGATGGAAAAAGCTGATGGTAAACATATGGAATTGCAGAATGTAGGCAGGGGATTACAAGTCTGAATATTCCCCACCTAATATAAAACATCCTGCACAGAGTAAATTAATAGCTAAGGACAGGGTTGGCTAAAATTCGTAAGTAAATAATTTCTGACATAGCAGAGATTCAATCATGCAATCCCTGATTTGCATTCTGAAATGGCACTATTCCATGGGAGTTGTCCCGCATGCTTTACGCTGTGCCAAAATCTGTTCTCTAATTTCTCAAAAGTCTTCTTTCTCTGGAAAAGGGGCTTTGCTTTTTCAGGCTTCAGAAAGGTGGTGTGTGTTTGGCTGAACTTACCGTGTGTGTGTGTGTGTGTGTGTGTGTGTGTGTGTGTGTGTGTCCCATTAAATACCTGTGTAGCACTCTAGAGTTTCTCCAGTTGTCTGCACTTCTTGATCTGAAAAGCCCACAAAGGAGGTTACTACCTAACATCTTCCCTGGGCTTTAATTGAAGCATGAGAAGTTGAGATAGCTGGATACCAAGTGCTTGCGGCAGTACAATCATTGAGTTTGTTTTTAAGGGAACTGCTTCCTTTTACCTTTTAAAAAAGAAACCTATCTGTACTGATTTCTTTAAATGCAAAAGGCCACAACCTTCAGGTTAAAAAAAGGAGCAACTTTTTTTTTGTACACCCAGCTGCCAGGTGCCCAGTAGGTAATCTCCATTTTTTTTGTACTTACGGCCAAGGATGTAATGGGGTTTTCAGGAAGCATGGGCTCTTGGGAGGGTTGCAGAGTGCAGACCACTAGAGAATAGACTTGCAGTGATAGGAAGGACACTCACAAAACCTTTCAGCTACCTTGAAAATAAGCAGATCAAAAGCCCTGCAGCCCACCCCTGACAATTTCACTGAAATTTTCTCTCCCCTTGGATTATTTTTAATGCAATTCCTTTTCTATTTACTTGACAATGGTTTTTTTTTTAAACCCCCACAGAAGAATCTTTTAGCACAGCACTATACAAAAGCACAAACAGCATTCCTCCCTCACAGGCTTTCCCTCACACTCAAAGTGATACACATCTTTGGGGTGAACCCTCAAGGCTACTTATGTGCACAGCAAAAGAAACCATGGCTTGTTACATCTACAGTTTTCAATGATGTCAGGAATGCCTAATATCTGAAAGACACCATCCATGGCATTAATTGGGGATTTCCTATCTATCTCTTCTTCTAAAAAGGTCTCATATTTCACCATGCAGGATGACACTCCAGGGTAACATTTCAGAGGGAGGGGAGATAAAGAGGAAAAGCTTTAGGCAGCATGTATGGCATGACAGCATGGTCCTTTTAGGATGAAAAGAATGGGACGGTTGGTTCTAACCACCTGCAGGCATGACTACAGAAATGACTTGTGCTGTTAGTTAAGGATAAAACAAAACAGTTCCTACCCCTCAAAGTAAAAAGCATGTACTGAATCTGACTCCAGAGATGGTGCAGTAAGATAAGAAAAGCCAAAACTGAGAGGCAGAATGCTAATCCCTGTGAGGAAATAAGAAGAATACTTCACTAATGTCATCAGAGAAAATTGCTCATTTGGTGAAGCTTGGTGAAGAAGAAGACATTCCATTTTCTGTCCCCCGCCCCCAGTTGTCTGTGTGTGTTTCTTTTTTTTAAAAAAGGGTGGTTATCACGAGAACACCCAGGGTAGGTTCAAAATTCGCATAAACTCAACTTTGTGCTAGATTGGTCCTCATAAGAAGCACATGCACCAGTAAAATATGAGGCAGGCATAATTCACAACTAATGCACTTGCTAGAAACTTTCCTCCTATGGTGCCTGAACTACCCCTTTGAGAGGAAAGCTGGGAGAGTTTGTTTAATTAACAATTAAACAAAATAATACAGGGCATCATAAACATGTATTATTCTACACCAGCTTAATCATCATGGCTTCCCCCAAAGCATCCTGGGAATTACAGTCTGGTGAAGGTTGGGAGAATTCCCTGCTCCTTTGAACTACAGATCTCAAGGCAGGTCCAGCATCAGCTTTGGACAGCTGCTGCTGGGGCCCCCGGAGCCCTGGCAGACCCACTATTGCGTTGAGGCTAATATTGGGCTCCATACACAACTGAACTACCATTACTGACACTGTATCTAGGCATTTTGAGAAATTAAAATGGTAGCTCAGACACAGCTGCCTGGCAGTGACTGCATCCACAGGAGTGAGCCCAGCAGAGGACTCACCGAACTTTGGAACCAAGCCTATCTCATGCCTGCTTGAAGAGAAGGAATAGCAATCAAATCAGTTTATACCTGTGGCATAGCTGTGTCTTCTGTTACTGCTGTGACACTTCCCTTCTATCATTTCCTGGCCCCACCTTGTATTCTTTCTCCCAAACAGCCCCATGGTCATGCCAGGTCTTCTCCCATATTCTCTTTAGGTAAGTTTTTCTTTCGTTTAGTGTTAAAGCTGAGCAGTGCTGTTGCTCCTGACTGCCTGTTCTTATTCCTTCCCCTATTCCTTTACACATTCCTATTGTTATCGCTCTTTAAAAAACAGTTGTTTAAAGGCATCCATCTGTCAGGAGCTGCCATGGCTAGAACCAGGAGCCTTCAGTTCTGGTATGTCCATCCCATACGTTGTTCTATCAGAGCTGCAGCTTGGAGCATCATTCTGGCAGTGCCTCAAAGTGTGGACAATTTAGCAGCACCCAATCATTGCTGCTCTGCTTTAAGTGGGAAGTGAAATAGCAATCCGGCTTCTAACACCCTGTAGCTAAGTGGGTTAAATACTCTCTCCCGCTTTAC
Organism: Podarcis erhardii; assembly: GCF_964252035.2. NCBI lineage: Eukaryota > Metazoa > Chordata > Lepidosauria > Squamata > Lacertidae > Podarcis > Podarcis erhardii. The sequence goes on from NC_138499.1 coordinate 35,585,298, forward strand.
TTCATGAACCCCTTGCCTGCTGCAGTTTGGAGGGGCAGGGGAAGAAGATAAAAGGCTATAAAGGCAAAACTATCTGGAAAGGAAAGGGTTGAAATGTTATCAATTCCTAGATAAGTCTAGCCATAGAGAATGCAATGAGTAGAGTCTAGAAAATATGTATACAGCCCATGACCAGTCAGAATAGCAGAGGGATAGGGGAGATTGTACAAGTATGACACTGAATTAAAAACAGCAGAATCTTCTGAGAAAAGGGAGTTGGGGGAGAAATTGTTTATTTCATGACCACAGGACGATATCCTGCAAAAGATGAGTTAAAGTGTGACTATTCCCCAGAATATACCCAGTGCATAGGCACGTTTTTAGGCTCTGCGCTGAACCCACCCACTCAAGTTGGTCATTGGTCATACTGGACAGGAAGGAGAATAAAAACCTTCCTGTTTGAGCTGGCTCTGCCATGTTTTTGGGTGGTCCTCAGCTCTAAACACCTGACTCAACTCCTGGTTCTCAGCTCCTGGCTCACCTCTGACAGCTGCTTACACAGCTCAGTCATAACACAATCCACAACACACAAATGCATGGGATTCAGAGAAAGGAATATTATGTACTTTTCTGTAATGTGTTTATAATGGATAAAATGACAAAAGGTATTCTGAAATGCTCATGTTAAAAGTTAGTGGATATTTTAAAACTGTAGGTTTCAAGACATTCACACATGCAAGGTTGAGTTCATATACATTAGGCATACTGTTTGTGTGTGGTGCATTCATACCATTTTCTTGAGCCTTTCATTGAAGAACATGATAGATTTTCACAAGCAAATTTGAGGGGGTGGGGGAGATCTTAACACAACAATGGATGAAATCTTGATTTTGTAGCATAATTTCCAATTATTTTAATATACAAGGATTTCAATACATCATAAGTGTAAAAGATATCAGACATCAACCCTGCAATTTTACTGAAATTTTACTGAAACAGTGGTGATTTACAGGGCAATCCTATTAAAGTCTATCAGGTGCAAGCCATGCTGAGTTCAATGTGACTTACTCCCAGGTAGGCATGTATATAGGATTGCAGCCTCTATGGAAGTAACTTTATTGTATTGTTCTGCACTGTGTTCTGACCATAGCACAGACACAATAGGAAAAATACACGGGAGAAGTTATTGACGATGCAAAATTAATTTTAAACACGCCATGCTTTTCATGACAGTGATAAAAAAGATACCTGATGTGGTTGCAGATCAAACAGTGTACATACAGAAGAGGTTAAGCTATGACAATATATTCCAGATGTGTGATTGATGTGGTTGTAATTAGAAGCAAATGCTGTATATTCAGCAGCTGCAAAATTACATTATCAGCCTGATGTGTACACAGAGGGACAAAGACCAACAGAGTTGTCTGTTGCTATTTTGGAATTTGCATGCATGAAATTCTGGTCAATTAAATGCTTTCAGTTCTTAATTGACCTTGTACATGACCAACTAAGAACTGTTTCCAAAACTAGTTTTTGTTGACATGAGGTTGTGTGCAGTGCACCCCATGTCTTATCCCAAACTGCTTTTGAAATTCTTCTGCATTTTCAAACTTATTTTCTGTGCAGCATTTTCCCCCCTTTTACAGGGAGAGGGCTGGCTGAGACGTTGATGTTAAAGAAATCCAAGTCCAGAGCCCTGTTGAGCACATAGAACTACTTGCACATTCTTTGGATTGCAGTCATGTATCTTAATATCCACGTGCTAACATCTCTTCCAAGGTCACTTTCGAGTAATTATATGCACACCTGTTTCAAGTTGGCTGCAACTAGCAGGGCCAGTTTCAGGGTGCAGCACCATCGGGCATCTGCCAAGGCCAACAACCCAGCGGGAGGCACATTGCTGAGCCAAAGGCCTTTGGCCTTGCTCCTTCTTGCTGCTGCTTGCTCACATGTCCTCTACAAGTATGCAAGCAGTGACAAGAACCGAGAGTAGCAGCCTCCGTTGGGTTTGCTCTTAACTTCTGGGCAGCTTAGGCCCATAGGGAGGGCACACACATGGGCAGTCATGATAGCAGCAAGAAGGCAAACACAGGATAGATACTGCCAAGAGCCTCCCAAAATCTGGAGCAGATTGTTAGACAGGTGTTTGGTGGGTGTTTATATTTATGTTTCTGTGATGTGAATCACCTTGTGAGAGCAAAATTCAGAAGAAAATTACAACTTGTCTGCTGAAGGTGTATCTTGGGGGAGGAAACTAACATGCATCAAACCATTCCATTGTGACTGATTAGGTCAGGGGCAGGCAACCAGGTGTCTTCCAGACATCATTGGACTCTAACTCTCATCAGCTCCATCCAGCATTGGGAGTTGTCCAACAATATTGGAAGGACACTGTGTTGGCTACCACTAAACCAGGTCTCAAAGCCAGTACACAGTGCACAAAATAAACATTGTATTCTGAGTCATTTCCACTCTCCCCCCACCGAATATAGGATGCACTAATTTACAATACTACTTGTGCCTAACTGTGGGTTTCATTTAGCAAAGTGATTTATTGAGAAATCTACTTTCCTACGAATTCCCCCATCTCCTGCGTATTATGTTGCATGTAAAATCCTAATGCAACATTTTCTGAGACTATATACTAACCTGTGAAGTATCAGTGGGTGTGTTAGCTTCCTTACTACTTGCAGCAGAACTTCCATTTGCCATAGCTAGTTCTGGAGCTTCTGCCTTCTTCACATTCACCTCTGCGGGAACTGAAGGCCCTACCTGCCTAATTTCAGTCACTGGGACTGCATTTGAATTGGTTGTTTGCCGTGGCTGAGTTTTATACCAGCTAGGATAAAACAAGGGATCAGTTGGCTCTCCACTTGATTGTGGTTCAGCTTCTATTAGTTCTCCGGACTGTTGGGTAGTTGTCAGCACAACGCCACCCTTAGCAAGGCAGATTTAAAGAAAATAAAGTTAAAATAAAGAACAGAACTTTACATAATCTCTCTTTCACTCACTCACTCACTCACTCACTCACTCACTCACTCACTCAGAAATGGGTGCTGCTTGCCTCATCAAGCTTTCCTCAGAATGGCATTAAAATAAGTCTTTCGATTTGTTGCATTTGTGATTAAATTTTAGGCTTGCCAGTTGCAGTCAAGCAACCCTTTCTAATTTCATCCCCATAAAAAGTGGTAACGTGAGCAACAAGTGATGCCATTCCTTTCCATATGAAACTATATTTGAACGTACTTCCGATGACCTGATTAAGTGGTTGCATTCATCCAGTACTTGAATTGTGGAGGGAAAGCTTGGGGCAGGACTCTTAATAAAACCCACAACCCCCCTCTCCCTGACTTCTCCCGACTATAGTGAAATCATGCCCCCATAGTCTTCTAAATACAGGAGCTGTCAGCAAAGGTAATGGGGCCTGACTCTTTCAGCCCTCTGTAATTTGAGCACTTAGCTAATTGCACCCACATCACACTGTCAGGAGTATGCCAACAATCGTCTTGATTTGTGCTGATAGCTTTATAAAACTGAAAACCACAGAACCATATCTGTGCAGAAATAACTATGTGGAATGCCCAGAAGAAGGTGATCGTATAGGTATGTACGTGGGATATCTGGAGATGTCTTTCTATGACTTGCAATCTTAAGGTTGCATGGCTATACATTAGGTTTGTGTTAGGATTGGTCATCCTATATATTCTATATGTCCTATATAAGACATTAATGCGTATTGCAAAACATATTCAGGTAGGTGCAATTTTCATTCATTTAAATTGCATATTTGCTGCCAATACTAGTTTCAAGAGTTTGTTCTGCTGCACCAGCCTTCTCCAACCTGGTGCCCTTTAAATGTTTTGGACTTCAACTCCCAGCATCCTTGACCATCGGCCATGCAGGCTGGGGCTGATGGAAATTGTAATCCAGAACATCTGGATGAACATCTGGAGGGCACCATGTTGGGGAAGGAAGTGCTACACATATAGTTTAAAGAGCACTAATCTCCATCGCTTCTAAATCTGACTAAATTGCATTTGCTTATTTGTAGGGGCACATGGGGAGGGGGTCAGAACCCTTTTCCACCTGCCACATCCCCGCCCCCAACAGTTCCTCCTAGCTATGCTTGCTTTCAGCATCAGAACTGGCAGGGGGAAAGTGGGCCATATTATTATTATTATTATTATTATTATTATTATTATTATTGGCTTTACTATTGCTTTTCATTTATTTATGACAATTGATATTTAGTCTGCAACTAAGAAACTACAGGTTGCACTCAATGGCAGCTCTGTGCTAGGAGAAAGCAATTCCGCTTACACAAGGTGAAGCATCCAATCTTTGCTGATTCCCTCCCCACAACCTACTGCACACCTCTGTGCCATATCACATTCTGTTCCTGGCGTCCCTCGGGACTCAGGAACAGATTTTCATGGGGCACGGGAGATTGCAATGAATGGGGCAGATTGGCAAAAACTGAGTGCTAGAGGAAGTTCTTTCTACTAGTGAAAACCACAAAGCCACCATTGGAAACATCCCAACGACTTCTTCACACTTTGATCAGTAGCAGGCTGGGACTAGAATAGGGAGAAAACATCTAACACACAGTAGATAGGACAATAACTCCTCCAAATAGTTACCTGATTAACAGGAGGGGCAGCAGTAACTGATGGTGGAGGTGTTAATGATGGTGCTGCATTAGTCTGAGAGACAGCGAGTGTATCCTTTGGCATCTCAGTGGCCTGCTGAGGTTGCTGAGATACCTGCTCAGATGCTTCTTCCTCACTAGAGGATTCTGTTTGGACTTCATCCAATTCTTCCGCTTCAGCCACATCTTCCTCCTCATTGTCCTCCTCCTCCTCTAATGTAGCACAAAGAGGATGTAACAATGGGTGGTAGTCTGGACTTGTTACATGATTTATTTTCTGTATCATGGCATCAGTGCAAATAGCATAAGGTCTGATATAAAAGATACCCTTCATGAACTATCTGTGACACTGGTACAACTCCTGTTTGATACGGGACCTGGGAAGAACAGCTAACATCCTAACAGCAGCAGCTCTCAAGCAAACTATGATTATGAAGCCTGGTTGAAAGCTTGATTCCAAATTGTGGTTTGTTTACAGAAAAACAATCCATGAACAATGGTTTGGCCACCACAGTAAACCAAGGTTCCCAGTCTGTTGGTTGCAGTAGGGGAGGAGTGCAGTCAGAGCAGTGTTGTACTATCACATTGCTCATTCATTGTATATTTTCTGGCTTAACTCATCATCCAAACACAGATATAGCATTCAACTTCATATTTCTGGTAATCATCCCAGTAAAAGCGCAAAAGCTGCTGAATGTTTAATTCAAGATCACAGTTTATAAAGAACTACCTAAGGAAATGTATGATGCTAGAAACATTTCAAGATGAGAACAACGAAGCTATGGATTCCAGGGATGTAAGAAGGCAGTGTTAACCATCTTGGCATTTTACCATCTTGGTGTTTTACCATCTTGGCGTTTGTCGCATGCAAGGCTGCTTCCATTCTGCTGTACCAAATACTACATTATGCATCTCAATGTCCACCTTGGCAAAGTTACATAACATACGCACTATATGTAATTAATAGCATAAATTGCTTCAACATTCTATTATTCCACCCCATTCATCTTGATGCAAAGGAAACACAATACAAATGGGGAGGGGGACAGGACATAATCAATTATGTATCATTGGCAGACTGAAAGCAACAACAACAGCAAATATTGATTGAAGTGGCAAGAGGTGTATAATAGGATCTTCCAGCCTTCGGTATACAAACGCATACCATAAGTACTGGTATATTTCCTTGGCAACAGTCATGGAAACACACATTAATTTTTCTTGCATTTACACAATTACCTTGGTGAGTTACTATTACTGGCAGAATAACACTGTGGACAATTAAGTCCTTCTGGCATGTGAACGTACATACCAGTAAGCCCCCATTCTCTTGTCACGTTATATGAGCACTGGTATTCAAGGAAATGTTCTCCCGTGCATCACTATTTGGTAAGCTGTGGTTCTGTCTAGTCATATAAACAGGCCAGAGAGAGGTTAATAACATTAGTGGCAGAGAGGATGTTTGACTCTCAAAAAAAAAATGGTTATGTACATCACGAAGGACCAAAGCCCCAGATTCTATTAAAGAAAAATTATATTTTCAGTATGCTGTGTTAGTCTCCATGAGAGTTTACTTTCGATTATGAGGCATGGAAAATGGCCTTGTTACATTTGTGAAATGTCAAACAGGCCTCACTGCCATATTCCTGACAGCATGTCCTCACAAAAATTGTGCACCTTCATGCTTAAAAACAAAGCAAATGGGTTCAAAGAAAAGAAAAGAAAGCACATACCTCTGTAAAAGTCAATTTCTCTTATTATCTTTTCTTCTCTGTTGAGATTGACAGTGAATTGGCTCATAATTTCATAGCCATTCTCTATTTTTTCCATCTGAAATGCTCTAGAAGCTTCAGTAATTCTAAAACAGAAATATTGTGTCATTTGCATTAGAGATTGCAAACGAACATTTTTAAAATTGGTGTCTTGTGATATTTGTGAAAAATACACAGATTTGTTCAAAAGGGAAGAACTTACTTTTGTAGCAATGCTTTGGCATTCTGTGAAAAACAAGATAAAACCAATGGAATGAGTTACTTCTTAATTTTTTCTTACTTTAAGATACATTTTTTATTATATCTTTATTTATTAATTGCCTTAGGCCAAAACGGCCTCAAGGCGAATATAACAAGGAAAAATAAAGGAATTTGAAATGCAATCTGAATTTCATAGGAAACAAACGGTGAGGATCAATAGCTTAAAACTGCCATGCACTAAATTCGCAAAATCTTTTAAAAGCTGCCACTAAACCACCCCCTCCCATCTTCAACATGACCACCAAAGAGCAACAGAGTTGTACCATACACATTACAAGTTCATTTTTATAGGGAGTTCTAGAATGTATGCTTAACAAATGCAGGAGTCGGACTTTTCACCATGATTAGGAATTTCACATGGGCCTTGACAAAAGATGAGTTTCCCACCCCCCATGTTTTGACCCATAAGGCACATCTTTACAACTACTTGCGCACAGGCAGATATCTATGCATGCACTTACACAGGCAGACACATGGAGGCAATGGGCTGCTGTATCTGTCTGCTACATGCCATACTGAACATTTTCCTCAATACAGAAAGCATCGTCATTCTGTTCCTCAGGCTAAGCAGCAGCAGACTACTAATGTTCTCAATTTCCCTGCAGCTGTGAATATTGCCACTGCTTCACTGTCAAGTAATGAGTGAGATAATCATCAGTTATAAGCTGATAAGGGGGATATTATAAAGGAACAGGACAGGTACACTTTTCACACTGGGGAACTCCAAGATAATTATACCACATAAACTGACTCAATTTACCCGGGGCTCTGAGCTTTAAGCGGAACTTAACATAACGGCTAACCCAGCCCTGACTTCATCTATGAGATCTATGAATAGAATAGTGTAGGTGGAAGTTCCCAGCTCAAAACCGCAAACATATGAAACAGTGTACTTGCATCTCTTTGCAGAGCTGTCATCTTCTGAAATAAGGCAGTCATTATTATCTTCTGATGTAGGAGCCGTGATTTTTCTCTTTAAAAAAAGGGGGGAGTGTCCATTGGACCTCACCCTGTGCTTTAGGCCAGGACTTCCATTAATAATATGTGGGGCTATCAAAATATTTTTAAAGGTGCAAATTACATAGACTCACTGTGATGTCACAGTGCCCAAAACATGTTGCTGCTTTCTGGAGACTTTATCAAGATTATTCCCTATACCCTGCCTTACGTTACATTTCATAATAGCTTGTTTTCCTGCATGCATTGTGTGCCAGAGATACTAAAACAACTGTTTCGTGTCAATGGTAAGATGAGGGCCCTATGTGTATGAACAGTCACTAGAATTGCACAAATAACAACACAGGAAAGGTTAGCAAGACCCTACATCCTCCTGGTTTTTTCGAAGCTCCATACCTGTAAGAAAACGGCCATTTCTGGCTCTTCCATAAACTGGATGCCTGATTCCACTAGTTTTGACACTGTCTCCAAATGGTCGGCATACTTTTTTATCAGAGACCGGACATGTTCCAGTTTCTCTTCTTGGCTCCTCGTGATTATTTGTGTCATCTCACTTTTTCTTTCTTCCAGTATTGAGTACAAATAATCAAATTTTTCACATAGCTGCTCCTTCTGCCTTTTGCAGCAATCCTGTGAATAATTGGCTTCACGTTAAAAAGTGTTATGTCACCTGCATTTTATTGCATTACTATTCTGGAAATCGCTTTCTCAAATAAATATTTCTGAACAAAGTATTTTTGTGAAAATAAATAATCCTGAACAATGGCTATTAAGGGCCAAGGGGCTTCTCTGATTCTTTGAATAAAATCTGTCTGAACAAAAATGTACCACATTAGACAACTGAAGGGAGAATCTCTAGTTTTTAGTATTCCAAAATAGTGAGGGAGGCATGGAATTTCTTCATAATGTGCACTAATCCTAAAGACATCAAAACTATGCAGATTATGTTGAATATGGCAAATATTTTTAAAAGACAAGACTAGGAAATAAAAAGATTCTATATACCGTAATTATGGTATATAAAATTATGGTATATAAAAACTTATCAGCTTTTAAAGTATTTTCTCCCAGTAGGTAGACTTTTATACACATTATTACTCTCAAACACATCAAAATTATTTAAAATAGTCTGAAACATGTTTTTCCTTAACATAACTTGAATACTCAAAAACTTTTGGCAGATTACAAAAGCTAAATGTAGCTCAGCAGGATCTGACTTTGCATTTGAAACAAAAAGTAAATAATCAGACATTCTATTTTAGAAGCCTAGCCTTATTCAAAGCTTTCAGTGAACTAATTTAAGCAGAGGTCATAAAAGATTTTATCGTAATAAAGAATCAGGAACCCCATTTCCAGGTTGCTTAAATCATTTGATTCCAGCTGTGCAATGTATTGGAATCCACATTTTAAACCAGAACAGGAAGGTGAGTGTTTGTGTCTCTTAGCTCTAGGCGATTTTCTTAGCTTGACAAATTTCAAGGTCAAACTGATGCCCATCAGAGAGGAAGATGATGTGAAATGAGGAAGAACCATTGGGTTATGGAATCACTCCTCATAGAAAACATCTTAACAGCTTATTTTATTATTATTTATGGATGCAAAGCCTTCATAAACATTATGAAGGTGAAAGGCTGTACGAGTATCACAATCTCTCCAGTTTGGAAAATAGTTGAAAAAAGAGAGCATTGCATGTGAGTGAGTCATTGCTGGAAAGATACAGCATTGGTCTTGGAGATTGCTTCTGTTTCTTAAATGTATCGTTCTCTATAAACCTTTGAGGTCTTGGTTTTTGTTTAAGTTTGCTAAAACATCAGTGTTAAGGAGCCTCTGCTTTGGTGTGATTCTAATTTCTACAGTTAACTTACTTGAAAGGCTTGTTTCAGTCTGCAAATCCCTGATAGCAACCAATTTCATCCTTGCAGTGCAAAGCCTTCCTGACAACAAAGTTTTAACTTAACTGCTTATATTTTTCTTTCCTTCCTTCCTTGGCTTGGGGTTTTTAGAGACTTTGAACCACCTTTGGTATATTATTTCTTCTCCTTTGCTTTGGTTACATAAAGAACTACAATGGATTTTCCTGCTAATTAGAGCCACAGTATCTTGAATTTAAACATTATTGCCCTGTGTATTTTTTATTTACAACCTTTCACTTGGTGATGGAGGTTCAATCATTTCGTCTTTTGGTGTATATGCGTGAGAGATTGGGGTTCTTTTGACAAGACATAGTGAGGGCAGAGCTAGATGTGACATGGAAGATAATGTGATCAAGATCTCCTGCATAAAAGAAATAGTAATACAGTGGTACCTCTGGTTATGAACTTAATCTTAACCTGAGGTACCACTTTAGCTAATGGGGCCTCCCACTGCTGCGGCACCTCCGCAGCATGATTTCCGTTCTCATCCTGAAGTAAAGTTCTTAACCTGAGGTACTACTTCTGGGTTAGCGGAGTCTGTAACCCGAAGTGTTTGTAACCCGAAGTGTTTGTAACCCGAGGTACTACAGAGCATTCTAAAATTGGTTGAGGACCACAGTGCAGGGAGGCTTAACCCTTCCCTTCCTCTGACTTTCCTTTCCTTATTAAAATTCCCCAAAGAAACAGGTGGAAGAAACTTGGGGAGACATCTAGTATTCAGTTTCATATTGTGTTAAGGATGGACAAATCTGTCAGTGTTGGTCATCTCAGTTTCTCATTTTCCATGCTTAAATTCAGTTCTCCACATTTCCGGAGCACTTTGCGAATTTAAATTAAACTAATCCTTATGAAAATTCACGAACATTTCAGTGCGAATTGCTCTGAAGAAACACATTTTTGTATGTCGTTTTGATTAATGGGAAAGGGCGGCTCTACAGCAAATGTCCCAATTCACCCCATCCACTTCCATCTGTCTCTTCCCCAATTACTCCTCCTCTCCAACTTTATTCACCTGTCACCAGAACCCTAAAACTGTTTCACACACTTACCTATTTCCCTCATTCCTCCACATGCCACCTTAACCCCACCCAAGTCCACCAACCCCTTCTTCAATTCTTACCGGTACTTTATCCCCACCCCCTCAATCATCAGAGAACTAAAACTGTCGCACAGATAACAACCCTTGTTTTGCCAACCAAGGCCTTCCCTTAAATTCCCCAACCAGCCAACTAATTTATTATCCTTCCTGCCTATCCTCCTCCCCCCCCCCCCATTCCTGCCTTTAGAATCTTGGAAATCAGCAAATGATAACACCGCAATGACAAACTGGCGCAAATATAGCATAGAGAGAGAGATCCACTCTGCAAGCAATTTCCCGTGATATAATGCATTCTCTGTGTTATTTTCAGTAGTGTATGCATTTATGTGCACACTTTCCACTAGTATATGCATTAATGTATACACGACTTGGCTTGATGAGTGCACTGCAAAATTCAGAGAAATGCAAATTTTGAAGGATGGCTGTGTGTGGACTTGCTTCTTGTTTTGGAAAGTACAAAACAGGGAGGTTCACCTTTAAATGTGAACTGAATTGGATTGTTCCTCCACTCCTGTATCATGTCCCTCTGCCTTTCCTGTCCTAGATGGTAGGGACGGGATAGCTTTCAGGAGGAGTGCAGAATAAGATGAGTCCTCCTGAACACTACAGTCATACCTCGGATTACAGGCGCTTCAGGTTGCTTTTTCGGGTTACGGACCGCCAAAACCCGGAAGTACAGGAACGAGTTACTTCCGGGTTTCAGCGGTGGCGCATGCGCAGAAGTGCTAAATTGCAACCCGCATGTGCGCAGACTCGCAGCTGTGGGTTGCGAACGTACATCCCGCACAGATCACGTTCGCAACCCGAGTGTCCACGGTATATGGAGATCATCAGATTTTCTTTAGTATAATCATACGTTTCCAATTGAGGGACAGATGGCAGCTTTGGGAAGGGAATTTTAAAGGAAAGAGAGTATGGGAGGAAAGGATTTACCTCCTCTCTCAATGCTATGGTCCTGATCCCATTCAGGCCTCATGCGGCCTTCATTTTTTTTAATGAAGCAGATTATGTTCTGAGATGTTCTGCATCACACCTAGTTTGGACCTCAGTCTAAGATGGGTTTCTCTGCAAGCTCCAGTTGCCCATCATTTGTTTTTATTTGTTGGTTTGTTAACATTAATGATGCAAATATTTTGCAAGAACTTCATGAAAGGCGCTTGTGGTTTCAAGACAAATTCACAGCATTATTTGTGGCATAAGTCCTACAACTCCTGTCTAATGCTTCCTGTGGAAAGAGTTGCTGGGCTACAACCCAGAGAACTGTTCTCTATCTTTCTCTTCCCTGAGACAGCTGCAGTTTCTCCTGCCCATTTCTCCTGTGGTTTTATTTAATCATATTAGATATACAGAAATACTATGCTCAAAGGAAGAATCTTTCTGAATTTCAGGTGCAGGGTACAACAATACAAGAGGTTGGTTGCCTTCAGTCCCTGTCTGTGCACTTTCCCAGAGGCACATCCAGGAACATTTTTAAAGAAATTATATTTATTTATTCATTTGATTTGTTGTGAGCCATTCTGGGCACATAACAAATGGCAGAAAAATAAATGAATGAAAATGATGATGATCTTGTGAGCCTACATGGAGGCAAGCTGAGGGCAGACTGGTGGGGCAGTGCCACATAGGCCCTAATTAGCCAACCTCCACTGGGGTTGTCCATGAGAAAATGTAATCCTACACACACACACACCCTAGTATAGACAATACACAGTCTGTGTGGGACTTAACCCCCCCCAACTTATATCCAGTCCAGGAGAATGGCTCTTGACTGTCAGCTTCTTTTACTCTAGTTTCACTGTTGTCCTCAGCAGGGAGAAGGATGGGGACAAAATTAGTTGGCTCTACTTGTTATTGGCTTTGGCTCCCTGCCTTCCATCCCACCAGCCCCAATGGGCACCAGCTGATGGTGGGGCCAGAGGCAAGACAAATGGGTAACAAGTAACAACTGTGAATCTTAGCTTTATATAGTAGGCTACATGGAAAAGCAGAGGTTTCTACACACACACTCTTCTCTCCCTCCAGGCAAGCAAGAGGCATTATGACAATTCAAAAACACATTTCAGTCAGGCAAAGGCACTTGAGGATGGCATGGAGGGGTCTCCAGAGGGGGCATGGCCTGCAGAAGGTCCTGAAGACCAGATAATAGGCCTGGGGGGCACTTTTCACACCTGGGCTACGGTTCCCCATCCCTGGTCTACATGCTTCACACTCTTAACTATCAGTATCCATTCCTTGCATTCCTGCTATCTTTAGCTTTCTATACTTGTCACAAGTCAACTCCTTATAGCTAAAGATAGCAGGACTTGCCGGTCCAGCCTACTTTCACAGGCAGAAGTATCATGGTCTATAACAGAGCTTTCCAAAATTTTCATGTTGGTGACACAATTTTTAGACATGCATCATTTTTTGACCCAGTAATTCAGTTTTGCTAGCAAACTGGAGCTCAAATAACCCCTTATAAGAGATACAGACACATATTGCACAACACACCTGTACACTGCAGCCGACACACTAACGTGTCACAACACATAGTTTGGAAAGCTCTGGTCTAGAACATGGTCAGCATTGCTTTCTGAGGTTTATATGACACATGATGGACTGATGGGGGCAGGGAAAGGAGCAACTTCAGTCTCCTCCCCAATCTTCTCCCTACAAATTTGTCCCCCAAGTACGGTAACTTTTGGTGCTTTGCTCACATAAGACAATAATCATCTGGAGGATAGCTGATTTAGAGGTGGGATGCCAAAGGAGAAAAAAGAAGTTAAAAAGCACCCTCCCTCTTTCCAATCTCCTGCTGGAGACTGCAGCCTGTACCATTTCTTTACTGGGTGGGGAAGAAAATGGGGAGGGGAGGGCCTACATTTGATCTTAAGATTGTATCTTGAAAGATAAATGCCTCTTCTTGTGTCTGAAAAATGTCATGAGAGGAGTGGCAGGTTTCAGATGCCCTTTCTGACCTATCCGGAATAAGTATGCAGAGTCAGCGAACCACGTGGTGTTCCAATTATGCACTGACACTCTCTAATTGACCCTCATGGGAGTTAAGGATCCTGAAGTAAAATGGCGGCAAGCGGCAGGTCATTAACCAAGGTCATGTAGGTCTGGCAACAGCAGGAAAGTAACCCTTTGAGAAAGGCTTCATTCTGCAATGGGAAAGCATACACACGTTTTCATTCTGTCGTCCAATTTCAAATTGGAAATTGGACTTGAGAATTTGCTTTTGTTTGCCTGTTAGTTTATTTTTAGCAAGCACTCAGCCATCTCTAGTAAACCTCTGCAGCCTTAGCACCCTTGGCAAAACCACTAGTGAACTGAGGCCTGTCTGCCCTCAACGACACAGTCTCCTCAGGTGGCAGGCAGGGGACAGCTGGGTGGGTGGCAGAACCAGGCCCCCGAGGAGTGTGCCACTCACCTCCTCCTGCACTTCTCACCTGTAGCCACTGCCTGGCCCTGGGAAGAATGGGGCTGCTGCTGCTGCCACTTGCTCCTCTGTCGCCTCCTTTCTTCTCCTCTGTCACCTTCCATGTGCCAGGGCTTCCCTCAGCTGCCTCTGGTCACCTTAGGTGGCGGCAGGGAGCCCCATTTTCTGTTTTGCCTCAAGTGACAAAATGCATTAGGCTAGCCTTGAGTGCATTGATTATTGCTCCTTCAAACCTGGAGTCAGCCCTCACTGGGGCCACCCTTATAATTTCTCACAATGTCCCAGACAGACACTACATTAGCAGCATTGTTGGAAATACAGTTGGTAGCTCCAAACCACCTGGGACTGAGTGCAAGGTTACTGTTGCTCACCTCATCCACCATAAGGGCTAGGTAGGCCTTTGCGTGAAAACTACTTCCATGTAAATATTGTTACCACATGGGTGAGAATGGTGATGTAAGTCTTTCCTACCCGGTCAACACATTCTCTCCCAGTGGATGTCAACTGTTGACAGGGGGAGCTGACCCTTTAACTTTTTTACTTGTAGAAAGCTATCAGTTACTATGAATTGGCTCTTTACCCTGGCCTTTCACATCTGAAATGTATATTCCCATGACCCACCCTATTTCTGTGGCTGTAATTTGCTTGAAGGGGCACATGGGGTGTTAGGGAAGGGGTAGTAACTTTGGTGGTGGACACGTCATGTTTATTCTGGGTAGCTTGTCCACCGTTGGTCCCCACCCTGCACTCAGCTCTTACGTGTGGCTCCTAAAAGCTGTCTGCAAGCAACAATGGCTACAGCATAGGAAATGGCCTCAGCTGGCTGGCTAAACCAGATGAGGGTAGCCAGTGGGTCTCAAACCCTTGGTGAATTAGGGACTTCCCCTCCATGTGAGGACAGGCTCCAATGGATTGACTAGACAAGACCCATAGTGGGTCCAACAGTTATGAAGGTGGTTTCTGCACGTGCTGTAGAGGGAACTGAGGAGCAGATGGGGCCCATCAACCTGGGAATGCAGCCCATCTGGGAGAAGGAAAACTCTGAACCTAAACCTCCACTGCCTTGCGGGATCTGTTTGGGAAAAGAAAAGACCAAGGAGTAAACCCTACACAAATCTGGAATGGAGTCCCTAAGACAGTCTGATGACACCAGCAATTCCTGCAGCCAAGCTGGTGCCAAACATATTGCTCTGCTTTCCTTTGCACCACGTCAACGAAGCTGAGGGAGGTGGGTCTTGTCGTCTGGGCAGCCCAGGACTTCCATACACACTGCTCAGACCTGCACCCCAGGGAGGTCTCTTCAGTGCTGCTAACGCAATGGTTTGACTTCATCCCCAGAGGCACATTCCATTGTCTCTTGAGACAGACAGGTGCCAACCATTTGTTTTAAACTTGAATTTTAAATTGTTGCAACCTGCCCTGCAACCTTACTGTGGGCTAGAAATTTAATAAGTGAGTGAATTGAAACTTTCAGTGCATTAGCTGGCGACTGCACTATTCATTCCCTTCACAGTGGGTGTGGCCCAGTGCACTTGCTTGAGTCATCTGGGTTTGTTTACTAAACATATCCATTGCCTACGCTGTAAGGTTGACAGGCTCTTCTGTCATGGGACACCTTTGTTATTCCTGGCTTCTGCTGGTAGCATAATCTGGACGAAGCATTCACCATGTTGGCCCCAAGGGAAGACATGATCCATTTAAAAATGGTTAAGACGGTGCTCTTTATGGTATAGATTGTGCTAGTGTATAACATACCATGCTTTTGAGCTCTGTGCATCTTGAAAACTGAGTGTGTCTCCAGTCACACCTCTTAGAGTAAATTAGATTAAAAGTCTCAAATGAGACATTTAAAACTGCACCATCATCGAAGTTGTTTGCTCTTACCACAGACTATGTAAGTATGCAATAATTAGAATTCTAAAGCAGAATTTAGTTTGGTAGAATCTACCGGTAAATTGTGTTTCTTACCTCAACTGTCCTGCAGGCTTCTTCCAACTGAGTTACAATTCCTTGCACCCTGTCATTACTTCCCACTAATACAGCAATGCCATCGCTGAGTTCAGACTATAATGTAAAATAAACATAACTTAAGGAGAGCATAAAACTCTGTGGCCTTATTGCTTGCATTTTTGGAACGACATCTGCCCCTCCCTCCCACTTAAATATTTTTTTTGGGAAATGTACATACTTTACTATAGGAACATACAATAAATTCTACTTTTGAAAACCCCAAAGACATGAAAATACTCCAAAATATACTTTTGCAGTAGATGAAGCTAATCTGCACCACAACTTATTTCATTAAAGGATCTTGTTCCTATAGGAATAGGATTAAAATTTGATTGGCAGGATTTTATTTTATCCTTCTGAAATTATTTCTAGACTGCTTCTTGAAAGGTTATTCCAGCCTATCTGAATTGCTTGGTTTTGCAGGGACTTTTGCTTTGAATACAAAGTATTTGAACCACCGCCTAAATTTTGCAATTTGGGAGGAGACGCATATATAGGTTTTACATTATCTCTAGCAGATATATAATCATTGATATGCATATTCATGGATTTCACAGATATCTTTGTTAAACATCATTTCTTTCTAATTATCTCAGAAAGGAGGAAGCCATGGACAGCTTCCAGTGTATTCAACTGGATGTCCCCACCCCCAAATGCATCTACCCAGCCATAGTGTTCACAAATAAATATAATTATGGGTTCCATTCAAAGGCTGTACTTGTAAACTGGCTCTGTCTAGTGGCAGCCACACTAGGACTCTCAAGAAATTGAGCTGCATTTCTCCAGAGGATAGTCCAAATAAACAGCTGTTTAGTGAATGCTGGGTTAAAAATAAAGAGATATTGTACAGATGGCAGCAAAGGATTCTAGGAGCATAGCCCAGCCTTTCTGTTCCATACTCAAGAAATTACTTGCAAAACAAAACATTTCCTTATTAATTGAAAAGTATGCATAAATATACTGATTCATAAAAAGTAGTATGTTCTCTTTCTCGACTCTAGGATATGTGTCTTTGGTCAAATATTGTGCACATTTGGTCACTATATTTTAAAGAAAATGACAAACTGGTAAGGTTTGAGAGGAGAACAACAACAATAATCATAAAGCTAATAATTGGGACTGGTGTTAGCACACAACTTCGTCAGGCTGCTGCTAAGGTACTAAGACACCACTTTTTTGTTCCAGGGCATATAAAATGGTCACTTTCCACAGTGGGAATCTGGAATCGATCAGTTAAATTTCCTCCAATGCACCAGAGCAATGCTACATTCAGGGGCATTGTGGGAAATTAAAATGGCAGTTTCATTGGAACACTGCTATCTGCCATGACCATGAATAAAAGCCTATGTCACCAAGAAAAGGGTGCTCAGAGGTAGAAGGGGTCTTAGAAAAGTACATTTTGCGGGGAAACCCCTAAAGCCTACAGCTAGGTCTGAAAATAAGGAGTTTTGTTTGGCAGAACAAATGAGAAAAAGAAAGAAGGCATGTTTATTTCATACACTGTGGCAGCTCTGGGGGGAAAGCTGATAAATTCTTCCACATAGCCACATGGCCATAGTGTATGAAAGCGGCCCAAGTCACCATTTGGACTGGTCAGCGCCTCACATTCCTGGTTGTGTTATCAATTTGCATTGGTAAGGAAGGTTTCCATGTTACAGGCTAATCAACATGTTGGTTGTAATGCATGTACCAGTATTAACAAAAGGCTGGATAGATTTAGAAAAGTCAAAAAGACCCTATCAGGGCACAGGACTTCAACAAGATGACCTTGGTAGGGCCCTTCCATTTTGAGTTTCACATCACACATAATCAATAGTATACAGTTCTGACTGGGTTTTTCAACTGGGACAATCAAACTGCAATCCCGCAACATTGGTGGAGGACCTCACCAGGGAGAGAATTTTATTATGGTTATTTGTTTTCAAAAACTACTAGAATTCTACTGATGAAAATGCATTAAGAGGAAGCCTTTTTAAAAATAAATAAATTACCTTCTGTCTTTGGTAAACATTTGTGAGGGGAGCAACCTCACAATCTTTATGAGCACCAAAAACTTTGCACATTGAGCATGTCGGCACTTCACAATTCAGGCAATAAATATTAATTTTCTCATCTTCATGTTCCTCACACATTGGCTGTTCAGTTTTTCTTTCAGGCCTGTGAATGGAATTCACCAAGAAGAATAAGAAAACCAAATCCCAATCTGCATCACTTTTTAAAAAGTTAAATGATTAAATAAAATAGGCAAAATGCCATTTCATCTAGCCTGATACTGTCTCCTCTGACTTATGGTAGCTTTCCCTGATACCTGATCCTGGTCATGATGCCAAGTACTGAATCTGGGACTTTCTGTATGCAAGTAATACACTTTACTACAAACTATGGTCTTTCCCCAACAGAAGAATACGATACAAAAGAGTGACACGGGGAACAGAGAAGGGAAATCTGAAAACATGCTGGGTTCACACTTCCATTTACTGTGCACTTACTGTTTTTCCAGTGCTGGGCACTTACTGTTTTTCCAGTGCTGGGTTTGTAACCCATGTTTACACAACATTATTCAAAATTCATATCTAAAATTCCTGAACTTTCTTGGAGTTATTCCTAATTCATATCTAGCCAAGGTATGAACATCAGCATAATGCTGCTGGTCAACAAAACTCTCTCAAGGCAAATCTTTAAAAATGTAGTATTAACATTGACAATTGGGAAACACTGGCCTGTGAGCGCTCCAGTTGGAGAACAGCCTTTACCAAAGGTGTCATGGACTTTGAAGACACTCGAACTCAGGACGAAAGGGAGAAACGAGCTAAGAGGAAGGCACATTTGGCAAACCCTAACCATGATCAACTCCTGCCTAGAAACCTATGTCCTCACTGTGGAAGGACATGTGGAGCCAGAATTGGCCTATGGACACACCACTAAGACCATATCCATGGAAGAGGAATACCTTTGCACAGGGCAGAAACATCTCTACCCCGCCAGTGCCCCTTGGTGTTGCACTAATCTCATGCCTGTCAACTGCCCCGAAAAAATGGCTGCTGGAATCTTGCGTAATTTCAGGCTGTACTTTTTGGGGGCATGCTACTTAAAAATAAGCATTTTGGGGTGCCATGTCCCAAAAAGGCACTTTTGAGAGGCTGCAATCTGTGTCCCAGTTTTGGGCAGCTTCATGTTGGAAGGGATGCAATCTGACATTGGTGAAGCCATACAGATGTGAACAGCTGGGTGGGGGGAAGGAGCTGTGAAATGCACACACAAAAAAACCTTCCTTGCACTCTCAGATGGCAATATAAACACCCCCAAAGAATTCCTGTCTGTTTCCTTGCACAAGTGATGATGAATTTATTATTTCAGTCACAGACCAGTTCCAGCCCACATACAATATCAAGGAAGTCATAAAACACGATAGGGATACATTTGAATTTGCAATTAGGTATAACAGGGACAATACAGATATAGCAACAGTTAAAAAATATATAAATTAAAACTTAGTCCTTGCACAAGTTTACAGAGGCTGTTTTTCAGAGATCCAGTATGTATAATCCTCTCACAATATGCCCATTTTTACTCTATATTGGTCTTCAACACATGTACACAATAATAGGTTCCCCCTAGACTACACTGATCCTGCACTCAGAGAGAGAAGTTCCCATGTTCTGGTTTCTAGCACTTAAAGGTGAAATGGAACTGAAGGAAATGAATGAGACCTGCACAGTAAGATATGCTCCATATATGTACTGTAATCAAATTAGGTATGAAAAATTTAAGGGGGCAATTTAAGAGTTCTAAACGTAAACTTGATAATTGTTCTAAATTACCAAGCAAAATAGCAGGGTGTGTTGCAAGGGGGAGGGGGAGATGCAGAGCAGAGAAATGGCAGAGGGAGCCGATAGGTGCTTAACCCTTTCCATGGCTTCCAAGCCAAACATCAGTATTGAAGAGTATTGAACTTATGGACTCTCTTAGATTATAATAGCCCAGCTGCCAAGATGGAAAAGGAACCAGGAAGACCAAACGAAGGGGGAAAAGAAAAAGTTCCTTCCTGCACTTTTAATAGTTTTGTAGAAGACAGAAATTTCCTTTTCTACACAACTGTTAAAGGTTCAAGAAACCTGTTCTCTCTCCATCTCTCTCTCTCTCTCTCTCTCTCTCTCTCTCTCTCTCTCTCTCTCTCTCTCTCATCTTGCCATCCTAGAAGGAACGGGCTCAATTATATGAAATAACATAGCTCTTCAGTTTCTGGCATACAGCCTTTTCCCAAGGGAAGACTTTTGCACAATAATATCTGGGAACCTATTCAGATTTCAATTACAGTGCTACAGAGCCAGAGAAACGTCGCTGAAGAGATGCTCTCTATTCTTCAAAACAGCATCCCTTCTTCTGCAACGCTCCATGAAGAGGCAGCCAGAAAATATCCGCGTCATTAAAGCTACAGTCCTGTGCACAGTTAGCAGGGACTAGCTTACTTCCAAGTAGACATGTATAAAATTGTGCTGCTAGATTTGGTTTGACATCGTTTTGGTATTGGCATAATATGCACATAATATGTCAATGAAAGAAAGAGAGAGAGAGAGAGAGAGAGAGAGAGAGAGAGAAATAGGATTTGGCAAGGCCAGTATCTAGAGCAGGGGTCAGCAAACATTTTCAGCAGGGGCTGGTCCACTGCCCCTCAGACTTTGTGGGGGGCCAGACCATATTTTGAAAAAAAGAAGAAGAACGAATTCCTATGCCCCACAAATAACCCAGAGATGCATTTTAAATAAAAGGACACATTCTACTGATTAAAAAACACACTGATTTCCGGACCGTCCACGGGCCGGATTTAGAAGGCAATTGGGCCGGATTTGGCCCCCAGGCCTTAGTTTGCCTACTCATGATCTAGAGCTTAGAGAAAGATGCTGTGGAAGCAGGTGGACAAGTGGTTTAAGTGATTTGAGTGTGTCCTTGCAGTAAATCATCAACAGAAAACTGTTGGTTTCAGTGCATGTATGGGCAGTGATTTGAAGCCAGATTTTGGTCTTTCTGCATATGCTGAAAAAAACTCTCTTCAAACAGGCATTCCCAGGTTAGTGTTAGTATGGCTGTGTGGGAAACAATGAGGTCACACATCTTGTTTTATATTGGTTTTGATGATAATGATATTACATTGCTTTTATATGGTGTGTTTTTCTTTTCTATTTCTCTACTCAGCTTTGCTCTTTTCATGTTGAATGGTCTTTTTTTAAAAAAGCTAAATAAACAAACAAACCATTTCTTCCAGCTATGGGTGCATTTATGCATCCCACTATGATGACTACTTGATTGCCCAAGTCCTTTCAGAGCTCCTGTAGACTGACCCAGAGAGGAGCTGCTAAGCTCTTCTCTCCCCTGCATCTAAGGTGGCCTGGTGAAAAAACAGGGCAGAGCTTCCACACTTTCAGTGGCTACATAAGTAGAAGAGCAAAATCAGCAAGTATAGCTTGTCAAGCAAGCGGCACTTGTTCAAATGCCTTCAGTATAAAAGGGCATTTCACCTCTTTTTCACCTGGAGAGGAGAAGCAGCTGAGCTGCTCTCTGGGCCAGTCTACAGAAGGACTCTGGCAACTAGGTAGTCATGTGGAAAAATACACATAACTGGGGGAAATATTTAAGGATTTTATTCAGCAATTCATTGCAGTAGATTTTGATGTTTTATTTTTAAAAGTGCTGGAATGTTGTAACGTATGGTGGATATATGGAATAAACTGAAATGGACGCAGGAATTTGGTGGGATTTGCAAGGGTGATCCATAGCATGCATCATCGTTTGGTTCTGTGGCTACACACCGACAGACTTTCTTGAGTGTGTACATGAGCAAAGACTGCTGACATGATGAATTATTTGTAGGCTCATTTCTCAGATGCAAGGAGTAAACACCTTTCTACATATTGCTTCATGGCAAGAAATCCCATAAAGCAACAGATTAGAGCTGCTAGCATTATACAATAAGAATAGATGCTTGTGTGGCATCCAATACTGTAAAATGAAGCTCCCAATCAAAGGGTAAAGTGAGCAAACCTTTCTCCTTATACAAAGCAAATCCTAACCAGTATGAGCAGCTGAGCAACCACCAGAGATGTAGGGGCCTCACTACCTTTAGCAGATGCTGCTCATTGCCAGTGCTTGTTTTTCTAAACATGGGTGGTGCTGTGGTCTAAACCACTGAACTTGCCGATCAGAAGGTCGGTGGTTCAAATCCCCAGACAGGGTGAGCTCCCGTTGATCAGTCCCTGCTCCTGCCAACCTAGCAGTTCAAAAGCACACAGTGCAAGTAGATAAATAGGTACCACTCCAGCAGGAAGGTAAACGGCATTTCTGTGCACTGCTCTGGTTTGCCAGAAGCAGCTTAGTCATGCTGGCCACATGACCCGGAGGCTGTACGCCGCCTCCATCGGCCAATAAAGCAAGATGAGCACCGCAACCCCAGAGTCGTCCGCGACTGGACCTAATGGTCAGGGATCCCTTTACCTTTTTACCATGAAGTTGTTACAGTAAGTGCCACACTTTTTAATAACAACAACAAAAAAAGTGCCTTACTGCATACCTTTGAGTACCCCCCTGAAAAAAAGCACTGCTCATTGCTATTGCTTTCTCTTTCTATAGCTATCTGGAGATAAAGGCTCCAGGTTGACCTGAGGAATTAAAATAAGAATGGGGTAGAGGAAAGAAGTTCTAACAGGGAATTGGCAGCAATAGCTCAGTTTTATAATAGAAGTCTCGATTTGGGGTTTGGGGAATCCAATCCATGCGTTTCTGTGGCAAACACAACCAAGTCAGGAACCTGCATCCATAGGCAATCCTTCAAGGACAAAAATCGGTCCATTACCTGGTAGATTCCTGCTTGTAAATATCAATTATATTTTCCACCAACAGGTTCCTTTGAAGACCATACACTCCATGCCTGTCCAGAACTACTTCATGTCTACAAGATGGACAGCGGAATCGACCTCCTGATGCCACAGTTGTGCCTCCTCTGGTTGGCAGGTAAGGGTTCGAGGCCTGTTCTTGCCAAACAATAAACAAAGTTGTAAAGCTAAGCATGCAATATTTCACAGTTATTTCTGACAGCTGCTCTCACTTCCACATCACAAGGTCCATCTCACACTATCTGCTTAAGATATGATCTAATACCTGGATGCAGTCACTCCGATGACTTCAGGGGACCTGGATCAGGTCATCAAAGCCAAACTACCAGGAAAAATACTGCCCAAAAAGTACACAGAAAGAGAAATAGCTGCAAATATAATGTTGCTCAAGCCTGGAAGCTAATAATATAATGACAACTTATGCTAGAGAGAAATTTGCCATTTTTAGAGGTGTTGTGGAACAACAGGAATGGGTATGTGTGTTAATATCTCTAAATACTTGAAATAACATTTCAGCCTATATAAATAAAAGGGACATTTACAAATGTAACAGATTCAAAATCACACTTAAGATAAATAACAAAGAACCCATGTACCTAATTAATTCTCTCTCTCTTTTTTTGCTTTTAAAGAGAATCCTGTTTATTAAATGATACCCCTCCCCCCTTTGTAACATGAAAGTATTATAAACATTTATTGGAATTTTTAAAAGTTTAATAGATCTACCTGGAAGATATCGTTGGCACATTTTCTGCAGAGGTTGTGCTGACAGGGGAGGATAACCACTGGCTTAGTAAACATCTCTAAACATATGGGACAAATCAGCTGCTTCTCCAAGTTATCCATAGTTTGCTGCTCTTTGGAAAAAGACTTGTAATTAAGAGAGGTGCTCATCTCCTAGCGATTCCAAGGAGCATAGGCTCAGAGTTAGGGTGCTGCCGAGCGGTTTCCGGGTTAGGTCCCTTAAAAGAATTCCAAAGCTTGTGAGATCAAATGTCCTTTGAGGATCTTTCCCTGGAGGACATTGTTTTAACTGAGTGAAGAGAGCTGGGTCTATTTTAGAAGCAGAACGTCATTGGTTGCCATACTCAGTTTCTCCATATATGCATCTGACACAAGGACAGATTTAGACAGGTGACGGCTCACAGGGGTGAGAGATCAACATTCTTGCGTTTAAGAAGGAAGGGGGAGAAACAGACAGTTGCCACCAACACATGCAGCACTTATCCTTCTGGAAAAAACTAAAATGTTAAGCTGACTGGAGAATGCAGCCTGGTTCTTCAAGGCCTCACTGCAGCAGCGGAAAGCAAGGTGACAGAAGAAAAGAAAGTGATAGGAAACTTTTGGCGTGGTAAAAAGAATTGCCACCATCACACTTTTGATGCATAGGATAATATCCTCAAAATCCTCAATCAAGTGGCATTAGCACAATAAATAATATGTGTGTGTATGTTTATACATATGGAGATGGCCATCTCTACAACAACAGAAACGCAACATCCAAGAAAGAGACCCAGGCAATGGAAGCAACTCATAAACAATGTGCAGTTATTATAAAGTGCTGTGAGCACATTTCAAGAGAAAATGAAGGCATAACTAGGATTCCTGGATTTTCAAATAAAAAGGGCTTCAGTGGGTTTCTTAGTTATTCCGTGGGCACACAGCCAATAAAGTCTGTCCTGTCAAGTGAACTAAAAGAAAGCCAGAGTACTCAGGTAATACAGCTGTACCATCATCATCAGGTCTACATTTGACCCAGATCAACTCCCTCCCACCATTTTGGGCCTAAAACAGTATTTAGCTGTCTCGCAGATTGAATTTGCCATCACCTTCTTATTCTTTTCTCATTGTTTCTTATAAATTAAGATACCTAACAAAATGATCCATCATTAAC
Source organism: Podarcis erhardii (assembly GCF_964252035.2). Lineage (NCBI taxonomy): Eukaryota > Metazoa > Chordata > Lepidosauria > Squamata > Lacertidae > Podarcis > Podarcis erhardii. The sequence continues at coordinate 35,610,139 of NC_138499.1, forward strand.
AAAAACAAATTCCTATCAAGCCTTACATTTCCAAAACTTACATTTCGGTATGTGCTCTTTGCCTCCTGAAATCATAGGCCATCTGACACTTCCACCACATGGTTCGTTTCAACACCTCGCTGACAGTTTAATTTGCTTGATATTTTGCACATTATATATGCACATGTCATTCTAAAGCAACCATGCCCTTACCTGTACATGTGAGCAGAGGCAGATTTAGGGCAGGGCATCCTGTTCCACCCCACTGGGTGTTGCCGCAGGGGAATCACAACTTTGATGTAGTGAGCTGAGTAGAACAAAAGGCAAGAGGCAGGGGGCAGGCACAGAATTCGGTCCTCACATGAGGTGCCACTGAAATTTGAAAGACCAAAGTCACCCCTGGTTTGAGACTCTTTCAAGTGGCAGGGAATGGTCGGAACAGGAAGACTGGGAAGTGTGCACTCAGTTTGATCAGATTCCCTCTGAAGAGGAGGAGGAGGGGGAAGCTTCAGGGGGCCCTTGTCTACAGCAGTTTCAGGAGAGAGAGAGATGCTATACCATTCGAGGAAGAATTGCCTAGTTACAAGATAATGGAGGAGGCAGGGGAGATGAGGGTGCAGCTGGCAGAGACCTCCCTGGAGAGTACAGGGAATCCTCTATCTCCATGGGCCCGTCGGTCCCTCTGCATTCTAGAATAAAAATGGCAGAGGGGTGGGACTCCTGTGACTTCCCGTTGGCACTCAGGATGTTGTTGGGGACAGAAGAGGTGGAGCTCAGAGTAGCCAACGTCTCTCTTTCTGTGGAGACAACCAGATGACTGAATAAAAAGGACTATAAAATACGAACTGCTTGTTATTCTTGCCTTTGAGGCCACTGGAGGGGAAGAAGACTCTTCAGTACTACTGTGCCACCTCACCCATTACTTGGGATGGGGGTGGGGAGACGTAATTTGTAATATTCTGTGTAGACAAGCTCTGACTGTGGCTATTTTGGAAGAGGTTTTTTTAAAGTACTTAATTCTTCTTTACAACCTAAACCCATCCCCCCGTTTAAAGGACTCAGGAAAATAGTGAAGGTGCATGCCATTTTTATTGGCTGAGCCGAGGTGATAATTCTTGCTGGGTTCCATGGCCATAGGATAATCCCAATAACTAAGTTCCAGCACTGGGCCATGCTGCGTTTCTATCTGTTTATTAGACACATGGATCTCTCAAATCTTGGCATTCGCTCTGAAGTTATTTTTAAAATGACAATTTCCCAGATCACGTCTGGCATGTGGGGCCTAATCTTAGGGCAAAGCCATCTGTGCTGCTATTTGCCAATACTTCATCACACAACTGTACAAGCGGTACATATCATGTCTACAAGTTTAAGCCAAATATCCATCACACTTACTGTAGCAAACTGTAGTGCCTGCCTTCATACTGCGCATGCTGCTAGTAGGTTGTTATTGACAGATAAAATGGAACTAATCAAAACTCTTCAGATAACTCTGCTGGTAAAGTACATTTTGCAAGAATCTCATGTTTATAATGCTCAGCCTATATAAAGCATGCTGAAAAGGAAATCTCGTTGCAGTACATACAGATGTCTGTTATTGCTGGCATCCGTCTGCCATTGGGGGACAATGGAAGTGTATGCCTTTGTGGGTGAGGTCAACCTATATGCAGATGTAATCAGTGCTTTTTTTCTGGGGGTACGCATACCCCTAAACATTTTGTGAATCTTTGTACTTTTATCCATTTACTGCATTTATTTCCCCCATTCGAACTATAAAATGGTGATTTTCTTGAGTCAGAATGAGAGTACCCCTAAACATTTTTTTAGGAAAAAAAAGCACTGGGTGTAATATATTACTATCTGCATACACAAGAGACAAAGTGGATGTAGACTACAATCCTATATATACTGGGACAAGAAAGGAGATTCCGACTCAACATCAGGAAAATCTTTCTGACAGTAAGAGCTTTTTGGCAGTGGAACGGTCTACTTTAGGAGGTTGTGGGCTCTCCTTCCTTGGAGGTTTTTAAGTAGAGGTTGCATGGCCATCTGTCTTGGATGCTTTAGTTGAGATTCCTGCATTATAAGGGATTGGACTAGATGGCCCTTGGTGTCCCTTCCAACCCTACAGTTCTATGATTCTATGAAAGTCACACTGAACACAGTGGGGCCTTCTCCTGTGTAGATGTGCATAGAAATGTGCTGTTGATGACAAGATACAGTCATACCTCTTCTTGCGAACGCTTCATGTTGTGTTTTTTCGGGTTAAGAACGCGGCAAACCCGGAAGTGTTTACTTCCAGGTTTTGCCACGCACACACATGTTCTGCACGGTTCACACATGCGCAGAAGCGCTCTAATGCGCTTTGCACATGTGCAGAATCGCCACTCTGGTTATGGATTTTTAGGGTGCAAACGGCACCCCGGAACAGATCATGTCCGCAACCAGAGATGCCACTGTACTAGATTTATTGCATGCCAATTTGGGTGGCTAAATTCTGCAGGGGGTGGAATTTTCCTTTTATCCACCATCCATTAATCATAGATTTCTTTCTCACACACCGAGTAGGTCATCCATCTGAGAGAGGAACAGCCAGCGCCAGGCCAACCATTAAGCAAAATAAGCTTAGGGCATCATGGGAAGGAGGGGGCACGACAGAAATTTTCCATTGCCAGATTTTGAACATTAATGGTCACAAATTGCTCAGCTGAGCACTCCTTTTCTCAGATGAAGTATAATAAAAATCCCAACTGAACAACCATGCAACAAAGCAGGCTGGATGCTTTATCTCTACTAGATATAGAAGCAGATGTGTCACCTAAGATTAGTTTTGATGATCTGATCAAAGACTTTGCATTTAGAAAAAGGAGGGATTTTTTTTTCCAATTAGAAATAAAGTGGAAGTATAGAAAATAAACATTATTTTCCATCTTACTGTAGGTTTTGTTTCATTTCAAAAAATATAAATTTATTTTAAGGTGTATTATTGTTTCTATTTTGAATTAGCTATATTTGGGGTCACCAAAATCTTTTAAGCGCTTAGGGCTTCTTAAGGTCTTACTCCAGCCCTGGGAACAGTAACAGGACCTCAAACCCACACAAACAAATCACAAAGACAATGCTTCAAAAAGCAAACTTTTATTTCCCTGGGAAACCTCAACCTGTCCCCTGTCCAGGGTCTTTCTGCCTCATCTGGGGCCCCATTCCACTAGGTCACTCCACTTCTGCCTTGCAAGGTTTTGCCCCCTGTGCTCTCCATCGAGACTGATTGGTATTAATAACCAAACCATATACGGTTTTAATGGATTACTTGTACAATGATACGCATGTTTACTCAGAAATAAGGTTTATTTGGCGTCATCCCTAGTAAACATGCTCCTAACAAACTAACCAATTAATGAAATTAATAAAACATGCTTGGGATGTGGATAAGAAGGAGCTGGAAAGGCGAGAAGAATCATTTGCTTGGAAAGCCTAAGCGGGTACCACAAAAAGATTCCAGAGTGTCACCCATGAAAAATCGATGGTGTGGTAAAAACAGCTGCTTAAAGGGCTGGTTCTATATTCAGAAGCAAAGCAACTATACATCAACAATTCTATTTTATTAGCCTGGCAGTACAGTAGTCTCCAATCCATCTTTTTAAAAAAAAGCAGAATAATGATGTTATTTCCAAAGGAACAATAGCAGCACATTTAATCTGCAATATGAAAATATGGTATTTTATGCTTCAGAATGACCATTGCCAAGTGTAAGATATTACATATAACAATCAGACACATTATTTCTCCATCCTTTTGCGGGGGAGGTGGATGGACCACGTCTTCTGATAACACACCACACTCTTGAATTATAAAGGGCGGATGGCCAGGTCAATCACAAAAAACACATCTCCTTCGAGCCGGAATCGAACCAGCGACCTAAGGATTCCTTCAGAAGCAGTTCCTCTACAGTCCTCCGCTCTACCAGCTGAGCTATCGAAGGGACATACACACCCCTTTCCCGAGAGATACACAACCGCCAGTAGCAAGAAGGCACTTTGCATTCGAGCATGCGCAGAATGCATCACGAGCTCCACACACATGCACGGAAGCTATCCCAGTCCCGAGCTTTCCAAGACAACCTGATAATCCAGCCAAATGCAGGCTGGAGACGAGTGCATTTTTGAACAATGGTAATAACAAAATGTAACGTGGCATTTTGCAAACAGCTGCACAGAGTAATTGTAGAGGAGCTGTGCTTTGCGAATTCCTCCTCGTGCACTGATCTCTCGTTCTCCCTGCAGAGAAATGCAAGGAGTACAGTCTCATCCTCATATCCAATTTTCTTATTTGCTTGTCCTAAACGAGCTTTAGCTAAACAGAGCGCTGTCCGCACCACCATAATGATCACATTTTGTTTTGTGTGGCATATCGCCTGCTCCTGAAGTTGTTGTACCTGTCAGAATGAGTAAGTGCATATGCATTGCAAAATAAAGAATAACACCCTTGCTTGTTCATGGTTTCCAAAACGCTCTTATCCAGCTAACATTCTCTAAATTCTGGTTTATGTTTTTGCAAACAGCCCACCCAAGTAAGGGGCCAGTGGCGCAATGGATAACGCGTCTGACTACGGATCAGAAGATTGTAGGTTCGACTCCTGCCTGGCTCGTAGTGGTCCATTTTAATGTTGTTTTCTAAATTCAACATTGAAATGTTTAAACCTTGTTAAATACTCTTAGGTTGCAGATTTATTGAGTTTAATCGGGGTTGCTTCAGAAATCCCGGATCTTTATCATAGATGTGATATGCTCTTTTACATGTATGTGCGAATTTAGGCAGTGGAAGACTGAATATCACGTTTTAGGCTCCAGTCTTAAACACGTTTATCTGGGAATAAAATGCACTGAATTCAACGGGCCATACTTCTCATTAGATTGCTCTGTTAGTCCGTAAACAGAATATACTGTTCAGGTTCTGTTATAAACAATTGCCTACATTTTGATGTGCTATGTGTACTAAAATATACCCATTGTTCCCGTACACCTTACATTTCTGGAATCCCCTGGCTTTTCCTGTATGAATGAAGTCAGGGTTGAAGCTGTTTGTTAATATGCACTTTTTGCAACCATGTTGCCCTTATAGTAATTTCGAAATTGTATTAGCGGACATTTTATTATAATTCATTATTTACATCTTCTTTGGCTTCTTAAAGAGCATCATGTACTGAGTTACCATCTTGTGGTATTCTCGCTTCAGATCCACGTTTATCTAGAGGAGAAGATTGTGCAGGGGATGGAGAACAGGTTTGGGCAAGTCAGCCTACCAAACTCTGGCTTTTCCCTTCCATAGTATACTGTATTTTATAACATCTTAAAATACATTCAGTGTTGCCGCAAAAGTGAACCACCACCGAGCCAGGCAGGAGTCGAACCTACAATCTTCTGATCCGTAGTCAGACGCGTTATCCATTGCGCCACTGGCCCAGCTTGCAAGAGGGGCTTTGTAAACAACGCCAAGCATATAAACTTAAACATGATAAATCCTCTATTTTGCATTTACAATCTGGTTCTCAGCACATTCACCCCTAGTTTCACACGTTTCACCCCTAGTTTGTTAACTCCCTGTGCGCACCCAGGGTAATAATAGGCTATTTCCTCTTTCCCTATCCGCACAAGGATGCACCCCTCTCCACCCCAGTAGGTAGCACTCAGGAGTTTCAAGTGCACGATGCCAGGGAACGCATTCAAAGCCCGCGAGCAACGCCAGCCTTTGCAACTCGTGCACGCCTGCGACTTCCAGCGCCACCTTGCGCTTCCTACATGCAGTCCTAACTTCGGCTTACAGCGAGCCACTTTAGCATGCCTTCTTTAGCTTCTCCGACAAGCTGCTCGCCAAGTCCCTTCGATAGCTCAGCTGGTAGAGCGGAGGACTGTAGGAGTGCTCGGCTACTGAAATCCTTAGGTCGCTGGTTCGATTCCGGCTCGAAGGAGGCGCGTTTTTTTCCCCTCCTCGCACCGATTAACTGTTTTAGAACAAAATGCAATGGCTCCTCCATTTCGGAAGAGGTCATTCACGGAACCGGATTTACGGGTAAGTTTTGGGGAAAGAAAATAGCGTTAGCGGCAGAAATGGTCGCCGTGTTGTTTCAGTGCGTTGGATCTTAAATTGATCTCGCTTGCCAACGACGTTTAGGCGAAGCAGAGCTAGGCCCCGGAGTAGTGAGCAATGGTGCCTCTGAGCCTGTGCAGTGAGCAGATTTCCTCAGCGCTGAGCTTACAGGTGGCAGCAAAAATTTCCACCTATGGTTCGTCCCAGCACGCACGCACCCTCTCCCAGTTAACCACCTGGTATAAATGAAAACATAACTCCAAAACGATTTATTTAAATCAATTAAGAGCTCAAGTAGGTGGCTTGTGGAATTTTATTTTATTTTATTGCGCCAGGCGCCCCATTGCTAAGGCTCAAATTTCTGGTCAAACTGGTTTACCTTTAGGCCAGAGTTATAAAACAAGCACAAGTGGGCTTGGGGGGAAGAAAGGTTTTTATTTCGCCAAATAAAGTTGGATCGGGTTTTTTCGTTCCATGCTTATACAGGCACTGGGGAAAAAATGTGGTGTTTTGCTGCTTCCTTAAAAATGATTTTTAAAGGACATTTTTCATTTCATATGATTCATGAGCACAGCTGTCAACGTTTTCCTTTTTTAAAGGGAAATTCCCTTATTCCAAATAGGATTCCTCGCAAAAAAGGGAAAAGTTGACAGCTATGTTCATGAGTCTTTTCATGAACTTCATGTGACCATGTATGTGGGTGGAAAGGAAATGGAGGAGAGGTTTGCCCCAAATGCTTGGACTGGTGATGGCAGAGTTAAAAAGTTCTTCTGAGTTTCAGGCCATGGGTCAGCCTTTCCTAACCTGGTGTCCTCCACAGATTTTGGACTACAGCTCTCATCATCCTTGACAATGTTGGCTGGGGCTGATGGGAAGTGTAGTTCAGAATTGTCTAGAAGTTTCTGGGTTGAAAAAGGTTGCCTTAGGACTAGTCTAGGCATGGTGTGGACACCCTTGGGTAGTGTTCCTCCCATTGTGAATAGCAGGTGTGGTGTGTGTGTCCAATTCCAACTAGGGCTGTGTCAGGGCAAAGGGTTCCCATCTGGTCTGATCTTCACGCACACTAGCCATTTATTTTAAAAACCAGCTATGTAAAGGGAACTACTTGTCTAGTTTGGCCCTTGGGAGAAAGCAGCTAAGGTGCACCGTAAACAAAAGTTCCTTAGGAGAGAATACAGTTTGAGCCAGATGTGAAACCCCTGGGGCTCAGCTAAGCTCTGAAGTTGTCCATTGCTTTTCCCAATAATACAGAAGTTAATTGTTATAGGTGAGTGATTTTTAGCTGCCCCTTAATCAACAACACTAGTCCACTGTCCACTCACCAGCCATAATTTGCACAGGGTTGAGTCTGTTTGTAAACTGGGAGCTATTTTGAGCAATTCATTGCTGCACATGGTTACCTCATTTTACAAGTTGCTCTGGCAACTACCTTCTAAAAATTGGCAGTTTGGATATTTTAGGCAGTTATTCCTCTTTTCAAATCGGTATCTTATGTAAAGCACCTAATATATGCTTGGTTCTATAGAGTTGGGGAGAGGACACCCCCTCATGCATCCTTGCCTGCAAATTTAAAATTGACTTAAATTTAAAATAAGATTTGCACCAGAGGTCTTGACTGGCTCCAACATAGGAACAAAAATAATATAAGGAAGAAGACAACCAAGGCTGAGAAGCAGCAAAACAAAGAATATGAAATCAAATGAGGCCATATGAGTCTAAATGAGAAAGGGCATAACAAGAGGCAGCAGTAGACATCATAGATTGTGAGAGAAGGGATGCAAAAGGCAGCAGAGAACTGAACAGTCGAAAGCATGAAGAACTCAAAAATGCTTTGAAACTCAAGGAGAAATAGAGTCATTAACATAAACAAGATAATGTTCTGAAACAGGTAGAGGAAGAGACTCACGTTTATAAGTATATTTAAAATGTTTTACAGCGGGGGAAAGAACAGTTGGTGCATGTGTAACTCTTGCAATCTTTATTGTTCATGTTATATATTGGACAGCAAAAGTCAACATCAGTGTACACAGTACATTCTGAAATGAGTACAGCAACAAATTCAGAAGTATAGAGTGATGTAATGGAGACAACTTGTTTTATATTTCCAGTTATGCAAGGTTCATTTGTTACCAGTCACTTGATGTGCTTCTGAAATAGTGAACACATCAACACAGATGATTAACAAACAAGCCAAGCTATGTGATGAATGATAAATGATGTTGCCAAATAACTAACATATCAAATACTGAGTTTAGAATATCGAAAATGCATCCTATTCTTGACCTCTTACAAACGATAAGACTGCAACTGTAACAACTGATTCGTTCCACGCATATCACAATATTTGTTCTCAAGGTAGTATTCTGGCTTTTTTCCTGCTCTGGATTCCTTCCATTCTTCAAATGAATAACAAGTTTCCAGGCTAATCCTGTGCACATTTTACTTGGATGCCAGTCTCACCAAATCTACAAGTAAATTCTCAGGTAAGTGTGCACAAGGTTGTAGCCATGATTGTGTCTGCATTCATCAACTGAAACACTTGCTTCTATGCTCTTCTTCCATGCGTGCACAGTCCAGCGCAACTGACACATCTGTATGTATACTGAACTACATATTCTTCTATTGCAAAATAAATCTCAGCTCAGTGCTTGTTTGCATTCTTACCTGTAGGTTATAGAAGCAGGGCTGGTTCAGTCCCATTCCCTAAGGAGTAGGATGCTACAGGAATGGCCTCTTTAACAGGTTTCTCACTATCTCTGGGCAACTTGGGTTTTGTTTTGTTTTTTTGTCCTTTTCGCTATCTGAAGGTTATGACATTCTAATGGCTAGATAGAGATTTTCGGTCTTTAAGGAACATGACACAATTAATTAATTAATTAGGTCCTAGGGTAAAACAAAACCATCAACGACAGGGACTGCTCACATACATAAGATAAATGGAAATTGATAGATTATGCACAATAGGAGGATCGGGCTGTGTACTTATGAGCACTTATCTGGGAGTAACTACCATTCAACTTCTAAGTAAACACACTTCAGATTGAGCTGTATGGATGTTTTTGTGAGCACAGCGTGTGTGTGAAAATTCTGTTACTTCCCATTTGCCATGCATGCATCAAGTGTGAATACAGGGTTGAAAACTATGGATTGCTAGTTGCAATTTATTTTGCAGTAAAGATGGCTTGTGTTCACAGGTAGCCTGCTGATCCATCAATGGACCATGCATGCCCAGAACATGGATATAGAGCAGGCTTTTCATCTGGTGAAGAGAAATACGACAATCTTTGAACTATTTACAGTTGCCGGTGTCTACTGGGAGTCTCTAACTGGACACTAAATAAAGTCAATTGTTGCTTAGAACTGAACCCCAGGAGACCTGAAAGCAGCTTTATGTATTACTTGAATTGGCGCCTAGTCCTTCTTCTAAGAAGCTGATAGAATCATACAATGATCCTCCATGGATGAGAAGATCATTTAAGCCTTACATCTCACTTTACACATACATATATTCACCAAATGGAACAATGGTTCCTCTTTCCAGTAACTAAAAGGATGGGGGAAATGTACAATGGCTCTGAAAAGATTTTAGGGTTGGGGGGGAGTACACTAAGGCTCATATGGTTGAAGTCCTTTACTACAGAAAGAATCTGACAGGTCTACCAAGTGCTCGTCCACACTTTTGTTTGTTTGTTTGTTTTCCCAGGGGAAGCAGCAGGGCAAATGGAAGTGTGGACCAGCCGTAAGTTCTAACACTCCTAGGATTAAAGAAGAAACTATGTCCAACTCACCTCTGTCTAAAGCACAAATCAAGTGCAATTATGCAGAAGACTAGGGACATTTTCACACATGACACTAGAACAGCTTTCTATATCTCTGATATCTCTAGCACGCATATTCATTTTTTAAAAAATGGCTCTTTCCCACTTTATATTCCTTGCATACATGTACAGAAACACACCTGATTTGCTCAGATAAGCTCTTACTGTGTTATCCTATGCATATTCTCTCAGAAGCTGGTCTCAACTGACTTCAGTGGGATTTGTTTCCACCTAAGTGTGCACAGGAGTGCAGCAGTCCTAGTGCCATATATGAAAATGTTGTAACAGTACTTTACAATCCCTAACTTCTTTGGTGACCATCAGACTCCAATGGCTTCTAGTTTATGAATCGGTGTGGTAGCTGCGACGACTGTCTCCAATAAGCTGGGTTTTCTCAGTTGCATTTGTCGGCTGAAGCAGAATTGGAGTTTCCCCATCTAAAACAAAGGAGAAATCAAGCATTAACAGTCTCTCTGATCTGTTGTCCAAGGTATGGAAAACTGACCTTCAGCCAGGAATGGCTACTTGCCCACCTATGACAGCTATCATATATAGGCACAAGTCAACCAAGGTTAGTCGTCTTAAAGTCCCATTGGGAGAGAAGTAAGCAGTTGCTTAAATTCTTACATTAAGTGAGGGGACAACAATGAAGTCCATTTCAGAAAGGCTGGAGTTTAGATGAATGAAGCCACTGAGCCTGGAAACTTATTTAGGAGCCGGAAGATCAACGCCTTCCCAGCTCTCAGTTAAGCCCTAATCCTTGTAGATGTTTCCATGTACTCCCCCTTCTCCCAGATGGTCCCACAGACAGCTAGCCAGCATGTAACTTACAGCAATTATTTAGTAGCATGAGGAGCCCTATGTCTGGAGGCACTCCAAGAACAATTGTCCAAATTCAGTTTCCATTTATTTGCCCACAAGCAATCTGCATCACTGCTTTCAAGCAACAATTCAGAACCTCCACAGCTTTCCCCAACCAAGACAGTAAGGAGATGGTACTATACTCCATCTGCATATCAGTGACAGGCATGACCCCTCCCTGAATTTGAATGTAAATGATAATTAGCATAGAGGACAAAATGAAACCTTGAGGGACACCATAGATGAAAGGCCAGACAGGTGTCCACTAGCACTACTCTCCATGAAGGACCAACCATACTATAAAATCTTGTACCAAGTAAGATGAGCCAGGAGGATACCATGGTTGATAGTACCAAAAGTTACTTAGAGGTCCACTAGTACCATCAGGGATACAGTCATCATCTCTAGGGGGCCCTGCAGACATCCTTTTAATTGTACATCCATGATGCTTTCTGCTCATGATGTTATTGGGGCAGTCACGATCTCATTTTCAAGGCTGTTTGCACCTGCAAAAGTTGTGGCACACTGCTTCATTTTCAGTCAGTGCATGTCCCATAATTTCCTGCTGAAATCCTGTCATTTTTAATATTACAAATGTTCTGGTTTGTTTTTGTCCTGCTTTTCTTGAGCTATGGCCCCTCTGGACAGCAATAATGCCGTAGCATTGGGGCAGCATTGTAGAACAAACTGAAGCAGAATAAACCCACTGCTAATGCTCTAATGTGCCAGAAACATATTACAGAATACGCTTGCAATAAAACACCAGTTTGGAAGGGCCCTACTTCATGGCATAGATTGAATACCACTGTCAAAACCAGGACAGAAGCTAGACTGAAATGGTTCAAGACAATCATTTTTATGCAGGAAATCTTGGAGTTGTGTCACCACAACGCACATTCAAGCGCAT